>NC_140771.1:257727367-258421284 GCF_044657685.1 Stegodyphus dumicola | reverse complement strand
AAATTATTTTTAGAAGTTTTGAATCGAACATTTCTATAAAATCATTGTGCAAAACGGGCCCACCAGCGGCCGAGCGGTAAAGTCGCTGAACACTGGTAGTTCGGTCCGAGGTTCGAATCCCGCGAACGGGCTGGCTGCATGGGCGTTTTCGTGCTTTTCCCCATGTGTAACGTGTATACGAGCCAGTTTCCCTTAGAAAGTCCTCCACGAAATGCATCCCTCCCTTTAGGCAGATAGCCCTTGAGGCTTTGCCATAATCACACACACACACACACATTGTGCAAAACGTAAGCGGAGAGATTCCAAATGAACACCAAAATAGCCAAGTAAATATTAGAACAGGTATTAGTGCTATCACGAAGCGTACATGAAGCGTCACAGAAATATAAAGGCGCACCCCACACTTAACTCGCTGTGGTTGTGGTTCAAGGCTGGCCGTCAACATAAACGACGAGGTATTTGATATAAAATGCGTTTTCAATGCCCAGATAAACAAACCCCAAGTAAATGGATACAATTAAAAAATATATTTCAACACACTAGACAAACATAAATGGGAAAAAATATACAGCCTCACATTTTCAATTGATACACGCATATCAAAATTGAAGAATTTCGGAAAAGGTACCAAAATTATTGTGTTTTTGCATCTCTTTTCACAGATGTGACATCATTGTTTTTATCAGAAAAGCATTAAAGCAGGGGCGTCAAATAACCTGACGAAATCAAGTATGAATGAGGTCCAACAACCGAGAGGGAAGTACCAGAGAAATATTAAGACATCGCTCCGATGATATACATTAAGTTGTTATCGGAATTCAAGCCCGGCCCATAGACAGACGGTCTATTTGACACTCCCAACTGGGTTGAAATAAAATCTTTTCTGAGTGGTGAGATAAAGCCAACCAACATACCATTAAATATGCATACATTTAAATATGCAATTCAACAAGCTACACAAAGACAACTCTAAAAAAGGAGAAACAATAGGTAGCCATAATTTTTTATTTGATGCAGGAATATGAAAATTCAATGTTTTCGGAAGAGATATCAAATTTTTTGTATTTTCACAACTCTGTTTACAGTCGATATAGATATGGTCAACAAATTTTCAAATAAAATACAAAGCGTTTCTTTCCGACATTCAGCTATAGCAAAGAACTGATGTCATCTCTTTGTCGGGAAGTTTATAAATCATGACTACTGAGAGACAAATACGTCTCAATGCATGATCATGCGTTAATCATTTTCGTCATTATATGGCAGTACGTATATTGTGAACACATACCTTCAATAGCGAAGCATACTAAGACTAAATTAGAGCCAGACAGTGAGAGGAATATCTTGAGACCTCCCTGAGGATGGCAGCCATTTGAATGGAACCGAACATTAATTCATTATTTTCTCAAACTTTATGATTTCTAATCAACTTCGATTGGATTTATTATCAAAGTTTATGTATAAAATGTCAAATATATCGTCCAAAAAATTTGATGTTGCAGTCATTACATTAAAGGAATCATAAAATAATAAATGATTCAAATTTCTTAAATAATTGTTTGATTTTTGCGCCAGATAGCGCAAGTGTCACGCAGTAACGGGTCTCCATATGAATCAAGTAAATGACTGATTCACTTTTGTTTCCTATACATGCATTTTCTGATATGTAACACAAACTGATCAAATTTCAAATAATGTTGTGAAACTCATACATTTCTCTCCTAGACATAAAATTCCAAACCCGAGAAAATCCTAGTTTTGAATCAAACTTTCTTAGTTATGTAATTTGCTTATTTGGGAGATCATCAATTGTCGCATATATATAAGAAATTATATTTTTAGAGCAAAGTATCTTGTCTTCTTCCAGTGTCCTCAGGCTAGCTAAAAGGTTGGATTCCTTTGCACTAGAGCATCAAACAGGAAAAAGCCTCTATGATGCAGCTGCTGAATGCCTATATTCAAGTAATTACCCGAGTATGAAGAGTTTCGTTCTTAGTTTATTTGCCAGGTCAAATATGCAGCTTCGTGTACTACTGTAGCACCTGAAAATTAAATGTTACGGCTTTTTTGTTTTAGCGCGGAACCCATCAGAAGCCGAGTTGTAAAATTACTGAAGATTATTAGTTTGGTTCAGCTCGAATCACAAAAAAAGTAAGAGGGATTTTTGTGAAGTTAATAAATGTACAGGATTAGCTGACAACATTATATTGATACTTAGCACGTAGCATACATACTTACAAAATGTTTTAATATTTGAAGGTTTATGAGAAAGTCTTTACAGTTATTTAAATAACTAAACTACGCGGAATAATATTTAATTCAGGCCCCATAGAAAATCGTTCCTGAATGAAGCATTATTCCACATTTTAAAGCCTAAATCAATTTTGTTTTTTGAAAACTTTTAAAGTTTTCAAACTGTTAAATTTTTTTCACTTTAAGAATATGCATTTGGGCTTAATATAGAGAATGTATCTCTAAATAAGGATTTTATAATTATTTTGAAACTCTGTCAAGTTTATATCAACAGTTGAATCATTGTCAAATACTGTGTAAGCAAAATTTCTGAATTGCGCCCTGATAACTTTTGCTATGAACGGCAGGGAAAGAAACAATTTAAGGACCATACCAAACCCTGAAAATTAGACAAGAACAATTTCGTCTACACTCACTATTCTGCCTAAAGAAGAGGCAAAGAAGTTTCATTTAAAAACATACACAAAGTAACGTTTTAAATTAGGAAATTACATGTAATTTTAAAACACATAGAGCAAAAAAGCACACGAAAAACATAATAAGTAATAAACTAGATATATTATTTTTTCATATTGCGTATAATTTCAAATTGTAAATATAATTTAAAAAAACTCATGACATATTCGAATTGAAACTCAGTTGCATGTCAGAGGCATTTCATGAAGGAATCTGATTTTTTTTTTTTTTTTTAAATTTGAAGAACTATTTTCTGAAGTCCTTAAAGAGGATTCAAAGATAAATTCTAATATCGAAGAATGAACAAGAAAATAATGAGTATGTTAAGAAAACGAAAGAGAGTATGTGTGTAATTTTCTGCACGATGAAGTTCTTACATGAATCTCTACAAGACTGACATAATTTACGTGACTGAACTACGTACAGAAAATATTCTAACTGCAAAAATCTTGATCTGCATTTTGTTACAAAATTGTTATCTAAAATTTAAATTTACACTGGTGGGCAAATTTAAGGACGAAGTCGGAAAATTAGCATATCAGCTGAACGAAGAGGTAGAGCGGACAGAAATACCAATCAGGAGATTAAGTAAGGTGATGTACGGTAGCACATGCGCAGATATGCAGGTAGACGTAATGGGGGGAGTGTCTGAGTAGTATAAAGCATGTTGTCGGTGTAAGATCAGTATTTCTGGCAAAGAGATTGCACTCCGTACAACAGTTAAAATAACACCGAGTTGCTACCTCAGCGAGAAATTGAAAATAATCAATCTCTTAGACGACATCTGGATGCTTTTACCCAAGGTCGAATCATTGGGAAGTTGGAGGAAGGCCGCGGTGCGACAAGTGTGGCTGCAGAGTTCGGAATTGCTCACAGCATCGTTTCACGACTTTGGAGACAATTTCCACTACAGACACAGGTATCCGGGGGTTTAGTAGTGGTCGTCCACTAGGAACCACACCCGCAGATGACCGGTATATTGCCTCACAGGCCAGAAGAAACAGGCGGCAGACAGCGGGAGGAATCGCTAGACACGCGACACAGACGACTGGACTACCGATATCGCGTTTTACCGTGGCCAGAAGGCTGCACGGTGGTGGTCTGTTTGCACGACGCCCTGTACGGTGTGTACCTCTAACGCCTGCCCATCGGATAAGGCGTTTTCTGTGGTGCCGCGAACACCGGAATTGGAGAGACAATGAATGGGGACGAGTACTCTTTACAGATGAGAGCAGATTCAGTCTGAGTGGCGATTCTCATCGCATACTCATCTGGAGAGAGCGGGGAAGCCGCAATCATCCCTCGATCATCATTGAAAGGACAGGTATGGAGGTGGCGGTGTTCTCGTTTGTCGAGGCATCATGCTTGGTAGTCGTATAGACCTTCACATCTTCGACGCAGGTTCAGTCAACGGGACCCGTTATTGTAACGAGATTCTTCTTCCATATGTGAGTCTTTTTAGAGGCGCTATGGGTCCGCAGTTCCTTTTCATGGACGACAATGCACCATGTCATCGCACAGTAGCTGCCGAACAGCTCTTAGAGAGTGAGAATATTGAACGTATGGATTGGCCGGCACGATCTCCGGATCTCAATCCCATCGAGCATGTATGGGATTTTCTAGGCAGACGCTTGGCAGCTCGTACCTTACCACCAGTAACGATTTCGGAGCTTCGATTGGTGCTGCAAGAGGAATGGGCAGCAATGCCTCAACAACTCATTGAGACCCTCCTTCTCAGCATGGGCAGACGCTGTGAAACCTGCCTAGCCAGTCAGTGGAGATCATATGCCCTATTAAAGACCGGATGTTTCTTGCTGGACACCCATCACAGGGATGTTTCGGCCTTCAGTCGCATTGCGCTCCATGCTACTTTTTCAATAAAGCTTCTTTTTATCCCTCTGATTTCTCTTTTAGTAAGTGTTGCTTACATTACTCATGTCCTTACGTATTGGGGAGCTTACGGTATTAAATGTGTTGATTTGGAAAGCTTTTGTACAAAGTTATAATGAAAAAAACCGTCTCGTCCTTAATTTTTGCACACTAGTGTATTATCAATATGTCTGCAATCCGTCTGTGCACGGGACTTCAATCATCGTTATGCAAGCTGCAAAAAAAGTAAAATATAATTATGAAAATAAAATCTTCCAAAAACGATTCTATTGCCAAGTCAAGTAAATAATGATATATGTATATATTCAAATCTTTACACACGATTTATGTCCCAGTTTTGTAGATTTCCAGAGGCGTTATTCATGTTCGCTCTTAATGATAACCAAAATAATGTGAAACTTGTCTCAAAACCATTAAAATCTTAAAATGTTTCCAAATTCTTGCGACAAAAAATGTCCTATTAATGCTAATTCCCTTAAAGGAAAATGTTTACGCTAGCCGCATAAGCTTGCTTCGACGGTCTCTATTTTAAGAACACTGGCTTCTAGGGTTAAGGTTTTTTTTTTTTTTTTTTTTTTTTTTTTTTTTTTTTTTTTTTTCGTATTGCACTTTTACAATTTTTGCAATTAGATGCTTTCAACTTTGGGCTTTTTAAGTTCAGAGAAAATTTAAATACCTCCGAGGTAATAGTTACTGCCATTTAAATTCAGGTTTCCCATGGTTTTATAATATTTTTTTTTAAATCTGCTTTAAAGGTAAACCTAATTATAAATTTAATGTATTCTAAAACAGATGTATTATAAACGTGTATAAATGTCTTCCGTTATATGGAAAAATTTCATTATAACAAAATTGAATTTTCATTCATAACAGAAATGAATGTAAACTGCCAAATTTTAGAATCGCATTTGTTTGGAACTCGAAAGACGTCTTAGTATCCTAAATTAATTTCCCAGCTGTTTCCCTTTGACCGAAAGTTCCGCCTAGATTTTATATCTTTTATTAAAGCCGCATAAGTTTGTAAAAGCTTAAGTTTATTAAAGGAATTTTATCTCACTTCAGACTAGGAATAAAAAAGTACGTAATGAAACATTGTTAAACCGTAGATTTCCTTGTTTCGATGTCGCATTTGCAAATTATTTAAAACATTGGTATCATGGTAAACTATGTAACGCGAGCGTATTTGAAATCTTGAAAATTTACAATGGGTCACGATGTGAACAAGTTCCTTATAAATCTTTCCTTATTATTATATGATGGTATATAACTAGGAACTGAGTTTCTGACTGTGGGCGTGAAATTGGTTTTGGATGCCTTTGCATTTTTATGGGTCGTATTGCCATAAAGTTTGAATACCACTGATTTACAACATTTTGTAAGCGCTAAATCACAATGTGCGAATCGGCATTAATATGAATTTGTTACTAATTTTATTTTTTTGCTTGATGAATGAATTAATTTTTCTTTTTATCTACTATTTAGTTGATCAGTGGCAAATACTGAAATCTGCAGAATTTTATTTCATTTTATATAATATTGAGTTTTATAGATTAATGCAGTCTTTGATAGTGTTTTTCATCAGAACGCATATTTATTGCACAGATCACTCGGAATTCATTAAGAGTCTTAGAAATATAAAAAATGCACCTTTTTGAAATACGCGCGGATAAAGACAGCGTGAAAATACTAATTGCGTCAGTTTTAATTATGCAAATAGAGAATTATAAAACCGTTAAGAAAATTATCGAACAGTTTTGTTATTAAATACATTCGATATATATATTTTTACTTGATTTTATTATTTTATTTTTACTTGATTTATGTAATGATTTTATTTCCAAATGACACTATCAGCCATTTGGAACTACACGGAAAGAAAGGAAATGCCCCGTGGAAGTCTGTTTAAGGTAAATTGGCTCGTATCCACGTTAACGAGGAAAACGCTATCCCGTTCGCCGGAACTCGAACACCGGACCGAATTACCAGTGTCCAGTATCAATAAGACCAAAGAAGCGGAAGAAGAAATATCCTGAACGCTCTTCCAAGCTTTATCACTGCGATCGTGATTCGAGGTTGGCCTTTGGCAAGGACGAACGGGCTCTTTGACCCTCTGAAACTGACTGTAATGAAATGCCTTATGAATAGCCAAATAAATGCGTACAATTATTTAGTATATTTCAACACACTAGACAAACATAACACTAAAAAGTAAATCTGAAAGGTTTCAGATCATAAATTACGTCCAAAGGGGCGTTTTATAACATTTTGTGTAATACCTTTATTAAATATCATGTTCTTAAACCATAAAATGTAGCTCAATAGCAATATCGCAAAATAATTTTAAATTGAGCATATCTTTAGAATTTCTAATACACAGTCTCGCGCGCTGGAGATGAAATTGATTTTTCTGCACAACGTTGCCATTTCTCGCTTTGATATCCTTGAGTTTATTAATCAAAAATTCGTTAAAGTTTTACAAAATACGAAATCGATAATAAAACAAATTTGAAATTTGGGTTTCCAAATGCCCATATTCGTAGAAGGCTTACGTCATTCAAAATTGGATGGCTCTAGGTACTGTTGTTTTATCACAATGGCAGAAACATACATATATGAAGAATCTTCATTATTTAATTTCTTCAAATATAATACAGGACGATAATATTTGGTGGCAACCGTTGGAAAGGTTAAACGGACATTTACAGTGATTCGTCGGAAAATCGCAAAACAAAAACAATAGTCCCTCAGGGACAAAGCCACTTTTTACTAAAAATGGAAATATGTATATATATATATATTTCATATAAAATCAAAAGGTTATATATATATATAACCTTTTGATTTTATATGAAAAAATTAAAGTAAGATTTAAGATTTTCGGAAAAGAAAATTCATGATGTCTCTTTGTTGGAATGTAATAAATCATTCCTACTGATAGATAAATATGCTTAACTACATACAGTCATGCGTATTCTTTGTCATCATTATTTGGCTGTAAGTATGCTTGTGAGCATATATTTTCAATACAGAAAAAAGGTAAGAGTAAAATTAGAACCAGATCCTGTTACGAACATTTTGAGAACTTCCTGAGAATCGCAAAAACTTCAATCCAAACATATATCAATACATTAGTTTCTCAAATATAAAGTTGAATACTATATTAATTTAATGATTCATTGTAATTATAATCAGAATTTACAATGAAATTATATTAATTTATGTCAAAATAATTCTAATTTGCTGCCATTTCATTCAATCAATCATAATTAATAAAGTTTCTAAATTGTTTAAATATATTAAGTTTTTTTTTGCGGGAGGGGTCATCAGCTATCGTCAGGCAGTGACGGCTCGTCAAATAAATCAAGTAAAGCATTGATTCACTTCTATATATATGGGTTTCATATAAATGGGTTATATATGCACTTCTTTTATATGTGGTACACACTGAGCAAATTTTAAATAACGCAGTCAAACCCTAAAATTCTCTGTTACGGGTGAAATTAAAAAATTTCTTTCAAAAGTCAAACATGAGAAATCGGTGATTTTTCAATGAAATCCATGCAATTATCTGAAATGTTTATTTGAAGATCACGAGTTTCCACTGATATTAGATGATTTACTAATTCAGAAGTAAACCATATAATCCGATCCCTAAAGATCCTTCACCTTCGGACTTATCCAAAATAAAAACTGCGATCAAATCTTCGCAAATCATTTCAAGCAACTTAAAACATTCGCTTATCCCATCTGTTGCGAATTGTGCCAGATTATATGCTCTTCCCAAAATTCATAAAAGTGGTATTCCTTTCCGCCCTATTGTATCAAATTTAGGTACTTCCTCGTATCCATTAGCTAAATATTTAGTTTCTAGATTTTCCACTCTATTAGACAATAACATTTACACCATAAAAAATTCAATAGAGTTTGTAAAAAAGGTTAAAAACATTTCTCCTAGTAATTTACTCATGGTTTCTTTTGATGTAAAATCATTATTCACCAATGTCCCAGTGGAGGGTGCATTAAGATGTCTAGAAACCAGACTTCGCGAATTTCATTTCTCTTGCATCGAAATTGATGAGCTAATTTCTCTCACTCAACTCTGTTTGAAACAAACACATTTTGTTTTCCAAAATAAATATTACAAGCAAACTGAGGGATTAGCCATGGGAAGCCCCCTCAGTCCCATCCTGGCTGATATCTACATGCATTATTATGAATCAAAATTGTTTGAAACTTTAAACTTCCCGGCATGGTTCCGCTACGTAGACGATACTTTTACCCTGTTTGAAGGTAATAAAGATGATTTAAATAAAGTTCTTTCAAGAATGAATTCTATTGATCCTGCTATTTAGTTCACTTTTGAACTTGAGACTTTCAATTCTCTTCCGTTTCTCGATATTCTGGTCACACGTAACACATCCAACTTCAGTACTACAGTTTACCGTAAACCTTCATCGGTTTGCCTTCCACCACACTTTAAATCATGTCATCCGACTAAACAAAAGTTTGCTTCATTTTATTCCTATGTTTTCCGTGCTCTTCAAGTTTGCTCCTCCAAACTAGCCCTTGATGAAGAACTAAATTATTTAAAAGCAATAGCTATTGACAGGGGCTTTTCACCCAACATTATTAATCAAGCAGTTAAAAAATTGTCATCTCAACACACTAAAAGCCACACTCTTATTTTAGGAGATTATAAAAATTCTGTTGTCATTCCCTTCTTTCCATCAATTAGCTATAAAGTTGCACATATTTTGCAGAAATTTAACTTTCGGGTTGTTTATTCTCCCATCAATAAAATTCCAACTTCTATACTCAAGGACCCCATTCCGGATATGAATTCCTGGGGTATTTATAGGATTCCTTGCCAGTGTGGTTTAATTTACATTGGTTAAACTAAGAGAGCCTTAAAATTTCGCGTCAAAGAACATGAGGCATATGTTAGAAAAAAGGAAACACAGAAGTCTTCTGTTGCTCAACATTGTTGGTCCGAAAATCACACTTTCAATTTTTCTGCTGCCAAAATTATTCAAAAAACATCTTCCATTGGAGAACTGGATTTTCTAGAGGCATTTCACATTCATAAAAATCTTTCTGTTCTAGTTAACGATCCTAATTCCAATCCAAATTTGCCTTCGGCTTTTAGAGAAATTATGTTTTAGTTCTGGTTTCACCAACAGATGGCGCCACTTGCTTATTCTTGTCCAGGCTTTCTTATCTTATCTAATCATTATTTCCTATCTTGTTCATTTGCGGTTTTGCAGCTGAAGATGATGGTTCGGTAAAACCATCGAAACTAGTCCTGTGAAAATTTTGTGAATATAACGCTGATTTTTGTTGTTTGTCTTCTGAATTAGTATTTATTCGGCGTGTTATTGTGTCTTAATTATTAGATGATTTGTCTGTCTCAAAATATCTCGTCTTCTTTCTGTGTGGCCCAGGGTAGCTAAACGTTTGGACTAATTTCTTTAATGCGTCAAAAAGTAAAGATCTTCTATGCTGTAGCTGTTGAATGTCTGAGTATCAGAAGTTATTGTTTCTTTGATTATTTACTAGAATAAATATGCAGCTTCGTGTACTATTGTAACTCGTGGAAAATTAAAATATTAGGTCTTTTTTAATTACAGTGGGGCCCCACCAGCAGCCCATGGGTACAATTATAAAATATGTAGTTTGATCCCTGTCGAATCACAAAAAGAGATGGGGCGGATCTTTGTGAAGTTAAAAAATGTAAAATATTTGCTGTCAAATCCATTAGTAATAAACACGTTATGCTTACAATGAGTTTTAACATTTGAAAATTTAGCAGAAAGTATTAACGGTTATTTAAAAATTTAAATAACAAACCCTTCCTGTCAAGGTTTTGAAAATCGCTTATGAATGAATCATAACTCAGGTTTTAAAGACTATATGGATTACTTTTTCAAACATTTTAAGATCTTCAAACTGTTAATTTTATTTCACTTGAAGAATGTGCATTTACGCATATGCTTGAGAATGCATCTCTAGACAACGTTTTCAGAAGTGTTTTAGAACTGCAGAATCATTGTCCCGCGCGCTCTAAAGGAAATTCCTAAAACCTTTCTACTTTCCTAAAGGATCTTGTCGTGAACAGCGAACAGAACAAAACCATTCAAGCACAACACAAGGAGGAAAAACAAGAACTACTATTAAGTCCAAAGCCACCGCTGTGTCTAAAAGAGACAAAGCAGTTTGATTTAAACAAATATGCAATTCTCCAAGATATAATATTTTTGGTTTCTAATTTTAAAATTTATGTAGCACATTGTTATACGAAAAACCTGGTAAGCAAAAAATTAGCTATGAATTGTTCTTCTAATATGTATAATCTTGAACTAAGTATTATTTTAAAAATCTATGGCTTTATAAGTATGCAGCTTCGAATTGAAACTTGTTTCCATGTCAGATACGTGTAATGAAGACATTTCAATTTTTTTTTTAACTCTAAGAACTAAATTTCCGAAGTATTTGAAAGTCCAACCTGAATACCCTGTATTCATTTGTTTACATGTACGTAAAGGGTAATCACAGATCTTCTTAAACATTTAATCAAAGTGTGTATGTGTATGTGTATGTGTATTTAATTATGGCAAAGCACATTAGGGCTATCTGCCTAAGGGGAGGGATGCCTTTCGTGGAGGACTTTCTAAGGGAAACTGGCTCGTATATACGTTACAAATGGGGAAAACCACGAAAACACCCATGCAGCCAGCCCGTTCGCGGGATTGGAACCTCGGACCGAACTACCAGTGTTCAGCGACTTTACCGCTCGGCCGCTCGTGGGCCATTTAATCAAAGATAAATGCTAATATTGATCGATACCAATGAAGACTTTTATCATCACGTTTTCCTTTCAGAGGAATAAATATGTTTTTCATCGCATAAGTCTCTCTACGTTGAATGGCTGGGAAGTAATTCTCAGGCAATAGAAACTCAGAACAGAAACAGCAGTATCACAGTATTACCCATGAACGAGAATGTCTCAATGCTCTTATATTAAACTCTATGTGTCTAAGGTAATTTACGTGACTCAACTAGGTACCGAAAATTGAATCTATTGCGAAAATATTGATCTATATTTCATTAGAATATTTTGTCTCATAAACAGAGATTTCAACCATCAGTATACGAGCTGTAATAAAAGTGTAAAAACCAAATGTGAAAGAACTAGGACAGTTGTAGGGTGTTAGTAGATATTGCTTTAATTTTCATGAAATTATCAAAACCATTATTCCTGTTATGTACCCGTTTAAGTTTTGTTTCTTGGCAGCTAAAGTGAAATCTGCAAAAAAGCTTGCACCCAGTTTTATCTTTTATTACGTAGTTTGCCGTTGACAGCAGCAGATAGAATGCTGAGAAGAAGTTATGCATGCCAAGTTCTTGTTGCTGCATGTGCAGCCCTTAAAATATGCCAGGAAAGTATTTCATAGCAGTGTACAAGTAAACAAGCCAGCCGTTATAATAATGGGGAAATATGCTTTACAATTTGATTTTGCATAAATTACGCACTTCAGACATATTAAATGTTTTTGAGAACTCTCAGCCGGTTAACTAAAATTTTTAAATAGAGTATATTCTATTTTTAAACATTTACATATTTGTAGAACTCGAGACTTCCTTTGCTACAACATGTTGCAATTTAGTTTCCATTGCTCTGCTTTTGTATAACAATTATTATACAACAATGAAAGGTTTATTTTTAGAGCAAATTTATTTTCTTGTTACCTTCTTCATTTCATATACAAGAAAATATGCAATTTTATTAAAATATTAATTATGAGTTAGCTTTCAATAAAAATTTGTACTTGCAAAATTTGTAAAAATTCTCTTTGTAGTGAATTTTTTAATTGCGACGTATCGATAAATTGTTATTCTAGTGTGAGAAAATCACCTTTAAAATATTCACGAATTGCTAAGAAATCAGCAGATCTTTGAAAATTATTACCCTGATCAAGTAAGTGAGTTTATAAAGATCAGCACCAGCACTTATACGATCTGACCTTAGTTGGGTAGTATTCCAATATATTTCGAAGAATGTTTTGTATGATTACTAGGTTTACTACCAAGTAACGTATGATTGAATGCCAACAATTGTACCATGATTCTTATAGACCGAAATCAGTCCAAAACTCTTACGGATAGTTTCAGTGTTGGTCAGAATTATAAGGAAAATATATCCTTCTCCCATTTGGCATGTGCCGTATCATTTTCGCATGTGCTCGCATTTTTTCTTGCATTTCCATTAAATTTATTGGATTGAATTAAATCTACTTCGTCGATAGCGCTTAAACCATAATAGAATGAATGCACTCTTTAAAATTCACTATATTTGTTTACCATAGCGACACTCTGGCGCTAGGTTCACTTAACACCGTTACATTTCGTTCATATTATAACTCAGAATGCATAAAATTTATATCATTCGAAGAATTATCTAATCGTTGCCACATGTTCTATTCAATTACTATAATAAATCTAGAAAGATATATAAAAGAAATTAAGCAAACAAAACGAAAAAGAAACAGTTTTTCACAGACGATGAGTATTTCTCATTCAATTAATTTAGTTCTTACTTCGCAAGAAGGCAAAAATACATAAAAACTCAAAATGTCTATATTAAAAATTACGAAGTAAATCTTAAACACTTATTTCCTTGAAAACATTCCAAAAAGGATTAAGCATGATTATTTCGCAATAATAAATGAAGGCGTTATCTTTGTTTTTGCGAAGCTTTGTCTCCCTAGATTGGCAACAAATCTACTATTCTGCTGTTTCAAATGTAAACAGACATATCCGCCATGTTATTTAAAAATTAGGCTTAACCGCACTTAAACAGCTTTTAAATTGTTCAAAATTCTACAATTATTGCTTACAAATTTCCTAAAGGCATAAAAACCTAAAACCGAAGATAAGAACAACATAATTCAGTCATTTTTAAAGCAAAAAATGCTTAGTTCAGCGTTTCCAGGTGAGGATCTTCTAATGATGGGTAATCATGTCCTCTGATACTGAAAGCAGTTTGTTGTTTTTGAAATCCAAGGAAAAATTGTTTTACTTTGAAAAGTGCAATCAAACTATGCAAGGATCTGCAATATCCGCCACATATGCCGTGTGATGGTAGGCGGCACTTCCAAACTTGATGTTCACGTTTAACTTCCCAGCTATGTCGATCTTATCACCAGACGCAGTCTGAAGGGTAACAGAGGATGGCGTCCAAATAAGTTTATCTTTAAACTGTTGAGCTAAATCTCTCCGAATGATGGTAACATTAGCTCCTGTGTCAATGATCATATAGCAAGGAACTCCGTTGATATGCCCATTGATGGATAGTCCATTACTGTTGCCACTCACTGCTGGACTTTCGAGCGCTCTGAAAGGGTGTTTTTCATTCTCTGGCAAACTCAGTTCCACGATATGGTCACTAATTTGTTTCCTGCCTTATTGCTGGGAAATAGTCTCAATTTTCGTACCTGCGGTGTTCTGCAATTCTTTCGTAAGTGGCCTAATAATCGCTTTGCTTGACAATATATTTATAAGTAGACAGTGTTTCTCCATAGCTGAAAGCTGATAAGAAAATAATGCGATTGACGGGAGAGCATCTATATACCGTAATGAAGGTCATTTCTAGCAGTTTCTCTCCATGGCTACAAACTTTACCTGAAACGATCTTCCATCGTTGTAGTAAGAAATAAATATGTGTACAATTATTTTTAATTCATGCTTTAAAAGGAAAAATTTAACAAATAAGAGAGAGAGACTTGGCTGTCATTATTTAATCTCGAATTCTTTCGCACATGGAAAAGTTTCACAGAAATTTTTAAAAGTTTTCACAAGTTCCTTGTTTTTACTTTAAATTAATTTATTTCATGACTAGTTAAACATTTTAGAATTATTTGAAACGAACGTCATTCTGAGAATTTAATATTTAGCCGTCGATATACTGAAATTATAAAGTGCAATCAGCAATAATGCATTTCAGGTAACAAACTTTACATTTCTGATGAAAAATAAATAAGAAGTCTGAGTTTTCTTCATTTATGATATGTTTATTATTGCTTGGTTTTCTTTGATAAATATTGAGTCAGCTAAATTTAAAACTTACTGGCCCAAAGGGGAGTTAGCGAACAAGGGCTGTTAGTCTCGAAACGGCATTTTGCGTCGAATCATTATAAAGAATTGTATGACTTGTCTAATTGTTACCACCAAATATTATCGCACTGTATTAGGTTTAAAGAAATTAAGTAATGAAGAATCTGTACGAATGTATGTGTTTTTCTCGCGTTGTGAAGAAATAATGATAACAAGAGCCATCTAATTTTGAAAAGCATTTTCCTCCAACTGAACATGGACACTCGGAAGGCGGAACCTTGAATTTCAAATTTGTTTTATTACTTATTTCATACTTTTTAAACTTTAACGAATTTTTTATTATGAAACTCAACTATTTCAAAACAAATATAGGCAACACACTGTACGGAATAAAATATTTTTATCCTTGAGTTGTATGACTTGTCTAATTGTTACCACCAAGTCTGCCTATTGGAAATTCTAAAGATAGGCTGTTTTTTTTTGAATATTTTTAGTCCAAAAAGGCGTCAGCTAAAATACTCTCGAAACATGCTTGTATGAGTAAATGAAAGAAACGTTCCTGTGGGCGTAATATAAAACATGAAAGATTTCAGACTTTTTATTTATTTATTTATTTTTGTTGTTAATGAAATTTACTACTATTCTAAAAGAAGAAGGAAAACAAAGAAAGAGATTTTTTCATAATTTGCTTAGTGAAATCTAAATTCAAGTCTCTTTTTGTATAATATTTGCACAAATAGATCTTCCCTAATGACTAAACATCTTTGCACGTTCGAATTATTTAAACGCGCAAACGAAATTTTTTCCCATTAATCTCTAAGGCAACTCCTTAATCTCCATTTAGTAAAACAAATGTGTTGAAATCTTTGTAAGAAACATATTTCCAACTGTGGCATATAACAGAGAATTTATTCTTTGTTCATGTATCAAGATTTACGCTAAATAAAATGAAATAATACATTACTAACTTGTTGTTTATAGTTTTCAGATGATGCTTCACATAGAAATTTCTGTAAAACATATATTTAAAACGTAGCATTTTAAGGACCAAGACTTCCTCATTTGACGCATATTCTAAATGATTGCAGTTTCATTTAATCAGACATTCTTGCAGGAAACAAAAGACTGCTTTTAAATGTCAAAGCAAAGTTTGTCATATCATTGCAAACAATTTTAAGATAATTATTAGACAGAAAGAATTTTATTCTTTTCAATCGCACCATATGTTTCAAACCAATCTGCTTGATATGGTCTGGAACTGGTATAATTTGTTTTTAATTTTTTTAATCTCCGATATAGTATGTATGGGTCTACAAAAATATATTTAAAATACAAAAATCTTAGAAAAAAATTAACGTAGTTAATACACAAATATACGCAGATAAGAAAATTTAATAATAAAAATATAGTATTTAAGTAATAAACCTTTTATCCAGGTGTAAAAAGCAATCTACCAAAAAAAAAAAAAAAAAAAGAGAGAGAGAGAAACTTTAATAAAGATAATTGATTTTATTCCTTTAATTTTGAGTTATTTAAAAATCATTTTTTTAATTCAATGCATATATGGAAAATTTGACGGAAACTGAGAGTACTTTAAAGTACTGAATCTAATTCTGTACTTTGTATAAAAAAGGAATAACATGAAACGTTCAGATGGCATTATTGTAAGTTAATATTTGTAAAATAATGTACTTCGGAAGAAATATAATAAATATTAAACTTCTTTTTTTGTAAATTTTGACTCTTTAGACGATATAAATGCTTCATTATTTCATAAATCACGATTTCATATCTTTTATTTTTTAATTTCTACATGCCATTTTACTAGATTTAAACTGATGATTTAATGTGCTGAAAAGTCCCAAATACGAAATCGCCAAAGTCCCGACGAGTCCGGATCTCGGACTTTGTACTGTATATAATTTCATAGTTATATGTTAGTACGTGTTTATTAAATTATTTTAATTTGGGCAGCTGCATATTTTGGAGCTTTCATTAATATTTCACTGTTTGAATAAAAAGTGTTGCCGTTTTGTGGTTACTGTATTTTTCAGACTTTCTCTTAAATCTCGCACTTGTCTCTCTCGTGGGGGGAACATGTTATGATCAGTATGGATTTCATCTCACTATTAAATAAATAGAAACCAGAAAGTTTACTTACAGGGTCTCATAATATATTATAAGAATAGCAGCTGCTTAATCTGTTAAAAAGCTCTCTGTTTCTATTTCTTAGCTTTGAAATGATACTTTTGTCCTATTTTACGCTCTCAGGGATGTACTCATCCGTCGTGCGAAATGTGGGAAACAATCCAGTTGAGTTGAATAGATTGTATGATATTTCAGTATTCTTTTCTGGAACAGCAGCTGAGTTTCGACGAATGAAATTCAAGAGCATGGTTTTAATTCAGAATTTGTATTCTGTATTAAATTTTTGTCAGCTGTGTGTTATATCAATAAACAAATGTACACTGAATTATATTTAGCTGCATAGTGTCTTTTTTAAGGTCTCTGTGGGTATACCATTTGGGTGTGAACCAGGGAGTGTTGAAAATTTCTCAAAGAGAGTTTTGCAAAAAATCGATTTATTGAATGTTGGTTTTCAGCAGCATAACCTCAGACTAGGCTAGGATAAATTACAGCAGATCTATGAACAGATTTATACAAGATCTATATATTAGGAATTGCTCTGTTATTCCTTCTTCCAACTAATGGACACATTGTTGCAAGTATTATGTTTAGTGTTTTAACAGTTCCTCTTTTTTAACAGTTCCTGCGAAATTTTAAATTTTATCTACGATAATTCCTAGACATTTAACTTCATCAAGTCAGTATGTATCCTTATCAAATACTATTGGTCTTGGTGGAATAAAGTTTGAGTAACCTTTTCTAAAAATAATTGCTTTGTATGCTTAAGTATTGACTGCAACCCTTCAGAGCGTGAACCAGTTTCCCAGAAAATTTAGGTAATACTGTAGTTGAGGCAGTACTGTTGTAATTTTAGACGCTTGGTCATAATTCACGTGCCACCAGTGAAAAGAGCAATCGTCATCTCGGGATCATTTGGATATCATATGTATACATGTTATATAAATAAGGAGAAAGAACGGATCCCTGGGGCACACCATCAGACATATTTCTGGCTGTAGAAAGCATATTCACGATTTTATCATTTTAACTCTACGCTACGAACAAAACCATAATCCTATCAGCCAGTGCTCGGAAAAAAGACGTCATCGAAGCAATCTTACGCGGCCAGCGAATACATTTTTCTTCCCGTTAACTAGCATTATTATTAAATTAATTTGCATAGCCAGAATTTGGGAAAAGTTTAAGATTTTAATGGCTTTTAGTCCAATTTTACATATCTCTTATTACCATTAAAAACGAACATAAGTAACTCGTCTGAATATTGTCAAACAGTGATACAATTCTTATTCAAAGATTTGAAAGTAGACTTGATTATTTACGTGTCTTGGCATTAAAATCGTTACTAAAAAATTGATTTTCATATTTGCATTTTACTTTTATTGCAGCTTGTCTAAAGGTAACAGATATCTCAAGGTACTTTCGGCATTAAATCAGTGCATGTAAAATTAAAATTAAGAAAAAAATCTTGTAACAAAATTCAGATGAATGTTTTCACAGTCAGAACCAATTTTCCGTACATAGCTAAGACAAGCAAATTATACCAGACTTTTAGAGTTAATATAATAACATTAAATCTGAGATTTGGTCCAGCAGCAAATCTCACAAATCCTTCGTTTCAGGTTTTTAAAAAATGCATGAAATTCATCTTCATTGCTATCAATCAATATTAGCAATTATTACTTTTTAAGAAAGTCTGCGGTAATCCTTCACAAACATTTAAACAAACGAATGCACCTTACAATCAAAGTTCGACTGTAAGGTGCGTTTGACCGGAAGATTTGGCTGGACAATCTTCGGAATCTGTAAATCTTCGGAAAATTAGTTCTTCAAATTTCAAAGAGTTTAAGACTTCTTCATAAAATACATCTGACATGAAAATATGTTTGAAATGTATGCCGCCATGGATTTTTAAAATAATTTTTCCGACTTAAAATTATATTCATTATGAAAAAATTAATAAGAAATTTATTAATCAGTAGTTTTTTCGTAATAAATTTCTCTATATGTAATTTACATTATTGCAAATTATTCATCCCACTCTAGATGTAAAAGCCACAGCCTTTGCAGGAATATCTTAGCACGCATGATTACAGGCCCTAGGAAACCTAAAGGATCAAACAGTTTAGCAATATCAGCCAAAACCGTGCGTTTTGTACAGATTTTTGACGAACTAGACACAGTAAAACTAAAAGAGTCTTCTTCTGGATTCCATCTTAAACCCAGAGTCTTTACGGTGCTTTGTGAAGATTCTCCAAAACGATACTCTTGTTTTTCGAATGGAACTTGTTCTAAAAGAAATTTTTCGTTTGAGCACCACTTGTGCAATTCCATTTTCGCAGATTGTAGCATGTCTATTAACTGCCGCTGCAATTCTACAGCAGAGGTGACATCTTCTGCACCAGACAAAATGTCATCAACATAAAAATCGTTGAGTGTCGTTTTAGAAGCCAATGGATACTTATCTTTTTCATCTAAGGCTAACTGCCTCAAAACTCTTGTTGCTAAAAAAGGCGCTGATTTTGTTCCATATGTTACCGTAAGTAATTGATAAAGTTTAGATGCATCATTCAACGTATTTTTCCAAAGTATGCATTGAAGTTTTCGTTGCTCAGGATCTATACGAATCTGCCGATACATCTTGCATATATCAGCAGTGAAAGCCACCTTGTGTTTTCTAAATCGTAGCAAGATAGCAAACAGGTCATCTTGAACTACACCTCCATTCATCAAACAGTCGTTTAATGAAACACCAGACGATGAAGGAGCCGATGCGTCGAATACCACTCGTAACTTAGTTGTACTGCTGTCTGCCTTATAAACACCATGATGAGGCATTATGTATTTAGGACTTTCCGTCACACTCTGCATTTTTTGCATATGCCCTAACGCTTCATATTCACTCATGAACTCACAATATATCCTAGACATGTCAGGGGTTTTGTCTAGTCTCTTCCACAAATTATTTAACCGTTGGGTGGCTAATTGCGAAGAATCACCCAAATGAACATCTTGCCTTAATGGTAGCGTCACTACATATCTACCCTCAATATCCCTCTGATGGGTTTTTCTAAAATGCTCCTCACATTCTACTTCTTCTTTATTTTTTATTTTAAGAGATTCTGTAACAGCCTCAATTTCCCAAAAGGACTTGATTAGTGAATTTAAGTCTTCTTCGACTTTCATAAATCCGCACTGAATCGTATTGCCTGAATTTGAACCAACATTTACACCGGTAGCAATGTATCCAAATACGGAATTTTGAAGAGTTAAATTAGAATTTCGTGGATGAATTTGATCAGCCTTCAATAGTTCATAAAAGCATTCTGCACCTAACAAGGCATCTATTTTCTGGGGCTTGTTAAAATGAGGATCCGCTAGTTTGATCTTTTTCGGAAGCTGTGAAAATGAAAATTTAAAATAATTCACTGGTACTAAATCATTAATTTTAGGTACAACAAAGAATTCGAGAGCACGGTGGTAATCACGCTTGTTTGATATCACAGCAGTAAGCTTGTATTTTACCGATAGAGCTTTTCCATTTAAACATGAAATTGATGTGTTAATTTTACTCCCTTTTATTCCAAGCCTATTAGCGAAATCATAGGTGAAACACGAACACCGACTTCCGCAGTCAAGTAAAGCTCGACAAGCAATAAAATTCCCGCAAGAATCTTTAACATAAATAATAGCAGTAGATAGTAATACCTCCTTCGAAACCACTTGTGAAGCAGTTACAGGCGAACCACTAAATTCCGAATTGTTTATTTGGTTGCAATTAGATAACATTTCAAAACATCTGGCGTCAGGGTTTAGATTCGAGTTGTCTACTAAAGGAGGGTCAGAATTATTAGCCGGTGCTTCCTCCTTCCCCACACAACTCGCTATAGTAGCAGGTGAATGCGATGTCTTGATTGGGAAAATGCAGTAAACTATGGTGTTTTTTCATGCATTTTGAACAGCTGAATTCTGAACGACAGTTCTTTGCAGTATGAGTCGGATTAAAACCCAAGCAATTAAAGCATAATTTATGTTTCTTAACAAATTCAAGACGTTCACTTACAGTCATTTTCAAGAAAGAATTGCATTTATACAACTTGTGAAAATTGATACTTTTACAACAAATACATTTAAAATCTTGACCTTTAACATTTGACACTAAGGCAGTCACCTTTTGAATAGGTTGACCCTTTTTTGCATTCAACACATTAGATGACTTTGACGACTGCAAAGTTCTAGCATGATTTTTTAGAAATGTAATAAGCTCAGATAATTTAGGTAACTCACTTGTTTTTGAATCTCTTTCCCACCAAAGACGAGTGGAAACATCCAATTTTTGCAGCAAAATATATGCAAGAAATGTTTCTGCGAATCCCTCTATTTTTTTGTCTAATATTTCCAGAGACCTTACACTTTCATTCACTGTGTCTACTAATTTCAAAATAGAAGACGGGCTTTCATTTTGTATGGGAGAAATTGACATGAAACGCTTTATCTGAGCGAAAACCTGATCACGTTTATTGGAGTATCTCTCTTCTAAAAAATCCCAAGCAATTTTATAGTTATTGTCACAAATTGTGACTGATTGAATAATCCTAGCTGCTTCGCCATGAAGCGATAACTTCAAATACGAGAGCTTTTGGGAATCCGATAATGCATTATTATTATGAATGCTTGAAATGAAAAGATCCCGAAAGCTTAACCAATCTTGAATATTTCCACTAAAAGACGGCAAGTTTAATTTAGGTAATTTCATACCTTGTGCACTGGTCTTTTCAATTTTTACATTACTTGCATCTTTAGCACTAAATTTTGACATTTGTCGTTTAACCTTAACCCACAAAGTATCAATACTGTCTTGAACAAATTGTTGTTCAGTTACATATTTGTCAAACTCTTTTTCATCAACTATTACAAATAATTTATCAAACATATCTGAACACTCATTATTAAATTTTGCACATTTATTTTCAAAAAGTTGTAACTGAAATTCATCACAAGTATATTTTTCGAAGTCTGATGTCGCTTTCGTTATATTTGACTTTAAAATTATTTTCTTAATTAAAAATGCTTCCATAATTAACGTTAATTAATAATACCGAACATATGAGCAAATTTACTTACCTCCGTTTGAGGTAATCCAAATGAACCCGAAATTTGTAAATCCAAACACACACTAATTTTTATGTCGAATGCGAAGTAACATATCACACTTTTTTATCAATTTAACACTTCACCTTTAAGCTTTTTAACCAGCACTTTATCCATAGGCACTAATCTTCCTACCGGGTTGCACGGACCACAAAATAATTTTCCATAGGAAAAAAGAAAAAGTTAATTATTTTTTTAAACTAAACTGTGCTGTCTATTTAAGGCAGAGCGGTGGTTATGTAATTAATTGTAGTTTTATTTCTTTGCTCTTTGTTTCACTGCGAAAGCTTTTAAGAACGTACTTCGTAAGTTTGGTTTACAGCGTGTGCGAGGCTGATTCAAGACGTGATGTAAAATTGACAGAATTTTGACGAAATTCTAAAATCATTATATGTGGATGCATTTTCGAGAATATACATAAATGTACATTTTTTTTTATACAGAAACAATGAACACTTTGAAGATTTAAAAATTTTTGAAAACATTGACTTAGGCTTTAAAAAGTTAAATAATGTTTCACTCAGAAGCATAGCTCAATAGCCTCACCGGAAAGTTTTAACAGTTGAAGTATTTCAATTACTGTAAAGGTTTTTCTGCTAAACTCTCAAATGTTAAAATGTATTTTAAGGATGTTACGTAATAACCTACTTTTCTCTCCTTTTCTTGTCTTCACGAAAATCCATCTTACATCCTTTGTTGATTCGAACTGGTTCAAACATTTAGTGATCAGCAATTTCAACCTTTGGCTGCCGGTAAGTCCCCCACTGTAACAAAAAAAAAAAAAAAAAAAACTAATTTTCTACGTACTTCAATAAATCACGAAGCTGCATATTTATCCAGCAAATAATAAAAAAATATCTGATGTGTACACCTCATGAATTCCTTGTAAGGAATATTCAATTCTACGTGTTTTGTGCTGCATTTCATTTAAACGTTTTTCCTCGAATTTCATTAGAGATATATTTCTCGTTCAATTAATTCAATTCTTGAGGGGCAAAAATACATAAAACCCTTAAAATACCTTCAATTGAAACCTCAAAAATTTAAGCGAATATTAAACACCAAATTCAGTTAAAATAATTTAAAAAACGATTTTTCCAATTAAAATTGGAGTTTCTAGGCAAAAACAAGCAATTCGGCCAGCGAGCAAGAAAGCAAATTTTTCGGTGCACAAAAGTGAAAGTTTACTTTTGGCACTATGCGGGAAAAAGACACCGAAAGTGCAGAAACTCACATAATTCACTATTCTGCTAAGTTTCAAATGTAAACAAATATGGTTGCTATGGTTAAAAAAAATTAGGTTTAGCCTCTATAGAAACTCTTATAAATTGTTGATAATGCTACTACCATTGAATGCAGATTAATTAAGGAGTAAATATCTTATCCAGAAGATAAAAACAACATAACTCAATCATTTTAAAGCAAAAATTGCAGGAATTTACTACCATATAATGATAAAACAATTGAGCTCACGGAGCCGAGTATTGAAGATATTTGTTCACAATATACGTACTACTATATAATGATGACAATGAACAACGCATGATCATGCATTGAAGCATATTTATTTCTCGGTAGGCATGACTGATAAAATTCCGACAAAATGATGACAACATGACAAAATGACGAAGTGATGACAAAATAATGAAAACTGTCAGAGAAAAATTGCTTTGTATGCTATCTGAAAATCTGTTGACAATATCCATATGGAATGTACAAAGAGTCGCGAAAATGCAAAAATTTTTATTTCGCTTACGAAAATCTTGAATTTTCATATTTGTTTATCGAGCCAAAAATTAATTATCGAGCCTATTATTTCTACATTTTTAGAGTTGTCTTTGTCTAGCTTATTGAAGTGTAAATAATTGTATGCATTTATGTAGTCTGGCTTTATCTCATCATTCAAAAAAAACCCAGGACATTTATTTCAAACATTTTATTTCAACAAAGGACGAGTGTCAAATAGCCCGTCTGTCTATGGGCCGGGCTTGAATCCCGATGGCAGCGTAAAGTATACCATTGGGGCGGGGTCTTAATATTTCTATGGGACTTCCCTCTCGCTTCTTGGGTCTTATTTATACTCGATTTCGTCAAGGTATTTGAGGCCTCTGCTTTAATTCTTTTCTGATAAAAACAATGATAAGTTTATGAATATAAACAAATACGTTTGAACTGATTATGGAGATGCAAAAATACAATAAATTTGGTACCATTTCCAAAAATCTTGAATTTTAATATACGTGTATCAAATGAAAATGTAAACCTGCGTATTTTTTCCTATTTATGTTTGTCTAGCATAGTGAAATATAAATTCTAATTGCATGTATTTATTTGGGCTTGGTTTATCTGGACACTGAAAACGCACTTTATTTCAATCTAGTTCACAGGCGTAAATACCACGTCCGTTTATGTTGACGGCCAGCCTTGAACAGCCACTGCTGCAGTTAAAGTATGGGGCAGGGTCTTCATATTTCTGTGACGCTTCGGCAACGTTTGCCCACCAGCGGCCGAGCGGTAACGTCGCTGAACACTGGTAGTTAAGGCCGAGGTGCGAATCCCGTGAACAGGCTGGCTGCATAGGTGTTTTCGTGGTTTTCCCTATGTGTAACGTGTATACGAGCCAGTTTCCCTTAAAACGTCCTCCACGAAGGCATCCCTCCCTTAAGGCAGATAGCCCTCGAGTTCTTTGCCGTAATCTAATAAACCAAACCAAACTTCGCCCACGTTTCTTGAGCGCACTAATACCTGCTTTAATACTTTTTTTTTTCCAATGGCAGATGGGGAACAATTTCTAATGTAACCCAGTCTATTAATCTGTACAAGGCCGGATGTGATGGTCTCTTTATTATGAAGGCACCTAATAGGTGGGCCATCATCGCCTTTCCTATGACGGGACGGACAGTTAAAACCATGCCTTCTCCGGGATTCGAACCCAGGCACTTCGGCGTCGCAGTCGCTGACCACTATATCGACTGGGCGGCCCTGCTTTAATACTTCGTTGGGTTATTTTGACGTTCATTTGGAATCTCTGCGCTTTTGCACAATGGCTTACGTACTTTATGTAAATAACTAATCATGTTCCATTCAAAACTGCTCGATAATTTTCTAAACTGTTTGTAAATTTATCTTTGTATGTCTGAAAATGGAAGACATTCGCATGGCTATGAACTGATTACTGTGCATCAATTTACCTGCTTATGGTGACATAACTTTCAGTGGGTTTTATAACTCTTCCACCCCCCCCCCCCGCCGAAATTAGACTCAGTGAACGCATGTTGGGCTCCTTACTACCTATGGGTACACCGACTATACTCGCTGGTAAAAGCCAAACGTGTAGCCTGCAATTGCCGGGGAAGTAATGCAAATGGAAAAATTCTTCGACTGCATCCTTAGCCATCCGGTAGTTATACATGCTCCTAATAAATTTACTTTTCGACCAGCCAGGCTAGAGCAGTCGGACATTCCTAACATAGCTCTGCCCAAAACAACAATACATATCATGCTTAATGTGTTACAAAAAATGTCTTCTGATCGCCTGCCAATCATAGCTATTCTAAGAGTAATCAAGCCTGAAACAGTCACCACACCAGCTGTCACAGACTGGCGCCTAACATTGGAAATTTTCGACGTTTTCCGACGTAACGAACGAAAATGTCAGAGTTCTTCCACTTCCAAGTTTCAGTTTTAATATATTAATATTAATTTCTACAAGTAAAACTTAATTTACGTGGCTCAACGAGGTGCACAAAATTGATGCAGACTGTGGAAACACTTATCTGCATTTTGTTACATTGTCGTTTTAAATTTAGTTTCTTTACCACATGTCTGTAATCAATATGCGCACCGGTTTAATGCTTAAAGTTCCCTGAGACTATATGCGTTATACAAGCTCTAATAAAAGTAAAACATAATTATGAAAATAATGTATTCTAACAACAATTTTAATCCCAATGCATAATAATAATCAAATCTGTAGGTTCAAATTTTTTAATAAGATTTATGTCACAGTTTGTAGAATTCCAGAGGCGTTACTGATGTTCGTTTTTAAGGGCATTTATTTCATCGTAAATTTTAGAAACTTTTTATTATCAGGTCTAGGATATGAAAGCGAACAGTGGCAACAACTTCCGAAATAAAGCAGGTTTTCCATCACCAGCTTGCGGGACTGTTGTCGCTCGGAAGAATGAAGGCGAAAATTACCGTTTTTTCAAGTTTTTAATGAATATATCTGATTTTAGCTCATTTTCTTTGGAAAAAAGCGGAATGAAAATTTAAAAAAAGCGGAATTCGGAAAAAAGCAGAATTATCAATATGAGAAATTTGATGAAAACTATACTTAAATTACCCTATAGGATTTGCGGTGGGCTACAGTACATTAATTATAAAAATGTACAGTCACAGAAATAAAAGCAATACAACTGTAAAGATATATATATACTAAGGCAAGATTTAAATTTTTAAATGCAAGAGAAAATTAAAAAATTATAATAAAGTATCAAAGGTAGTGAGTGTTGATGAAAACAGCGGCATAAAATTTGATTTATTAGTATGTATAATATTAATAATTTCATATACAGAAATACTGCTGATGTAGCTTCGCTTCGATCACATTCATTTATTGCGTCAACATCTAGGTTTTGATACAGTTAAGCTGAAGTGGAGTGGCAACATTAAGTCACCATGAAGTAAAAAAAAAGACTGGTCATTACGTCGACACGACCTTTTCCGGGACTCAGAACAGAATTGTAGAAAGTTTGGTAAAAATAGCTTAGTAGTGACTGAGTTATTAGCGAACAAACTGACTTTCTTCTTTACATATATATAGATTACACTTTTCGTTCCATAATTTTTTGTTTTTTTGTGTTTCTTTCATGTTATTTATTGCTTAATTTACTGTTTTTAAGATATTGAAAAGTTTTGCATGATTTGTTTTAGGGAACAAGTTCCGAACTTCTTTTATACCATTTAAATTCTTAAGATTTTGCATCGGGAAGTTGATTAATTTATTTATTAGGATAATTAATATTTATATTAAGGGGCATTGCTTATTTTATTGTAATTTCTTTTTATACATAATACATATTTATTGATTTTTTTCCCTTGATAAAGTTGTTCTGCAGAGTAAAACTGTGCAGTTTTTTAATTTAATGTTTGGTGTTCGCTTTTTATCGTTTATCTGGTATATTTAAAGGCTAGACGGAGACTGGCCGCGTAGCGGCTAGTTGATAATAAAATTAACCAGGCGCATTGAAAGCATTGCTACCGCTTGTAATACTTCTTTGGCGATATGAAGCAACTCCAATGATGGAAGACAGCAATAAATTTTATTTAACACTCAAAAATGGCGACATACAAAACAAGAAAAAAAAAGAATACTAACATTTAAAAATAATTTACATTCTTCGTGCGAGAGTCGCACGTGGCAGTCGAGTCTGGTTTCAAATATTGCCATTCACAAATACCTTAATGTTCATCTATTTAAATTATTTAAACTACAAGATTTTAATACTATTTAAAGCTGTTACACGCTCGACCTTGCCCACATGAACGGGGCTCCTATGAGGACCGTTAGTCGTTATGTGGAGTTTTCACAGATGGTTCAGCTTTGTAATCAGGTTTACTCAACTCAAGCGAAGATTCTTTGTAAATTAGTTTCCCTTCCGGTTTGCACTTTGTCCAGCTGATGGTACAGAACAGTAGAGGCACGAAACACTACTATTTGGCAAACATACACTGGTTATCATAAATTAAGGAAAAATCACAAAAATCACGATTACTGAAAAAGTTACATGTAGAATTTAATGAAACTTACCCACAATATACAACATATAGTATTGTATAAAATAACATAAAATGAAATTACCAGACAAATATGGTAGTATAGAAATTAACACATGTATAAAATCAACAAATCGAAAGTGTCAGTTTGCTATAGGAAAAGTACCTTCAATATGGAATATAAGCGCCTCTAGAAGCAATACAGCACATACAGCGATGTGTGATGCTTTCAATTATGTGGTCTATCAGTTCCATATGAAGCGAGAGCCATTGCTCTTGCAAAGCAGTTGCAAGCGTGGCAAGGGTCTCAGGGGGCGGATTGAGAGCAGATAGACGTTTCCCCAAATTATCCCAAACGTGCTCGATAGGATTCAAGTCCGAGGATCGAGCTGGCCACTCCATGCGTATAATTGTTTCCTGTTGAAGATAATCATATGCGATGCGAGCCCTGTGTGGTCTTGCATTGTCGTCCTGTAACAGGAAAGCATCACTTATTGCCCCGGCATATGGGCGCACACAAGCATCAAGGATGTCATCGCTATAAACATGAGCATTCACGGTTCCCCTTGGAAAAACATGGAGGTCTGTGCGTCCACCCAAAGAGATGCCACCCCAAATACAGACACTGCCTCTTCCGTATGCATCTCTTTCACGGATGTTTCACGGATGTTTCACGGATGATAACGGTTTCTAGGTTCTCTCCATATCTAATAACGCCTATTATCGCTTTGTAGACTAAACCTGCCATGTGGCCACTTCTGTTTGACTTTGTCCTGCCTCTAGTCTTCCAATGGCTCTCCATCTCAGTTCCGCAGGCATATAATGCCTGGAGATCATTGTTACGAATTGGCTATCTGAGATTTCTGATGTCACTATCACTGTGAAATATGTGGGCTTGCTCTCAAACATGGACTTTTATGCTCTTCGCAGATGACGTATTCCGAAAGCAGGGCCACTAATTTGCATATCGCAGTTTTACTCAGCCACTCTTACTTGGCAACATATTCAAATTTTACACGGTTTGGTTTATTTTTGAGGGAGTTATCGCTATTTTTGTGATTTTTCCTTAATTTTTGATAACCAGTGTATTTTACGGTAAGGATTTGGAGAATTTCAAAGATGTTAATGGTTTTGAGTTCATGTTTACATTTGTTTCATTATCATTAAAACAAACATGAGTAACGCCTCTGAAAATCTACAACTGTGGTTATAATTTTTTTTTCAAATATTTGTTTATTTATATGATTTGGCATTACAATCGCTGATAGGATATTTTATTTACATAATTATATTTTACTTCAATTGAAGCTTGTGTAATGATGACTGAAGTCTTTCGGCTTTAAATCGGTGAACACACTTATTACAGACATGTTGATAAAGAAATTTAATTTAAGAGAAAAAAGCTTTTAACAAAATTCAGATCACCTTTTTACACAGTGAGAATCAATTTTCGTATTTTGTTGAGTCATAAATTATGTCAGACTTGCAGAGATTAATTCAACACTAGAATTACGAGAACGGTCATTTTGACCGTATCTCCGTTTTAATTGGACATAACGTTTTTAATTCTATATTTATAACTTTGATATTTTTTGAATTTTTATAAAAACTTACACATATTACATGATTATTTTTTTTTGTTCATTTTATATAATCCTTTTCGACAATATTATTGTTTATACCTAGAATTACGGCTATCGGTCATTTTGAAGGTATCCAGAAAATTACAGATTTCTTATTATTTTTATGACTTTTTTAGCTAATTCCGGTTTTCTCATAGATAAATCAGTGTATTGTTAATAAGGAAGACTGCATAGTTTACAGAAGGGAGTGTCATCGCGACAGGTTTACGCCTTTAATTTGCTGAGAGAATACTTGATTTTTACTTCTCGACAAGGGAATTATACGACTTCACTCGCAGGTAATCGAAGTAATCATTCTACTTAGACTTTAGTTCGAAGAAAAAATAATGGCTCGCACAATATACGTTTCTACAAGTATGTAAATACGTATAAGGTTATGGATTTCACTCGATAATTGAGCTTGATTTTTGTGATTCAAAATTAACTGAAGGTTGATCAAATTTAATTTTCAGTCTTTGGAGTAGAAAAATTTTGATGTACGTTATCTTCAAAAGTTTTATTAATATAACTATTAAATATGTAATCTAAGTATAAACTGTATTAACTATTTAACAAACTCTATTTAGAAATTTTAGCTAACTGACTGAGAGCTCTCAGAAACCATTTAATATGTCTGAAGTGCATAATTTATGCAACGTAAAATTTTAGAACATATTTCCCCATTATTACAATGGCTGGCTTGTTTACTTGTACGTTGCTATGATATACGTTTTTGGCATATTTTAAGGGCTGTACATGCAGGAACAAGAAATTGGCATCCAGAACTTATTCTCAGCATTCTATCCTCTGTTGTCAACGGCAAACAATGTAATAAAAGAATGGAAGTGGGTGCAGGCGTTTTTAAAGATTTGACTTGAACTGCCAAGAAACAAAACTTTAAAGGGTTCAATTTTGATAATTCATGAAAATTGAAGCAATATTTACTAACACCCTCCACAACGGTTCCAATCTCTGACATATGGTTTTTACATTTTTATTACAGCTTGTATACTGATGATCGAAATGTGTGTGTAATTATGGCAAAAGCCTCGAGGGCTATCTGCCTAAGGGGAGGAATGCCATCGTGGAGGACTTTCTAAGATAAACTGGCTCGTATATGTTTTCAGTCCAATCGATTGCGCTACAGCTGAAATGCAAACAGAAAGTCATTTTAAAAGTCTTTTCTGCAGTTACATTTCAGAACTGCAAAATATAAATGAAATTATATGTTAACCTGAAATTAAAATGATTATTTAATGATAAATCAATTTAATTACCTCAAACATGAAACAGGAAAGGATTTTGATTTTCCAAAACCTGATAACTCAGGTAATCAAATAGGCACGAATAGCACTATAACCATCTTGAACTAAGAAGAATTCAGTTTGAATGCCTGTTTTAAATCATTGGATGCTGAATGCATTGTATCGCATAACGATCTTAAAGTACAAAGAGACATCGATTCTGGTAATCTCCTTAACACAAATAATGAACCAGAAATGAATGGCAAAGTGGATCAAGTAGACAGAATAGAACTCAAACCAATTCAAGATTCTCAAGAACACCCCGTTGATGTCGTCGTTGGTACCGTCCCTGTTATCTCTATTGATGACGAGTACATTCAACATCCTTCTTCGAATCATAACAAGCGTTTCAAAATTTCAAAGCTAAGAAAACCATTACTGAAACATTTCTACTTTAAAAAATTCAAAATAAACAAAGGACTTATAGCATATTATCGAGATCTCAGATAAGTTTACACAATTTCAGTTTATATTCCTCAAAAATTTGTTGGCCATGACACCAATCTCATTGACTGACCAGTGACTGCCTAACAATTGGACAATTCCGACAAAATGATGTCAACATGATAAAATGACAAAATGATGACCACTGAGTGTGAGAGAGAAAATGCTTTGTATATGCTATCCGAAAATTTGTTGGCAATATCTATATCTAATTTAAACAGAGTCGGGAAAATAGTATCAAATCAAAAATTATGACTGCCTATTGCTTCTACGTTTTTAGAGTTATCTTTGTCCAGCTTGTTGAAGTGTAAATTTAATTGTATGCATTTATGTTTGCTGGCTTTATCTGAGCATTGAAAAAACATTTTATTTCATCCCAGTTCGGAGTGTCAAAAAGCCCGTCTGTCAATGGGCCGGGCTTGAATCCCGATGGCAGCGTTAAATATATCATCGGGGCGGTGTCTTAATATTTCTAATGGGACTTCCCTCTCGCTTCTTGAATCTTGTTCATTCTTGATTTCGTCAGGGTATTTGACGCCTGTGCTTTAATGCTTTTCTGATAAAAACAATGATGTTAATTTTATGAACATAAACAATGACATTTGAACTGATTGATGAGATGCAAAATACAATAAATTTGGTACCTTTTCCGAAAATCTTGAATTTTGATATGTGTATATCAAATGAAAATGTAAGACTGCGTATTTTTCCCATTTATGTTTGTCTAGAGTGTTGAAGAATAAATTTGAACTCAATTTTAAATAAGGGCTCAAAAACAGGTGAGGACCGTTACCACTGTATTGCTCTCATATTCCCTAGGTTCATGAAAGTGAGAAAATAAAAACGTTCGCTACACGGAATAATATCTTCAAGTAAGATGCGTTGCATAGTGAGCCGCGGCTGAATATGGCGTATGTTTGATGAGAAGAAACCTAAGTCCAAACCTGTGTCCCTTACTCACGGTGACGAGAACTATACGAAAGGAACAATATTGCTCAGCTGAAGTTGCGATAATTTTCAATGAAACCTACGCAATTATTTGATTTGCTTATTTTGGAGGTCACGAGTTACCATTGATATTAGAACATATTTCTGTATCCCAAAATACCTAACTCATCTTCTTCCAGTGTGGCCCAGGGAACCTAAAAGGTTGGATTCTTCTCCGCTAAAGCATCAAAAAGATAAGAGCCTCTTTTCTATAGCAGCTGAATGCCTGTATTCAAGGCAGTATTTGATTATTTGACAAATATGAAGCTTCGTGTAATATTGAAAGGCGTGGAAAATTAAGTGTTAAGCATTTTTTGCTGAGACTTGGGGACCCAACAGCAGCGGAGGGGTAACTGGCAGTCTGATTCAGGTCAAACCACAAAAAGAAATAGGATGGATCTTCTTGAAAGTAAAAAAAAAAAAATGTAAAAATTTGCTTACAGAACTATAATAATACTTAACACAGGAGATTTATAATACGTTTTAATATTTGAAATTTTAATATAAATCCTTTAGTGTTATTTAAATACTTTAACTGATAAAAACCTTCTTGTTGGGGTTTTAGAAAAGCGCTCCTGTATGAAAATAATTCAGATTTCGAAAGCTTACAATATCTTTCCGCTTTGAAAAATTTAAAGTTTCACTGATAATCTTGTTTCACGTGAGCAGTATGTATTTACGCATTTTGTTGAGAATGCATCCCCAGATAAGGATTTCAGAATTTCTATAAATTCCATCAATTGTTGAATCATCATCACACACGGTCTAAAACAAATTTCTGAATTACGTTCCCAAAATTTTCTGCGATAACACGCAAACCGAAGAAACAGCCCATGCGCAAAACTAAACAATAAAAATATTAACGAAACTATCATCCGTAGCCACCGCTCTGCCTAAAAGTGGCAGAGCAGTTTCATTCAAAAACTGTACGTACTCATTAACATGGCGCAGCCATGTGTAATTTTAAAGTACATAAAGCATAAGAAAAAAAGCGAAGTACGTAAAAAATTGCTTTCAATTCGTTTTCAAAGTAAGTGCAGAGGCCCACCAGCGGCCGAGCGGTAAAGTCGTTGAACACTGGTAGTTCGGTCCGAGGTTCGAATCCCGCGGACGGGCTGGGCTGGCTGCATGGGCGTTTTCGTGGTCTTCCCCATGTGTAACGTGTATATGAGCCAGTTTCCCTCAGAACGTCCTCCACGAAGGCATCCCTCCTCTTAGGCAGATAGCCCTCGAGGCTTTGCCATTAATCACACACACATAATAAATACAATCGGAATTTCGAGATTAATTTTAATCTCTTAAATGTGGCACATATTTCAGCAAAACGCACCAAAAATTTTTTTGACTGCTTAATTTTGTTTTTCTTATCAATATAATGGTCAGAAAATGCTATTTAGTGAAACTATAAAATTAAATGCAATATTTACTATATTCACTACTATGCACTTAAAAAGTATTGGACTACAGACCTATGTTATTCAATTACAGCAAATTAAATAAAATTTTGAAATGTGATTTAAACATATATTACAAGACGTGTTTGAAATGTTCGCCGAAGGAGCTCCCAAAATAAAGGAAGTAAGAGTAACAAACAAAATAATTTTACTGGTCTTTAAAATAATCATCATGAATTTCAACATACATGAGATGTCACTTATAATGCTGTTGGAAACTGTCAGCAAACGCTTCTTTTGGAATCGAAGCACCGTGGTAATGCGTTGTTGATATCTTCAGCAACTGCAAAGTGTAAGCCTCATATCACGAATCTGGAGAATAAAGCGTTTAAGTGTGCATCTTGCGTTCGATCGCAAAGTATGTAGACAAGCGTTGTCGTGGAGGATACTTCACTTTCTACTCTGCTACAGTTCTGGCTAAACCCACCAGATGAGTTAGACCAGTCATTTAAAACCCCCTCGTAAACGTCTGCTCTGACAGTTTGGCCCTGAAAATGAATTTCTGTAGAGAAATTATTGCCTCTAAATTATTACTGTAGAGAAAGGCGATTAAAGTGGGTTTCATAAGCCGACATTTTTGAGAGACGCGGATTATGATGAATGCCATGTCAATGATTGTCGCTTGGTCTCCAGATCGTATTGATAGCACCAGGTCTCATCTGCTGTAATGATGGTTTCAAAAGACTGCAGATTCTGGTCAGACTTGTCAATGTAATCTCCAGACATTTCCACCTGAGTCTGTTCTTGCTTGTCTGTGACACTCTTTGGTGCAAACTGGGAGCTTTTTCAAATGTTTATAAACAATAGGGGTTGCGTTGGCTTCTATTATCATTCTCAAAAAAGACGGCCATCGTACTTGTTCGATGCTGTCTTAGACTGTCGACCCAAACACAGCTCATTCTCAACACCTCTCTTTCCGTGTCTAAAGCATTTAACTGGACACAGTTGTTTCACTTACTGCTTCAACACCACATCCTTTCATTAGCATTCCAGGAATGTTCGCTGTCATTTCCTTTATTAAAAAATTCATTTTAGCTCGCTGCTCAACTTTCAATTTACGGAGTTTGCCACACTTTGTTCCCATTCATTTACTGAGCGAACCTGTAGGAGCGCAGCTAGCAAATGATGCCTCGCGCCTTTCTCCGCCATGACTTTAATAATCCGTATTGGTATCTTGAAAACGTAGTTTAATAATAAACATGTTTGATAATTTTCTAAACTGTTTGAGAGCTTTATATTTAATTGCCTCAATACTGAGTTAATTAGTATTGTCAGACTGACTCTCACCTAGCCGATTTCAAACAACAGATTTCAAAGATATATACTATAAAATATATACTATACTTTTTTATACTTTTTTTATATAAAACAAAATAATTTTACTGGTCTTTAAAATAATCATCATGAATTTCAACATACATGAGATGTCACTTATAATGCTGTTGGAAACTGTCAGCAAACGCTTCTTTTGGAATCGAAGCACCGTGGTAATGCGTTGTTGATATCTTCAGCAACTGCAAAGTGTAAGCCTCATATCACGAATCTGGAGAATAAAGCGTTTAAGTGTGCATATTTATATACTTTTTTTATACTTTAAGCACTCTTAACTTCTCCGCAGTTATCTATATAATACGTATGCATTCTGATGCGACTGACAAACCAAACCACAACGGGATAATTTTAGGTTACTCTAAAATATTGCCTAAACAGTAGAAACTGGGTATTATCACCGATGTGTATCAATATCAGTTACGCTCACCTTATGTGAACTGGTAAAGCGCAGCAAACCAGCAATAAAGTTCTACATTCTCATATTCGTATTCAGTTTTCTTAGTTTTACCTATTGTCTGTTTTGGCTTTCCTGTCCACCTTTTCAGTTTCTGATATGGAGGTAAATGATCTTTAATATAACAGCGGTAATATTGCTGAACACTGATGATTCGACCTGTGTTCGATTCCAGACTGATGGTTTTGTCTTAAAACTTGTGAATGGCCGTTTTCAAGATACTACGTCATCAGTGTATGCTGGATAGGAACTAGTTTACCTCAGAAAACCTTCTACGAAGTCATCTCTCTTAGGCAGACAGCTCGCACATAGTTTATCATAATCACATAACACGTCTATTACATTACATCATTGATCCATCAAGTTTGTACATATTTGTCCTAAAAAGTTAAGCTCGAAGAACAGGTAAAGTCATTATTTTCAGCCTTATTATGTAATCCGCACATTGTAAATATAATGTTATCGTCGAGAGCCTTTCGTCAGCTAAATATAATAAAATATATATTTTTTTACTGGTGCAAAACGCTGCTGTCCAAAAGAGTACACTGTAACCAAAATCTGAACTTAAAACTTGCGCTTGAATTTCATTCGTCGAAGCTCAGCTTTCGTTGCAGAAATGTTTTGGATCGTGGAAACCGCTGCTGTAAATACTGTCTTTTTCTACATGATTTAAATATGCGCGATCTAAAATTTAATTCTGGCATAAAAACGGAAAGGGTGAATTAACAGTAAAGATGCGTAACATAAATAACTGGTTAATTAAAATAAATAAGACCTTTAATATTTACAGTTAGCCTATCGAATAATATCTCGTCAAAGTTACTAGACTTAAACAGGTCTATAGCCATCATCTTTAAAGATTATGTACATTTGTGTGGTCAAAAGATTTGCTTTCATTGAAAATATGACTCTAGATTAAATAATTTCTTTCAGTTCAGTTTTTCTTTCTTCTGAGAATCTGATAATTTCCATTTGGAAACAACTATTTGGATTGCGAATTAAACTGGATTACCCATGCCACTTCAGCTGTCATAACAAATTCCACTAGATGTAATCTTCTTCAACAGCGATTACATCTTGCCAATTGATATGTATCCAGTTTGATTTATTTCACTCTCTGATAAAAATACGAATCTGACTGCGATATTTTATCAGGAAATACAGTTATGTTCAACTTGCTTTATTTCACGCTCTAAAACCACTACCCCAAAATATGATCATGCTTGAAGATGTTCATCAACCAATGGAATTAAAACAGTTATTACATATTCATAGAAAATGTCTTTAGTTTCTAGTCCTTAATTAATTTGTTGATTTGCTACAGTTCTCATCTCATGCAGTTATTAATTTAAAGTGGCCGCAATATATATTCAAAAACTCGAAGCAATTAAATTTCCCCAATTGGCTAGGCCGTATGCATACGTTCAGTAATATTTTTAATAGTAATTTTAAGTATTAACGGGTACGTGTATTTTACACTGTGGCTAAATATTCAAGGATGTTTATTAGAAGAGAAACGATCCAGGTGAATAAAAGTAGCCGCATTTTCAAATTATGAATACTATCTTTTCCATGTCATTTTTGGAATCTTTGGGCTTTTGAGAGCCAAACTTAAAAACGGTTGGAAGGTTTTGGGAAAAATTTAGTGCTTTACTCTTCATGCAATTACATAACCATTATTTCTCTTAGGCACCCATTTAAATTTTGATATTGCTTGAAGATATTTACCAACCGATGCAATTATACGAGTTATTACATATTCATTGAACTTTATCAAGAAATAGTGTTTCGTTTCTAGATAATAATTCATTCGTTGCTTTTCTACAGATCTTCATCTCATATAGTTATTAACTTAAAGTGGCAGCAACATATATTCACAAAATCGAAGCAACTAAATTCTATCAATTGGCTAGGCCGCATACATACATTCAGGAAAAGTTTTAACAATAATTTACGTGCATCGTAACTGTGGGCAATATAACAATACGCGCATCCTAAACTGTGACCAAACATTGAAAGATGTTTATTAGAAGAGAAACTGTCTAGATAAATTAAAAGTAGCCGCATTTTCAAATTATGAATACTATCTTTTCCATACCATTTTTGGGATCTTTGTGCTTTTGAGAGCGAACCATGAAAATTAGAGGGTTTTAGTGAATATTTAGTGTTTTACTTTTTATGCAGTTACAAAACCATTATTTCCCTTCGGCATACATTCTTTCCAGCCAAAGTGAAATGCGCCAAAAGTCCTGTCTGCTCTCTAAAAAGGCTGAGGCTCTCTAAAAAGAAATTTATTCAACTAAGTAAATTTATTTAAGATGCTAATTTATAAGCTTTTATTATTTGTTTAAACACAAAGGAAAGAAAGAAGCGATGTAAATCTTGTTCACTAAACATTGGCAAAACAGGAAACATCTGTACCCACTTCCGACTGTACAGAATTGCATGTTAAATGATTGCTGTTTTTGTAAAATGATCATCATGCTAAGCAAAATATTTTCTCTTTAGATGAATTCAGTTGGATAAATGATGTATCTGAAAATAATTTATTAATATTTAAGTATTTTCAAATGCAGTAAAAAACAACATTTAGTTTTTAAAGATTGGCTCATCTGTTTCTGTTGTACAAATACAGCTGGATTTATTGCAACTTTCTTTATTATTAAGTAATCCTTTTTACTTAAAATACTACAAATTAAGAGCAATTTGATTGTAACATTACATATCTGAGAGATTATTATATGGAATTTGGGTTTAATAATTTTTGTAAAGAGCATAGAATACCAAATGCTGCATTTGAATAAAATTTTCTCTTCTTATAGAAATGCTTCATAATGATGACAGTACTTTTATTGGGTAAGAAAGGTATTGGAAATTCTATAATTACAATTATGCAAATTTTCATAATAATAACTTGGCATAAAATTCAAAAATCTACTACCTAGATTGGAAATTCTGGAAGCTTGCGTTTTACAAGTTACAAACTGTTCTTCATAAGGGTAGAAAAAACTTTTCATAAGAACGTGCTTATGAAACTTTCTGTATTTCAAACAGTGTCCGACTTGCATCAATAAGGTGTTGTCACCATTATTAGGTTATTCCTCCTCATATATTAAATAGTCTGAATTAGTATTTAGTAATCTTTGACTAAGCTTCTGATACTCTAAGGCAACTAAAATATGCTTAAAATAAAAGAATAGGAGAGTTTTTTGAACAGGGATTACGTGGAATAACAATATTATTCGTAACACTTGAAAAGGTTCAATGTTTAATGCCATTAACTAAACTGACAATGAGAAATAAACTTTGTTTTTGTTAATTGTTATAAAACTGACGAATTATGCCAGAGTATTATTTATTGGAATATGTAGCACAAAGATTCAGCTTGCTACATTTTTTACTTCTCCAATAAACTGGCTTGTACCAATTTTGCTTTCGGCATTTGAATTTGATATTTAATACTCAATTTGGTATTATTGAAATTAAAAAATATATATACACTTTAAGATCTTTAATATTTTGATAATATTCATTTTACTAATTGTTGTCTTCCCTTACGTTTCCGAAGCTGAATTTGCAAAAAAATAAATTTAGTTTTCTATTATTTTTATAAATTTGGGAGGACTTGTAAAATTTGGAAATTTAATGTAAAATTAGATAATTAAAATAATGTGTATTATTATCATAACTCCGTCATTTTGATTTTTATACCCATTTTCGGAATTCGATAAGAAAAATAAGATGCAAGGGTAAATAATGGGAAATGCTACTGAATCATTAAAGAAACACGTTTAATATATCAATAATTAATTTTAAGTTAATCATTTCTGAAAGTCTTAGGAGTAACTCTGATCTCATAATGCAGGTACGTTTTACTAAATGATGTTTTGTATCATTAAAATTTATTTTTATTCAATTAAAGATAGCCTCTATAGATGAAATGCTGATTTATTTATTAAGAATTAAGAACATAAAATTACTGGTCTTAAGTGTTTCTTCAATTTCGTCCTTTTGCATTTATTTACGTTTTCAAAACCTAATCAATCCATGCATTAGATATCACAATTTCTGTTGAAAATAATATTTTACGCTAGGCTACATAAAACAAAGGAAATTTAAATGAACAGAATTTTAAATTTCATATTTAATTTTCTGATTAAGGTTTATTATTACTATTGATATTTAATTGAAAAGCGAATTACTCCTTCCTTCAAGGTAAGAAGGAAAAAGACCATGTCCAAGATGCATTTCACTTTCTGTTGAATGGCATTGTAAAAGCTTTTGCTTTAGAAGTAACTATTTCTAATTTATGTAGTCCTTGTTATTATTGATTTTAAACTGGCTGTTGAATTAACATGAGATACATCAAACAAAAACGTTAAAGACTTATATGTATACTATAAGAATTAGCGTTTTTTCAGGTGGCGACATAGTTATTACAGCATAGGTTTAACAGACAAACTTTTAAAATCAGTTGGAAAAAAATAAAATGATTGATTTAGTTTTAATAAATGCTGAAAATCGTATCAACAAGCTTTAATTTATGTTCTAAAACCACCGCTTTACCTGTAAGAAGGTATGCAATTTCATTTAAAAGAAAAAGATTACATCGAAATATTCAATAACGTTTTAAAGATTTCTCAAACTTTTATATCGCATGAAGGGAATAAAATACTGGTGGTCAGTAATTTAACAATTATTTATATTACGTATCAGATCGGATTATTTTGATTTTAAAATTCATTACTTCTGTCAATCAAAGCTTGTATCGATAATTTCGATTTCAGGCTGAAATCATCCAAACTGGAAGCGCATAGATTGACCTAAAACACAAAGAATAAATTTGCCCAGTTTTGCATTTACCACACAATGTACATAAGTTTGCTGCTCTTTCGTTAAATATTAATAAATAAAATATCTATCTTACATATTTTATATATATATAAAATTTAAAATTTAAAATTAGAAGAAAAAAAGAATATAAAATCCTAGGGAAAAATTTTAAAAGAGTATAATAGAAAAGAGTATAATATAAATAGAAAACATTTGCAACTATTAAATTTTAGAACGAAGTAAAGTGTAAATTGAAATGTTAATCAAATATGTTGACATTTCTTACAAATATTTTAAATGCGAATAAATTTAAACAAATAGAAACTAAATAAGTAATAAATAAGTACTATAAAACAGGTGAAATGCAAATTAATTATTCATTTTAATGCTTCAAGTCGACTCGTAAAGGGCGAAAAATTTACAACATTAAAATTCGAACTAGAGTATTGCCTCACTATTCGTTCTCCTTGATTTTTTGAGCACCAACAAATTTTAAATATAATAATAATAATAATAATAATAATAATAAATTAATAATAAGTCGTAAAAATAAAAATAGATACATATAGGTAGATATGTAGACAACAATGCAAGCGCTAACCTGGAATACATACAAGCGTAGTTACAAGTGAAAATATTATGGACATGGAAGCACTATCAATTTTAAGAATTTAAGTCAGAATATCAGGCATTAAACTAAAAAGCTAACTACCTCAAACAACAGCAAAGTTTTAGAATTTTAAAATTTCTTCTCCCTTTGGATATTTAAGCAAAGGGAGACTACGTAAAGCATGTGTCCCAGGCCTAGTAAAGACTTCGCAAAGTAATCCGAAGTTCTGCATTGAGGGTGGTGGTAATTTTTATGGCGTCTATTTTTCTGTAATGATAACTTCGTTTCTAAATTAAACAAGAAATGTTTTTTTTAATCTACCAAAAAAGTTTCCTTGCCGGATACCCGCTTTATGCAAGCCCATTGCCTGAATGTGTCGGCATCCGCCCAGTAAAATAATATTTGAATATACTAGTGATTTTTGGGATCTCAGAATCTAGTCCTTCAAATGAAGCCTAGAAAAAGCGTTTTTTATGGGGGAGGTTAATATTGTATTTTATACTTTTTCGATTGGATTCTGTAGTTACGAAACAGTTTCAGGCAGCATTTCTTCTGGTGGCATCAAATAACTTTAAATAGTTATACCGGGTTTCATAACGCTTCATTCTGTAGTCGTAATTAGCACATATTTGGAAAAAAATAAATGATTCCTAACAAAAAATTTATTTGTAACCAATACTTTACAAGCAAAATGTTTGCAACATTAGTTAACTTTCGAAACTATGTATTATATAATACACCTTATAACACTCAGATTAGAGAGAAATATTCTCTGTATATTTGTAGAGAGGGCTGCGTTTTCGAGCCGTTTAATGTTATGTAATAGTGTATATGCAAAGCTTCGAAATAAAAAAAATCTTGGTAATAAAGGCTTTAAACTCAACAAAAAATAATTGTAAGAAAATGTGTATCCTGCTGTGTGGGGATTAGAAAAAAACCCTAATAAGGAACTCTATCAAACAGTTTATGCAATTATCTCAATATCACCCATTTGTAATGAATGTCAAAGGAGTACTAGACAGAGCGAATTAAACTTGCGATAAAGATAAAGTTCCCCTCCAAATTTGCTGCAGAAAATCTCAGGTTACAGATCCAAATGTCTCCCACCCTCTGCTATTATTTCACTCTGTAGAAGACTTTCAGATCGATAGTAGTTTTGCGCCCAACAGTGGCCGAGCGGTTATCAATGAAAATTGGTCGTTCCGAGTTGTGTTGGATTCGCAGGCGAACGTACTTGCTGCATGCGCATTTTCGGGATTTTCTCCATGTGCAACATGTATACGAGTCAGTTTGCCTTAAATCTTTCTCCACGAAGACATCCTTTCTCTTTGGTAGATAGCCCTAATGTGGTTCGCCTACTCTTCGGCCGCCCTCCGGATGTACATTTCTTGCCTGAGAAGCACGTGCAGAGTCTCCAGGCCCGGATCAACATCTCGACGGATAGAAGGGAGAAGAAATACGGTGCAAGGTGTGGATCTGGAATCCTAGTTGTCGTAACTGTGGTTCTTCCAAATTGCAGTCGCATTGGGAAGGGCCCCATACAGTCCTCAAGAGACTGAACGACATCGTGATACAGATACATAAGTCCCCCAATTCCAAATTTCAGGTCTTTCTTATGAGAAATTAGCCCCATAATATGGCAAAGGACTGCACTACTCTGGCGTGCAGTCCTTGGGAGGAAGAGATGCTACGAAATATCCAGCTGAGTAAGATAGCTTCCCCGCAAGGTGGGTTTAAGGATGCCAGGAAATGGCAAGGGAAGGCAAAGTTGCCAGATTTCGCACGAAATTGCCTATTTGGTGACATAATTCGCGATATGTCATATACGGATGGAGAACATTCTAGAACGAATTCTTATCGATTTGGCCCAGAGTAATCTAGAAAGCAGGCCAAATCTATATATACCCTGCCAGTACGCGGAGTAGGAGTATTGTCAGACTAGTGTCGCGTATATCGCGAGTTGATGCATTGAGAGTGTGCATCGTTGAGGCTATCGAGCGTATCGAGGAGTGCACCGACAGTTGTAGACTTAAGAGTCTCGAGAACACGTTGAGTTCCGAGAATGACCGAAACGAGTCGGGACCTGTAATCTAGTGCTTTGCCGTTAAGCTGTCTTCAACGTTATAGCCTAATGGCTATGTTGCTGATTGTTTCAGCATGCTTATTGTATTTTTCCGACGGATCTAAACATATTTTTGGAGCTGTCCTGAGTAATACTGGCTAATAAATTGTGTTTTCATTCTTCATCAAGTGTTGTCGTCAAACACTCCAAATCCACAAATGTTGTGTAGAGAATTTGTCTGATAGCGTTTTAAAAACTAGGTGAATGATTTTCTGATTTATGGAAATCTTAATTTTATTTGATTCTGAATTATTTATTTTAATGCTTTAATTTTGGGGAAAAACAGATGCTTCTGGGAATATTATTTAGTTTAAAAGAATATTATTTATTTTTCTTTTATTTGCAATTTTTGTACAAGCTTTGATTCATTGTGAAAAGAAGCAGGGAAAGGGAAGCAATTTTTGCTAAGTCATGATTTCGCGTGCCTAGTCCTTTAGAATGTTTGGTGATTGAGGGTCCGGTTGTTGGCTAAGTGAAGAAGGGCGCGCATGCGCGATCACCCTTATTTCCGCCTTCAGGGGTTGAAAACGCAAATTTTGCCAAAATTAAGGGGGCGATAATTGAAGCCATAGTGGGAGCCCACGTTTGTGAAGGAGAGGAAGAAAATTCGAGTTTGAATCACTTTTTCGTGTGACATTTCGTGCGAGACTTGGCGAGACGTACTTGCTAGCTGAACTTACTTTTGGACGTTACTTTTTGCCCGACTTTGGACTAGTTTTGTTGAAGGATTTAAGACTTTCAGGATTAAAACTTTTTGCCGGACTTCCAAGGCTGAAGGATTTGTTAAGTTTCTGTGGATGAATAAGTGGTGAGTCAGGCGGATCACGGCGGACACTATCCGGCCGTCGCCTTGCTGTCGAAAAAAAAATGATCCAGCGAGTATTAATTTCCAAATTATTGGCCAAGTTCCACCCCGGCCAACGTGAGATTTTATACTCGACATCCTGACTGCGAGCTTGAAGATTCTGCTCGGGTGCTGGTTCGAGGGCTTGTTTTCTGCAAGGCTGTGCGACCTGCGGCCAGTGATACCGAAAAGCGTGAGACTCCTTAGACGCCTATGTTCCCCTTAGAAATTATGGTGGGACTTATAATCCTTTGAATTTTCTCCCAGAATGCAAGGCCTTGCAATCAAAATCACAGATAAGTGCTTTATCAATTTTCCTTAGAACTTTTGGAAATTAGAACTTTACCTAAAATTGAATCTTAAATTCAGTCTACTGAAAATGAATTGCTTCCTTTTTCCCCTTCTAAATTACCGAGACAAACCTTAAGGTTTTTATATGAATTAGGGTGTAATAATTTAAGTTGTTTGTGTAATCTTCCTTAGAACAGATGTGAATTGCAAATAATATGTTTTCCTTAACCTCTTAGAAATTATAGATCGGGTATCCGTTAAATGAAAAGAGTCATGTAATAGATTTGCAAATCATGAATTTAAATGTAACAAAAGAAAATGACAAATTGATGTATTCCCTGTGTCTAAAATAAGAAAATTGTAACTGTAACAAAAATAAGAAGTTTGACTGTCAGATTAGGATAAGATTTAATTTTAATTGTGAGGAATTTGAATAAACTGGTATTTAATCTGGAAACCTATTACTTATGTTTTCTTATATCTGTTATGTGCTTTTCTTATATATATATTGATTTTACATGTTGTTTATTCGATCCTCTCACGGCGCGGTCCCGGATGCATTTTCACAACGCAATGAATTACCGTTTTACCTATACGATCACTAAAAGTTTGGTAATTAGCAAACTCTTAAGAGTTTAGTTTCTCAGTTGATATTTAGCTAGTTACGGGTTCACCTGTCTGTTTCTGCATTAGTTTCCTCCCTAAGAGGAAGTAGTAACACTGCATTGGTGCCCATGATTTTTACGACAAAGTATAGAAACAGAACATTGGTGCAGTAGCTTCATAACACAAACCCGAAACACACATGAAACACTTTGTCAAAGCTTTAACCAAAGAAAATGATAGCTTTAGGTACATTTGTGGCAAATTTTCTTCTATTTCTGATGCTAAACTTAAGCAGGTAATTTTTGTTGAACCTCAAAATTGGAAAATTCATTCATGGTAGATTCCAAATTTGAAGCAACGATGAATGACTGTGAAAACGAATCATGGTTGAGTTTTAAACATGTGAATAAACATTTTTTGGGAACAGGAAACATCCAGATCAAAAAATTATCATAGAAAACATGCTACAAAAACTAAGATTACTCATGCAACATGAGTATTAAATAACATTTTTTACATCCACATATAGATTACATTCCAGGGAATCTAAGAAAATTCAGTGAAGAACAAGGTGAGCATCAGGATATAAAAGCCATAGATTTCATCAGGACATATACGACATGGAAATACGGTACCAAGAAAAATGAATTAAATGCATGATGGCAGACTATTGTTGGATGTTGTAAAGAGAAGTACCTAGTGAAAAAAAATAAAAGCAGGCAGAAAATCAATGAAAGGAAAATTCTTGCCTTGAAGCTAATGCTTAGCTTTAATATATTCAGCTAATTTTATGACATGCCTTATATAAGAGCAATGTATGAGAGTACATTTTGGGTTTTCTTTCCATTCGATTATATGGTTTGTATAATATTCTAAATCTATTAATATATTTATAAATATCAATATCAATAAATATACATATATATAATTTATAAAAATATTAATTATATTTTTGTTATTGTGCAGCTTATTTATAACTTGTAACACTAGTTATCGAAACTAAATTCATTAGTATAAGGTAAAATAGAAGTATTTGTGAAAATATAAAAGCTCTCAATTTGGAAAAAAATCCTGACATCATGATGTGTATGAAAATGTTAACGGCACTTTAAGAATAAATGGAATCAAAACATATAATTTTTACTAAAAGAGTATCAGATTAACAAACGTGAAAGAAAATAGTTTGAGAATTAATAAAACAGTTTTTACAAAGGTAACTTCATGCAGTTACAGATCTTGACTTTTCTAAACTTTTTTAGAATACATTTTTAATGGAAAATTATCAGTAAATCTTTATAAAAAAACATAAAAAAGATTAATTTATTTATGACCTTTATTAATTAACTATGTAAGTTTAAAACTTCTGTTAAGGGCTATAAGTTGCATTAATTTTCTACTTATTTTCAGTTTTTAAATCCTCAGGTTTCCACCTCACTGTTTCAGAAAATATATATTAGTTAATTTAAAGTTATGAATTATAAAAATAAATGTATGCCTCTTTTCTTCTTGCACTCACAAATCATTATGCGAATATGCATTTACAAATTTTAAAGCCTGAAGAACGCATGTCTGCGATGCATTGTGCGATGATTTGTAGGAGCTTTATTTTTTAGCACGATATTTTCGACGACGATGTTTGTGAACTGCGAAGTTATTGAAGCGCTTTATTTTCGACGACAATATTTTGTACCACGATGTTTTCTCTTTACTTTCTTTTCTCTCACGATGTTTTGTACGACAATGCTTTTACCTTGCGTTTTCTCCAGAAACGTCCGGGATGTTTTCGGTGAACACTCTTTGGGCATAATATAAAAACCTGTATTTTTAAATTTTATTATCTATTTCCTATTTTGTAAAATTTTAACGAATTTTTGATTAAAATATCAACGTTTTCAAAGCAAGCAGTGCCAACATTATATGGAATATAACATTATTATCTCCAGCGCGCGATACTGTCTATCTGATATTCTAAAGATTTGCTGTTTTTAAATATTTTAGCCCAAATAATCTTGAAACTCTTATGTAAATGAAAAACAAAACGCCCCTTTAGACGTACTGTAAACCTTTGTACTGTTAACCCTATGCTGCATCTACTCGACGGCTTTCTGTTTCAAAAAAAAAAAAAAAAAAAGAATGTTTTCCAAATTTGTTTTTTAAAGAAATCTCATTTATATTTTGAATCATCTAACTTATTGTTTTAATTTTCTTTTAATACTATTTCTTATTTTTTTTTACCTTTTGTTCGATTAGGGGTAGGACACTGTGCCCAGGCACCATGGTGTCCTAAATACCGTGACATCGAACTTTACTGACTATCGTCATTAAATGTTTTTCGGCTTCGTATATCTCATTTCTTTTCATGTGATAATAAGTCCCATACGCTAATATGACCTTTGATTTCCATTTGCATCAGAATGCATATATATTATTTAGATCACTATGAATTTTTAGGAGGTTTTGAAGTACAGAACACCTCTTAGAAATCGGCGCGCTTAAAGACAGCCGGAAAATACTAATTTTCTTATTTTAAAGATATGCAAAAATAAAGCTATCAAGGAATTTAGAAAATTATCTCAGAGTTTTTTTTTTATTAAACTTATAAGGTATTTCTCATACTTCCATAGCGTGCCTTCGTGGTGTAACGGTAGCACGCTGGATCGGTATTTCATAGGTCCGTGGTTTGATTTCCGGGGAAGGCGGTTGCATATTTTTCATCTTTTCTGCTTCCATTTAACCTAATGACTCTACAAGTGGCGCCCGAACTAAAAAAGGTTGTGGATGATGATTCTCCGCACCCAGAATTTGGCAACTAGGTCCCCTAAAACCCTAGTCGCCCTTTAAAAAGGGGAGTATATAAGGTATTTCTCCCACTTCCCTAGCGTGCCTTTGTGGTGTAACGGTAGCACGCTGGGTTGGTATTTCAAAGGTCCGTGGTTCAATTCCCGGCGAAGGCGGTTGCATATTTTTCATCTTTTCTGCTTCCATTTAACCAAATGACTCTACAAACTGCTAATATAAATGATTAAAGTCATTTGCCAGGGAGATAGGTTCCTACTGAGCACGACGTTTTCCAACGAAGAGATAAAGAAAGGTAATCCAATGCTCTCGGACCAGAGCAAGTATCAATGCGAACCTCTAGATGAATATCAAAACGCTGGCATCCATGAGGTACTTAACCTTGCAACCGGGACTTACAGCTAGCTTTCAACATGGACGAACGGCTTATTTCTTGCTTCGCATTCGTTTGAAACAACAGCATTCTGGATGGTCAGATAAAGCAAGCCAAAATAAATGCATGAAGACATTTACATTTCATCACGCTAGATAAATATAACCTTAAATTGGAAAAAATATCCAGAATTATGTTTTTATTTGATATAAAATATAAAAACAAATTTAAAATTTATGGATAAGATATCAAAATTTTTGTATTTTTGCTATTCTGTTTACAGTCGATATAGATACTGCTAACAAATTTTCCTCCTCAGTCGTCGAATTTTGCATTTTGAACGCGAAGATGTCATCACACGCACTGCCTATTGCAATCCGCCGTCATGTGCGGGCGCTTGCGCATGGCCACATCCACGTCGGATAATGCGTTCACGCCCCTTGATGTCTCACTACGTTACCCAAAGCCGCATATTAAAATGTCAACCTGTTTGGTTGTTACGACATTTCGAACGGTTTCACTCGAATATCTCTTACATATTTTTCACATTTGACACATCACAAAATGCTGTATTTTCGTCACTGCTTCACTTTAAGCTATGGTTTCACAGCTATGGTTACTATTAATAAAAAGGGCTGAAAATGTGTATTGTCCTTTTCATCTGCATGTATCACAAATGATTTTGTTAACTTGATCACAGCCTTTCTCTGAGTAACTTAAAGAAGCCTTTTGAAAAAGTTAAAGTTTCAGAAGCATTTCATTTTCTTCGTAATCACGTTTATAATTAATAAACATATTTTAAATATTTGACGCATCAGAAAATACTGCTTTTTCAGTTTTCATTGATTTTTCACGAGTTATTGCAAAATGTGGTTGTATGACACCTCTTCCTTGTACTCACATTTATAATTAATAAACATAACGAAGATGCAGAAGCTAAATCATACTTCTAAATTAAGTTTTTGAAAAATTTTGCCGTGATCAGCAAACGGAAGAAACAATTTGAATGCAAAACAATTGTAATGGAAAGTCATATAAATAGTACTCGTAAAATTTTTATCTTCAAGTCTTTGAATAAGATTTGTATCACAGATTGTAAATTTTCAGAGTTGTTATCCATGTTCCTTTTTAATGGTAATCAAACTAACGTAAAACTGGAATCAAAACCATTAAAATGTTGAAATATTACCAAATTCTTGCAATAAAAATTAATATCATAATAATAATGCAAATTAACTGAATGGAAAATGTATTCACTGGCCGTTTAGGACCAGTCCAATTGTCTCTAGATTCAGACCAGTAACTCTTAGAATTCGTGTTTGTTTCGTATTATGAAATGCTAATTCTTAACAGTGTTAAGAATTAGCATTTCATAGAGTTTCAGTATAATAGATAATAGTGGTGCTGATCATTCGATGCCTGTGCCGGTCGGATAGGACCGAAGAAATGAAGCTGAGAGAAGCTGGAACTTTACAATGTAAATTTGAACGCCTGTGACCTCAGCCACGAACTACCGATTGCAGCAAATCCTCGTCCTCGATACCTACTTCACCAAGTGGCCTGAAGTGTATCTTATGCCTGATCAAGGGGCTTTCACTGTTCCACAGGTAAGTGATACAGCATTGAATATCCAAATTCGGAGTGTCTCTTCAGCTACATTCCGTTCAAGGAAGACATTTCACATCGGCTGTAATTAAACAACTCTGCAAGGTACTCGGCATCAAACAAAACCCCAAATGATACCTTAATATCCCCAATCAGACGGCATGGTAGAGAAGTTTAATGAAAGCTTCCTTAATAACCTTTCGCTGATCGTTTCTAGAAAGCAGCGACGTTACCTCTGCTCTTACTGGCCTATATCAGTGCTATCTACGATATTACATGCTCTTTCTCATTCCAACTGCTCTTCGATCGTTATATGGACATGGTAAAGTCATAGTGCGATAAGAGGTGTATAGGTTCCCACTCATAAACAGCACTTACAACGAAGATCAAACAAAACAGCGTTTACAAAACAGAGGCATCCAATGGGAAGTCTAAAGCAAGTATGAATCAAACTCAAGAATAGAGTGCGAAGCGGAAGAGAAATACCCATCTCCAATGACGTACTTTACCATTACGATCGGGACTTATGGCTGGCTTTTAAAAGAACGGCTCTTTGGCTCTCCGAAATGAATTAAAAAATATTCCTTTTGAATGGCCAGATAAAGCAAGCCTAAATAAACGTATATAATTACTCATTTCAACATGTTTGGCAGAGGTGACGGTAAAAATGGGAAGAAATATGTAGCCTTTCTTTTTGATACGAAAATAAATGTTATTAATTTTAGGAATTTCTTTATTTACAGCCAAAATTGAAAATGAAATTTTATGAATAAAAAGTGTAGTAAAATTTGAAAATAATTCTCTTTCACTATATCTATATTCAAAAATCATAAATTAATAATATTATTTAATTACTTAAATATTTAAGTAATAGTTATTTATAGTATAGTAAGAAATAGTTATTTTTGTCATCAGCCATAATTAGTATTACGCAGTGACGGCAGCCCGAATGAATAAAATGAATAAGAGACTCACTTACATTCTCTGTACATGCGATATAGTATATGGGCTTTCTTATACATAGCACACTTTATGAAAACTAGAAAGAACGTAGTCAAACGCGTAGATTTCTCTCCTAGAGGCGAAGTTCAAAATTTTCTTTCAGCAGTCAAACCTGAGCAGACTCTAGATTTTTCAATGAAAACTACGAACTATCTCATTTGCTTTTTTGGGAGCTAACGAGGTGCCATTGATATTCGAAATTAGTTGTATAGCCCCAAATATATCATCGTTTTCGAGCGTGGTATTTGGTGGCTAAATTTGGACTCTGTTTAAGGCATCAAACAGAAAACAGCCAAGAGAGTGTAATTCAAGGGAGTGCCCGAGTATGGTTTCTGTCCGTCTGATTATTTGCTAGGGTAAATATACACTTTCGTGTATTATTCGGGCAGGTGTAAAATTAAATATTTGGCCTTTATTCTTATAGAGGTGAACTCTCTAGCATCAGAAGTTTAAAATTGCTGAACACTGGTAGTTTGATCCAGGTCGAAACATAGAAAGAAATTGGACGGATTTCCGTGAAGATGAAATGTACGAAATTTGCTAACACATCTACATTAATACTTACCACGTTGGACTTAGAATACGTTTTAAGATTTGAAAGTTTGGTAGAAAGTCAAAACTGTTATTTAAATATTTTAATTGTTTAAACCTTCCTGCAGGGCTTTAAAAGGGCGATCCTGAATGAAACATCAATGAATGTATCCCTAGATTAGGATTATATGTTCTCTATAAAATTATTTCAATTTCACGTCAGATATTGAAACCTCAACACACACCATTTATATCGAATTTCTTAATCAAATTCCTAAGAGATTTTGTGGTAAACAATACCATCCAAACAACAAAGCAGTAGAAATTAAAATTAAGGGAAGCCACCTCTCTGACTAAAATGCGCAAAGCAGTTTGATTCAACAATTCATTACTCTAAAGTTAGAGCGCATAATTTGAAATTTTAAAATTTATATAGGACGAATGTATAGGGCAAAACTAATGATTAACAAATTGCTTATAATATTTTTTCATAATAAATATAATCTCAAACCGTAAACATAATTTTAAAAATCCATAGCTTTATCGAATGTAACTTATTCCTATGTCAGATGCATTTTATGAAGAAAGACGGTTTTTTTTTTTTTTTTTTTTAATTTGAAGACCTAAATTTCCGTAGTATTTGACAGTCCAACTTGTATATGCTGCATTCATTTATTTAAAAGTTAGTAAAGGGTTATCACAGATTTTCTTAAAATTTATGAGAGTGAAGAAATAACGGCCTTAACAACTGTTTAACAGTAATCACAAAGTAAGTTTCGTAAAAATCTAAATAAGTGTTGATTGAGCCATCCTTGTTATTTATAACCAAAAATATAACACAAATATAAAACGACGACTTGTTGTAATAGTTGTTATTACTAAACTCGCTTGTCAGAATCAGATCAAGCCGACGAAATCTATCGTGGCAAGGATTCAAGACTGCGCCTATCTTTGATCATTGGCAGCATACAAGTTGATTGTACGACTTTGCTCAGTTCGGTGTTTAATTTTGAAAGTGAGGATCCCCGGGTTACACGTCAGAACGTCTCTTTCCGAGCGTCCCCTAGATGCAACGTATAGAGAGGACTTTCGGCTCGCTCGGATGCTTGCAATGCTTTTATGCCGTGGGTAGAATACCCATCAACAAACATTCATATCTTTTCCAGGATTTGAATCCAGGCCTTTGGGTATGGCAGTCAGCGTCGCTAACCTCTATCGCGTCTGGAATGTACAAAAATACTATGATGAACCTGAGGCTGTTTTCCCTGTAGTTCAATTTCAAATATTGTTACGTTTTTCTCTTCTTCCTTCCTTTAAGTGTTCGTGGATTTGGAGTGAATACGGACGACACTTGATAAAGTATGAAAACACACTTAATTGGCCGGTATTATTCAAGACAGCTCCAAAAACACGTTTACAGTCGTTGAAAAACGACTATAAACACGCTGTAAAATCAGCAACACAGCCTTCAGGCAATGAGGCTATAACGGTGAATACAGCTTCATGGCAAAGCACCAGAGTACAGCTTTGACTCTTTCCCGTCGTTCTCGGATCTCTACGTACTCTTGAGACTCTCAACGCTACAATTCGCGATGAACTCAACGATACACTAGAGTGCAGCTCCCGACTCTGTTCTGTTCAGTCGTTCCCGGAGCTATACAAACTCTAACATCAAACTTGACGATCCACTAACCCGCGATACTCTAAGAGACTCTCTCGATGCACTCGACGACCAACTCGGAGCTAGACTAGGCACTCGCTGACTGCCTATCAACTCGGACTCCGCACTGACTGTTACTGACTCACTCTCCACGTACCAGCAGGGTTTATATAGCTTTTGGCTTGCGTTGCAGAACATTCTTAGCTAAAGCAGTAAGAGTTCGTTCCAGAAGGTTCTCCTTCCGTCTATGGCATATCGCCAATTTTGCCGCCAAAGGAGCGATATCTCGCCAAATGTCGCAAAACTGCCTTCCCTTACCATTTTCTGCCAATCCTAAAACTGCTTTGCGGGGAACCTATAACACCGCAGCTGGACTTTACGTAACAATATTTATAATCTTAAAGTTTAATTAAAAGTTAAATACATGATACGTCTGGACTTAAATTAAAATTTTACGTAGCTTACCAGTAGCACAGCCACTATCTAATGTTGGCCTTCAGATACATTTGGCAGGAACTACATTTTCATGAGGCAGTGGCGAACACTCCACAAGCCGAACACTCCACAAGCCGAACTGAACTCCTACTTCTAAGTTCTACCTCGTTGAGTTTAAATTTGTATAATCTGCTGATCTTAGCCAAAATTGTGGCATGAAGAAAAAAGGATAGAACAGCTTAAAATGTAGAAGTTAATGAATCTTACGAATAGCTTTCGCAAACTTCCTAAACGTGGAATTCTTTTATGCTCGTCCGAAACTCTGGATGCCTTCGTCTTCATTTTTGAACACAAGGTTGCAGTTGGAAATGAATGACTATTTTTCGATATTTAAAACTTCAAACGTTCCATCTGACCTGATTAAGACCATAACTGAATTATATTAATAATATAGTAATATAAATTTGAATAGATTTTAACGAAATATATCTAAGGTAAATTTAATTAGATACAGGTTAGTCACTCATGATATGCTTCGAAGAAATTTGTATCTGCATGACAACTCACCCAGCAAGATGGCCACTGACCTGAGGAGCAATTTGCCAAGCGATGAAAATACCATCATGCCAGAAAAAATCTACCATCTAACGACCGCAGCCAAAGGACAGAGGTGGCAGACCAGACGGGCATTAATTGAATCAGAAAAAGAAATTTACATAGTACATAGTTGCACATACGTGCTGTTATGACAATGAAAACGCACGCAGGTATGTTTGGTAGACAAAAATTTGAAAATTGACATTTATTTGTTACTGACAAAACTATTAATTTAACAATGAACATGCACGCAGACATGTCTAACAGACAGAAATTTTAGAGTTGACATTAAATTGTTACTGACATTAATATTAACTTTGACAAATTTTAATATTGACAAATTTTGATATTGAAAAATTATTATGAAAAGTGAATATGAAATATAAATGACAAAAAATATGCTCGCAGGCATATATAAAGAGCATGTGTGTGAACGTACTATAATAAGGTGAAAATATTAATGTGTATTATGAACATTATGCAATTGAAGAAATGTGAAACTTACACAATTAATACAGTATATTTGCTGTCAAATTATACTCAAGGAGAAAGGCGGGGGTGGTCTCAGGATTTATATTTTCATGAATAAATGATGGTACATTTACCGACTGCAATAATAATATAAAGAATGCTTTTAAATTTTAGCTTCAACTAAAAACTTTTATATTAACAAACAATTTCCATGTATTTCCTTTTCTTGAAAAATTTCATTTATATCGCTTCAGATTTCAAAATTCTGCATAATCAAGGCTTTCTAGCGAAATACGAATTTATAAATAATTTAAAATAAGATATTTTGAGGTATTTATATATGTAATAGAAGCCACTTCAAGCAAAACATGAGTAACAGTGGTTTCGTTCAGCTTTCGGCAAATTAAAAACTTTCCTCCAATTCCGGTTACGTACGTATAATGATGCTTGACAATGGTAGACTGGAATGGATCCAATGCATGCCAATAAAATATCTCGCTTTCGGATCAAGATGTTTATGTTATGCAGGATGTTATGCACTGTAAAAGATTTGCGAAATTTGATTATTAAAAATCATACTGTTGTAATAATATCGGTTTACATTAAATTTAGCTTCAAAATTTTGTTTAGTCGGTTGTAATTCAATATCATATGTCTGTAACCTATTTACTTTTTTATGTGTATGACAAAGTAGCAAATATTGTACTTATTGCATTTAATTCTTTTCTTTTTAATGAATAATCATTTTCTGACTTCTATATTGATATAAAGAACAAAATCAAACCGTCCAAATGTTTTCCATGTTTGGTGCGTTTTTTTTGACCTATGCGACAGTTAAGGCTTTAAAATTCATTTAGAAATTGAGTTTATACTTATTATAAAAAATTCTGAGCAGGTTGTTACATACTAGTTTTTTCGTATCCTCGTACGCTATATCTAACTTAAAATTAAATGCAGTTCTAGCTTTGTTCGCGTATCTATCTTTTCGAATGAAATTGCGCTATCTGTTTTAGGCAAAGCAGTGGCTGTGGAGAAAATTTTAGTACTATTTTTTCTTTTGTTCAGATTTGCATTTAACAAGTTATTTCAGTTTGGTGTCTGCTGTCAAAGCTTTTGGGAACGTAATTCAACAATTTAATTTAAAGTGTGACGCTGATTCGACAGCTGGTTGTAAATTAATTGAATTTTAAAGAAAATCTGAAGTTTTTATCTATAATGTATTCTCAGGAATATGCGTAAAAGCCCGTTCTTCAAGTGATTTGCAGTTCGAAGATAATTATGTTTATTTAAAAAAAAGGTTTATGTGATCTTTCGAAAGCTGAATTATATTTCTAATGTGCTAATTATCTAGAACTTTTGCAATGGAATTCGAATGTATAATTATATGTATATTTAAAAAAAACCGCTGTTATTTATGCATATTACTTTTCACTTTCAAACACTTAAAACTCCTACAGCATTAGCAAAAGTCAGTGGACAGGACCATAACCAACCGGCATATCGTAGTTTGAAATTGTGTGCTTACATTAATTTCATTTTTATGCTTTACTCCCAGTGTGACGAGGTCACACTGAATTAATTATTTACTACGTTATGGCAATATTTAGATATTTGCATCAGATTCCTTTCGTGACAATTTCATTTTTTTCGCCAAATTGTGTTGTAAGGTGAGGAACATATTTCATCAGACAACTGTTGTAAGCGGAGGAAAGTATTGCATCAGACAACTGTTGTAAGCGGAGGAAAGTATTGCGTCAGACAACTAGCGTCTTCACTTCTGTTTGCCTGGGTAGCTGAAGGTATTTTGCGATTGGTTGCCTTCTGACGCTGGATCTTTTTTCATTGGGCGGCAAAACTTAACTGTGGAACTTTATAAAAGGCGGCATTTTTTGTCTACGAGGAGGGAGGAGAAGGACGAGATTGTGAAGGTGCGAGATGGAGATGCTGCATAGAGAAAGACAGTAAGAGTGGAGTAAAAATGCAAACTTATGGGAGTTTATCGTGCAAGCTTTGTTTGGTCTCCCAGTGTGTATGAAGGAAGTGATTTTCTTTCTCTTTGATGTTGTAGCTTCAAAATTTAAGCTAATCTCCTTTTTTCCCGGGCTTTTCATTTTCGCCCGGCATCCCGATGAAGAGTACCTGCATGTGTGTGAGCTGAAATACACCAAGTCTTCGAGGGGCTGTATGGAAGAATTGATCTATCTTTTTTTGTTCTGAGTGAGGAGGCCTCATATCGTCATGTGACATACCGGATTACAAAAAAAGGGGAATATCTCTTCAGTATTGTTGGTATCCAATAAAGCAAGAATTAAATCAGTTTTCACGTGTTTGTCACTCTCTCGTCACGGCGGGCTATAGACCTGGATCTTGTCCTGGGGTAAGTTGCCACTATATTCCTGTTTATCATAACATGTTACATATACGTTTGCCACCACAACCAACGAAAATAATTATTACCACACTTGGTGCCGCGCCCAACCGTTTCGTGTGCTGTGGCAATTACATTAACGTTGCATTGAACTGTATCTATCCTAAGACTGTATTTAAAGCAGTTATATTTATGAATGTATTTAAAGTGAATATAGATTGTATTAATCACATGAATGATTCAAAGTCTAACTGAATGTATTTAAGATGAATATAGATTGTATTAATCACATGAATGATTCAAAGTCTAACTTAGGTCTTATGCTGCAGTGGTAAATTTGTTTGATATTATTTTTTTTATTTGTATTATATATATGGTCGGAGACCAAATTATTATAATCAGCCAAGATACAGTACCCCTTTAAACGCAAGGGGAGTTCACAAGTAGGTGGCGATGTGATCTCTAATGTTTCAACCAAGTCACCAAAAACCAACTATCATACGAGCAAAGAATCGGAGAGTATTGAAACATATTTAAATAAGCAAATGATAATCAGTGGTAAACCCTTGAGTCCTATCAAAGAGTTTTTGCAACAATTTCATGTCAAAAGTAAAAGTAATTGTTTACCTATTGCGCATATAAATAATGTCTTTTCTGATTGTACTCTTCCTTTGATTCATGTAACATTTGGTAAAAATTTGTGCATTTTATTACTTGATTCAGGAAGTTCTGTGTCATTGTTATCAAAAGCTGTGTTTGATACAATAAGATTGGATACTAAAGTTAGATTTTTATCCAGACATGTTCAAATTAAAACTATCAATTCCAATTTATATTTTTCAGCCTGTGCATAAATATCATTTAATCTAAACAAGCAGCATTTTAAACACGCCTTTTATGTATCTGATGCTTTTCAACAAAATTTGTCTTTGTGGCAAAATAGGCCTTTGTGGTTTCTATAGGCATCTCATACCCAATTATGCCGAACTTACTGATATTTTGACATAATTGACCAGTAAGAAGAATAAATTTAAATGGACTGATGCGCATAGCGTTGCATTTGAGAAACTTCAGCATATATTCTTTTCTGAACCTTTTGTTATCTTACCACAATGGGACAAGGAATTTATACTGAATATTGATGCCAGTGGTCATGCTATTTCGGGAGTTCTTCTGCTGGAACACAACAATGAATTGCATCCTGTGTCATATTATAGTCGAACATTGTCACCATCTGAAAGAAAATACCCAGCTATAAAATTGGAACTTTATGCCATTTATCGGTCTGTTACTGCTTTCAAATCATATTTATATAATCGAAAGTTTACAATTTTGACTGATAGTAAACCTCTGTTGCATTATCAAAAATCTACGTCACCTGCTGACAACACGACTAGGTGGCTTATGGAGTTAAGTGAATATACTTTTGAATTTAAGCACATTCCTGGAAAATTAAATTCTCTAGCTGATTACATGTCACGTATGCAAGATCCTGATCATAATCAGCCAGTGTTGGCTGAAAACTCTGAAGATAACTCAGTTATTCTTCCGTTTGTTGAAACAAATCTTGAACGACCCCAAGTAAATGCCCTGGTTTCTTCTGGAGATCCTGCTCATGAAATTTCTGAGTCAACGTTTCTTGCTGAGCAAAGTTCGGATCCTTTTACTTCAGAAATTATCACAATTTTGAAAAATCCTTTCTTGCTTAATGCTGCAAAGGTACATAATTTCTTTATTAATGAGTCAAGTAAGCTTCTTATGTTTATTTCAAACAAACAAAATAATGCTGAGTTAATTGTTGTTCCACAAGCACTGAAATCTAAAGTGTTAGAAATTTCCCATATATTCCATCTTGTGGTGCAAAAGACTTATGAGATTTTATCGAAACGTTACTTTTGGAAGGGCATGTATAACGACACAAAGAACTTTGTCCTTTCGTGTCATTTATGCAACAAATATAAGTCGTTCACTCCTAAACAAGCATCATATAAAGCCATCAGAATACCTAAGTACCCAAATGACTTTATTTCCATGGATATTGTCGGTCCTATAAGGAATTGTGGCCATGTTCTTACTGTTTTAGATCATTTTTCTAAGCATCTTGCTTTATATCCACTTAAAATTCTCACTGCTGAAACTATTACAGGGCATTTATTACAATATATATCTGTACATGGACGACCGGAAATGATCTTGACTGATTTGGGCACACAATTCACTTCATTAGTGTTTGAATCAATTACAAAATCATTAGGTATTAAATTATCTCACTGTACTCCTCAGAGACCGGAATGCAATGCACAAAGTGAACGAGTTAATACTTCAATCAAAACTTCTTTACTTACCCTTTAAAAAAAAAGGTATTTCATTTCAAAATGCATTGTTAATCCATCAGAATATTTACAATGGTACTATTCATCCTTCAACAGGCTATTCTCCTAATATTTTGCATTTTGGAAGAAACTTATCTTTACTTTTTGATACATTTCATCCTGATCCAAGGCCAGCTCAATTGGATAAATCCCATTATTTGTGTGATCTTCTAACACAGCTGAAATTAACTTATGAGCATGCCTATGAGACGCTTGAGCGAAAACAAGTAGAACAAAATACTCGTCAATTGAAAAATGCCAAATTAAGATCATTCAGTATTGATGACTTAGTGTATCTGAAATCTAAGGATACATTTAAACCCAGATTTTCTGGACCATTCTGTATTGTTTCAAAATCAAGTGATGTAAACTACACTATTCGAGCACTTGAAAATGAGTTTGCTCAACCATTCAAAATTCACATCAATCGCCTTCGTTTAGCTCCAAAACGATTCTCTCACTTAATTCAAAATCCACCTCCTGCTCCTCAAGTTACACATCAGTATAATCTAAGAAAAAGACAGTACGTTTAAATTTTCTCGTCTTAACATAATAGTGGAGAATGTTGATATATATGAAAAGTTATTATATTGTTAAGTAGTGTATTTATATCTAATTGTACCAAATTTATTCTGTTGCGCCTCTTTTGAATTCTTATGATTGTGCAGGCATAATCATTAGTATTTAAGGCTTGATCACCCTTAAATATCAATTATAGATTCAACAACATTGTGCCTGACATATTTAAAATGATTAAAGGTGTTTTATTTTTCAAAATCTCTCTGTATGATGTGATTATAGTTGTCTTATAATATTTTGTCATCATAAATGCTATTTATTAAGTGTAACTAGGAGTATGTTAAAATTGCAATTTTGCTTTATCATAAAGAATGTTCTCTTATTTTATTGTAACGGTTCTCTAATCTTTAGTCACCATGAGATTTTATACGCCCTACTTTTATCTTGAAACTGTATGTGTTATACTACATATTTATAGCATGAAACATGTTTTGCATGGAAAGTTGGTATGTGAATTTTGTTTGTTGTATAGCATAAGAAGTATTGTATGTCATGATATATTTAATTTGGTCCAATGGTTCGATGCATATTAACTTTATTCTAAGGGTTTGTGCTGCTCCTTTTTAGGTGCTAATTCAGAATGCTGGTAATATCTAGCTGCATTGCAGTATCATGTAATAATATATGTTAAACTATATTACATGGTGCTACTAAATTACTATAGCATGATATTCTATTACTGTGCCTTTGAGGACTCACTGTTAATGCATTTACCATCACAACTGTCTTATGTCTTGCAAGTTAACTTGGTTTACACATGATATTTCTGTGTTTGTGTATCCATATATCCTCTTAAATGCTGAATTCTGTGCAAGTAGAACAGAATGTAGGTTATGAACTATATGAACAATGTTCAAATTGTTTGACATCTCGACTACTTTTGTGGACTGTGTACTCTTTTTAACGCATACTTATTATCAATTATGTGCCTAGTTGTTCAATATTTTGGACAAATTATGTGAATGCGCAATGATTATATCACTTATTACTGAGTACACGTGTTAGAGACTGTGCCTGAATACTCAGTACGGTAATTATGCTAAATTTATAGACTTTTTGATATTATGGACTCTAATATTTTTCATGGACTTTTAAAATGAATGCTTCCATTACTGTGCGTGATGCACAGAAGACTATCAATTGAACTTTAATCATCTGTGCCAACAGTATAAAATTGGATTCTTTGCACAATTATCCATATACTTTGGTGTTAAACGATAGCAATTTAATTAAGTGATCTCCATGTTTTAATATGTTAAAAATTGTATGTTTATTTATAGCGCATTTGATTATGTTATTTGTCTGGCATTTGTATACTATGTACTTTTATTTATTATGTAAATAGCAATTTGTGTGTAGTATATGTATTTTTAACCAGCACTTTCACATGAATTGGCATGTGTGTAGTGAAAATAATATTATGAAGAGGAGCTATATGTAGTGAAAATATTTGTATGTAGTAAAAATACTTATATATTTTGATTTCTTATGTAATGAAAAATGTGTTAATTTCTGCAAGCTATGAGAAATATTTAATATAATTATTCAGGTGTATAAGTGATAACCAAAATTTTGAATATCAATTTTATCAGCGATGAAGTTATAACAATGATTAAGAGTACATCACGTTGTTTCCGCAATAACCCGAATGACAGGGATAAAATATGTGACCCACAGAGGATAGCAAAATAAAGTACTTACCCCAGACTTCGTGATAGTTGAAGAAGAAAATACAAGTTATTCATCTACTATTTATCTTTCCTATCAAAAAAATTTTATTGCTGAGCTCACACAAATAAACAAGAAATCAAATATCAGATCATAACTATAGTCCTACTATAAATACAGAGCGTCCATTCGTTTATCGATATACTACAGAGCACTATCCATTTGCATCACTTTCTATAGATCACGAAATATCTGGAATCGAAGAAATATGTAGACCCGGAATATACTTATCTTGAAATTTCTTTTGATTTTGAAGCTTCTACCAGTGAATTAATTTGAAGCTGTCACCACGTGGCGATAGACAATGGATGAGTCTTAAATTGCACAATGAGATCGTATGATATTTTTCTAAATCATCATTCCACCCAGGATGAATTTTCAGCAACTGCATATAGAATGAAGATATTCAATAAAAAAAACTACAGTTATCGGACTTTTCAGGAAAGTAAAACGTCCATGAACACACAAGGCTGTAGGTGAAGAGACAGTCAGTGAAGAGACAGGCCGAAGCCCGTCCTTCACCCTTGAACTCCCAGTAGCGCAGAGGAAAAAAACCGGTCCAACAACTGCCACCAAAGGCTTGGACGATACGATGACGATTCTTGAAGCGAAAGTCTGAAGGTAGATGCCGGCTTCCTAGCACAATGTGTTGATATGAGGCTCCCTCTTAACACTAGGAATGTTCTTCGTGTGCGCAGGAATTTTTTTTTTACCCTTTTTTTTCCGAAGGAGGGGTGGATATGTGACAAGGTCACACTGAATTAATTATTTACTACGTTATGGCAATATTTAGATATTTGCATCAGATTCCTTTCGTGACAATTTCATTTTTTTTCGCCAACTTGTGTTGTAAGGTGAGGAACATATTTCATCAGACAACTGTTGTAAGCGGAGGAAACTATTGCATCAGACAACTGTTGTAAGCGGAGGAAAGTATTGCGTCAGACAACTAGCGTCTTCACTTCTGTTTGCCTGGGTAGCTGAAGGTATTTTGCGATTGGTTGCCTTCTGACGCTGGATCTTTTTTCATTGGGCGGCAAAACTTAACTGTGGAACTTTATAAAAGGCGGCATTTTTTGTCTACGAGGAGGGAGGAGAAGGACGAGATTGTGAAGGTGCGAGATGGAGATGCTGCATAGAGAAAGACAGTAAGAGTGGAGTAAAAATGCAAACTTATGGGAGTTTATCGTGCAAGCTTTGTTTGGTCTCCCAGTGTGTATGAAGGAAGTGATTTTCTTTCTCTTTGATGTTGTAGCTTCAAAATTTAAGCTAATCTCCTTTTTTCCCGGGCTTGTCATTTTCGTCCGGCATCCCGATGAAGAGTACCTGCATGTGAGTGAGCTGAAATACACCAAGTCTTCGAGGGGCTGTATGGAAAAATTGATCTATCTTTTTTTGTTCTGAGTGAGGAGGCCTCATATCGTCATGTGACATACCGGATTACAAAAAAAAAAAGGGAATATCTCTTCAGTATTGTTGGTATCCAATAAAGCAAGAATTAAATCAGTTTTCACGTGTTTGTCACTCTCTCGTCACGGCGGGCTATAGACCTGGATCTTGTCCTGGGGTAAGTTGCCACTATATTCCTGTTTATCATAACATGTTACATATACGTTTGCCACCACAACCAACGAAAACAATAATTACCACACCCAGTTTAACCTTAATTCACAGTTCGTGATACGCTTGTAGCATAACATTGTAATAATATGTCTTCTTTATGAGCCTAATATTATTATAATAATATTACAGAAAAAAGCACATAAATTTAATAGAAAGAAGAAAAATTAATATTATAATATCATTTTATTAGAAGAATACTATTACTACAATAATATTTTTTCTTTATATTAAGTAAGAATATTTTGTCTTTATGAGGTACTTTCTGATTATTGTTGATAAATTTTAATGCGATTATTTTACTCGCATTTTGACGTGACGTATCAATTGTAATTCCAAACTCACCTTTAATGAAAGGAAAAAAAATCTGGGGAGCAAAGGTTATCTTTTAGTCACAGGTAAACAACTGTGAAATTAAATTAGGATACAAGGACATTTTTCGTACTTTTAAATACATGCGATTCTGATCTTTGGCTGTGTTATATATTGCTGCTGTGAGTGAAAATTCGTCATAGCTGTAATAATTTTTTTTAAAAAAGAAAGAAAGACATTTATATACGTTCATAAAATATCTTTTTTTTTTTTTTTTTTTTTGTAATATTTTATCATTAGGTTTACTTTTAACGCAGGTTAAAAAATATATTACATCGCTATGGCGAATCTAAAATTATTTGTTGCGCCATAGGTATTTGAACTTTGCCTGAACCTAAAAAGTACAGAACTGAAAGGATATAATTTCTTCCATTCTAAACCTATAGTACGAAAAACTCTAAATCAGTAAGACAAAGAAGAAAAACACTAAGACAGTGATCCGAAACTAGCGGCCGTCGAAGAAAACGTATGCAGCCAGCGAATACATTTTCCTTTCAGTTAAATAGCATTATTATAATATTAATTATTATAGCAAGAATTCGTAATAATTAAAGGATTTTAATAGTTTTGAGTCCAAATTTAGATAATTTTGTTTATCATTAAAACTGAACATGAGTAACGCTAAATCTGCAGACTACGGTACTTATTCAAAGATCTGAAGATCTAGATTTGATTATTTGTATGACTTGTTATTAAAATCTTCGTCGTTAAAATATTTTATTTTCATAATTATGTTTTAATTTTATTGCTGCTTGTATAATGATGACTGAAGTCTCGGGAAATTTCCGACATTAAATCAGTACGCACATCAACTGCAGACATACTGATTAAAAAGATTTAATTTAAGAAAAACAATCTAATAACAAAATGCAGATTATTTATAGATATTACTTTTCACTATCAAACACTTAAAACTCCTGCAGCTTTAGACAGGACGATAATCACCCGGCATGTCAGAGTTTGAAATTGGATGCTTGCCTACATTTCATTTTAATGCTTTACTCCCAGTTAACCCACAGTTCGTGATCCACTTGTAACATAATATTGTAATAATATTTGCTCTTTATGAATGTAATATTATTATAATACTATAAGAGAAAAAACAGAATAATATAGTAGAAAGTAGAAAAATTATTATTATTATTATTATAGTATATTAGAAGAAATAACATTACTATAATGATATTTTTCTTTATATTAAGTAATAATATTTTGTCTCTATGAAGTCCTTTCTGATTATTGTTGATTACTTTTAATGCGCTTCTCTTACTAACAGTCTGACGCGAAGTATCAGTTGTAATTCCAAACTCACTTTTAATAAAAGGACAAAAGTCTGCGCAACAAAGTTACTTTAGTCACAGGTAAACAACTGGGAAATTAAATTAGGATACAAGGACTTTTTTCTTGCTTTCAGAGAAATGCGATTTTGATATTTGGCTGTTTTATTTATTCTCCTAGGAGTGAAAATTCGTCTTAGCTGTAATAAAGTTTGTTTTAAAAAAAGAAAGACATTTATATACATTCATAATACATCTCTTCTTGCAATATTTTAATTTTATCATTAGGTTTACATTTTAACGCCGATTAAAAAAGATAGTAAAATGCCGTGGCGAATCTGGAATTATATGGCAGAATAGAATATGTTGCCTCGTAGGTATTTAAACTTCGAATGAACAAAAATAGTACAGAACTGAAATCGCATAATTTCTTCCATTCGAAACCTATAGTGCCCACCAGCGGCCGAGCGGTAAAGTCGCTGAACACTGGTAGTTCGGTCTGAGATTCGAATCCCGCGAACGGGCTGGCTGCATGTGTGTTTTCGTGGTTTTCCCATGTGTAACGTGTATACGAGCCAGTTTCCCTTAGAAAGTCCTCCACGAAGGCATCCCTTCCCTTAGGCAGATAGCCCTCGAGGCTTTGCCGTAATTAAATAACCTAACCTAATCGAAACCTATAGTACGAAAAACACTAATTCTATAAGGCAGTGATCCTAAACTAGAGGACATCGAAGAAAACTTATGCAGCCAGCGAATACATTTTCCTTTCACAAAAATAGCAATATTATGATATTAATTATTATAGCAAGGATTTGTAAAAAATTTAGCATTTTAATAGTTTTGAGTCCAATTTAGAACATTTTGTTTATCATTAAAACCGAACATGAGTCCGAATATGAGTCTGAAAATTTGCAAACTATGATATTAAACTTATTCGAAGATCTGAAGTATTTGGATCTGATTATTTATATGACTTGGCATTAAAATTTTTGTGGAATATTTTATTTTCATAATTATGTTTTAATTTTTCAATGTACAATGGTGACTGAAGTCTCCGGAAACTTCCATCATTAAATCAATATACACATCGACTGCAGACATGTTGATTAAAAATACTTAATTTAAGGAAAATCAATCTAATAACAAAATGCAGATCAATGTTTCACATTCAGAATCAATTTCCCGTACCCAATTGAGACACGTAAATTATTAAATTATATCAGACTTGTATAGATTAACATAAAACTATTAAAACTGAGACTTGAGCGTTCAGTAAATCTCACAAATATTTCTTTTCTGTTTCTAAACAAATGCATGGTATCCTCATTCATTGATGTCGATCAGTATTAGTGTTTATGTCCGATACCGTTTTAACAAAATGTGCGTTAACACTTTGCTAAGTTTTAAAGAAAGGCATGCAGCTTATACATATTGGACTTTCATAGGAATATTAGTTCTTCAGATTTAAAAAAACAACTGAAATTCCTCCGTGAAATATGATATGGAAACAGGCTTCATTCAATGCTGCCATGATTTTTAAAATTATATTTACAGTTTGAGATTATAATTATAACGAAAAAAAATTTAGAACCAATTTGTTACTTACTAGTTTTTTCGTACACTGTTACGCTATATGTGTTTTAAAGTTCCGAAAGATTGCGCCACACTTCTGGTTTGTTTCATGATTGCTCTGGACATTGGATTCTTACTGAGACAAAAGTGTTTCAAATTTCTCGTATACGCATTAGCGTTTCGAGCGCTTTGCTAAGGACTTTTCATCACTAGGCCCATTGTGGACAAAATTGATAGATTAGGAAAGTGGTGTCTTATGTAGTAGAGTGCCTGTATAAAACACACATTATCCAAGTATCCGAATAATACAAAGTTACAGAGAGGTATTTTTGATTGCTTCTGCTAGACTCTCTGCTCATTTGTAAATACTTATTTTATTTTGCACATAGCCTATCTAATTGTGAGAAAAATGCACTTTGATGAGTTTATTCACTGAAAATTTGTAAAAATGCACACTGTTCTTGAAACTTGGACCAGCATCTCTCCAGCCTACCAGATGCCTCTACATTCTCACGTGACAAAGTAGTAATACCCTCTTTCACCTTGCATCCTATCCTTGACCACACTAATGAATTTGCAATACTTGCAGTGTACTTATTAATTCATGTCAGCCGGTATACAGCTTGCTATCTGCAAGCTACACACGGCAACAGTGAGAAAAGAAAAGAACCGTTACACTTTTGTTGTGATAAGGTTGCATTTTTTAAATGAATCTGCGCTGCCTTTCTTAGGCACAGCTGTGGCTTTGGGAATAAATTTTAGGTTTTTTTTTATTCTGTAATCTTTGTTTATATACTAAAATTGTTTTATCAGATTGCTATTAATTCATAAGTTTGATTTTGAAGATTTTATAATTTTTCAAAAAGGAATTGATTTATGCTTTCAAATGCTGAATTATGTTTAATTGAAAAACACTTTTCAAAAGCCCACGGAAATATTTATCAATGAAGCAGACGTGGGTAAATAGGAGCCCACCAAAACAGTTAAAAAATCCGTTTGATTCGAGATTTCCTTCCTGTGTGGAAACGAAGATTCATATCGTATTCCCCACAAACAAATATTTGGAATTCTTTGGAAATACAGGGAATAAAGCAGTGTGTTTACTGTGTCACGAAACGATAGTCGCATTTAAAGAGTAAAATCACGAACGGCAACACAAAATAATAAAATAATTGAAATTTATGCACACACGCAAAAAGAAAAAAGTGAAAATCCGTCCGATTCATTTTTTGATTCAACGTGCATCAAACTACCAGTGTTAAGCACTTTTAACACTGTTACAACTAATTATAACACCATAACTACCGAGAGATATAAATTTGACTCTGAGCAAATGGTGCTCAGAAAATACGGTTATGACATATTCAGCTTTCTTTCATACCCTAAAACAATTGTAAAAAAGCTTGAAACTGATAGAGGACTTTAATCAGGCCGTGCAATTACAACAGGTTATTGCATATTCATTAAACGTTTATAAATAAGTTATCTTTAGTTTTAAGTCGTTATCTGATTCTTAGTCTTGCTTCATTCCTTCAGTTAGTAATTTAAACTGGCGCAACATATAACAAAAAATTCGAAATTCGAACCAATAAAAAACCTCCAAAAGAAACATGCCATATGCATATACAACTAAAATATGTTACAAAATGGTATATATTTTTACGAAAATGAGTTTTTCTTGTAGGAATGAAGCTTATGCAGGTTGTGCTGTCATATACTTCGGAAATTGCATTCTTAAAAATTTTAAAAATTTCAAATTTCTTAAGTAAATTCGACTAACATAGAAACAACTTTCCGTCCTGTGATGCCACCGATATTTAAAATTATATTCACAGTTTAAGTTTGTAATTATTATGATAAAAATTATTTAACCAATTTTGTACTCACTAGTTTCCTCATATACTCATGTGATTTATGTATTTTAAAATTACAATTAGCTACATCTTTGAAAAATAGTTTTCCTTCTGTTTTTAATGAAACTGCTCTCCCTATTTTAAGCAGAGCGGTGGCTTCGGAAAAAATACTCTTCTGTTATATCTACTGCATTGCCCCCAAGCTGCCGAGCGGAAACGTTGCTGAACACTGGTAGCTCTGTCCGAGTTTCGAATCCCTCGGACGGGCTGGCTGCGTGGGTGTTTTCGTGTTTTTCCCCATGTGTAGCGTGTATACGAGCCAGTTTCCCTTGGAAAGTCTGCCTAAGGATCCATCCCCTTAGGCAGATAGCCCTACAAGCTTTCAGTAATTAAGTAACTTAACGTAACCTATATCTACTGCTTTGACTTTGCTTAAATTGTTTCTTCAGTTACCTTTTCACCGCAAAAGCGTTCACTAAGGTCATTCAGAAACCTTATTTTGAATGTGTTTGACAATTCAGAGATGATTGATTATTTTTATATTAGATGTTTTTTACTGGAAAGTAAAATAGTCTGCAAGAAATGACAATAATTAAATATTAATCAGCGGAGATTTTTAAGCCGAATTTGTTGGTATACAAGTAAATAAAATTCTTGCACAAATATATAAAATAATCCTCGTAGTTACCATTTCGATATTCCACATATATAAATTTTGGCTGGGATATTTAGAGTTACTCTCTCAATGTAATGCTTGTTTATACTCTTATAAAATTTGTTCCACTGAAATCTTTCCACAAATTGTTACAACATTTAAGCATCCCCCCTTAGTCATATCATGATCACTCGAGATCTCACTAAAGGACTTCTCACTACAACACCCACAATTGGGGAATCTGAGGTTATTGGCGAGTACTACATAAACAGCAGAAACTCAGTATAATAACATATGTGTCAAAGTATTAGTAATCTCTCACTTCAAAGCTGGTAAAGCGCAAGAGACCAACAATGAACTGCTGTATTCACATTGAATTTTCCCACTTTTTAGCTATTGTCTATTTTCTCCTTTCTGTTCACTTTTTGAATATCGGATATGGAATGAAACGATCTTTAAGATAGTAGATGCTTCGAAATTTATAATCGTCGGTCCTTTGGTATTTAGTTAGAAAAGTTCTCAAAGCAAGTTCCCCCCAATGTGGAAATATTTCAGGTTACTATGTGCAGTACAATTACATCTGCATCAAGGTATAAAACCGGCCCTTTAATCGATCTGTCAAAGTTTTCATGTGAACGTGGATTGCAGTTGAAATTCAACTAGTTGCAAAGGAATGAAACTTCCAGATTTATTTTGCAATGGTGTGAAAACAGTATTGATGTGCTTTCAAACCAGTGAACCGATGAGCGGTTGAGTAATTATGTTCCTGAACAGTGGTAATTCGACCTAAGTTCGATTCTGAGCAGAGGTGCTGATTGCATGGGCTTTTTCATGATAGATCCTCTGTTTAAGGAATGTACTAACTAGTTTCCCTTGAAACTCCCTCCAAAAAGGCAGACTGCGCACGCGTGCTTTGCCATAATCAAATAATAACTTAATATGTTACGTAAATGACCTTGCCAGTGTGTCTAAGAAATAGATAGAGAGATAAAAGATAAAGATAAAAGAGTATATAAATGTATCTTAAAATAGTATATAAATGTATCTTAGTAACGTAACTTAGCACAACCTAGTAATAAAATTTTTTTTGTCAAAGACTTATGCCACTGAATGGAAAGTCTAAAGTTAAAAGCCCGTGAATTTTATTTGTCAAAGCTCAACTGTCGTTGCAGAAACTTCTATGTTCCTAGTAAATTTAGAAGAAAAAAAAGTGGAGTAACTATTAGTTGGATAGGTGATACCTGCCGAAGAAAGATGATTTGACAGGAACATGAATAGACTTAAATTTTGAATAATTTTATAAACTTCTGAAACGATTACTTGATTTCGGTTTAGCTTTCACCCCAAATAGATTGCCATATTTTCTACATATACAGATCTCTTACATTCCTATATGCCTATCCGATATACGATACATTTTGTTATAAGATTTTTTCATATGCTGAACGAATGTCTCCTGTACCACGTTTCTGTGGATCAGTTACAAATCTCTTAATTGCTTCTTATGGGCTTCTTATATGCTTAATATGCTTAAGCAAAATTAAACATTATGTTGCCTATAACCACTTTTGGATTAATGGATAATGGATTTGCGGTATAAAAAATATTTCATGTTTTCTACCATCGGTTTGTTTTTACCCTGATACCATGTTAAAAAATTTACAATGTATTCTTAATACCTCATAGGATATTTCCTTAGTTAACAGAATTACAAAATGTATATATACAGATTATAAGAACTCAGAACAAATTAAAATAAATAATTATTTAAATAATTGGTTTCTATTTAAAATTAAAACTTCGTTACTCGTGTTGGCATATGATCAAACGAAATATAAAATATTAAAAAAATTAAGTGAAGTGAAAATAAAATATTCAATTTTATTTTCTTTCATTTTTCAACGAAAATGTTACAAACGATTAAAACATTTTCAAAAACAATTTTTCTTCAAAAATATTTCTAAGAAATTTATGACATGAAGTATACGAACGATTAAAAATCCTAAGTGCCGAACAATTCGAATAAATAGACAAATAATTCTATAATAATATTTACCCCCTTATTCATGTTATAAATCATCAACAATACTCCTAGCTTTATATTTTTCTCAATTTTACCACACTAGGATTAAATATGTATTATTATAATAATTCTAATCATCTTCGCGGGTGTTTTGTGGTTTGACGGTGTTATGAACCGCATAGCGTAATTAATACGGGTAAATTAATTTCTGTGCTACGAAAGGCTAAGACAACTTTACTATGACCGAACTATTGCAAAGGACAACTTTGCCGGCTCCTTGAACTAAAGCCCTGAAGCACATAACATGGACTATGGCGGGACTAAACTTTTGACGTCACAATGTATTCTCGCATTTACACTACGCGTACTTTCTATTTTCTCCTAAAAATAAACATAATGAATTGTTTATTATTGTAAACTAACGTTAAATTCTTTATTTTAAATTTACATTTCTAACAGTTAAGCTTAGGCGTTACTGAAAATCAGTATAATAAATTGTTTATATTTAAAATTGCCATGATATAGTGAGCGAATTCTACCAATTATTAAAACGATAAACAACGTCGTAGTCTCTAATACTTGTACAGCTTCAATATTTTCAAAACTTTTTATTAAAAATTTTATAGAAATAAAAAAAGATTTTTTTAAATTTAAATTCATATTGTGGAACATTTCAATTTTATCATTTTCACAAATTGCCTTATTGCTACGTAACGACACAATCCCTTGCATAACAGTAGGTAGACAATCTTGATTATTTTCTAAAAATTTTAAACTTTTTATTAATAAAAAAAAGAAAAAGACATTTATTGCATATGAACATCATACACAGCTTTCATATCATTGTTTCTTAAATTCCTAAATCACGTCAAATTTTCTGTCGGCATAATAGATTTCTACACATTAATAAATAAAAAAATCGAATTACACACAATGAGAAAAAATAAGATCAGAAAAAAAATGCTACAAATTTGGAACACAAAGCAATGCTTCACACACACACACACATATTATCAATGAACACATGTTATTAAGTCAATTGGGATAGCAAACACTACGTAATAAAGTAATCAGGTAAGAGCTACTTATAGGGTCTGAGTTTACACTTTTGATACTGTTGAGAGAATCGACAGACTTATCGTAAGTCGGAAAGCATTAGCAACGGCTGGCCGGCGCCCAGAGTTTTGAAGGACAACAACTTGGTGGTACGGCACTCATGGTCTCCCATCCCTCTTCATAACCAACAACTTCTTGAGAAGACTTTCGGATCGCCGTATATTTTGAGTGCCCTCTTACCACAAAGACACAATATATTTATAATCATCCATGCCTTCTCCGGTATTCGAACTCAGAGACTTTGGTACGGCATTCAGCGTCCTTAACCACTATCCCGTGTGCGCTGCGCTCCCCCCAATATTTAAGGAGAGGAACTTCTGGGCGTATGGGACCGAGGATCTCCCAACCCTCTATTCCTACTAATAATCTCTTGGGAGGACATTCCGCTCGCCGCATATCTAGAGTACCCCATGACGGATAGACACTATACATTAAAAAATATCCATGTATTTTCGGGATTCAAACCCGAGACATTCAGTATGACAGTTAGCGTCGTTAACAACTGTCACTGTTGGGAGGCATAAAAATAGTATGCAAAGATAAGGCTGTTTTCACTTCTAGATAAATTTCAGACATGCATAAACCGTTTAGTTCAACATCTGATAGGTCTACACTACAATTAATCTGTTACTCAGCTTACCAGTAGCACATCCACTATCTAATTTCGCCCTTCAAATGAAATTCCCAGGTACTACCTTTTATTTAGGCAGTGGCCAACCCTCCATTAGCCGAACTAAATTCCTAATTTTAAGTTCTGCCGCAGAGTTTAAATTTGTATACATTTCTGATCTGAGCGAAAATTCTGACATGGAAAAAGAAGAAACGAACACCTCAAAATGTAACAGTTAGTAAAACTTATGAATAATTATAACAAACTTTCTAAATATGAAATTCTTTTATGGCGCACCGAAGCTCAGAGTTTATGACATCATTTTTGAACCCAGTGTTTCAGCTGGAAATGAATGAATGATTTTCGTTATTTAAAAAGCTGAAGGACTTAAATTACGTCCTTGGAAGAAATTTGTTTCTGCATAACAAGAGTTACGCCTTTGATTTGCAAAAAAGAATGCTTAGTTTTTCTTTGTCATGAAGCGGACAGATGTCCTTTCTACAAGACTTCACTCGCAGGCATTCGAAGTAATCTTTCTAATTAGAATCTAGTTCTGCACAATACTGACTTATATACAAATGTCTACACTGGGGATCTTGAAACTTTAGCACATACAGGTTGGCCAGTCACGATATGCTTCGAAGGAATATCTATACCTATCGCATGATTTATGCGTTCAGTTTGCAAAAAGAATGCTTAAATTTTATTCATCAGTTTGCAAAAAGAATGCTTAATTTTTATTCCTCAGTTTGTAAAAAGAATGCTTAATGTTTATTATAATTAAAGTGAAAGTATCTTTCTTCCGTAAAACTTCATTTGCATGCAATGTAAGTAATCTTTTTGGTTAGACACAAGTTCTTCTGTAAAGTAATGTAAGATGTTTAAAATGGGTATACGATTTATAGAATTCATTTAACAATTAAGATTAATTTGTGTTGTTTAAAGCTAAGGTTGATCAGATTTAAGGTTCACGTTTTGGAGTAGAAAAATTGTGAAACGTATTACCTCCAAATTAACATATGTTTAAAATATATTTAAGCATGAATCACAAGTCAGCATGTATGATGGAACTTATAAGATATGAATTGGAAATTTGCTAATTTATTTGGTAACCGTGAAAATGAATCTTATATTCGCGAAATCTCATGAATTCTCCTGAAATCTGTGAAATACATCGAAGAAAGCTCTTGATACAAATGCTTCGGAGAGATATAATTCAGCTTTTTTTTTTTTTTTTTTTTTTTAAATAAATTTTTTGAAGCATTATTATCTGCAGAATGTTATTTTGTTTCACCTGAAGAATGTGCAAATAAGCATATTCTGGAAAATGCATCCCTAGACAAGGATTTTAGAATTTCCTTAAAATTCCGCCAATTTTACATCAAGTTTTGAATCATTGTTACAAACGCTCTAAGTCCATTTTCTGAAACCTTTTGCAGTTGAACGGGAGAATGAAGAAATAATATAAGTGCAAACTGCAGAAATAACAGAACTGCAAGTTATGCCAAAGCACCCGTCTGCCTTGAATCTGAATTGAAAGTTTGAATTGAAGAACACTGTAAGATCTTTGAGAACTGGAGGAAGATTAAATGATTATGAACATGTATTGGATGAAAAGGAAAACGAAGGGCATGATCGCAAAGGTCGATTTAAATGAGTTTAATAAAACTGGGAAATTTTACTACTTACCCCACCGACCTGTGTTAAAATTCTACCACTAAGTTTCGACCAGTTTTTGATGGTTCTACTCGACAGAAAAGTTTTAATTCACTCAATGATTGTGTAGAAGAGGGCTCTAATCTCACTGAAATGATACCTTCAGTTTTGAATCGTTTCAAATTCCCCTACATTTCTCTCATAGAGGTGAAATTAAAAATTTTCTTTCAGCATTGAAACCTTAGCAAATCCGAGAATTTTGAATGAAATGTGCACAATTTTGTGACTCGCTTATTTGAGAGCTCACGAGTTGTTCTTAAAAATATCACATCTTCTTGAGCGTATGGATTAGGGAAGCTAAAAGTTGGAGACCTCTGCATTAAAGCTTCAAAGAAAAACCAGCCGCTGTGATGCAACTGCTGAAAGGCTTCATTCAAGCGAGTATCTGAGTAGGAAAAATTTCTTTGTCTTGGATTTTGTGTGCCAGGAAAAATGTCAGTCTTCGAGTTTTATTGGAGCCCCCATATGGACAATTAATGTTAGTTCTTTTTGTTTTTTGTTTGTCTGCGCTGTTGTGGGGGACCCATCAACAGCGGAGGAGAGCTCAAGTGACTTTGGTCTCACCCCTTCCTAAGTTTCAGCTTCCTCCTCTGCCCAGCTAATGCATTTTTCTACTTTCTGCGCTCTTAGTAGCATCTAAATCAAGACAGCCGGAACACAACACGTAATTATTGCATGTTAATCGCGGCTTAGATAGGAACTTGGAACAGTGGAGGAGTAAATTGCTGAACACCGATAGTTTGATCCAGGTCGAATCAGAAAAAGGAAAAGGAGAGATCTTCGTCAAGGTAAAAAATGTAGAAAATTTGCAAGCACAACTAACACGTTAGGCTTAGAACACGTTTTTATATTTGAAAGATTAGCAGCTAGTCTAAACTGCAATTTAATACTTTAATTTGCAAAACCTTCCTGTGGGGCTTTAGAAAAGCGATCCTGAATGAAACATCACTGAATGCGTCCCTAGATATGGTTTTCAGAATTTCTTTAAAATTCTAAATTCTACTAATTTTACATCATGTGCTCTGTTATCGAGACACACGTTTTAATTCGAATTTCCGAATTAAATCCTAATAAGTTTTGTCGCCAACATCAGCATAGAAAAAGTAAGATAGTAAAAATAACAAAACTGCACTTTATTCCAAACTCGAAACACAACTCTGCTTAAAATACGCAGAAGATTTTCATTTAACACCATGAACACCCGATAATAGATAGTTGCTTGTGCTCACAATTTTAAAACATATTAACCGCAGGAGTTTACGAACAAACTACTGAGTAACAAGTTTATCTCACATTCGTACTCTAAATATTGTAATCTGAAACTCTAAATACAATTTTTATAATCCATGGCACCATCGAATCGAAACATGTTGTCATGTCAGACATATTTCAAAAGAAATCTTAAATGTTCTGGGATCTGGAGAAATAAATTTCCGAAATATTTGACAATCCTAAGTTAAATAAACTGCATTAATTTTTTTAAAGTAACCTGTTATCATACAGTTTCTTGAAAATTTATCACAGATAAATGTTGATAATGATCAATAGCAACGAACGAGAATATAATACGTTTGTTAAGGAGCAGAAATGAAGTACTTGTGAAATTTCCTGACACCAAGTCGCAATTGTAACATTTTAATATTAATCTCTAGAAGTTTGACATAATTCATGTGTCTCAACTATGAATGAAAAATTGATTCTGACTGGAGAAAATATTGATCAAAATATTGATCACGTTCAAAAATGCTGATCTAAATTTTAAAACGCTGACTTATGTTTTATTGAGGAGAGCTTTTCCAAAAACCCACTGGAAGGTTGTATCAATTTAACTATTTCTGTAGAGACTTTCTGCTAAACTTTCGAATCCTAAAACTTATTGTAAGTCTAACCCGTTAAGTTTTAATATAAGTTTGTCAGTAAATTTTCTACATTTTCTAACTTCACAGAGATAAATCTTACACAATTCTTGACTTGACGTTTCATTTTGAAAAGTAATACTTCCTTAATGAAGAAATATATCATTAACATAAAGTCGTTTTTAATCAGTAACAGATAACGTTGTAGTGGATACTACCTCAAGCAGATAATCCTAATATGCTTCACTGCACGTAATTACATTCTATTCTTAATCAACTTAGTTGTTTCAGATGTATATTTGAGGAGACGAGAGGGAGTTGTTTGTGCCACCGTCAGATTCCAAGAGCTTGTCCGTTTTCCGGTGCCTATCATATTTACTAATGGAAACCAGCTGCTGTTGGTCGGAGTTTTCAACTGAAATGTTCCCCAGTAGATTCAGAAGCGAGGGATGATTGAAGTGGAGATTTGTATGTCTTGGTTTTCGCTGGTAGAGTTTAATAATTGAGGTGACGATATCGTTAGGAGTTGGCTGAGGGGAAGCAGAAGTATTCGACTTGAAATAAAACTACCAGTGTTCAGCAATTTTACCTCTCGGCTGCTGATGGGTCCCCCACTATAATAAAAAGGGCTTAAAATTTAATTTTCCTCTTTCTCCAATAATAATTCCTGCGAAATGTGTCCTCTGTGGAGGAGGACATGCATCCTGTAGTAAGGAATACCCCAAAAGACCAGGAAATACAGATATTGAAAAAATTAATGAGGAAACACCAAAATTTCCCAAAATAATACATGAAGTACATATTTTCCCTTAAATGAGATCAAAGAAACACAAACTTCTTATACTCAGATTCTCGCTTGAATGCAGGCATTCAGCAGCGTTTTTAATGCAATCATATACAGGCTCTTTTCTGTTTGATGCTTCAATGCAGCGAAATCCACTCTTTTAGCTTCCCTGGACCCCACTGGAAGAAAATGAGATATTTTGGGTAACACAAATATTTCTTTAATATAACTGGGAACTCGTGACCAGCCAAATATACAAATCACACAATTGCGTACGTTTCATTGAAAATTCTCGGATCTGCTCAGGTTTGACGCCTTAAAGAAATTTTTAAATTTCTCCTCTAGGAGAGAAATGTAGCGGTTTGAATGCGTTGTTTTAAACTTGCTCATTATGTACTATGTACAAGAAAGCGAATATACACAAATATGTAGCGCCTTTATAGAAAATTTATGTGAATCAGTGATTTACTTGCTCCATATGGCTAAACATCACAGCGTAGCATTTACAATTGCAGATGACCAAAATCAGCTTAGAAATATATTTAATTTAAGAAATTTTAATTAATTTATGATACTTTAATGCAATGATAGTAATACAGAATTATTCTGACATTTTATTTCACATTTCATATATAAAATTTCATCGTAAATTTTGGTTGTAATTACAAAAAATCATGAAATTAATGTAATATTCGACATTAACTTTGAGAAACTAATTTATTAATGTCTGGTTCGATTGAAGTGATTTCAGTTCTCAATATGCTCTAATTTTACTTATAATATACTTTACGATTCAAAATATTTTTTAAAAAATATTCTTATGACCAAATAATGATGACAACGAATAACGCATGACTACGCAGTGAGGTATAGTTATCTCTCAGTACGCACGATTTATAAAATTCCAACAAAGAGACGTCATCTGTTTTATGTCCAGCTGAATACCATACAGCGTCTCTGTGTATTTTCTTTGAAAATTTGATAGCAATATCTATATCGACAATAAACATAGTCGCAAAAATAGAAAGTTTTTATTTCATTTTCGAATTTTTTAAAATTTATTTTTATATTCTTATATCAAATCAAAAAGTAAGGTTACGTATTTTCCCCCATTTTTAGGATTAAGATTGTCTAGGATATTAAAATATGAAAAACTACATGCATTTATTTCGTCTTGTTTTATCTGGCTATTCTGAACGCATTTTATTTCAATCCAGTTCAGATCATCCATGGGCCCACGTTGAAGGCCAGCCTTGAATCCCGATCGCATAGGTAGAATATACCATAGGGGCGAAGACTTCGTACCTCTCTGACGTTTCGCGCTCTATTCTTTTCTACTGATACTTGCATTCGGAAGCGCACTAGACACTCGCGTATTAATAGTTGTTGTTAATTAACATGTACAGCGGGAGTCTATCCGTCTCTTCCTACTAAAAAAGTACACTGAGGTGATAAAAGTCATGAGATACCTTGTAATATCGTGTCAGAACTCCTTTTGCCCGGTGAAAGTGGTACCGGTGAAGGATTTTGTGCACGAACTGACCTATCCATTATGTCGCATAAATGTTCGATGGGATTCATGTCGGAAGATCTAGTTAGCCAAATCATTCTCTGTAACTATCCAGAATGTCGTTAAACCAATCGCGAACAGTTGAGGTCCTGTGCGCCATAGCACAGGACTTCAACTGTTGTCATCCATAAAATTTCCATCGTTGTTTGTTTCATCGTTCCATCCATCTTCCACGTGCTCCAATAATACACGATGTATATGTAGCCTGGAAAATGATCAAAGAAACTCAAAGATCTCATACTGGGATACTCGCTTAGCTAGCCTAGGTCAAACTACGGCAAGATGAGATATTTTGTTCTATATATAGTATAATTTCTACTAAAAGTGACAACTCATGATCTCCTAAATAAACAAATCACATAATTGCGAAGGTTTCATTCAAAATCCCCGATTTCACTGCTGAAACAAATAGTTGAATTTCACTTTGCTCATTGTGTACTCTATGTAAGAAAGCGCATATACAGAAAATTTAAGTGATTTAGTTATTTACTTCCTGACACGAGCAGTTAATGCCTAACACTAACGAAAGCTGACGAACAAAAATAATTTTAACTAATCTAAACGTTATTACTTTATAATTTTTTAAACTAATAACACTAAAATCCAGTTATTTTAACATGTTATTTTCATTCTGTGCACAAAATCGTAAATGTAAATTTTGGTTGTGGAGAAACTAATCTGGTTTGATTGAAGTCGTCGTTACTCTCACAAAGTTCTCAAGATATTCATCCGATATTCTGGTTCTAATTTTACTCTAAGTGTGAAAATACTTGTTACGAAATATACAGACTGCCAAATAATGATCACATGCTTCGCTATTCAGTGATGCGTTACTGATTGTCATAATTATTTGGCATTGCATATATTTGGGAACAACTATTTTAATAATGAAGCAGTCTAAGAGTAAAATTAGAGCTAGAACACCAAAGAAAGTTCTCGAGAAATCACTGAGAATTGCAACAACTTCAATCGAACTATATATTAAGGAATTAGTGTCGCAATACTTAGTTAGGAATAACTGGGTCAGGTTATTAGTTCTATATTAGTTTCGCAATATTTAGTTAGTTAGGAATAGTTAGGCTATTAGGAATATATTCGCAATTTTTAGGTCGAATATCATATTAACTTTATGATTTGTTGTAAATACTGCCAAAATTTACAATGAACTTTTATATATGAGATGTCAAATGAAATGCCAAAATACTTCTCGGTTGCTGTCACTATATTAAAAGAATTATAAATTAATAAAATATTTAAATTACTTTTACATATATACATTAGTTAATTTTTGTCCTCATCTATTTCTAGTGTTAGTTAGTGACGGCTCAACGTACGAATCAAGAAAACCACTGATAGACTTAAATTTTATACATATGAGCTTTCTTATATATAGTACACTCCGAGTAAATTTGAACTAACGCAGTCAAACCAGTACGCTTCTCTCCAAGAGGTTAAATTCAAAAATTTGTTTCGGTATTGAAATCTGAGCAAATCCGATAATTTTCAATGAAACCCATGCAGTTATATGATTTGCTTATTTGGGAGATCACGAGTTGCCACAGATAAAAGAAATTATTAGTTTAGCAGAAAAAATTTCATCTTCAGCTAAAAAGGTTGGACTCCTCTGTACTAAAGCATCAAACAGAATAGATGCTCTATGCTACAGATCCTGAATGCCTGTATTCAAACGAGTATCTAAATACGAGAAATTTCTTATTCTTTAATTATTTGCCATATTAATTATGCAGCTTTTTTTTTGTATTATTGGGGCAAAAAAATTAAATGTTAGGCCTTTTTTGCTTATAGTGGACATTCGCCAGCAGCCAAGTGGTAAAATTGCTGAACAGTGGTAGTTTGGTCCATGCCACAACACGACATAGGATGGATCTTTGTGAAGTTCAAAAATATAGATAATTTGCTTACAAATTGAGTTAGTACTTAACATGTTAGACTTAAAAAATGTTTTAACATTTGGAAAATTTAACAGAAAGCCTTTACCGTTATTTAGATACTTATATTGATTTAAAGCTTTCTGCGATGCTCTAGAAAAGTGCTTGTGAATAAAATATAATTCAAGTTTAAAGCATAAATAAATTTTGTTCAAAGTTTTAAAATTTTGAAACTGCCAGTTTTGTTTCAATTGAGGAGTATTGCATTTCGCTTAATATTGAGAATGTATCTCTAGATAAGGATTTTAGAATTTCTTTGAAACTCTGTCATGTTTACGCCAGTGCTGAATCGACGTCAAGCACGCTGTTAATCGAATATCTGAATTAAGTCTCTGATAACATTTTCGGATTATAGCAAACCGGTAATATTTAACATCTGCTTGGGGCCAACCAGCGGCCGAGCGGTAAAGTCGATGAACACTGGTAGTTCGGTCCGAGAATCAAATCCCGCGAACGGGTTGGCTGCATGGGTTTTTTCGTGGTTTTCCCCATGTGTAACGTGTATACGAGGCAGTTTTCCTTAGAAAAACCTCCATGAAGGCATCCCTCCTCTTATGCAGATAGCCTTAGTGTGCTTTACCATAATTAAATAAACCAAACCAAACCAATTAAGATCTGCTTGATTTTGTAGTATTTAACTACATAATCATCTGTAGTATTTAAGTGAAAAATCAAGCAGATGTTAAATATTACCGGTTTGCTATAACCCGAAAAAGGTATCAGACACTTAATTCAGATATTCGGTTTACAGCGTGCTTGACGTCGGTTAAGTACTGGCGAATAGCGTCTACATCCCAAAACGGCAGCCTATGAGAGAGGCGATTCTATTATTTTCATCGGGGAGTAGGGAAGTTAGAATGGTTTTCTGAGGAACGCCAACGGCAGTGCACGATGTTTGCTTACATTAGGAAGTTCAGAAAATTGCAAAAGTGGATTGCCTTAGTTTTTGCGGTTACTTTCAGGGAAATATTAGGCAGTTTTTATTGGTTTGCTGATAGAGGGCGAATAGATAATTTACCTTTATAAATCCGCGTTTATCTATTTAAACTTCAGAAGATTTATGATGAAGTGAATATATTCAACACAACAGAACGCAAGCTTAAGACTTGTAAATCTTTTAAAAAACAATACATCGATAATTAAAAATATTATTTATAGTTATAAAGGCATAGTTATCATATAATTAACAATTCATCCATGCATTATCTCATTATTTATTATAATTAGAAGAGATGATATTTTTTACAGTAATGTTTAAAAATTTGCTGTTGTCTTTTAAAAGATTTACAAGTCTTACGATTGTGTTCTGTTGTGTTAAATATATTCTCTTCATCTTAAATCTTCTGAAGTTTAAATAGATAAACGCGAATTATAAAGGTAAATTGCCTATTTACCCTCTATCAACAAACCGAAAAAACTGCCTAACATTTCCCTGTAAGTAATCGTAGAAACTAAGGCGATCCACCTTAGCAATTTTTTGAACTTCCAAATGTAAGCAAACATATAGTCCACTGCCATTGCATTCCTCAGAAAACCATTCTAACTCCTCTACTCCCCGATGAAAATAATAGAATCGCCTCTCTCATAGGCTGCCGTTTTGGGATGTAGACGCTAGTAGTACTGGCGTAAACATTACAGAGCTTCGTATTTAACTACAAAATCACGCAGATGAAATAAAGGGAGACGAATTCATTTCACAAGCCACCGCTATGCCAAAATGAGTCATCGCAGTTTTATTTAAATATCTGAACCAGCTGTGCAGTACAGAAAACGCTGTCTATTTTAAAATAGATATAGCGGAAAATTGTACGGAAAAACTGGTAAGTAATGGATAGTTCAAATTTTGTTCATAATAAGTGTCTGTCAAAATTGTAAACACTGTTTTAAAAATACATGTCATCATAGAATCGAAACTTGTGTCCATGTCAGATGCGTTTCCTTAAGAAATATGAAATTTGTGGAACCTGAAGAACTAAATTTTCGAAGCATTTCACAGTCCAAACTGTATAAGATACGTTCCTTTGTTTAAGAGTAACTAAAGAGTTATCAGATATTATCTAAAAACCTAAAAACGTTCTTAGAGATAAATGCTAGTATTGACTTATAGGAATGAAGGGGAAATTCATGCATTTGTCTAGAAACGGAAATGAAGTATTTGTGGGATTTCCTGAGTGACAAAGTTTCAGTTTTAAAACTTTTTTATATTAATGTCTACATGTGTGACATAATTTACGTGGATGAACTGGGCGCGGAAAATTTATTCTAAATGAGGGAATTTTTTTTTTTTTTTTCTTAATTTTTTTTTAATCTACATGTCTGCCATCTATTTGTGCACAAAATTTCAATTATCATTACAGAAACTGCAATAAAACTAAAACTTAATTATGAAAATAAAATATACTACAGCGATTTTGGATGCCAAGTCTTATCAATAATCTGTAACCTCAGATTTTGAATGAGATTCGTACCAGTGTTTTTAAATTTTCAGAGGTGTTACTCATGTTCGTCTTTAATGCGAATCAAACTAACATAAAACTGGACTCAAAACCATTAAAACCTTAAAATATCGCTAAACGTATGGCATAAAAATTAGTACCATAATATTTCAAATTAACTAAACGGAAAATGTATTCACCGGCCAGGTAAGATTGCTTCGACCACGTCTTGTTTCAGACCGCTGACTTACAGGATTAGTGTTTTTTGTCTTATGAAACGCTATTTTAAAAAACATTTTATTTATTTATTTAAATTAAAAAACAAAATTTCAGTTTAATAGATAATGGATTTTAATATGTTGTATCATCTAATCAGAAATCCCATATCTTTTCTTAGCCTAAGATAAAGGACACTGCACGGGAAACTGGTTTGCAAACTGCGTTCTCTTGAGTTGGGTAAAAGTTATTACAAATTTAAATTACCTGTAAACTTTCCATCGAACGACTAACATACGGAATTATCTAAACCATTTGAAGACATACTGCCTTTAGCAACTATTTAACTGCAATCAAAAAGCAAGTTTGATGAAAATTTAAATAAATCTAAAACGGTCACTTGTTATAACTAAATTAGTTGCTGTTTTAAACAAATCTACTTGTCTGAATCAAACCAAACCCACGAAATTCATCGTGGTAATGCACCAAATTTGTTCTTGTCGTTCTCAAGAAGCTTGATCAACGTACAAGTAATAATGCGACTTTTCTCATTTACGCCCGAGCCCACCAGCGGCCGAGCGGTAAAGTCGCTGAACACTGGTAGTTCGGTCCGAGGTTCGAATCCCGCGAACGGGCTGGCTGCATGGGCGTTTTCGTGGTTTTCCCCATGTGTAACGTGTATACGAGCCAGTTTCCCTTAGAAAGTCCTCCACGAAAGGCATCCCTCCTCTTAGGCAGATAGCCCTAGTGTGCTTTGCCATAATTAAATACACCACACCACTACCTCATTTACGCCCTCAATTTGAAGAATAGGGATATTCGGTGCGACGTATTCGAGAATCTCCCCACCCTTCCTTCCTTACTGCAGTCACTCGAGAGGATTTTTCGTTTACCGGATATTTAATGTGCTGTATGTCGGTCTGACCGTATGTATTTACAAACATCTATGCCTTTTCCGGGATTCGAACCCCCCTTCTGTACGGCGGTCAGCGTCTCTAAGCATTTTTCCTGCTAGGCGGTGCTTGTAGTTTTGAAGGAAAGCAGCCTGAGGTACTGAACCTTTTGTGTTTCACACTTCTTTCCCTACCAAACGCCTTTTGAGAGTTACGTACTCTCAAGAGATTTTTGGTAACCCTGGTCTTTCGCTAAGGCAGTCAGCGTCCCTAACCACTATCCCAGTTGGGGAGACATAAAAATAGTATGACAAAAATGAGGCTGTTTTGTCTTGCAATTAAATATGAAACATTCTTAGACACACAGTTCAATTCAACTTTAAACATATGATAGGTCTACACTACATTTAGTCAATTAGCTAACCAGTAGCATCGCCACTACCTAATTTCGCCCCTCAGATGGATTTAGCAGGAACTACCTTTCATTGAGACAGTGGCCAACACTCCATTAGCCAAGATTAATTCCTGCTTTTAAGCTCTGCGTTAATAATTTAGTTAATATTTATATAATGATGAGTTAATATTTGTATAAATTTTTTATCTCTGCAGAACTTGTGACATCAGGAAACACGAAGAGAACACCCAAAAATATAGAAGTTAGTGAAACTTATACATATTGTCAGAAACTTTCCTAATGTGAAATTATCGTATGCCCCACTGAAACTCAATATTTTACCTTCATTTTTCAATCCAGGGTTTCAGCTTAAAAAAATGAATGGGTATTATTTTTTACCACGATATTTTTCGATGACGATGTTTTTAAGCTGCAAAGTTTTTGAAAAGCTTTATTTTCGACCGCGATGTTTTCTACCACAATGTTTTAGAACTGCGATATTTTCTTCCACGATGTTTCATGCCGCGACGTTTTCGCCTTGCGTTGTTTTCTCCGCGATGTTTCCGTCCTCGAAGTTTTTGCCGCGATATTTTCGGCTGTAACCTATCAAAATCATAACTTAATAATGTCTAGATTAATTTAAGTTATCCTATTAAAATCAGCCATCGTTAGTGTTAGGCAGCAATGGCTCCCCAATTGAATTAAGTAAATATTTTCTACATATCCGCTTTCTTGTATAAACTGAGTAAATTTGAAATAAAGCTGTTTAACTCGTACATTTCTCACCTGTAGGTGACACTTAAACATTTCATCTAGCTTTTAAACTTGATCGAATCCGAGAATTTTAAATGAAATTTACGCGGTTATATGATTTTCTTATCTGGGACATCAAGAGTTGCCACCTGATATTAGAATTTATTTGGATAGGCCCCACAACATCTTGTATTCTTCCAGTGTGGCCCAGGGAAGCTGAATAGCTGGACTACTCATTAAAGACTAAAGCCGAAAAGATTCTCTATGCTATTTTAGCAGCTGAATGCATATGTTCCAGCGAATATCTGAGTATGAGAAGTTCCGGTTTTTTACTTGCTTGTACGAAGTAAAGTATTGTAATCGGGAAAATTTTCGGGTTTCATATTTCAAAGAAAATATCTATTTTGACCGCTCGCTATGGAATGCAATTTAACGATGTTTTTGCGTGACATGTGTACATAAGAATAGCATAAAGCACACTTTTTCCCAAAACGAACGGCAAAAGAGATTTAGGATAGATTCAAGAGAGATTTTTTGTGACGTCTGTACGTACGGATGTATGTATGTATGTTTCATAATTCAAAATCGAGTAATCACAAAACGTTCAAATCTTGTATATAGGACTGCTACGAAAAGTATATAAATATACGTATACACACTTTGTCACTCGGCTCCGTGAACTCAGTTTTTTTATCATTACATGTTGGTAAATTCTGCATTTTGCTTTAAAAATGATTCAGCTACGCTGTTCTTATCTTTTGGATTAAGTTATTTAGTCCTTTAGTTTATCTGCGTGCAATAGTTGTAGAATTATCAACAATTTAAAAGTTGTTTAATAGCGGCTCAGTCAAACTTTAGTACGATAGCAGCTCTATTTTTGTACATTTGAAACTTAGCAGAATAGTGAATTAAGTTAGTGTCGACACTTTCGGTGTCTTTTTCCAGTATGGGACCAACCTCGCACACCCCTAAATCAAACATACGAAGCACGTTTGTGGTGTGGTGTATTTAATTATGGCAGAGCATACTAGGGCTATCTGCCTAAACGGAGGGATGCCTTCGTGGAGGACTTTCTAAGGGAAACTGGCTCGTATACATGTTACACATGGTGAAAACCACGAAAACACCCATGCAGCCAGCCCGTTCGCGGGATTCGAACCTCGGACCGCACTACCAATGTTCAGCCACTTTACTGCTCGGCCGCTGGTGGGCCCGAAGCACGTTTGTAGAAACATTTGAAGTGGAAGGAAAGGAAATTTAAATTTATTCCATAACCACCGCTCTGCCTTAAAGAGACAACGCAGTTTATTTTAAAAGAATGAAGATTGTAAAGCAGCTCGCTCTAATGTGTTAATAATTCAAAATAAATATGAAAAATAGTGTACGAAAAAACTACTGATTAATAAATTTCTTATTAATTTTTTCATAATAAACGTAATTTAAAACAGTAAATATTATTTTAAAAATCCATGGCACCATCCATTTGAAACCTCTTTCCATGTGAGATGTATTTCATGAAAAAATCTCAAACTCTTTCAAGTTTGAAAAACTAACTTTCCGAACGATTTGACTGTCCAGCCTGTATAAGGTGCATTCGTTTTTTAAATGTTAGTGAAGGGTTACCACAGCTTTTCGTAAAAAGTCATAATAGATAAATGCTAATATTGATCGATAGCAATGAACGAGAATATCATGCACTTGTCTGAAACCTGAAACGAAGAATTATTGAAAATTGTTGCTCGAACAAGTCTAGATTTGATGTTTTCATAGTAATCTCTAAGAGTCTGATATAATTTGAGCGACTAAACTACGTACGGACAATTTATTCTGATTGCAAGAACATTCATCTGCTTTTTGTTACAAGATTTTTTAAAAACGTTACTGATGTGAACGATATTGCAGTAAAGTAATCTTGATGGAACACCTCGATCAACCTTTTAAAAGATCAAACTACTTCGCCACGGCGTATTTAGCTTCAGCGATTATGTAAAAAATCTTTAATGAAAACACCCGGTAAATCTTTACTCCAAGTTCCTCTTGTGCTGTGATTTTCTGGCAAAATGCATGATTTGCTCGGACTGTCATAGGTGATTGTACAAATGGTGCAAAAGGTAGACTGAGTCCGAGCCGTAGGTCCAAGTGCCGCTTATATGCCGCGAAAATCCTACTACTTGTATGACGTGTTTCGGCTCTTCGAAATAATTGCCTTGTGGGCCGCCTGAGTGTAGAGTTTTCCTGATGCATGGCGTTTGAAAACGAGACTTTGATGGTGAGAAGGGGAGACCGCAAGAAACGCACAGGTCTGAGAAATAACAGCACGTCTTGGAGTAGGAATAATAAACTGATGTTAGTCAGTGACGTCATGTCAAGTCTGTAGTCCTTATCTAGTGGGATGTCACTTATGCCGATAAAAACATATACAACATAAGGTAAATTACCTATCGTTTTGCTCCCAAAATTTCATTCATGACGTAAAATAAAACTTAATGCATATTTGAGTGACTGGTTTGTAACCAAAGCAAACACAAATCATGACTTCGTTCGTATGGAATCATCCGTGCACTGAGGTGAATCCGGATCAGGTGATATCTCAGTAGAGGTGCTGACGTTATTTAGATTGCATGTGAATTGAGAAAACAGTGAAAAACAGTAAAAGTCCTCTGATTTTTCACTTAAATGGGACATATGATACCTCAAAATAATCAAAAATATGTAAAAAACATGTAGATACAAACTAAGTCAGATTAAAAGTTTCAAAAAAGTCATCGTTTGAAATATACACAAGTCCATCCTTCGTATAAAGGCACCTGATTAGCTCTGGTATTGATTGTTTAATAAAAGGTATTCAAAGTCCAGAAAATTCACGATAAATACGACATTCAGCTGCTTATGTCGTGCTGCAACGATGAATTCTGTGAATATCACGAGTTGCTTGGTGGTTGAAAGCTGTTGTCGGAAGACAAATTGTTCCGGAGGTAATTTCGTGAAGTAGGACTATATTCTATCGCCAATAATTCTTTCCTAAATTTTCCCTAGTCCTGGAAGAAGGCTGATGGGTCTATATCCGTCACGCTTAGTGAGACGTTTTCCAGGTTTGGGCAGCATAATTACTTTTTCGTTCTTTCAAATATTAGCGAAACATGAGTGTGTAAGGCAGGCATTTAGGATGGAGGTGAATTTAGAAATGATATTATTAGGCAGATGTTTGATGGCGGAATTTGTAATGCCATCAATTCCTGGGCTTTCTTAGTCTTTAGTTTTTTTATACAAAGCTTAATTTCAGCGGGAGTCATAAATTTTGGAATATTTTTAACAGTGAATTCAGACAGTCACGAAGTTTCATTAGAATATCCAGTTCGGAGTCATCATCACACGGCCAGTGATTTGGAATGAATTGACTTTTCAGGTATTTAGGAAAAAAAATGAGGTTTTATCTTTGTATGAGTAAGCAGTGTCAACTCTGTTGGAAATGGGACGGTTGTAGGAATAGGTGCTTTCTGGATTTTCTCTTCCCATAATTCTTGTTTATATTGTTTGATTTCCTTTTTAATGTCTCGATTAAGGCGTTTAATGTCACATTTCAGAGCTAAGTTCAGATGATATCTTTTTCTCAATTTATTTCGTTCTTTCATGAGGTTTCTGATTCGTGATGGGAGTTTGTAAATTTGTTCACTTGAATTAATGGTATCCGATGATTTCTGCATTGCTTGCGATATGCTATTAGAAAGTTTGCTGATTTCACTTTCAATTTCTGGCTTGGTGCTGAGCTTGGAAATTTGTTGGTTGTTTTCTGTCAGTAGAGTTTCATACAGTCGCCAGTCTGTTACAGTCTTGGTAGCTTGACACTCGGTTTTAGAAACATCCAGAACTGCGATGAAGGGAAGGTGGTCGGAACTGAGTTCATGTTTCACTTCTATTGCTATAGGAATGAAAGTAGTCGTGAGCGTGATGTCTAACATGTCCGAGTAACTTAAGTTAGCCGGTTGGCAAGTGTACCCGTCAGAGACGAGTAAGACAACTGGCTTGTTCAGTATATAGTTGTGGAACGGAGCACAATTGGGGTTACTGTCAAGGCAATTCGAATCACGCTGCTTTGCATTCAGGTCCCCTGCGATTAGTGTGGGAGTATCCTCAGGCAACAGCCTTGTCAGACTATTTGGCGTGACCTTGTAATATTGGAGCAAGTGGAAAATTAAGTATTAGAGCTTTTTTGCTATAGAGGCGGTGGTGAAATCCGAGGGTTAAAATTGCTCAATACTGGTGTTTTGATTCAGGTGGAATCACATGTAGAATTAGGAAGGAAAAGTTAAAAAAAAAAAATGTGCTAAAGAAACTGCATTAATACTTATCACGTTAGACATACATTACGTTTTAACAAAATAATAACCATAATAATAATAGTAATAAAATAATGTGAAACCTTATAGGTTTAAAATTATGCCCAAAGGGGCTTTTTTTTTTTTTTTTTTTTTTCATTTACACGTAGATACATGTTTCGAGAGCATTTGGGCTAACGACGCTTTGGACTAAAAGTGTTTTAAAACAGCCTATCCTAAAAATGTTCGACACTCGCGCGCTGGAGATAAAAATATTTTATTCCATACAGTATTGGCACTGCTCGCTTTGAAATCGTTGAGTTTTTTAATAAAAAGTGTGTTAACGTTATACAAAATAGGAAGTATATAATAAAATAAATTCGATATTCAAAACTTGGGCTTCCAGATACCTGTTTTCAAGTGGAGGACTACGTTGTTCAAAATTTTATTGCTCTAGGTAATGTTGATTATTAACAATTTAAAAAACGGACGTACGTTAATCCAGATTTTTCATTATATAATTTCATTAAATATAATAGAGACCGATTCGCAACAATTTGTAAAGTGATGCAACGTATTTGTGTGTCAAAGCAAAATGCCGTTTCGAGACTAATAGCCCTTTTAGGTTAATACCCCCTTTGAGCTAGTAATACACACATATATTATATGATAAATTTGGAAAAATATGATTTTTATTTCATTGTTGATGCTTTAAAAACGAAATATGGAGTAAAAGATTACGCATTAAAAGCTTATTGGTTGCATTATTTCAGAATGATATGTCTATTAATTCGAATTTTTCAGCAGTCAACATTTGCACTGTTTATATTCTTCATTTGTAAAATTTCCTGGATATATTTCTGCCGGAAGAATGTTATGGAAAATGTGTTTTGGATTTGTAACATATACATTGAGAAAAAGAAAGACCGTAAAAATGAATCAATTTTTAGTTGACTTAATTTAATTTAATATTTATTTCGTTTTATCATTTGGCAACACGAACAATAAATTTTTAAGTTTAAATAGGAGCCAATTATTTACGTGGTTACTTTATGCTATTCTTAATTATTATACTGGGATATGTGTATATTTCACATTTCGTGTTAGTAAGGAAATATCCCATGACTTCTTAAGAATGCAGGCTAAAATTTTTAGATAAAAATGTTTTTACTTTTATTTAACTTCTTTCAGTTTCCTTTTTATGACGAAAAGGGGAATAAATGCTTTTAATTTATGAAGAAATGAGAGAGAGACATGTCTCGTTCGAAATATATTATAAGTGTGTATTGAATTAAAATCAAGATATCATTGATTTTTGCAGAGCATTAAATTTCAGATTTGTCTGCACTGGAAAGCTGGCTGAATAAATTACCCTAAAGTATATTATTTGAAAACTAAGCAACATCTTTGGGAAATATTTTACTAAATATCTTCCTTGATTGTTTCATAACAATGCCAAACAGAAATTCATTAGTACTCCCTTTCCTATGTAGATTAGAAATATACATGTTAATAGATTGTAAGTACTTTCGCTTCATGCAACATCATCTAGGTACGCAACATGTTACAGGCCAAAATTCAAAGAACGCTAGCAAACATCATATATTTTGTTTACAGCACAAATCGATTAGAATCCGCAAATCCAAAAGCGGCTTTAGGCAGCAGAATATTATTCTTTGAAGTTACTCTTAAGATGAAATTGAGCAATTTGTAAGTGACCCAGAGAAACTCGGTACAGGAGACATTAGTCCAATCAATGAATAAATTTATTTCTGGAAGGTCATAACAAAATGTCTATCGTTTGTCCAATAGTCACGTATACCTTTCCGAAAGTTACATGCTCAATTAAAACATACAGCGGTGCGCAAACTCAATTCTACACTGGCCATGGTCCATTTCCACATTAGCTTCAGAATATCGGCAAATGAGTCTCAGAATTGTGTGTATGTGGTGCGAAAGGTGATGAAGATCACTACCTCCTCAACTGCTCAGACACGAATTAATTGCATTTAAAAATACCAAGCAGTGAATACTGGCCGCCAATGGACGGAGAATATCTGCAGCAGCAAGCAGGCCGATAGCTAAGATAGAGGAGGTGATCACGTTATACTTAGCAAGGTACTAATAAATTCTCCTCCTCCCTTTGCAGCATAATTTCAATAGCAAATCAAGGTGGTGGGGAGAGGCCTTACAAAAGTGAAGTACATTGAGGTGTTATCGCAGATACCGGAGCAGCAGATTAGCGTAGTTGTCCTTTGCAATAATTTCCAAGTAATTGAACAATAACAAAGATCTTCCCTTGTTAGGTACTACAACTTTAATAGCAGTTGCAACTTTTCCAAGCAAATTAGCTAAGGTACCAGAAAATTGAGTCATGCAATTCCCTACTCAGTTTAAGCCAGATAGTACTACGACAACTGAAAATCAGCATTTGAAAAATAGCTCACCCCGTAGAATAGTAACAGGATTGAAAGAGCAAAAACTGTTGTAATGTAAGCTTATTACTATCCATTTCGTATGTACTTGTTAAAAATAATGTTGTAAAGCAGTTAAAAATGACATAAGAAATAAAGTCAATGTGGAACTGAATTGCAAGTTTACTTTGGTTATCAGTAAAAGTTTTATAAATGTCAATTCAGATAATTTTTAAATGTGCACATGACCGTCATGATTATATCTAAGTAACACGTGTAAGTTCTACAAACCAATGTTTCTAATTAACATATTTCTGCTTGTGCACAGGCCTTTTATGCCCATGTAATATTAATATTTTTATAGGGAAAAAATAATTCCTACTGACAGGATGACTATTAACACTGTGAGACTTTTAAAACTAAGTCAGCTCAGTGGTTATCTCAGGCGGCGCTCAATGATGCATCTGAGAATATTGAATATAGAAATTAACGCAAACATTTCTGGGAAATTAGATTTATCAGTGTGTAAAAATATCCATTACATTTATTCATATTTCTGTGAAATTATCTTTCCTCGTCAAATATCACTGATTTTTTGAAGGACATACATGACCGCAAAAATTCAAATCGTATGGGTGATGCCCTCTTTAGGTGTACTTTTGAGATTGTGCTCTTACTTTCTTAATTGCCCGTAAAGTGAGGCAGGTTTATCCTCTTATTCATGGTCTTAAATTATAAAAATAGCATTGGCCATATCTGTTAAAACGCTACATACACGTATTTTAAGTTTACATTTCTTAGCTTTAAAACAATACTTTTATTCTATTTTGGACTGTCAGGTGACGTATTTAACTGTCTTGGGAAATTTCAAGATGCACCATTATTTAGCTCATATTTTCAAATCAAGAAAGTATCTCTGCCCGGAATGCTATTGTATTGTACAGGAAAGAATAATCCAGTTGAGTCGATAATATCGTATGATATTTCAGTATTCCTTTCTGCCATGACAGTTGGATTTCGACCAATGAAATTCATATACATGTTTTAAGTTCAAAATTTGCATTTCGTGTGAACTTTTGGTCAGAGTGTTATTATACAAGTAAACAAATATTTACTTAATTATATTTAGTTTAAGAATGTTTCTCGGAGAGGGTACTTTATTTACAGTGTAAGGATTATTCATTTTATATCTGCAACTAATTCTTTCAAATTATACGTTTAGGACAAATATATACCCACTGATGACATCATTTGTGTAATATAGCAGGTGCATTATTTGATTACGGCAAAGCACGCGTGGGCTTTTGCCTAAGGGCGAGTGACTTCTTGGAAGGATATTTAAGGAAACCTAGCTAGTATATTCCTTAAAAAGTAAACAATATCATGAAAATGGCCATGCATTCAGCCCGTCTGTCTAGAATCTAGCTCAGGTCGAAGTACCAGTGTTCAGCATCATTATTCCTCGGCAGCTTTTATGTCAATGTAGCTGGATAACACATCAGCACTGTTTTCACACCATTTCAAAATCAATTTGAAAGTTTTAGTCTCTTTCAATTAGTTGAATTTCATCTGCAATCCACGTTCATATGAAAACTTTGAAAGAGAGAATAAAGATCCGGTTTCAAACCTTGATGCAGATGTAATTCTACTGCACGTAGCAGTACTACTTCCCTGTAACCTGAAATAGTTCCACACTGGGTCTTTCGTTAAGAAATTTCCTAATTAAATCCCAAGTATCAAGGATTATAAATTTCGAAGCAACCTACTACCCTAAATATCGTTTCACTCTACATCAGATAGTCAAAAAGCGAACAGAAAGCGCAAAATAGACAATAGGTAAAAATGGGAAAACTGAATGTGACTTTATTGTTGGTCTTTTGCGCTTTACCAGCTCAGATGAAGTGAGACGTAACTGATACTTTACATGTATAGCAATGAGTTCTGACGACAAATGTCCATAGCTTTATTATTTAATGATTGGAACTTCTCGCAGACGTAAATAATATCTAATCAGAAAATAATCCAACATCTGAATCATCATCATAGAAAACAAAATCAGATTTCTGAAATACGTTCCTGAAAGACTTTGCAGTTAAAGGGAAAGGTAGACACAATATGAGGACAATGCAAATTAATAGGTATAAGAGAAATATATTTTATTCCAAAGTCACCTTTCTGCCTCAAGGAAGCAAAGCGGTTTGATTTAAAAAAAAACAGCCCAACGAGCAAGTATGCTACATTTATTACTGTGATTCTAAAATACATAACACGCAGTAGTATATGAAAACACTAGTGAGTAACACATTGGTTACAATTTTTATTATGATATAATCTTAAACTGTGAATATAATTTTAAATATCAATGGCATCATCGAATGTAAGCCTGTCTGAGTGTCAGGCGCATTTCATTAAGAAATATGAAATATTTTAAAATGTGAAGAACACAATTTCCGAAGCATTTGACAATCCAACATGTAAATGCTTCATTTATTTGTTTAAAAGTTAGTAATGGGTTACCACAGATTTTCTTACAAAGTTATTAGAGATAAATTCTGAAAAGATATACAAAAGATATGCTATTGTTATCAAAATGATTTGCATAGTTTACAAACCATCCACCTCGGAAGTTTTCAGCACAAATAGTGCATAAGATTGCTCCGTTTACTGGATTAATTTTCTCTTTTTAGGACTCCTAGGCGGAACAAATATAGAGTTTTCAACAAATATCAAGTCTCAGTTACAAAATTTAAATTTAGTATTAATCTCTGCAAGTATGACATAATTGACGTGACTGAAATAGGTGCGGAAAATTGATTCACACTGTGCAAAAATTGATCTGCATATTTTTCCAAGGCCTTTTTTAATGGTAATCAAACTAAGGTGAATGTGGTCATTTTTAAATAAACTCCATAAATCTTATAAGTATTTAGACATTTGTGTATGTCCATAATCTGCTTAGGCATTCATTTTGAAAAGGAAACCTTAGTTTTCCTTCGTCAACAATGGACAGATAACCCTTCCGTAACACTTCCCTCGCAGGCAATCAAAGTTATTTTTTCTACTTAGGCTCAATTCTTCGAGAAAATAATGACTCGCACAAGGACATATACAAATGTCTAAATACGTATAAGATTGTGGAGTTCATTTAAAAATTCAACATAAATTTCTGATCCAAAGTTAAGGTAAATGCTGATCGTCAGGGTTGAAACTTTGGAGTAGAAAATCTTGGGAATGTATTACCTCCGTAAATTTAATTATATGCTTTAAATACATTTAAACATAAAATGAAAGGCAGCATACATGATGAAAATTAAAAAATAATGAGAAATATATCTGACATTTTTGAAATTATTGGTAACCGCGAAAACAATTATATAAGCGAAATCTCAGGAACTGTCTTTAAATTTGCGAAATACTTGCAAGCAATTTCTCGATAAAATTACTTCAGAAAAAATATTTGAGATTCTTTCTCGGTAAAATTCCGTTCTTATGGCGTACACTACTCCTACACTTCAATATACTATAAAGATTATTTTTAGAATGAGATGATTCTAGAACTTTAACTAAAGCAAAGCAATTAAATGCTACTCCTTCGTTCAAAATAAGACTGATAATAAAACGAACGTGCATTTTTAGGCTTGTGTTTTGCAATAAATGCTAACCCCAAAAAGTAAAGTTACTATTAAAACGCTCGTCTTAAAAGAGAGGTTTAAGAAACATTCAACATCTTATGGAGAAGTATCAACGTTGTTCGCAAAGATATCTTCAGGTTGGAGACTGCTTAAGACTCCATCCGTCTTAGGCATATCGCTAATTTTGTCGCCAAATGGTACCAAATGGGCGATTTATCGCCAAGAGTGGCAAACCTGCCTTCCCTTGCCATTTTATGGCAACTCTAAACCTGCTTTGTATGGAAGCTATTTTACCGCGGCTGGACATTTTGTAACAATACATACACACTTTCAGGATACCGTATTTATCATATTGATTAAGAATGATAGGAAATTATTTAACTTGCCAGTCTCGAAATACAGATAACTGACAAAATCATTTATCAAAAATAAATATGCATTTATTTAAATTTAGATCATGAAACGAATTCCTCCCTGGTCGAAAACTCCTGCTTTAAGAATTTCGCTTACCTAGGGGTCACAGTTCTGACGCTATCAGCGACATACGCTGGTTACAGAATTTTAGCAAAACGCGTACAACAAATATGTATGTCGTTATCTCTTCATTTGCAACGTTTTCTTTTTTGAGCTTCTGTAATTATGGTTTCGTTAATCTAACATAAGATAAAATACTCAGCATTCATTGAAGAAACTTTTTGTTTTATCTGAGCAAATGAAGTAGCGTAAGATACAGCTCTCCGCGCACAAACACATGTCCTCAAATTGCAGGATTCAAGATGCGTGCAGCTTTTCTTGTTTAAAAGGGCTAAGAATAAGCTTTGATTATTTGAAGTCTAGCATTCAAACGATCGGCTGGTTTGATATTGCAAATTCAATTGCTGAGTTTTTTTATGACGGCAGAGAAAACCACTTGAAAGTATTGATGGAAGAAATTCAGAATTAAATTTTACATGGAGCGGATCAAAGCAATTTTGATTCTCTTCTCCTATATTAGCAGCAAAATTTGATACTCAGCTGTAGATGATAGCACTACATAGCACGACTGTATCAACAATAAGTGTTCGGTACCTCATACTTTAACAGAACAAAATGTGCTTGCTAGAATTTCCGCGTGTGATACCTGCTCAACAGTGGTAAAATGCTCTGTTTTTGAAATGGTTTATTAACTGGAGTACAATACTATTATAAAAATAAACAGGTGATTGACTAAGCCAAAAGAACCACCTTTAGTAACATCGAGAAGGAAGTTGTATCCTAAAACGTTACGCTTTGTGTACTGTGCGTGAATTCTTGTACGAAATCAGACAATAAATTCAGAACTACATTGCTCCAGATGGCGCTCTGAAAGCAGAAACAGAAGCAAAGCGCCAATAACTGACCAATTATTGAACTGGCTTCTTCCATTATTACACTATTCAAACCCATGTTTTCATGAATGTCGAACAAAGACTATGAGAATGGTCGGGACGTTTAGCGACATTCCTCACATTCGCCAGAGCTTGTTCTTGCGGATTTTGATTTCTTCAGGTTACCATAAAATTCTCTGAACGGCCTGGATTTCCTTTCTGAGGAGACTGTCAGAAAGGTTCTCGATAACGTCATTAAGTATGAAGCTAATGACTTTAGAAATGGAATTTTCATCTGCCGGAGAGATGCTAAATAATCATAGAACAAAATATTGCTTATGCCGTTTAATGAAACTTACGTTTTTATTCTGCTTGCTTTATTATTTACCATCAAAACCCCATAGAACTTTTCGGATGACCCAATATATTTCAATATATTCAGACCAACCATTCAGACCATTTTTTAAACTTAGAGAATTACAAATTTATTCGCCAAATGGGAGACATCTTCCGAATTTCTGTATAGGGGTATTGACAGAAGTGAGAAAATTAATTTCAGTAGCTAAACGTTCACATTAAGGAAATTATACTTTTACAGATTTGTTATTTCGCTTTACCTTTTCTCAAACATAATCAAAATCTCTGCCTACACGGAAATTCTTAGATTGTTCTCAACGCTCATGAGAAATTAAAGGTTATTGAGATTAAACTCAGTTTGTGGTATAAAGTGTGCTAGTTTAGTTAGTTTGTGAAGTAAAGAAAGATTTCGCAATTTGAACTATAGAATACCTTTAGTAGAAAATTATATTATTATTGGAGAAGAATTATGCAATGGCGTACTCTCGCATCTCGAAACTTTGGGGTCCCACTTTGAAACTTATTTTCCGAAGGGCAAATCTATATCAGTTTTAGCAGATTCTTATTTCTTTCCTTTATAATTTTGAAAGTAACAAATTCTCATTGATTGAAGGAGAAAGTTTTATCTCACCGTTCTCACTAAAACCCCTTAACTGTGATCAAAATAATTTATTTATATATTGGAAAGTCTTAAATTATAAGCATTTTCTCTTAATTTTGATGAAAAAAAGTTGTCAACCTATGATCGCTCCTCCATGCATTCACAGTCTATTACGAACCCGTACGCATGCAAAAGTACTTTAATCCAACGTATCCTCCGATTCTCAATCATAGTCTCTTCCAAGCTTTAATAAATTCGGAGGGTGTTCAAAGATACTAAATTTGAACGAAATAATGCAAATAAAGCTATAAGGATCGAACGCAACCTATCCGTATAATAGCTGTAAATTTCAAATTAATTTCTTTGAAAATGGCGGCAAACATTTTAAAATAATGTATTTCTGCTTTAATTAAATGATGTCTGACAATAAGATTTCTAATGGCCGTCTGCGTTAAGAACCGAAATGTATCCATTGCTCTAGCTTTCCATCAGTTTACCCATGCCTTTTTAAAATTAATTAATAATACTTGGTTCTGTAAGATATAGACGGGAATATCATCATTTTCCGATTACGGCTTCACGTGTTAGTCGGCAACTTTTATCTTCCAGCAAACGTGCCTTCTGCACCAACAAGAAAGGTCGCGCGTATTTCCTAGATACGCTGTTATAAAAATAAATTTCCCAGAGCAAAAATATAAATTTTATTTTGTAAATAGTTAAATATTAATAAGTACAACCTAATTAAACAATATTGACTTTAAATTAAGGAAAATAAAATAAGTATAAAACACAAAAACAATATAAAAAAGGACTAAAGACTTACCAAACTAACTTAAAAGTAAAACAAAATTAAACTGCCAATATTTTAACTGAACTTTTATATTTTTAATCAGTAAGTGGAAAAACACATTAAATGTTACATAAAAAATCAATTTCATTATCACTTCATTGCATCGTTGCAGTCTGAACAAATATGTTTACAGTGCTCTTGACAAATAAATTTTAAACAAATCTCACAGCTGAACCTCATACTTTAGTGCGCTTGTCATTCTGGAAGGGCTTGCATCTTTTTCCTCCTGAAGTCAATTTCTTCAACAACACCTAATTCTGCTTTTCGTTTCAACAATTTTAATTTCAGCTCACTTTGAAGAGAGGTATGGCTTTTTGTTTCAACGTTCTCCTTCACAAGATCATTTATTAGCTTTCGCAGATATTACCTTCTAAGTAATTTTTCACTATTATCCGTGAATGAATTATGTAGCTGTTGATTGCTACTATATTCAGCACAGAGACGAAAACTACAAGAGGCCAACGCCTGGTGTTCCTGGCAACATTGAAGGAAGCACAGAGTTTTCCCACTGTATCCACACCTCCTTTGGTACGATTGTAAAATGTGATAATCTCAGGCTTTCTTTGGTCCTGGGTATCGCCATCTATTGCTACATCATCATGAAGACTTGAAATCAACATGACATTTCTACGTTTCTACGTTTTGGTACATAGGGGAGAAGTGTCATATTTTTCCTAAATCCAAAAACCAGTTGTCTGGCTACATTTCTTCCAGTGTTATGAATAGGTTCTTTTTACTTTACAACATCTTGTGGTTTGTTGCTTACGTAAAAAGGACAATTTGGTTGCTCTCCAGCATAAATTTCCATATTGTATGTGTAAAACATACGAGCGTCTAATTTTATGCCCTATTTGTTCGTTTTTTGGGGAATGTATTGAATGAAACCACATCTTTCTCGAAATTCTTCTATGTGACATTATCTCCAAGTGAATAGCACTTCTGTCAATTAGAGACAAACTTTTCAAAAATGTTTCTTATTGGAGCCAAGCCTGTCGGTTTCTCTTTGTTCTGCTCTTGTCTTTATGTCATCAAGCCATAAAGCTCTTAGTATAAACAAAAATCTCTTCAAGTTCATTACTACTTTAAAATCATCCATTCTCCACAGTTCCTCAAGATTAACTCTGTTACCATGTTAAATACCAGCTAAGTAAAGTAAGCGCAAAAGAGCTTTTATTTCTGCTCCATCCGTGTCTCTGCTGTCCCTTATACGAGAATAATTAGATCTCACAGAAGAAATAAACTTATTCGTATCTTCAGCGATGATTTCTATCATACTATCAGTAAAGAGGCATTTCCATATATCCAAAGTATCTGTTAGTAATTTAGCTTCACCGATGACTCCAGGAACATGAACACATATGTTACGAGGCGCTCGTTTAGTTTTCTTAAACAGTTCTTTATGCCATGTCAAGAATCGATGACTTTTCTGTTTTTCTTTTGATGAGCTATATACACTTCGGAAGAATTATCATCATTATTTTCCTCTTCAGAATTGCTCTTTGCACTTATCTCCGATTTTGAATCACCTTCTCGTTCGGAAATTCGCTCTTCTTCATCTGTAATGCTTTCATCTAAAGTAATGTCCTCATCATCATCACTGTCACATAAAAGCATATTTCTTATAATCTCAAGATTCTTCGAGTCATTCATGTCGAGCATTTTACTTTTATTCGCCATAACTGAAAAGAAAAGAACAAAAATATCATACATGCTCGTGCATATGTGACGCATACAGTGCTTGCATTTTATCATTAAAAGTAATTATGCACACGAATTATATAAAATCATAATATTTAGGTGCAAAAGAATAAAGATTTTTCTATAATAAAAAAGGAAATTAGATAACAAAAACTTACTTCAAAGGTCGCGCGTATTTCTGGAATACAAATAGTAAATCTGCAGACTCGCATTAACCCCTCGAAATCTAGCAGACGGCTGAAAGAAGTGCGAATGAAGAGGAGAGAACAGCCAAGGACACGCGGTCATAGCGCCCTCTGGCCTACAAAACAAATGCAAAATTAATATCTAGTGTATCTCACACATACTCGCGCCCGCTAGAAGGTTTATAAAACTGTCTTGTACTGTACTCGGCTATCCCATTCAGATATAAAGAAGATAGTTAGTGTATAAGTTTTGCTTTTCGGAGATGGGACAGTTTCTTGTTAGGATAAAACTTATTCTTGTGGTACGTTTCCTTACAAGAGAGCTTAAACTGTCAAACTTTTGTTTTTTCAGTAAAGCAAAGCTTAAAGAACTAGAACGAAATTCTTTCAGGATAGTGAGCAAAGCTGTGTTTAAGCATGGAACTAAAAGAGAAGATTATCTATTCATTGAGTTACAATGATAGGATTAAGTTCATCATTTTTAGAATCACAGCAAAAATTAATTCACTCATAATAAGAAAACACTTTTATTTCCAATTAATACTAATCTTTAAAATAAAACTTCCGAACAAAATCACTGAAAATTCATAATTTCTATGCTTATTGAACAGTAAGTAATATGTAACAATGGCATTCTAAAATATCTAACAGAAAACGTAAAAACCCGCTAGAAACAATATAAGAAGAATAATTAAATGTCTATACGAAAATTGCATATGCTGATAGGAATTAGCAGTTTAAAGCTGCTAATCGTAACTCGTACTTGGTTCTATGTGCTAAGCGCATTGCATAAAAATTTTAAAAATCACCGTTTTACCAGTAAAATGGTAAAGCAGTCTGTTTTAAAACGACGTTTAACTTTTTAATTCTTTGTGTTGAGGGTAGGTATTAAAAATTTTTATTTCACATTTGTGTAAGATGAAACTGGTAGACAAAAATTCGATAATAATTTTTTCATATAATTTCATATATCTTCATCCAGAAATAGGATATGATTGGATCATTTTGTTTTATGGCGCATTCGAAATGCCTGTTAGCAAAAATCATATTGTTGAGTAGACGATTGTTGAGTAGACAGCAGCATATCGTTAAACGTTAGAACATATTCTGAAACTTGTATTACTGTTATTAGCCACACTCTCAAATTACGTGTTACTAAAACGTGAATAGTTAAAATTTTTGTTTGTTTTGAATTTACTAGTCTTTCTTAAGTTTTATACCTTCCTTACGTGCCAGTATTTATATACGCCTTTTGCGCGTATGCATTACATTTATTAATTTCTTATTTCAGTTAATACTGAGTACTTTTACGTTTTTGCCAGAAATTGTATATATATGCTATTGTATGTATATGCATATGTCTGATTTTTTTTCAAAATCATTGTCACATGAGTCATGAATTTTCTAGGGAAAAATCAATATGCTATATTTATTTTAATTCTTAAGACTGCGATGAATACGCTTTCTTATCGGTTGTAAAAGATGCATTACTCTGACTGATTAAACTCTTGAAAACTTACACTTTATTTCTGAATAAAAAGTAAATTTTTATAAAGAGGTATATAGACCATGGAGAACCCTCACTAATACAATCTCTCAGAAACATTCTTAAACATAATTTGTGGCAAGTTTTTGAAATCTTGCAGATTATTATCAAACTTTGCTCCCATCATATGGTGATTTTAAAATCCTCTTCAAAATTCTCTCAAGATGGTTTAAAACTTTTTTCCAGGTTTCTGTATCCAAGAGATAGCAATAACTAAAAGAATATTTCACTTTCTTCGTGAAATAGCAGAAGTATGCAGAACGGCATTAGAATCTCGGACAAAACTACCAGTGTTCAGCGATTGTACCGCTCGGTCAATGATGGGACTGCTAGTCTGCTAGACTGCGAGAGCGTAAAGAGACCTTCACAATTCAATTTGTGTGGCCGTTAACGTCTAAAGTTTAAACCCGTTCAATTTAACAGTTAACCGTGTTGAAATTTTGCAAGATTAAAGCTATGTTCTTGAAGATTTAAATTAGCATCCATGTTTTAACACCAAGATTCAGCCTTTGGTAATAGAAGATAATTTATTCCTTTTACATCAGCGTGCTCAAGGAAGTTGGAATATATACAGATAACGTCTGTGCTACCACTCGTCGAAGAGAGCGAAGTCGGGGAACCTAATATACCCCTTCAAGGAAGCTCTGCCCTTATTTAGAAAAGTGCAGTTAATATTTTAAGTGTAGTGTGTTCATAATTTTAATGAATCGGCAAATTTCACATAACATTCGAAATATGCTGCACACAATAAAAGTCTAGGCGGGACTTATAAAGAACGCTTTGATAGAGAGTGATTTCGTAAACACTCTTTGCAAAATACAAATCTGGAGATTACGTCTTACAAGGGTTTAATCCATTTTCATAAAATAAAGATCAAAAATAATTTTTTGCCAAAAGGATGCTAATAATTTGAAATAGGATATTGCGTCACTTCACTATAAACGATGTATCACTTTTCAAATTGCTGCCATCAAATATTAGCGCCGTGCATTATTATGGTTAAATACATTAAATAATAAAGAAGCTGCATATATGTATATATGTCCCTCGCATTGTGAAAAACAAAGCAATCTAGGGCCATCAGATTTTGAAAAACGTTGCCCTCCATCCGAACATGTGTAGCTAAAAAGCCGAATTTTGAATTTCGAATTTGTGAACCCAAGAAGGTGTTACCCTGAATGACCAGTTACTCTCGAAACGGGATTTTGAGTCGTCCACAATAAACGGCGAATAACTTTTCATATTGTTGTCACCTAATCTATAGCCCTGTATTATATTTAAAAAAATTCAATAATGAAGAATCTGAATGCACGACCTCAATTAGAGCCATCCAGATTTGAATAACGTAGTCCTTAACCCGAACATGGGTACCCGGAAGCCTGAATATTGAATTTTGGATTTTAGGTTTCATACTTTGTAAAACTTTACTGGATTCTTGCTTAATAATTTCAACGATTTTAAAGACAGAAATGGCAGTATTGTGTGAAGGGAAACATTTTTTTTTTATCTCCAGCCCGTGAGACTAAAAAACGCCGGAAATTCTAAAGGTATGCTATTTATAAATATTTTGCGATTTTGCTGTTGAATTGAATTTCATGCGCAAGTGGAAAGAACATGATATTTAAATAATAATTTTGACTCACAAAACGTTAATAATAAAAGACAAAACAGTTTTGCGATCCATCTTGCTGATTTTACTGAGCCAGTGGACAGTGATATGATAAACCGAGAAAAGACTTAAAGAAAAGAAAAATATTATGTTGACACTTAAAACACTGCATCGGTAATTCTGAACATATGTTGCTTTTAAAATTTCTGCAATTTTAGTCATGGCGTAAATAAGTTTATACGGCGTAAGTGCGAAGAAAATGATGTTTCAAAATAAAGCTAAAAAGACAAAAAGGAATGGGTTAGCAGTAGTGAGTGCAACAGCAGACTGGTAGACTACGAGCTCAGGGATAGCAGAAAAAGACCTTAACAAAACCCTTTGTGCAGCCGTTAATATGTGAACTAATTCAGATGTATCTTTTTTTTATTATTTATTCGATACTTTGTAAACGTTTAATGAACTTTCAATTTACTACTCAACCATTTGAAAGCGAACAGGTGCAACGCTGCTCGAAATAAAACATTTTTATCTCTGAGCGTGACACTATTGACTTTCGGAAAAATATAAGATTTTAATCTTTCAATTTCAGTTAAAAACCTCAGTTGTATTAAAGCAATGGGTTGCCTTGGTCGGAAATAAAATACTTTTATTTTCCAGGCGCCATTTATTTTAATGCGATTGACTTAAACGAGCATTTATTAAATCATGAGATAATGTTAAGCATAAGAGGTACTCAATAATTTTATGGAAATGCACTTTTCGAACCCATTAAAATTATTTTTTTTTATGATATATATTTTGGTGTCCCGACGTGCCAGAACTAAGAAAACTGATAAATGTGATAAACTGAGATATGAAAAAACAATTAAAAATATATATAAAAGTATAGGACAAAATTTAGCACTGCATTGGGAATTCTAAACATATGCTTCTATGCAGCATTCAAAATATGTTATGATATTTTTATTTAAATGTCTGCAACAAAGTGCGAAGAAAGGCGTGCTAAAATTATATATAATTTGAGAGGAGGTAGTGCAAAAGCAGATTAGTTGATTGCGAACTCAGCCGAGAGCATAAAATACTTAAAAAAACCCTTTTGGTGTGACTGAAAAATCTGAAATTTCCTTTCGAAACAATACTCTGTCACTCAGAATTCATCGCGATGCCTTTGAAAACTGCATTTTGCATTAAAAGAGAAAACTCAATAAAGCACGGTTAATACGCCTTTCAGTGGTCCAGTAGAAAAAGATGCATAAATGAGAAAGTTGCCTCATCTACGTATTAATTTAGAATGATATGCATTCAAGCAATCTACGTTAAAACCCTTAACACACCCTTATGCTCGAATGTGGAATCTAAAAAATTTCGGATATTTTTTTTCTTATTTATTTTTATATTAAAATGAGCATTTTAGTGGAGCATGGAGCGAGTAGATAACTAACTAAAAGAGGTAAACCTCGTACTACATAAATACAAAATATTTTATTTGAGGCAATAGCAACATTTTTTTTAATCTCAAAGTTTGTAGATAAATTTGAAAGAGTTATATTACGGTTTCCCCGGATGGAACATAATATAAATTAAAGAGTTTCTTAATCATATACTATGTATATAATATATATATATATGTATATATATGTAACAGTTTTAACAATAATTTCAAATTGATAAGTCTATTGAAATTTAAAAAAAACTTCATCTTTCTGTGAAAATGCTTAAGGAATGTCCTAATTTTTTCAAGAAATCCTGGTAAAGTTCACAGTTTTGTAAAATCTTTGCTTGAATATCATAATCATAATATTTGGCAGTCTTTGTCTCTTTATTTTGAAAGACTTTCATGAAAATTGCTGTTGCAAATATAACACCAAAATTTTCTTTTATAGATTCATGAAATTTGAATTAATTAATTATAAAATAATCCACATTTCCTTAATTGTAAGGCAATACAAAATAGAATTTAGACCTTAATACATAGTAAGTAAAAAAATTCAGTACAATAATAATATAGACGTTGATGAAAATGGGTAAATCCTTTACAAATGCAAATCAGCGTGAAAACTTGCTGCGGGGATGCTTAAATACACTTACACATCCTCCGTTCTTTAATAGAGTTAACTGGCCTCTAGTATTGTATAATTCTCAAAGCTTATATTTATAACTTATGGCTATAAAACCTTCAGACTAATTAATTGAAATGAAAAACAAATATACAAAAGTTAATGATATATTAAATTCTACACTGCCCTACAATAATAATATAGACAATGTAATTTTTTGAATATAAAATAAGAAAATTTATTCCATAGTTATATCTGTTTAAGGAGGCTTTTAAAACGTTTTAAATATAAAAATTTCAAACACATCCGTTAACATTACAAAATCAAACAATTTTGAAAATATTATAATGTAAATAAATTTTCATTTGAAACACCATTTGAAATAATATGCTATTATTATCGTAATGTCAAAATTTTTACTCATAAATATTATGATCGCTGTGTTCTTAACTGGGCGTTTGCGAGAGTTTATCGTTGTTCGAAGGAGAAAGAATTCTACTCCTTGATGCTTGAAGAACATGCTTCCATCCCCCGGAGGAGCGCTATTTCGATGAATCCCTTTAATAATTCCAGCCATATTATTTTGTAATTTATTCTGTAAAATGTAAATTGAACCCTCGGAGTATGTTTGAGAAACACTATTTTTCTCACGAGCTACATTGTTCAAGCAAATATATAACTAGCTACATCGATTCTTAAAGATCGAATTAAAACAACCTCGTCTTAACACCTCGGCGTCCAAAAAAAACATATTGTATCTTGTAAATGACATTGATATTAACAACAGTTCAGATAACTGAACCGCGATATTGAATATTAGGTGTCTCATGGACCAAAGCAACTTCGTTTCCTAAAATGCCCATTGTAATCCTTTGAAATATGTGAATTGTTTATGGAAGAAACGGCTGTTGTAAATTTACCTCCTCCTTCATACAGCGTGAAGGAATGCAGTCTAAGTGTATATACCAATATTCAATATTACTGATTTTAATACACTTTAGAATATCTAACATTTCCAAACTTCACATAGAATACATTCTCAATAAATCAAAGAACTCCTCTACCGTTAACTCAAAATAAGAATTGATAGGACAACACTTTAATAATGCACAGAACAGAAGAATAACTTAAATTATAATTAACAGAATATAATTAACAATACCCTTGCCTTTTAATAAAGTTTATTTCAAGCATAATTTAATTTTGTGCTTTAATCTTAATGTGAACCGAAAATCATAACACGTTTGGAAACACTCAGAACAAATTTTGCTTTATATTATTCCAAGATTTCGACGGGATTAATAGGCTTCAGAAATTTTGGAGACTTAGCAATTTCTTTAATGCATGGTATAATAACATTTATATATTGCAAATTACGTACTATTAAATTACGCAGGCACAATCAAATTACGCAAATAAAAACAAACGAAATCATTCATACTGCTTTTAAATATTGCGTTTGTGTACTTCAAATCATGAATACTCCTGTTATTAAACTCATTTTTTAATTTCGGCCTCTTCCGTAGAAATTTTCCTTCATTCTTATAATTTGTAATAATAATTTTTAAATTATTCCTTAAAAAACGTTAATCTTGAAATGGAAGAGTAAAACGCCGACGAGAAATTTGATCGTGTTTTCACACCAAATATGATAACGTACGAACGATCACGAAACCAGGAAAGACCGTTTTTCGCCTACCCGATAAGTTGCGCACATAACGTGTTAGTCACACGAAAGGAAATTATTCAACGGAACCACGCAAAAACATTGAAATTTCTTGACATTTGTAGTGTTTGTACGAGACCTTGAAATATTAAAAATTATTAGCAATGTTGCTAGAATAGACAGTTAAAAGGACCATAATTTGTCATTAAATTTCATTGTAATTCAAGAGTTTAACTAAATATTGAAAATTACCAAAAATTTCCTAGATAAAGTATCATTTTTGCGGAAAAAAAATGTGATTCCAAATCAAACAAATGAAACTGCATTTGGCGGAGGGGACGCGAATGAATGATAGCTATGCCTCTAAAAACCTCTTGAGTCTTCAGTATAGTCGACCCTGGCGATAGTTTCCGCTTAGGTCTTCCCGAAACTGAACATCATGCAGATACATTTCAAAAAGCCAATGCCAATGACTATAAGTTACGGAGTGTCTATGGTCCAAAACCATGTACCTCCACATCAAAAAAATATCGAAGTAGTGAATAGAAGTAAGAAAATTGCATAATTGGTTATCATGATGCACACTAGAGGGAGGTACATTAGCTCGAGAATGTTTAGGGATAGGAAAAATTAAATTTTGATTTTTTTGGAAAGTTTTATGATTGTTTTATGTTTTATGAAAATCAATTGAGACGTATAGAATTTCCTGTAAAACTTGCTTTTGTTATGACCATCAATAAATCTCAGTGCCAAACACTTAAGCGTGTTGGCATTTTTTTACCTGAGCCTACATTTGGACACGATCAACTTTACGTTGCCTGTTCAAGAGTTCGTGAAAGACTCTAAAATGCGAGCGTAAACATGATGGAAAGCTCTTCACAGGAAATGTGTGCAAAGAGATCTCTGACACATGAATTAACATTTTATTATTTAAATCACCTTTATTTATGGAGCTAGCGGTAGCTCTTAAGAAATGTACAGCCAGTGGTTTCCTTCATTACACTCTATTTTATTATTTAAATCACCTTTATTTATGGAACTAGCGGTAGCTCTTAAGAAATGTACAGCCAGTGGTTTCCTTCATTACACTCTACTTCAAGCAATTAAGGAAGTAGAAGGGGGAAACCCCATGAGGCAGTAAGCAAATGGGCGTCCTCGCCGCCTGTCCTGGGTAATTGAGTTTGAATTAGCAGACACCTTTGCACAAATCGTTTTAATTACAATTTATAATATCTAGAACAGCGGTCATTTAGTATGACCGCCAGGCTTTCAAGTATGATTATATCGATAAACTCTTAAATAATGATAACTTTATCAGTTCTTTTGTACATTCACGTGATACAAAATATTAAAATTTAAAACTCTCTTGTTGCTGAACCGTTTTTTGAATAAAATTACATTGCTTTTATCCAGCAAAGCGGTAGATTTGTCGTGTACTATAGATCTTTTGTATTGTTCGGGATATTCGTACTAGGATGTTTTTCAGTATGGTCTTCGTTCAAAATGTTCCAGTGATGAAATTCGATTTAAAATATGTGTGATGGTAATCCATCACTTTTTTTAAAAGTAGCGGAATTATTGAAAAAAATTAAAATCCATATTACGAGATTTTTTACATGAAATTAAGCATAAACCTGCACGGTTTCTCAACAACTAGTTTTTCAATTAAGCTCAGTTTAGAGGTTTACGCGAAACGTGAAACTAGGCTTTAAAGTAAATACTATTAGGGTTATTTGAGGAACGATTTTAAAGCTCTATATGGGCCACAGAATTATCAGGGACCATAGCAACTCCGTTTATATAAATAACTCTAGAACATCTGCAAATCCATATAAACTTAGGGCTTTGCAGATGTTCTGGACTTAGACACAAAAAATGGATTGTTTCTGGGAAAATTCGCCTTTGAAGATGGATTTACTTTAAGCTCTGTGGATAAATTCCTACAAAGTATACATGACAATATTTCATCTTATATTTATGAAGAAATATAATTGAGAGTATTCGTATACAATTCACGTTTTCTTATGGTGTGCAGAGCCTCCAGTAAAGAAAAAGAGCATCGATCGTAAGCCGAAATCTCAGTTACCCGGACAGAAGTTTAATAAGAGATACAGAAGGCGATTGATCTATATTATATTTCACAGAATATAATAAATAATTCATTCACATTTTCAATTAGAATAAATTCATTTTTTATATAAATTCAGTCAGCGTTCAAAAAAGAAAACTCTTCAAATTAGAAAGCAAGAATTTTGTTCATTATGCTTTTTTATTTCGATCGGATTCAATGTGAAAGAGAAGATTAGCAGGCAAATATTACTATGTATTTGGGATTCAGTAATTTAGTTTGATGTATGATTTAACAATATTTGTAGATTTTAGATTATGGACAGTTAACGTAAGCATAGAGTCTTCATAAGTCATGCGAATGAAACATTTTTAGAGCCATAAAGATTTTTTTATGATCAGCTATTAATTCTCATTATCATGCTGGTTTTCTACATTTTGCACTCCCCTTGGTAACGTTGCGTCATTCTGATGGTTTATGCCAGTAGTTTTTCCTACGTTCTTCTGTTACGATATTAAATTAAAATTTTAGTATTATCCCAAAGGGGCGTTAACCCACAAGGTTCTTTTAGTCTCGAAACGACATTTTGAGTTCAATCACTACAAACAGCTGTATCACTTTTCAAACTGTTCCCAGCAAATATTATCGCCGAGCATTATATTTAAAGACATTAAATAATAAAGAATATGCAAGAATGCATGCATGTTCCATGCATTGTGAAACAACAACGATAACTAGAACCTTCAAATTCTGAATACCTTAGTCCTCCACCCGAATATGGCCATATGGGAGCCTGAATCTTGAATTTCGACTTTGTTTTATTATCTATTTCATATTTTTGAACCTTTAACGAATTTCTGATTAAAAAAATTGCAATTTAAAAGCTAGCAGTGGCAACATTGTAAGAAAAAACAGCATTTTTATTTTCAGCGCCCGAGACTATCTATCGAAATAAACATATACTGTTGTTAGATGTTTTTATCTCAAAGGAGTGTTAATCCAAATGCTCTCGAAAAGTGTGTAAATGAAATCTATGTGTAAATGAAATATGTGTAATAAATCTATGTGTAAATGAAAAAAAAAACACTTTGTGGGTAATATAAAATCGGAAAACTTTCAGATTTTATTATTATTCTTAATATTAAATTCGAAATTTAACAGTTTGAATAGAATTCCAAATTTATTATTAAATATCTTATCTATAATTATATAAAATATTAAATTTAAATTGTAATAGAGTTCAAAGTTTAATATTAAATTTATTATATATAATAGAATTCAAAATTTAATAGTTTTATCACATAGACTAGCACACATTTTCAGTGTTTTTCCTCCAGAAAAGGGTCCCGTGTATTACTACTCTCTCCGTAACGCATTGAGCGTTATTCAAAGCCTTTCACCTCATTCAAACTACTGTTTTCTCCGAACAATTTTAAAATGCTTGGTTCAAACGCGCTTGAATTACTAATCGGTATTTGTTTGTGTTTGCATTTTTGTTCATTATAGGTGCTATTGATTATCGTATAATTGATAATAAATATATATCAAGATTTCCTTGTTAAGGATTTTTTCTTATTCCCATACAACACGATTAAATGTCTTATACCGAACATTTTATTTTTTTAAAATGCCATATTTCCAACAATATTTTTGTATGAAGCTTTGCATATACACAAATGCAGACAGCTTCTTTTTTTTTTTTTTTTTTTTTTTTTGTTTGTTTGTTTGTTTGTTTTTGCTCTACCATTAAAGATATTAATTCAAACTTTCTCATAGAATTATTTGAGAAACAACGATCAGTTCGGCTCGGAAAGGCAGCGGACTCTATAACTATATGGAGAAAATTTCTGCCTAATTTGAGCATCACAAAATGTACTACGTGAAATATAACTTCGAAAGTTTTCCAAATGTTGCAAATATTTTGCTTGTAAAGAATTTTTTACCAAAACTTTAAAACTTTTTTTTGTTGTGTGGTGTGTTTTCTTCCGGACATGTGTTAATTTCTACTACCGAATAAAACATTATGAAAGCCCTATAGTAACTATTTATTGTTATTTGATGTCGCCACAAGAGAGGCGATCATACTCTTTGAGACTGAGACTTTTATTTCCTAACTACTACATCCAATCGAAAAACTTTCAAATCTAATTTACATCCCCATACACACAAGAAGCTCTTTCTCTAGGCTTTATTTGAAGGACTCACTTCTCAGATTCTCAAAATCACTGGTATGTTCACAGATATTTCTTTACTGAACGAATGATGGCCACGGACTTGCATAGAGCAGTTATCCGAAAGGAAGCAGTTACCCGAAAGGAAAAAGTAGGTTCCAATTTTACGAAATCAGGCACAAATTGTGCATTAATGTAAAGCATGCTTAATATGTGAAAAACCGTGAACTGGATTGAATTTTTGTATGTACCGAATGTCTTATTTCGTGTTCCATATAAAGTACCTGCTCCGGTAGATTAAAAAAATATTTATTGTTTAGTTTAGGAACGAAATTTTCATTACAGAAAATAGGCGATGTAACCATCATCTCATCCAAAGTGTGCGACCATTTTGCAACATTTTTCTTAGACCTAGTTTTTCCTGAGTTGTATCCTTTACAAAGAATTTAGACATTCTTATTCTTTTTAGTTTTCCAAAGGAAGGAAAAGGTTCTTCTTCTATTATACAGGTTTAGATATAACATTGTTCTAACGTAGATATTTTGACACCAAACTAGACTTTCTCTGAAATGAGATACCAATGTTATTTGAAATATTAAAATTTGGTGACAAATTCACAATAACTTAAAAATTTCGCCAAGTGAATTTATCTTGCCGCGCAGGGAAAAAAAATGCGAATTGAAATAATTCACTTGACGAAATTCTTCATTTCTGGTAACCTATTTCCGTTTCCCTTTCACTATGCACGAGCTGAAAAAAATGTACATTCTTCACTCTATCAAATAATTATATTTTTAAATCGCAGTTGTTATCTTTTGATAACTTTTCCTTCCCAGAATTTTATTTTAATTCCTTGAATTGCACGCTTCCTTTGAATTAATGTTCCAAAATTTTCTGTTTATTCCTCCGAACTGAGTATTGTAAACATATTTATTCATACAAATTTTCGAGAATTTGATTTTATTAATTGACTTACATTTCTTTCGGAAGGATGCTGGCTACTTTTAAGGAACGATTCGTGACCTCAAAATGAACTATTCTAGATTTAATGTTCTCTCCCTTAAATTCATCCTTTCTCCCAAATTTGAGATCTCTCCATGTTACATACATTACTTTCAGACAACTAATCTTAAAATTTAAAATATTCTGCATCCAAGTGCATGATAATTGTATTTGTACTTTCTTTCACATTTTTTCTAGATTAACGCCTGCATTTTCCTATGTGTGTCTATCTATTTAGTTATGTATCTATCTATCTATCTCTCTTTATATGTATATATTATTTTTATTATATTATTATTATATCATTATTATTATTATTATTATTGTATTATTATTATATTTTCGTTTTAGTATTTATATTTATTTTTGAATAGGTTGGAGCACAAAAAGTCAAGGGGAACAAAACATGCGGCCAAAAGAATATATTTGTACGAATTTAAATGTTTTAAATTATTAGTCAGTTTGAAATAATATAAATCATTATTTATATTACAATATAAATAATTATTCCTCATTTTAGTTAAAACTATTTGTAAAATTTTCAATGCATCTAAGACTTCAATGTACATTTTGCTTGGTTTTAAAATGTAATAGTTCGTTACACGGTCTGGTGATTGTAAAACTGAAAACATTTATTCTTTGAGTTTTAAGTCAAGATAGGCATTTTTACTTCGGATGAAAATTCTGAAATCGAATTTTTCAATACAAGCTTTGATTGGCGAAGAAAGAACGGATTTTAAAATGAAACATAATCAAAGCTGATAGGTTTCATAAAAGAGTGCCAAAATGCTAACCACCAGTTTTTTCGTCTCTATTTGTAATAAAAATATTTGAAAATCCTCACAAAAATTGAAAATCTTTCCCTGTGTTCCATGCTTTTAAATAACGCTGCGTTGTTTCTTTGAGGCAATGCGGTGGTTTAGAAAACGCATTATTCTTTGCTCTGTTTTCTTTAGAATGGTGTACGCGGTAATGTCAGGCAGACAGTTGCGTTAATTTAAAATTGCAACAGAATTCAAACATACTATTATAGAATTTTTTAATCAAAAAATGAATGAAGTTCGATACAAAACTCAGTTAGGATTCATTCATAATTTAAGCTGAATTCTAAATGGAAGGGTTTAGCAAACAGCTCTATTAAATAACAGTAGATATGAATTTTTTGCTTTTTTCCCAAAAATAAAATCTGATTTCTAATAGAAATTTTTATATATACTGTGCCGGCAAATTTCGGCATTTTAATTATCAACTGCCAATTATTATTGAAATGATGACTAATAATGCAAAGAAACTTCAATAGGATTCATATTCTCTACACTAAGTTTACCAATAAAGCCAGAAGCAGGCTTACACAAAATTTAGCTCTCGACAACACTTTCAATATTAAGTGTTCTCCAAACCTTTATCCAATTGATGTAATGTCCCATACAGTAAATAAAAACAACTCCCCTTACGGGAAAACGGCTCATTTGCTGAAGAAAGCTTCTCATTGCTAAATCAAAATATTAATTACAAGATCTAAATAACTGCGCTAGAAATGAGTGTGCATAAAAAATTCGGTAACTAACGTAGTTCAGTTTACCTAATAGTGACAAATTAATATTGCTAATTGAAGATTTTTTGAAATGAAATAAGAATAACTATAGCTAAGAAAAGGACTAGAACCAACAGAAAGGAAATTCGATATTTTCCGGATCACAATAGTGATAAAAGAATGTCCGAAGTAACACTAATATACTACATCTAAAATGCGAATGTTGTTCGGTAACGTTATAAGAACTATCAATATCTTCAGTTTTTGGACGGTTGATTTTTTTAGGTATGGCTTATTATGAACATCAATACATTAAAAGTTTTCTTCGAATACTTTAGTAAGTAATTACGAATTAAAAATCTATCTTTAGGATATAATATTTGCTTTTTAAAGATATGGACTTTTTAAAGACTCATGGTATGGACACGTGTATAATTAAAATAGATCTTTCATTTGGAGCACACACATCGTTTGAATTCGAAGCTTTAGCTCTTGTTCACTGTAGAGAAGTAATTCATTTTATATCGCGCTGCCAAATAGTTCGTATCTGCATAACATTATACGATCAAAACTGGTACTGATTCAGATTATAAGCCAGGTGATATTGTACCTTAAAATGATGCACCAAATCAGCACTGCTCCCTTAAGTATAGAAAACATTATTCGATGTTACTCTTTCTATAATTGGTCATAATACCCTCATATAAAAAAAAACTTCTACTACGAAAGTAGCTTGAAGTTTTACAGAAACTAAATTTGCACTCTATTGTATTTTGAAACCAGATTAAGATATAAAAGCTACACCCAATTTTATTCCTAAAATTTGTCAAAGGTTAAAATGGCTAAGGTTCAAAAATGGTCAAAGTGAGTAAATATTTTTGTCACATGCAAAAACAATACAAAGTACATATTGTTGTAGAAAATTACTTATTTGTATGCTCGCGGGAGAATATTACCTTAATTTTATTTCTGATTATAATCACTAATGTTTATGTTTTACTGTTCAACCGAAAAAATACAACTGTCATCTTTCATGGTTAAGATCATAAGGCCCTTTATAAAAAATTGAATCTCAGGGCGTGGTCTTTATCAGTTTCTCGCTATCAAAAGAGTTGTATTAAGATTAATAATAAAATGTTTGTATCTTAAAATAATTTGATATAAAATGGGAGGAAATTTTAATAAATTGTATATGGAATTTTTTACTTCAGTCAATAAATTTCTAGGAAAATATATTTCATATAGGAAAATATATATGCATTTTAGGACTATGCGATAATCATAAGGTCTTCGGCTTTGTTTATTATTATCTAACACAGACTGAGATTCTGTAAGAAAAAGCTGAGATTCTTTCATTACTTATGAAAAGAAACAAGAAAAAATATTTAGGTTAAAAAAACTTATAGGTGAGTAGCTCTTACTGACATACATGGAAGTCTTGCAATGGGACCACCTTTCTCCGCTTCTTTGAATTGACAACGCCTCCCGTTTGAGATTTTGAGGTAGTGAGACAATCGAAACGTTCTACATTGTTACTTTAGAATAGAAAACGATTTTAACTTTTTAAGGACGTAGCTCGAATTATAGAAACTAAATTTGCGTTGTCAAAATGCTGGGACATGAAAGTCTAGTTACACGCGCCTCCTACAAACTGAGATATACTAATGTTCTGTTCAGCATTTGTGACAGTCAAATCTTAAACTGTTTAAGATATGTCAGTTAAACTCAGCCCAACACTCGGAAGACTTACTATAACACAAAAACGTAACGCAATCAGGAACTTGCGATCGCGTCCTCCGCGATATAAAGAACCACAATTGCGTTTTACAAACGCTCGACCAACTTTCATACGAAAAACGATCAAAACTCGTTTTTTAGCCCAAAGGGTCTAATAATTTGAAATAGGATTTTTCGTCGTTTCACTATAAAAAGACGTATCACTTTTCAAATTATCGCCATCAAATATTCTCGATTTGTTATATTTTCAAAGAAATTAAATAATGAAGAATCCGCATATATACTATATGCATATCCCTCGCACTGTGAAAAAACAACGGAACCTAGAGCCATTAAAATTTAATTAACGTTGACCTCCGCCCAAACCTGTCCAGCAGAAAGGCCAAATTTTGAATTTCGAATATGTTAAGTACAGTGTTACTTGTACTACAATCTGAAAGAATACCAGTTTTGATCGTATAATGTTATGCAGATAGGAACTATTTGGCACCCCGATATAAAATTAACTACTTCTCTACAGTGAATAAGAGCTAAACCTTCGATTTTAATATTGAACCGTCTTGTGTGCTCCAAATGAAAGACCTATTTTAGTTATGCAAGTGTCCATGTCATGAACCACTGAAACACATGTAATGTCCTAAGCGCATATTTTAATTCGTAATATCTTAAAATATTCGAAGGAAACTCTTAACGTATTGCTCTTCAATTATGTTGTAAGTAAAAGATAATTAACTGTCCAAACACTGTAGAAATAGATAGTACATAAAACATTACAGATCAAAATTAGCACTTACATGTGGTAAATGTGTGTTATTTCGGACATCCGTTTATTAATATTGGTATCTGGAAAATATAGAAGCTTTCTTTTCATTGGTTTTGTATTTTTTTAGTTAAATTTGAAGTCATTTTTTAAAAATAAAAAAATTGTAAAAATCATTTTGTAAATTAATCATGAGTGACAAATTAATTATCAATATTAATTTGTCACTATTAATTAAACTGAATTACATTGCTGAAGTCATTATTTATACATACTTGTTTGTTAAATAACTTTTGATTAATTAAAAAAAAAAAAAAAAGCTTTCTTCATCAAACGAGATGTACTGGGTTGCTTTTATTTACCATATACCCCATTATGTCCATTGAATAACGTTCGGGAATATTTGATACTGAGAGGCACATTTTGAAAGATAATTTATGCACCGCTTCTGCTTCTAGCTTTATTTTCAAGTTAGTATAAAATATTTTAATTTCTCTAGAGATTATCAATCATCATTACAATAACCAGTGGCAGTTGTTAAGTAAAATGAAGAAATTTGACGGCACAATTCTGTGCCGTCAAATTAATATGTATTAAATAATTTTCCAGGATCCCTGCTAATTAAACATGATTTTAATTAACAAGTACAAGTTCTATCAGAAATCCGAATCTATATTTGGGAAAGGTGAATAATAATAATATCTAGTGTATTTGATAGGGCTTCTTAGTAAATCATTCCATTCAACATTTGTCCTTAAATAAATTTCTGAATGAATCACAACTCACTTTTATATGCAACTTAATTCATCGTTTTTTGAAAACAAAATGTCTAAATTACGATTTTTGAATTTTGTTACAATTTCCGGAAATTTTAAATTAACTGAATTTTCTTCACTGACATTGCAAGTCAAAGTTCCTAATTATATTGCGAACACATTTAGTAGCCAACACAACTCGGAAGAATTCTTATCTACAGAAAAAACAAAACAATAACCCGAAGTTTTCCTGAACCACCCCTTCGCCTTAATGAGCAACGCAGTTTTATTTGAAAGCGTCAGCGTAAAAAGATTTCCAAGTTCCACCATTGTCTCCAATTATTTATATCTCAATAACGAACCTGGTGCTCGGTATCTATTTATATCTCGGTATTTATATCTCGGAACGAAAAACCTGGTGGTCAGCAATTTTTGCTATGCTTTACGTTATTTATTAGATTGCGTTCCATTTCATTTTAAACTCCGTTTTTCTTAAAAAATTCAATTTAAGAATTTTCATCCGAAGTGAAAATGCACATATATAAAACCCAAAGGAATAAATCTGCCCACTTTAGCATTCCTTAAACTGTGTATGTTTCCTTCCCTTTCGTTAAATATTAGTAATTAAAATACATATCCTGCAATTTATATATATTATATATATATATAAACATACACATATATATTCAAATTAAAATAGTATCTCAAAAAAGTTTTTAAATGGATTTTAAAAATAAAACATAACTAGCTATTAAATTTTAAACTGAGTAAATATGTCAACTGATATGTTAGAATACATTAGATTCTTTTATAAATATTTTAAACTAAAATGAGAAATAATTATTTAAATTTCAACGCAAATATATATATTTATATTATTTCAAAATGGCTCATCAAGGGTTAATGATTTAAAAAATTAACATTCGTACAAATATGTTCTTTTGGCCGCTCGACATTTTGAGCTCCAACAAATTCAAAAATATAAATCCTAAAATAAAATATAATAATAATATATAATAATATAATAATAACATAGTACTACCACTAATAGTAATAATATATACATGTATATATATATCTATATATATATATATATAGAGAGAGAGAGAGAGAGAGAGAAATAAACGTTTCAAATATATAGATACGCATACAGAAATCCAGGCGTTAAATGTAGAATAAATGTAAAAGCAATTACAAGGACGGTTACGATGCACATGAATGCAGAATATTTAAAGTTTTAAGATTAAAGTCCGAATATACAGCCCTCAGCTAAAAGACTAGTTGCCTCAAGCAACGGGAGGATTTTCCAATTTTAAAACTTCTTCCCCCTTAGGAAACGTAAGCAAATAAGAGACTTGGAGCTGTTTGTAAAGGATGTCTCCCACGTAAAACTAGGCGAAAATGTCGCATACTTTGGATGAAGTGGTCGTTTCATCGCCCATTTTCTGTAACGATAACGTCGTTCCTAAACTAAACAATAAACCTTTTTTTTAATATACCAGATGAGGTACTTTATCTACAATACGAAATACAACATTCTGTAAATACAAAAAATTGAATTTAATTCACAGATTTTCACATTTTAAACATGCTTTATATTAATGCATTTGATTTTTTTGCCTGATTTCATAAAAGAGGTACTTATTTTTGGGATAACTTCTCTATGCGACCCCATGGCCGTCATTCGCCCAATAAAAATACCTGCGAACATAACAGTGATTTAGAGGATCTGAAAAATTCAAATAAATCTTATAAAACGAGCTTTTTGTGGGGGAGGAGGATGTAAATATTAGATTTGTTAAGTTTTTTGATTGGATGTAGCAGTTACGAAAGTCTCAAAGAGTGTGATGGCCTCTCTTGTAGCGATATCAAATGACATTCAAAAGGTACTATAGAACTTTCATAATGATTTATACGGTAGTAATACATGCCCGGAAGAAAATAAACCACTCAACTTAAAAGGTTTTTGTAGCTAATTCATTTATAACGTTAGTAAGTCTTCGAAATTATATTATATATAATACATTTTGTAACTCTCAAACTAAGCAGAAATTTTCGCCCTATGTTTATAGAGGCCGCTGCCTTTCCAAGCCCAATTTATCGTTGTTTCTCACATTATAGTATGAGAAGGTTTGAATTAACATCTCTAATTGTACAGAAAAACAAATAAAATATGCTGTCTGCATGTAATAGTGTATGCAAAGCTTCACGCAAAAATAATTTTTCACATTTTCAAAAGCATTTTTGAAAGTCATTTTGAAAAAGGAAAATGTTAACTGTAAGAACATATATATTCTGTTGTATGAGAATTAGAAAAAAATCTAATAAGAGACTGTTTATATATTTATTATCAGTAATGCGATAGTCAATACAAGGTTCAACAAGAATGCAAAACACAATCAGATACAGATTAGAAATCCAGGGCGTTTGAAGCAGTCCTTTTATAAAAAAAGTTAAGGGACAAATTAATATGATTCCTACAACAAACGATCGTCCCCTAGACGTGTGTTATGTCGCGAGAGACTCGTATGTCGCACGTCAGGTGTACAAATACATTTTCAAACTAAACATCTGTCCACATTTCAGAATTAGGATGAGAAATGTGAATTTATAAGACGGGCTATTATTGGATATGAGATATAGGTTACATTTTTTGGTCAAACAGTTGGAAACAAATCTACAGCGACCGAATATAGTTTCGTAATTTCTCACCGTATTGTTGCATGGTTGAGGGAGGGGGGTTACCATCTTGTTAAATCTGGAAAGGAACATCATTCTAATGAATTTGTTTCGCAAGGCAGAGCCAATAAAATCCTGATTAACTGATGCGTCGTAGAAAGACCCTTCCCGAAGCCGTATTGCTCATTTGGGAGAAATCCTAGATGTGGTAATAGTCTGTCATAGATGAAACGTTCGAATATCTTCCCCAGTGAGGAAAGGAGGCTTATAGGGCGATAACTTGGAGGTTTTTCCGGTGGTTTTTTGGGCTTGAGAATGAGAAAGATAACAGCGTGCTTCCAGACTGATGGGAAATGCGAGTTAGTAAGACAAGCGTTGTAGACGCTCACAAGCTTGCAGATAGCACTGTGTGGGATGTTTTTCAGCAGTTTATTTGTAATTCTGTCGTTTCCGAGAACTTTCCTGCTTTCAGCGTGCTTTATAATTTCACAGACTTCTCTGGGAGTAGCAAGGTTATTGGCGTTGTGCGGAGTAGGAGTTGCAATCCAGTCGTTAACGTGACCAGTAATGGCGGCGATCGAGCCTTGATCGTAATGAGTATCGTTGGGGACGAACTGCTCGGATAAGTGACTTGCGAAAACACCATCTTTTTCTTTATTTGTGAAAGCAAAGCCGTCTTGTTTTTTGATTGGCATGATGTTGTATGAGGGTTTCTTGATTTTTCTTAGATAGTTCCAGAATGAACCGTCTTCTAGACTTAAATTTTCGATTTTTGCATTCCAAGTTTCAGAGCGATGATCTTAAATTTTCCTTTTGATAAGCCTGGTTAGTCTATTAATTTCAGTTTTTAATGCAGAGTTTCAAGTGCGGTTAAATTGTTTCCTGGTTCTATTTCTCAGGGTGATGATTGATCTGATGTGTGAGGGGAGGGTGCCGTGAGTGGGGGAGTCTATGTCGTGGCCTGAAGTAGGAAATCATTCAATTTTTCTGAGAATGTTTTCGCAGGCGTATCAATATCAGGTTTCCAATATTAATTGGTGATGCCAATGAAATATTATAGAAAAGCTTCCAATCTGCTATTTTCCTTGGGTGAGTAAAATTAGGCTTGTTAACACCGAGCCTTGCTAGTACAAGTACGTGATCCGAAGATAGATCCGTAATAACTTCCATAGAGAAGGGAAGATTGAAGTTTGCAATGAAAAAGTCCAATATATCAGGGCGTCTGTTGAGGTTGTTTGGACGATAGGTCGGCTGGTACAAACATATAAATAGGTTCGTTTTTCACGTAATGGTGAATTACATTCCCATTTGCGTTATTGTTGTTGCATCCCCAGTCGACGTGCTTCCAGTTAAAGTTGCCTCCAATAATTGTGGGGGTTCGATTACTGAGATAGTATTGCAGGTCTTCTTCTGTGATGCGATTGTCAGGGGGATTATAAATTGCTCAGAATCTAACGTTGCCTAATTTTAGAATATTTTTGTACACACTATTTCAAATGATTAAATGAAGAAGAAAAACCCTTTTCAAAATTTAGAATAGATTTTAGTAATCTAATTTACCTAATTTTCTTTTATGTCTTGCAAAATGAATTAGAAAGTGTGTTCAGTGAGGATACAATCATTTCTCTCGAGCTATCTATGACTTCGACAGAAAGCTTCAGCAGTCTTTGTAAAGAATATCCTCTGTGTTTCATAATAACAAAAAAACTATAAAAAAAAACCTACGAAAGGCTCATCACTTTTAAAATTTACTAGAGCGAAAATACTATAGTTTATTATTAAAATTTCTTAGAAATTCCTATAATTAAAAAAAAAATCTACTGTTGATTAAAAATTAGATAATTGACAAAATCCAGTTTTAGAGACTTGCATTTTTTTTTTCATATAAAAAACTTCATTCAGCCATTGATTGCAAAGCAATAAAAAGTTTTTAATGTAAACTTTTTATAAAATGAGCTCTTATTTAAAACGTATAAATTCTTTTATGGACTCAAAGGTGGAAAATCTAATGGAAAATTTATTTAAAAGGTTTGTTCAGCTGTATCTGTTGGTGCAAACAGTAATAGTTTCTGAAATTTTTCCCTTGTTCGATAAATGGAAGTATGCGCGGAAAAAACAGTTTCAACATAAAAAATATAGATAGATAGATAAAATTGTGAAAAAAAATCGTTTCTTCACGTTGTATTGCCTTTTGTAAACAGTGTGAGCACAGAAACTTATACGCGATAGTTTATCAAAAATTTAAAACAAAATGGATGCAGTTTTGGACCATAACGACAGACGCCGAGAATTTAGCTAAATAAAAGCTTGAAATAGAAGTTAACATCGTTGACACTTCCTTGCCCGCAAAATATGTCAGCAGTAAATGCTGTTTTACAGGCGATAGCTTTTCTCTTAATTTCAGAATTCTCTTGAAATACTTGCATAATCTGCTCCTTCTTCTGTGGAATCAAATGAAGCTTTTTCAAGCGTGGTTTCAACTACATAAATTTACAATTCTATCAATTCAAACTGGAAACCACATATAGCTTTCTACGCTTAATGAACGCGGCTGAAGGTATTCAACGTTCTGCTCTAATGAGCATCTTTTTAGACAAGAAGTTGCACAGAGTTGAACATTTAATTCAGAACGTCAGTTCCAATTACAACCTAATCCTAACCTAGCTGGTATGAGTAAACGTCTGGACTGAGCGAGTACATTATGAAACAAAACATAAAATAAGGCAATTAACTTGAAGCTAACTGTTTAAAAAACTAAAATTATAAATGTCACAACTATGGCACGAGGTCTAAAATAATGGGTCTGTAGAACCTGTAGCGCCTTGGTCCTATAGCTTTTGTACCTGTAGTATCGAACAAAGGCCAGCATTGGAACAAAAAGCAGTTTTACTTCTGAAATATCTTTGATTTAAGACATTTAAAATTAAATTGAAAAACATTAGTGCATATAAGAATAATAACAGAATAATTAAAGCATTTTCAAATTGTGCGCCATCCACTATTCGTTAAAAAAATATTATCAAACAATTCTGCAACTTACTATTTCAGTGACTTTAATTTTAAAACAGGTAGCGTCTAGGTAACAGTACGTCTTTACAAGCAATTCATAGTCCACATTTTTATAATTAACGTATTTTAAGTTTGGTTATTTGTGTCTGTCTTTCATTTCAAAATTAAAAGGACATTTTAAATGGGCTATAAAAAGACGATTTTTTAAATAATTTAAACATACTATTTTTCAATTTATTAAATACATTAATTAATTTTTCTAAAATATTTAGTAATATTTCATATACTCAAATGTTTAGAGGCATTTTGCTACGAAGTATGAGACTGACGACATACCAGCCTACGCATGGATTGATTTCGTTTATTTAATTATGACAAAGCATTCGATGGCTTTCTGCCTAAGAGGAGTGATGTCTTCGTGGAGGAATTTCTAAGAGAAACTGTCTCGGAAATACGTTACAAATAGGCGAAAACGCCCTTGCAACTAGCCCGTTCGCTACTAACAGTGTTCAGCGACTTTACCGCTCGGCCACTGGTGGGAACGAATAGAGAAGATCACGCTGGGAAGATCGTCAACATCTTGGTACTTTGATGATGATCACGAATAAACGACAGCTAATTTGAACATATAAATGATATTAAAACAATTGAAATTCCAAAGTTATAACAATTTTACAAAATCATATGCCTTCAATTCATACATTATGTGTATAGAAAATCTATGAGAAATATAATATTCCGTGTAATATTTATATTAATTCCCAAAGTTTAAATCTGTAAGTTGTATGATATTTTATTGCTATTGTGTTTTAACTTTATATCGTAACACCACTGATAATATTGTCCTTATCTTTGTGCACGTTGACAATTCTCAACAATATAACGTTTTAAATATGCTGCGCCATCAGATTCTTTTATTAATTATCATTTAATCGAAGGAAATACAATTTTTTAAGACTTTAAAAATAATGAATGGTATTCGGCTTCTGAGGACATAGCCCTGTTCGTAAATAATGCTGAAGGAGTTAAATCCTACCGGAAAATCATAACGCAAGACGATATCACAATACCAGCAAGAACAGAATTTTTACTTCATGGATCCATAGCCGAAAAGAGAAATTTCTGCTAAGCCATCATAGAATATCGCAAGAACTGTAACAGCCCGAAAGGAGTACTTCTAGCCACAGCACTCGTCGACCTATCGAGGACTGTTGTCCGGGTGAGAGTTGCCAATGTAACTGATAAGGAGAGAGTTATTCAGAATGAAGTGGTTGCAGCATGTACTCCAGTGACCAGTACTAAACGAAACCGTAACACCCCAGAATCCGTCTCCTCACAAAGCATTAATCAGAGTTATTGCAAAATGCACAATAAATTAAACGATGAAGAGAGGAATGCTGCCAAACATGTCAGTTAAGAAATTCAAGTTACTTTTTCTCCCGCTCATCTTCTGACGTGAGTCGAACCAGTTTGACATAGCATAGAATTGATACCGGGGTTCATCCACCAATTAAGCAACATCCAAAACGTCTACCGATATCTAAAGAAGGAATAGGAAGAGGTAGAATAATTTCTAAAGGATATGGAAGAAAGCGACTTTATCAGTAAGTCCATAGGCATCCCCCAATAGGCCTCCTCAGAAAGAAAGACGGTTGAAGAAGATTTTGCGTTGATTATCGCCAGTTAAATGACGTTGCGAAAAAAGACAGCTACCCTTTTCCTAGAATTGACGATATTCTGGACACTCTTTCTGGAAGCAAGTTGCTTTCGACGCTAGATCTAAACTGAGGATCTTGGCAAGTAGAGATACATTCGATGACCGAGAAAAGATTACCATTTATGATATTAAGCATTTAGCTCTGATAACTTTAACATACGTCTGTGATAATTTATAACAAACTTCTAAACGATGTGAATGTAACACTGCAGCAACTGGCAAATTTATAGTTTTCTCTAAAATCCATTTTGCACTTCCGCTTGTGTTCCCTATTTTTGGTAATAAGCATCAAATCTTTCGCGGCTGCATCTTAAAACGATCCAATATTATGCTTATCATGAAAAAATAACATAATTATACAATGTACTACAATGAACACAAATATTTAATGTAACTAGGTTTTCATTCTCAGTTTTTACTTTTCACAAATGTACCACATATATTAGGACAATTTTTTCATAGCAAATTCTTGAGTTCGTGCGCTCTTACAATCCACGTCGCATTTTGTAAGGACCCTACCGCCAGTATATCCGAAAGATCATGTTTATGTGATTAAGGTAAAGCCTCGAGTGCTGTCTGCCTAAGGGAAGAGATGCCTTCTTGGAGGTCTTTGTAAGTGGAGTGGTTCTTATGCACGAGACAGATCATGCGAATTCACAATTAATTAGCTAGAAATTAGTTTTACTTGAATACTGATGGAAGAGTCCTTACAAAGTGTGGCGTGCCTTAAGGGTTTGAGAACACCTGCATTTTTAAAACTAATTTCGTACTGACTGAAGGAGGAAGTGCTTGGTAAGTAAATGTTGTTGATTGTTGAAATTTCAACGTGACGCAGCACGTTGAAATTTCTGAAAAATGTTCAAGGGAAATCGTAAGATCTTCAGTATCAATAATCAGTACAAAAGTATTCAAATGTAGGAACTAATTTTAGGACAGAGTTATAACTTGTACTTCCCTATATTATACTCGAAAGTTTTTGTTTCTCCATGTGTTAGAAATGCAAATGGCTCGAGTATGCTTATATAAAATAAGATTCTTTTAGTTACCATCACCTTCACATGTTTCGTAAAACTGCTATCATGGAATGCTTTTTTACATGCTACTACAGCATGCGCACATTGCACAAATAAAATATAATGCTTTATCAATTGATAAACTCTGAAGATTTTAGTTCTTCTCACTTCTTCTCTTTCATGGATACTCTTTCTGATGAAACTCACTATCTCTGATATTGTCTGAACAATATTTCCCCGTTGGCGCAATAGTAACATTAATGTTTTGGCATTCTTTATTTCACAACAAGTACAGTAAGCCGTTTTTTTTTATTGTCACCTTTCAAATGATCCTTTAATTCCTAAGATTGAGAGCTCTATTTTTATATCACTGTTTAGATACCTTTGTTACGAATCTTGTGTTCGGTTAGCTATTTTTAGTAGAATTATAATTAATTTTTTTATATTCCGTGAAATGCAGCACGAGACATATTTTAAGAGAAATCTACGTCCGAAAAGTAAAAATGCAAGAACACGCACGTTTAATATTTAACAAATAGATATCTCGTAATTTATATTTAAATTGAATAAATGTAACCGTAATCCTACTCTCTTAATTTTTAGAAATCTCGAGAAAACAGAAATGACCAGAACTTTTCGCTACCGATTAAAGAGCTTTAAAAAGGAACGGTTTCCTTGTGGTACTTCCATCGGCTCTGAAATAACAGGAACTTTCACACGACTCTTGGGAATAACCCATTCCTTTCCTTTGTCTTCATCAGTAGATAGACGTTTTTCTTGTGTGCGAAGTTTTTTCGCTTGTCCATCACCCTTTTTTATCTTCTATTTCGCAAAAACTCCAATAACATTTTTAATTCCATGTGCTTTAATGAATTTCATTAATTCATGGAAATCTGCATCCTCTTTGCCCTTCTGCGGGACTAGAGCACTGCTTCTTTCTGTGTCGAACATCGCTTTTGAATGCCTTTCTCCCTTTTCCTTTCTTCCCTGGGGAAATATTTTCCTTTCTTTGGGATTGCCGGATGTTTCAGGAAATCATCTCTTCGTGGAAAGACAGCCTGTAATATCGTACGTTTCTGAGGATCAGCGTAATCGCTGAAATCATCATCGTCTCAAGAATCAGGTGTCCTAAAAGAGGACATTTTAAGTGAAACCCGAAGGTAACAACTGCAGTAGTTGAGCGATTTATTACACTGATACTGCAAAAAGAGCTACGTGTAATACGTTTAATAGCTAGTTAATGATTGACAAGTAAAAAAAGAAATGAATGCTGATGATCAAAGGCGTATCCGATACCGCGACATTAATGGAGTGGGTTATTTTATTCTAGAAATAGTGACTTTAACTGCTTATTACCCAGGTCACAAGGAATCTGAAGCGTCTCCAATCGGTAACTAGAATCTTAAAAATTATCTTTTTGTTCTTATTTTTAATAACAATACGGTTGCTAAACCAACCTCCATCGCAAATATTTCGATAAAATGTACAATTCAAGAATAACATTGCTTTTTATTTCCTTATTCAAATTTGGAACTTTCTTCTCATTTTGTACCATCTTATTTGTTGAAATAAATCCTATAAATTCAATTTTCATTTGGAAGCACTGTTGCATGACCACACGAGCGAAATAGTAACGAAATGTGAAAAGGTAAGAGATAGAATTTTGAAAGCGGTGGGAAGAGAAGGATTAGAAAATGAATGCCAGTAAATCAAGAAGAAATAATATTGTTAATTTGAAATTATTCAGAGAACCCGGATTACTAAATGAAGAAGCTTTGTGGATAATTAATGCAGATACAAAGCGAAAAAATAAATGTGTCCTTCGGTGATTAACTCTGGAAAATTTCTTTATTCCTCTTCTTCAAAAATACGATTCTTGTTCCCTGATGAGAAATTTCAAAGTATTTTCAGTCTGATATGTAAAATCATACAATAATGGACTCAGAAACGTAATTCATATTTTGTAAAACTTTAACGAATTTTTGTTAACAAGGATTTCAAAGCGAGCAATGGCAACGTTGTGCAGAAACAACATTTTTGTCTCTAGGACGCGAGACTGTATTGGAAATTCTAAAGATACGCTCATTTTCAAATAATTTTGAGGTAAAACTCTTAAATTGAATTTTATGTCTTAAGAGCGAAGTACATGATATTTAATAACGAATGGTAACACACAAACCGTCAAGAAAACGCCTCTTTGGACTTAATTTAAAATCTGAACCCTTTCAGATTTTTTATTAATTTTTTTTATTTTATAAATTTTGTGGGATTTAGTATTTTTTAAACATATATAAAACACTAAAGCAGAAAGAGGATAAGAAAGATTTTACGAATTAATAAGGATCTTTGACATGTGGGGCTAAATCAAAGAGCTGTAAAGTTGTCGAAACGCTTGGAAATATAAGATCATATTATAGATTATAGACCATCACTCATAAAAAGGGTACATGACCCTGAGGCTTTTGCCCTACTATATTTGTTCCATCTAGGAGTCCTAAAAAGAGAAAAGTAATCCAAAAAACGGGGCAAACCTATGCACTATTTGTGCTAAAAACTTTCGATATACCAAAGGAGAAATATCATAAAATATTGTTTAACATATATTACTGGTAAGAACATTAAAACATTAATTTAAATTTTAGCAATCTATGCAGTACGAAACCCGAGATCGGGAAAGTCGGAACTTCTGAAAAGTTTTCACTTTCAACGTGTTTCTTCTCTCTTTCATTTCTAGAAATTAGCTATACTTCCTGTATTTAAAAGAATAGTGGAATTGCCCGTAACTTTGATGATGACTGGAGTTTTGTCACAGCAGTCAAACTTCTGATATATCAACTTCATTTAGTGTCCCCTTTCAAAATTTCGTCTTAAATTCCATTAATTAGACTATTTTTGTCAAAGTCTCGAAAACAGCAATTTTTTTCTACCAATGGTTAAAAGTGTCGTTAGAACACACTCATACTTCTTACATGGCCGCAGGCCACAAGGTGTTCCTGGGGAGAAGTCCTATCCCGAAAATCCACTCATAAGAACTCAAGCTTTTACAAGAGAAGGAGTAGTGCTTCGGATCATTAACCTTGTAAGCGGAAGAATTATGCTAATATTTTGCGTCTCTTACAAAGTTACCTAATATGACCATTCATATCCGCTAGATATTCAAAACACAGTGCGCACAACATAATACAAATTAAACAGTAGGCGGGGCTTAGAATGAAAATAGGTGTAGCAATAATTTGACATATGTCTCTTTTTAAACGAAAAGAGTGCAAATTTAGTTTCTGTTAATAGAAGTTTTGTAATATGAGATATTCTAATGTAAATAAGATGTAAAGGTATTTTCTTTTAATAAACAATGGGAAATGCTACTAACTCATTAAAGAAACACATTTAATATATCAACAATCAATCATTAATTATAAATTAATACTTTCTGAAAATCTTGGGAGTAAATCTCTGATCTCATAACACAGGTCATTTTTACTAAATGCCGTTCTGCATTAATAAAATTAGTTCTTATGCAATTAAATATATGCTTCTTAAATGAAATCCTGATTTATAAAGGATTAAGGACATAAAATCATTGCTGTTTAGTGTCTCTGCCAAGTTTTTCTTTTTGTATAAATTTAAGTTTTCAAAACCTAATCTATCCATGCATTAGATATCACGATATATTAATTTAGAAGTAAAACAACAAAAAACAGCGTCATATTTTCAAATTTTCACAGGACTAGTTTCGATGATTTTACCGAACCATCATCCTCAGCTGCAAAAGCGCAAATGAACGAGATAACGAGTAGATAAGATAACCTGCACAATATATGTTTAAAATCAATTATTTACGTTAATTGACCTAAACAAACTAATTTAATTGAACAAGAATGTAAATGGCATATGAATGTTTTAAGGGTTATTATAATTATTATCATTATTGTTAGTGAAAATTAATTGAAAAGAGAATTTCGCCTCTCTTGCAATGTAAGAAGAATAAAGACCATGTCAAAGATCCATATAAGTTTTAATTCAATGGCATTTAAATTCCATTATTAAGGATTTTGTTTTAAAAGTCCCATTAATTGATTTAACCTGTTTGTTCAATTAACATGAGCTACATCAAAACAAAATATTAGAGACATGCAGATATACTATATAAATGAGTGTCCAATTTCTGTTTTCAGCGGGCGAAGTATTTATAATATTAAAAATGGTACAACAGAGTACAAAAACTTCCGTTCATATCTACTTTTTTATTTGATTTACTAATCACTTACTTATACTAAAGTAGTACTTACATATGTAAAATTTCGTTTAATTCTGACAACTTCTTGTTGCGCAAATTTTAATGGGAATGAGTTCGTATACCTAGCTTTATAACAATATAATACATATAATTAAAGATATGTATAAACAATTTAAAATTTCTTATAATATAAACACAAGTAATGTACCATTAAACTATTAGTCTCTGAAAATGTATTATGAATATATTATGTGCATAATACGATAGTTTGCAGACATGACATATTTGCTATTCATAATTGATGATTGTGTATACGAGCCAGTTTCCCTTAGAAAGTCCTCCACGAAAGGCATCCCTCCTCTTAGGCAGATAGCCCTAGTGTGCTTTGCCATAATTAAATACACCATAATTGATGATTATAATTTTTTCCTTTAGGACAGATACAAAGCTCTTTATCTTTCCAGCTCCGAATTGCTTGCAAAGCAATTTTAGCCGCTTTAATTAAAGTTTAGTGACCCTGGGAAACCAATCATTGGAAACAGAAACGTCACCAATATGCGTCCGAGCAATGAATGCAAAACGTGTTAGCCATCACCCAAATCTGGCTTATTATATTACAATTAGAAAGGGGATTTCTATGTTGGGCTACTAGCAGTTGTAGATGCAGATTTGCAATTCTTGTATTTTGACAGAGGAACCTGAATATAATTTCAACTAATAACTGTCTTCAAAGTTAAATAAAGTAAATCATTGTGCAGTTGATATCTACAATAAAAGATGATGGTATTCCCACTCTAAAAATACCGCAACAAGTAATTTATTTACCAGGTTCCTGAAATAAAGCATATATGCTCCCTGGCCAGTATTGATACACATTTATTTTGAATATTCATTTTACAATGCAAGCCAACAATAATTACTAGAGCTAAGTTCAAATGCCTAAATTATATTCACCGTATTTTAAGGTCACAATATTTCTTCTTATCTTTCATATATCAGCCAAAGAAAAGGTTAAATATCTAAGTTATCTTTTATTACGAGTGCTTAGAAAAATTATATGCTTTCCCGTATGCAATCTTATCTTAAGTCATTACCACCGAAGCAATTTGAATTTCGAGCCAAACTTTCAACTATTAAAAAACTAGTGAGAATTACAGAGATTGCTGGCTCTGCGCTCTATAATAAATAGTGTGTTGCTATCATCATGCTAGATGTGGCAAAAGCTCTCGACCGCGTCTAGCATGAGGGGATTATGTTTAAACACTTCTCCTGACATTTCGACAGAGAACTGCACCTTATGTTTCACTAGTTCATCAGTAACAGGACATTTAATGTTTGTGTTAACTGTGCAAACTCCTCCAAAAGATTTATTTTAAGCGGCATTCCACAAAGCTCGCTCCTAGGACCAATTTTATAACATACGCAAATGTGAATCATGCTGTCGTCAAACTTCAAAGCTTTATTCCCCGCATTGAGAAATTGTGGGCACAGTGGAAAGTTCAAATCAACGCTTTCAAGTCACAACTTCTGATTATTCCGAAACGAAAAGGGAACGTTCCGCTCAAAAAAAAGGCTTACGTTTTTCAATGAACTCGTACCTGTCGTCTCTCAAGCAAAATACCTTGGAATATTGTTTATTCCAAGGTAATAATAACAATGAGCTTTTCATCTAATGGAAAGCTGCCACATCCCTGAAAGGCAGTGGTTACACTAACCAAATAGCTTTGTTTCTATACTAATGAAAGAATCCAGCATAGTACAGCACCGTTTTATGAAAACTGCAAGCTGTAAACAGATATTGTACCTGTTGGAGGAAACTATAACTCATGAAGCCTTAATGGGAAACCAGTTATATTGTCAGTTGCTTACAAAAACCATAATCAAGACTTAGTTTTGAAAAGGCATGCATAAAGTTGAGAGAACGTTAGACGAATGGATATTTATCGGCTCATACGTTTATTACGTTAGCTTTTAGAAATATTACTCTCAGGTATCATTCATGTGTTATAAACTATGATAAAATAAGCACTGTTTAAGTCTCTTATTTAAGAATCAAGGAAAGACAACACTTTCCGTAATTTTTATACTCACTTGCATTATTTCATTCAAACTGAATATCTTTCAACAGCCTTGGAATTTATTCTTGCAGCTTGGAAGCGACTATAACTTGAGAATCGGAGGATAGGCCTTAACAATATATTATCTATAAAGAAAGGATTAAAATGTAGCAGTCAATGCAAGCCAGATATCAGATGCAGGTTCTATTGCATCTTAACTGGTGTGTCAAAGTTTGCCTGCGGAAAAATAAATGATAAAAAAATAAACCTCATGTGCGCATGTGTAATACAATTCTCGAAATAATAAAATTTAATAATATACCCTTATTCCGAATATGTATACTTCTTTGATTCTCAGACACCTTGAGAACTGACTGGATTGCCTTCTTTAAGACGCAATAAATGCTGTTAGACTGTCTGTATCCTAGTTCTGACAGCAAAAACATAGAGAAATGGAAATTAATGGAAGCAACAAATTTTTTTGTTCTGTGAAATTTCATGTAATGAATGGGATTAAAATTAAACAAATACTGTTACCTTAATAATAAAAATGATTATATAAGCTTCACTTTAAAAATCATAATGAAAAGAATTAGGAATCCACGAAAATTAGTATATATTTCCATTTCGGAAAAGAAGTCTTAAATTGTGACCCCAGAATTTTGAGATGCGAACATACGCCATTGCATAATTCTTCTCCAATAATAGTATAAGTTTCTAGTATAATATAAGTTTCCAATAATAATATAAGTTTCTAGGTATTCTAAAGTTGAAAATGGTGAAATGTGTCTTTATTTCACAAACTTAACCCACAAACTAAAGTTCCTCTCAAAATCCTTTAATTTCTCTAAGAAATTCCTTGTAGGCAGATATTTAGTTTAGTTTTGAGAACAGATCTGAAAGACATATCGGTGGACTCAGTCGTATGTTATCAACATGAAATGAAGTAAAATAGTATTAATTGCATTTATAAATAACAGGACAATTCAAAAAATCTAGGACAGAAAGATCATGATAATTGCTACTATTTGTTTACTTCTATTCTGTTCTTCTGGTCTTTATTTTATCTGTTAAGCAGCGTCTTAAGATACGATTACCTTCGGGTTTATTTATAAATTTTCTCAAGTTCGATAGCTTTTTATTACCCCATGAAGTAAATATTCGTTGCAAGCCTCATGTAAAAGCCGACGCACTGAATAAAAGTATAACTTTGTCATCTAGAACAATCCAACTTTTACTAATTAATATATTTTTTAATTATGAATTTTTAATTTAATTTATTTGAGATCTCGAAGTATATCATTGTTTTTTGTACCTTTAACTTACTCTTAAAATTTAGCAAATGATAGAAATTTCAAACAACTTTTAATTTATGAGAAGCTTCATTCATTTTGATAAGTGCCAGTGTATCACATTTCGTTTAATATCAAATCAAATAAGGACAGAAAGGAGTCGCCGGAAAACCCACGCCAAATTCCGTTTCTGCAGTCAACCCAAACCAAAATAAACAATCTAAAAATTAACAAAACACCAAAACAATAATAGAGGTAATAATAGTATCTTCTCTTTTTGAGGTTAGAAATTGTATTTTTAAACACGAGCCTAGAAATGCACCTTGACTGGACTCTACCTCCAATTGTATGATCAAAGACATTCCCTATAAATTTGTCTGTTCCAATGATAATGATAACTGCTAATCAACTTTATGTAAAAATTAGCAATTAGCATTATTATTTCCGTAATAATGTTCATTGCGAATAAACTTCATTACTATTTTCCAGAAATTCAGAAACGTGAATTAATATTACCTAATGGAAACCTGGTCAATGCAATTAAAATCCTCAAAATTACAGACCTAGTAGACCTGTCTTCGTTATCAAATTATACGAACTTATGTCGCTTGAACATATGGAATGTTTTCCATCGAAAACTAAATACCAATATTGATAAAAAGTTTGAAATCGGAAAACAAATACTGTAGAACTCACCAGCTCTTCGAACAGTGGAGCATATTCATGAAGGCTTCGACAATAAATGCTTTAAATTTTAATTTTTGTATATGTATATAAATATATAATATGTAAGAAATGTAATTAATTTGTTAATATATAACGAAAGACAAGCAAAATTACACTGTTTGGTGCATGAAAAACCAGATAAAATTATTTTTAAGTCACGCGTTTTTATTTTGGAAGAAGAATGTGAAATTGAATTTTTCGACGTAAGTTTTGATTTGAAGAAGTAAATTTTATAATTAAATATAATAAAAAATGTTGCTAATCACTAGTTTTCTCATAATCCCTTGCCGTATATAAAAATTTTAAGTTATTTGTTTTACTAACTCTGCCGAAAGACGCATTTTTTTTAATGAAACTGCTTTGTTTCTTTAAAGCAAAGTGGTGGTCTGGAACATAGATTAGCTCATTATTTGCTTTCTAGGTAACAAATTGTCTTTAATTAAAAGTGTTCATACTGCGTTTGGCTGCCAAATGTTTTCGCGTTATGTTTCGAATCTTTGCTTTGTAACAAGAGTGACGCTTCACTCCATCGATTTGGGTCACACGATGTTAAATTCGCAACTTTGACGTTTGGATGCAAGAATTTTCTGCTGCACAGATGGTGAACAGGATATTGTAAAATTTTAATTATGGTGAGCAAATCTTTCACTGTGAGTTAGTAATTCCTCTCATGTTTACATTGGCACTTACTCCAGTATTCAATGATAATTTCTTGGGACAAAACAGCAGCGAGTCTCTAGCTCATTGCATCTGTGAGAAGAATAAATGGTTTGTTTAGCTGAGGATAGGTAATGATTCTCCCTGATGTCAAATCTTCATTTAGCTTTCCAAATGCATCCTTACTTTCCTTCTTCCACAAGAATTTTTGCATGCCTCCAGTCAGCTCCTGAAGGTATCTTGCGGCGCAAGAAAAGTCCTTCACAAATACCCTGTATAACGTCAAATACCCCAAGAAACTTCTCAGCTAATGGGCATTTCCCAGGCGTCTCCAATCTTTAACTGCAGGCCCCTTTTTTGAATTCGTAGGTTCACCTTCGGCAGAGACCACATGTCCAAGGTAAGTCACTTCCTGCCTGAATAGTGTGCATTTAGTGACACTTAACTTTAGATTGGCTTCTTTCAGTTTATGAAGCATCTTTCTAAGGTTTTCAAAATGCACTTCAAAACTTCTCCCGACAAAAATAATGTCATCCAGGTATTACTAGACAAGTTTCGTAGGAACGTTCTCTCAGCACTGTCTCCGTGATGCGTTCGATTATTACCAGAGCTTTATGTAATCTAGGCAGTGGTTGCCAAACTTTAGAACTTCATGGACCACTAAATGTGTAATTTCTCATTGGCGGATTACATGAATTTGAGAAAAATGGTTAATACATTTATATAATAGTAATCAGAAAAATTGATTTTATTGATGTGAAATGCAGCCATTAAAAATAGGAAATTTATACAGTAATTATTTTTTAAAGATGAAAAATTTAGATTAATTTAGGTATTACACATACGATTTAGTGTGGTATTTTTTCCTGTTTGTTTCAAATCACTTTGTAGATTTTTGGTTCTAGTGATCTCACTGCGAGACGATGATCTACTTTCATTTAAGCCGAGACCTGTACCGAGTTTTAACTGCTGTTACAGACGAAAATGTCTTTTCGCACAAATCTGTTACTAAGCAAATTTCCAGTTAACCAAGCTCTTGGATTTCTTTCCCAATATACCTGTAAGACGATTATTTATTTGCGCATATAAGTGCAAGAAGGTTTAAAGATCTATAAATAGGAATGCACTTTGGTAGAAGCAAGTTACTTCTTTATACGCTTCGTGTTCGATTGTAGCATTATTACATTACATAGCGTGAAAAATTGTTCAGATTACGCTTTGCTGTTTTTCTCTTCCATTTGAAGCTGAGCTACGTTTCTAAGGAAACAATTTAAAAATTACTGTTACAAATTATAAGAAAGAAGTCATATTCCCAAGTGAAATGACAAAATGAATGGAATTAATTTAGTAATTACAGTAACAGATAATAACAAAATGCTTATGATTTTAATTGTTTTAATCCGCGTAATTTGATCATGCGGGCGATACATAATCATTCGAACCTGCTGTATTTAAATGTTGTTTCATCATCCATTAAAAAATTCCAAAATCTCGAAAACATCCTAAGACTATTAAATCCTGTTGCTCGTTGACTGCTTTCGAAATCCTGGGAAAATATAAAGAATTTTTTATTCTTTTTGCTTTAATATGTGTTTTTATATTTATTGCTGATATTGTTGACATATTATTGATTGTTTTTACATTTATTGCTGATTTAGATTACAGAAACAAATAAACTTACACTCGAAGCAAAAATGATAAAAATAATGTAGGAATTTTCTAATTATTTTCTGTTAATTATAATATAGGTTACTCATCTATCCTGTACACACTATTAAAAAGCTGTCCTATTAATTCCCATTTTGGTTTAACGGTAGATGCCTTCTTCGAAATTTCGGGAACCTATTTCATATGAATTTTAGTAATTTTAGATTTCCTGAGCAGTCCTTAAATCAATAATGTGGAATTTTATCATATATGCATACGCAGCTTTCATCCGCGACATAAAAAGCAAAAGCTGAATTTTCAGAAGTATTTTCGCCATAAACACTTCATAAGTTTCAAAGCGTTCAGGGAAATAATGCTGTTGTAGTCCATAATACATCTAACATACAACATCACGGTCTTGTACTTTGAATAATTGATATCAAAATTATTCTTACTTGCGAGATGTAAGATGTTTATAAGGACACCGATGTAGTAGGTTGTATTAATAGCAGAATGCCTGAAGTAATAAGGATATTTGCAACAGTCAGTAAGAAAAAATACCTAAGGGAAGATTTTAAAAGCAAATGTGTGAGAATCGAAGAAAAAATTTGAAAATTCTTCCCTCAAAAGTCCGAACGGTCGGGAAAAGAATAAATGGTCTGTTCCTGTCACACATATAACAATTCAAAATTACGACTAAACTGCGAAAACATTTTGCGGTGGATAACATGTTAAAACACGGAGCTATAACACTGGAACATACAAATGGGTGAATTGCAATATACAGTAAAGCGACCGCTTTGCCTAAATGTAGCAAAACAGTTTCTTTAAAAAAAGAGACGTGTACACAGAAAAAGTCATGTGTTTGGGAATGGTAATTGAAATTTTTATATGAGTTTTATGCAAGAAGAACCTGGTAGACAAGAATTAGATACTAGTTTTATTTTTCATAATAAGTAGAAAATTGAATCATTTTGTTTTAACATACATTCCGTCTTCAAATCGATGTCCGTTATGCAAAATCCTATAAATAGCACAACCGAAAGCACAATACTTGATGTAAAACTGAAAATATACATTCAAAGAATATGTATTGTTAAGAAGGGAAACTCCGCAACAACAGAACTGGCTCCCTCCGAACGAAAAGGAAAACAGTTACGCATGCGTAAAATATCTGTCGCCAAAAAGCGCCAAAGCGTCGAAGTTCGACGGTCACTTTTATCAAGAGTTTAAAGCTGTGTGACTCAATGGAGTCACACTTTTCCCCCTCCATATTGACAGAATGTGTATGTATGATATAAAATGAGACATCAAACTGAGATATGGATAATGCAAGTTCAACAGCTAGTGAAAGTGAAACTTCCTAATTTTCTTATTCATTTTTACCTGTGCTTCTCAATTTCCTGTACACGTAGCGGAGGAGGAAAATGTCGGCCAGGTCGGGTACATCACAGAAGGGGAAATTCTCGTCAACAGTTTCCGTCGCCAAATCCCTTGGCGAATTTTCCCTCTTTTTTTCTAGCGGCGTAAAAGACAAACTGGCTTACAGTACGACTATGGAGCCTTTCCTTCTTTACATAGACGTTCTTTTATACATGTCCTAGTTGTTGCTGTGTGCAGTACTTGTCAGTTCCCTTCTGATTCTTTTCAAGATTGCTAAAGGTTTTCATAGAGGTATTCGAGAGTTATCAAATCTAAATGATTACTTTAGTAAATGTTAATTACTGTAATATATCTCTCTTCAGATAGAGAAATAAAACGTTTGTTAGATTTCCTATTAAGCAGGCGAATATATTCAGTTTTAATATTTATCATTAATCTTTAAGGATCTCACGTAATTCATACGTCCTGCATGGTACGGGTAACTACTTCTAGTGTGATAAATTGTTCAATATTTTTTTCATTCGTTCATGAGAAGCACTGACTTGATTTATGATGTCATTTTGTTATATAATGCAAAATGATATTAGAATTAAATGTAATTTAATGTTTTATTTCCGAAGGTTGAGTAATGTTTTCAATTAACATCAGGGTTTCTATTGCTGTGCCATTTCACGTAGATCTGGGTTTATTAATTGACAAATGTGTTATAAAACTATCTCACTTTCTTTGTCTTTTTATATAAAAAATATCTGATTTTGTATGTCTTATTGGAATGTTTTAATATAAAACTAATTTATTTTCTTGCACATACAGCAAAGTTTAATGCATTCAATAATAGTTTCCATTTTCTTAATTTATGTTCTAGCAACATTCATCATAACATGTAATTTCTTAAGTGCTTGTTCTACAAATATAAATTGACATGCTGATTTCGTAGGTTTATAACCTAAAATTTCGTTCAAGTTAGTTACTAACAGTAGGATACAAACTGCGCGACATTTAATTGAAGACCTTCTTATCTAATCCACGAATTGCGTAGAGTTTTCCTGTCCCTTCTTTCTAAACTGAATTCTCAAGAATATGGTTGCTACAAAAAGTCATTTATCGCCATTGGTGGGGCATTTTATAGAGACTACGAGCCTCTACTTTTTTTATCAGATACTGTAAAACTGAGCATACAAACAAATATTAATTTAAAATCTGGCGTGCGTTAAGGTAAAAATGAATATCTTTTACACTCATTTAAAAGTCTTATGAGGCTTAAAATAATAAGGAGCCAGGTATTTTTTATTCTCTATAAGAATTAAAAACTTTCCATGTTGTAGATTTTAGCTACTATATATATATATATATATATATATGACATAATAAGAGCAAAGGAAAAGACGGAACACTGTAGATGCGTGATTAGACCCATACTGAAGAAGATTTTGATTGCGTATTATGCTAGTAATGCTAACTTGGTAATATCTAAAGAACTTGGCAGTCGAGGCAGTTTCAATTCCATTTTTATTGCAACTGATATTTGTGGCCACAGTTACTTGGCACTCTAGTCGTGCCTTTCCACAGAAGATTTACATTTTTGATATTGTTGAGATAGAAAGCAAGCCAGCGAAATTACATCTTAGCACAGTAGAGAGCAAAAGCTGAAGTGCGTAGTTATGAAGGATGGAAGCACGGCGAAGAAAAAAGTTTTGGTTTGCAATTCGGCAGTTCCAGTTCCCACTTATTACGTCATCAGAGCTGCGCGGGCCATAGAGTGATCTAGAAATGACGCAATGCAGAAAAGTTATTACGATTTTAGAACAGAGAGGAAGAATTAATGTTTTACCGTTAGTTTAAACTATAATTTTGATTCATATATTTTTATCTTACATATATATATATATATAGGTATCAGTTTTGAATAATAATATTAATAGATTAATGACATACATAAAACTGATACATAATCAACCTATCAAATGTCGGATTTGTAGCGCACCTTAAATATATTTTCTTGTCTAGATAAATGTTAAAAAATCTTCTTAGATAGTAGAATGGTTTCAACTTTCAAATTTACTAATTTAGGTAAACAGTTCTAATTTAATTTTAAAAAATTCGCCTAATCTTTGGAATATGGTAACAGGTAGTTTGGCAACATTTTGGTAAGGCGATAAAGGTTACTAGCTAGGACTTTAGCAGTGTACATGAATAAAGTCAAGAGTGTGCGCAGTGCCATTTTTGTGCAATTCTGGAATTTTTTTTTTAAGTGAAAATAGGTCGACGTGTACATGGATACCGTGTATGTGCAATTCTTGAAAACGCGGCAAGGAGTTTGCGATTCTGCACTTTCTTCCAATTTCGCACCTAATCTTCTTCATGATTTAAGCACTTAGCATAAGCGTAATTCGGCTAGCAGATTGTTGGTAAAAAAAAGTTGAGTAAAAAAAAAAAAAAAAAATGCCTTTACTTCGTGAAAACAAAATGGCGTCAAAACAAAAACTAGCAGGCTATTGTAGAGGGTTGGTCGCCAAATTTCTGCCAACAAATCGCCAAGTTACCATAATAAAAATATTAACCCAAAATTCTCTTTATTAAATCTAAAAATTGGATTTCTTAAGTGGTTCTAAATTCACAGAAATATTATTGCAATATATGCTTATTAAGCTTTCCATTTTTAATCACTGAAGTTATTTTAAAGTTATTTAAGCTTCTTACAGATTCCATACTTTAATATTAGAAACATTTAAACATTTGTTTTGTTTTCCAGTTACACCCTTTGATGTACTTTGGCATATATTTAATTTCTAATACAGGTTTAATTAATAAATTAATAATTATGAGCATCTTCAGAATTTTCTTAATTAACAGAAAAAATTGGAACTCCCTTATATCTTGGGATTTTTCAGTTCCATTTTAAATCCATTCGTTTTTCACATACTGTTGCATTGTATCCAAATTTTCATGTATGAAGAATTTATATATTTTTTATTGTATTTTTGCCAATTTATATTTAAAGGATAATTTTTATAAGCTCTTGCATCATAACTCTAGTTAACAGAAGATGTTTCTAACATCTTGCTAAAAATTAATCCTCAACATGCAGTTTATTTTCCAGTATAGTTTCAAGCTGCATTATTTGTAAAATTAATTATTTGAAATTATTTGAAAGTTCATGTGATATATAATAGAATTCATTTATAATTTTTTCAGCAGTATTGAAATTAATAGAAGATATTGAAAATGTGATACGTTTAGATTACAATGATTTAGATTGCTATTGCAATCTTCACTGATGCTTTTATGCTACATTCCTAATGTTTCATAATGGCATACAGATAGGTTTAACTCATTCATCAAACATGTAAATATCTATTTCAGCCCACTTTTGTTCTTAGGTGTGCTGTATCTTCTATTTTCTTTAGTATATTGTTCAGCCTAATTTCAAAAGGTCGTATGATAAAGCGGAAAAGTCACTAAACATCGGTAGTTCGACCCGAGTTTCTAATCTCAGAGATTAACCAGCTCTTTCTTTTTTTGTACTTCTTTACTGTGGAAAAATGTATTGTAAAATTTTCAGTGCATGAAGTAAAAATACTTTTTAAAATTTATTCTTTAAAAATGCTGCAAAAAGTTTCACCTTAACTTATCTCTTTACAAATCCCTTTAATAAGGAAAAATAAGTAAAGAAATTAACTCTGTTAATCTGATTGATACCTCGGTGCAAATTATATGCAACTTTCTCTAAAAGCATAGAGTTTATATGGATATCAATAAATTGAAGATTATTTCTCCAACTTATTTAAGATGCTTATTCCAGAATTTTCTTTTCAAGCTGTAGCGCTTAACTTTATAAGTTTACTATAATTATTCAATTTCTCTAGCTATAGCAACTATGCATACCTTCTGACAAGTAGCCATTTTAACCACTGTATTTTAATTCTTGTTGACTATCAGTACATCATTCAATTGTATCACAAGTGCAACTTTTATTTTTTACTAGGTGTACCCGCCCGGCGTTGCCCGTGCATTTAGAAAATGCAGATAAGTGAATAGCGCAGGAATAGTAGTGTAGGACATGTAGACTGTCTCTCTCTCTTCCCCCCCCCCACAAGCTACAAAAAAGAAATGAATTGCAATTAATCGATTTAATGTATCGTCAAAACAGCAAACTAACGCTAGAATAAAGAAATCAATTGTTACAATCGAACGTTATTTGAAAACAAATAATAATATCAGTGAGTCAAAAAAACCGTGATTAATTAATTATAAATAATTTTTTTAAAATTTTTCTAATTCAAAAATCGAAAATCGGGCTTCGAGGTCTGGTGGCCAGCCCCTTTGTGCTTCCGTATAAAAAATTCCAGGTCCCTGCGTGCGATAGATTTGGCTGGAGAGCTCGGTCAGACAGACAGACAGACACATTACACTTGCTTTTATTATTATAGAAGATACTCAAATCTACCTAAAATAGCAATAAAACTTCAGTTATGCGGAACTCCTGATCGACTATTTATTTTAGATTGAATGAAATTAAGCTTAATGTTGCTGTTAATTAGTTTGTTATTAATTTAAATATACGCTTCTAGTTATTTATATATTCACATATTTTCAAGTATATTACACAAACTTTTGCATCCCAATTTTTAATTTTTGGTTAAAAAAATAAGTTTTTGTTTATCGAGAGGCCTCATTGATTATATTTGCAGTACTGTGTATCTAATTCTTTTCTTCTAGATAAATTTTAGAAACATCTTCATTTTACAAACATAATAATTTAAATTTATTTAAAATTTATACGTCAGTGTTTCAAATGCATAGTAATGTTGTTATAATAGATTTCATGCTGTTTTATCTTTTAATTTAACTATTAAATTCTGAAAACATTTGGATGATTACTTTAATTAACAAAAAATATTTCTAGCATATTTTAACACGCTTTGATACGGAATAATCTTTTGCTCGTCAGCGAACTGTATTAAATTTTCCAGTTTTGTTTAGATATCAGGACTATTACTGATGTAATTTATAAAAAATATAATTGTATGCTTTATAATTATTTAATATATAATGTTATTATAATACTCTTTGCTGTAATATTGTAATTAATATTTGTAATGCTAATATGTATGTTTACTAACACCTTTTATTTTCCTTGTTAGCTCTCGCATTTATTACTGTTGTTCAAGTAATTAGCTTGCTGGTTAGATATTCTTTACTTGTTCTTGTGATTGTGATATGTAATTCTATTTCTTTATTTTCCTCTTGGCTGCAATTGGCTTCGAAAAGTAAAATTGTAATCCTGTAGGCAACAATGGGAAGAAATTTTGATTCGCGCAGTTGGGAGTATGCCCATATTTTTTACACTTTATTTGGGGGGAGGGGCATGATTTTCTTAGGAACGTATCTATCGTGTTGAAAATAAGAGTTGTGTTTATTTTAATTGGCGAACTAGATGAAAGAACAGAAACATGTTTGCCGTCTTTTTTCATTTTTGTTTGCAATTCCATTTTTTGAAAAGTATAAATATTGCGTATGCAGCCTTATATGTTCCAATCAATATGTTTTTTTTATATAGTTAGATTTAAACAAATATGGATTTTATTGTTGAATTATTATGATAACAAGTAGAAAGGATTTCAAAATTATTTTAATATTCCTCTACATGTATAAGGATGTATATATCAGAAATGAAAGTAAAATAAAACAAAGTACATTTACTAATATTATTAGTCCAAAGTTTGTTGTATTTGTTCCTGAAAGACTATTGTTTTCGTTTTGCGATTTCGCGTCGATTCGATACAAACGACGAATTACTTTTCAACCTCAAAGTACAAAAGTATTACCGCATTGTGTTATATTTAAAAAAATTAAATAATGAAAAATCTGCATAAATGTATGTATGTTTCTCGCATTGTGATAAAACAAAGATACACTGCTTAAAACAAAGAATGGGACAGTTCTATATCTCCCGTTCTACTGTGTCGATTCACGAAATTCAAATTGCGTTCTTCATGTCTCGAAAGCGCGACTTAGAATATATATTAGATTTATACATAGCACTGTTCTAACATAGGTATTTTGATACAAAATCGGACTTTTTCTGAAATAACATACCAATTTTTTTACATATTTCGATTCTACGAAACGAATTGTGGCAAACTATTTTCATTTTCATTTTTACATAGCGCGTGAAAATAAAAAAGACTCAATCGTTGCTTCTTTCAAATAATGTTCTTTATCTTATATTTTAATTATAATTGTTATTAATTTTAAGAAATTTTTTTCGAATTTCATTTTAATTGTTTACGTTGAATAGTTTCTTTCAAATAACTGTTTTAAAAAATTATATTTACTCATTCGAACTGCATAGTTTAAATCAAAGGTGTATGGTTAATTTTTTTTTAAATAGTTTTCTTTATACTATATTTTTAGTCATAGTTACTATTTTAGGTAATTTTTCAATTTTTATACTTTTATTTGAATTGTTAGTGTTGCATTGTCTCTTCAGATAATTATTTTAAAATTTTCTATTTATTCATTCAAACTGAGCATTTTAAATATATTTATCAATATAAATTTTCCAGAATTTTATTTTATTTTTTTGAATTGCGTTTCTTTCGGAAGAATACTTTGTAACTCAGACTACGATGCATTTGAAAACTGCATATATTAAAAGAGAAAATTCAGTAAAGCACATTTAACACGCCTTTCAATGTTCCGTTCAGAAACGATATATAGGTACTTTTCCGTTTTGCCGGCGCAAGCGATAAAGTCGCCAGTAATGGTACAACGGATGCCAAACGGAATATTCATGCTGGTAACCTTTTACGCCTCATTTTCAAAACAAGTCGCAGCTTTTTCTTATCAGATTGATTTCTTCTTTCAATATTGGCATAGAGTTTTATCAGATAGTTCAGTTTTATGTCTAAGGCCATTTTCGGTAATTAAGTAAATTAGGATGCAATCACAGCGCTTACCCGAAGCCGAAAATATAGAAAAGGTAAAGTCAAGGGTTAAATTCATCAATTCTAATGAGAATGCATTAGCGAAGTAAAGCACTGCAGTTTTACATAATTTCTGAGTAAGCTATTCGTACGAATTGAAATATTTCTTACATTTAAACTTGTGTTTCAAATTAAGATTTAACTTGAAATTAATGTAGATAATTACTGAGAGCATTAGATTTTTGTAGAGTAGTTTACGTGAGATGAGATCGCTTGGGGTCACGTGATATGAACCGGCGAATCAAGATGTTGAACCATAAAAGCAAATTAAATTCTTAAATTATTTAAAAATAAATAAATAAACTTTGCACCTTTGATTTAAACTACGCAGCTCGAATGAGTAAATAGAAATTTTTTATTTTAAACAGTTATTCGAAAGAAACTATGCAACATAAAAAATTTAAATTAATTCGAAAAAGAAAAAAAAAATTGCTTAAAGTTTATAACAATTATAATTAAAAATATAAGATAAAGAACATTATTTGAAAGAAGCAACGATTGGGTCTTTTTTTCCTCTCACGCTCTATATAAAATTGGAAATGAAAATAGGTTGCCACATATTAAGAAGTTCGACAAGTGAACTAAGTTTGGAGCAAACCGAATAAAAAGCGCCAACATAAATTATTGAATTTCTCCGTAAATTTCGCACCAAATTTTACAAAATTTAATATTTAGGCATAATTTGAGTCGTAGAATCGAAATATGTATGGTATGTATTTGGTATGTTATTTCAGAAAAAGTCCGATTTTGTGTCAAAATTACTATGTTATAATAGTGCTACATATAAGCCTAATATATATCCTAAGTCGCGCTTTCGAGACATGAAGAACTCAACTGTAATTTCGGGAATCGGCCCAGTAGAACGGGAGGTATAGAACTGTCCCCCCCCCCTTTTTTTTTTTTTTTTTTTTTTTTTTTTTTTTTTTGAGCAGTGTACATATGCATGTCCTATGCATTGTGAAAAAATGACGGTACGTATAGTCGTCAAATTTTGAATAACGTAATCCTCCAACCAAACGTGTGCATCAATAAGGAGTAAAGCATTTGTTTTCGTCCGGCGCGGTACTGCAAAAAAGAATTCGGAAATTCTGAAGATACGTTGTTTTTATATATATGTGATTTTGCTGTTGAATTGAATTTTATGTGGCCTAAGTGAGAACAATAGGATATTTAAATAATAATTTGAGCACAAAAAATTTTAATAAAAAAACAGAAACAGAAAAATGTGAAATATTAATCTTTCAATTTCAATTAAAGAACTCGGATCTAAGAAAGCAATGGGTTGGTATAATAGGAAATAAAATCATTTTATCTTCAAATCGATAACATATTGTCATATAAGAAATCTTACGATGATTTCAAATTTAATTTGGAAGGTTGTTGTGAAACAAACTAAGCGGTTTCAAAGCCATAAACACTGTTCTTAAGAATATTTTGTACTTTTTTGCAGGATTCAAACCTCAGACTGAACTACCAGTGTTCAGTGACTTTACCGCTCGGCCACTGGTGGGGGCAGCGTTATTCTGAAAATATTCTTCATACGTTAAATCTAATAAATTAGCCTTCATGCATATGAAAAGTTTAAAAAAAAAAAAAAAAAAAACTTACTTTGGATATAATTTACGGAACAAAAAGCAAAGCTAGAAAATATTCAGCATAACAACAGTATACTACATAACTGCTAATTATCATGTGTTTAACATTATGGAATTGTATTTCAACTAACAATTTCTCTGCTTCTTTTAACAATATGATTAAGACAAACACTTCAAAGCTTTGAGTCTTTACATCTGATTTCTAAAGACATGCGGTTTTCAAATATTTTGTGATTTTGCAGTTGAACTCATTTTACGCGGTGTCAGTGTGAAGAATATACTCTTTAATAAAGTTAACACGTAAAATGTAATAATTAAAGGACACAAAATTTATTAGCTACCGTAAGAAGAAAAATGAATGCTTTGCTAAGTGAAACGTAACTTGGTTTTATATCTAGTCTAACTTTATTTTCCGAAAAAATTTCAAAAACCGACAAATTGCTAGATTTATGCTAATTGAAAAACTGCGGTAGTAAGCACATTTTTTTGCAGACAAAAATGTCCGCAATAATATTCTTGAATTTTGTTACTATTTCTGACAGTCTTAAATTAAGCAAATGCAGTCAATCACATTAGAAATCAGAATTCCCGAGCGCTTATTTTATTTTAACCACCGCTTTGTCTCAAAGAACAAACGCGGTTTATATAAAGAATACGAATGAAGCAGATGACGAATATTATCAGAAAATACACAAAATTTTATACCACCGAAGGGCACGAAAAAACTGGTGGTCACAAATTTGTAATAAGTATTAGATTCGATTATATTTAATTTTAAGAATCCATTAGTTCTTCATTCTTCCTTTTTTCTCGATTTTAATATCTATTACTTTAATCAAAAACTTTGATTTCAAACTTTTCATCTAAACTGAAAATGCATATCTCCACTGTATGGAATAATAATAGAAAAGCTACACATTTGAATTTCAATAACAGTACCGTTGCGCGTTCTTCAGTTTGTTAGATACAAATACAGTTCTGCATGACTTTTAAGTATTGAAATAGCCACTTAGCGCCTACTCACGCTTGCTATTTTAACAGAGTTCATTTGTTAGAACCTTCGAGTGGAATCAACATCTATCTGCCATCATCGTCTTTCGCCCATGGAACTTATAAGAGATAGACTAACCCAGTGGGCGGGGCGCGCGTCACCGACATGTCGGCAAGAAAGAGTAGGGACGATCTGGTTTATTTTAACACTGAAACCTATGGCGTTTGTATCACATAACTCTTTTTAATTATTAAATGTGATACGTATAGTGAGGAGATTATGAAAGCCACAGTTTTTTCCAAATGTTATTTAATATTATCTCACTAAAGCACTTTTTACGGCTTTTCACGCATTTTTTTTTTTTTTTTTCCCACGCGTAATTCTTGTACAAACATCTTTACTTTGGTAAAACGGTAAAAAACTCTAAGCACAAAATTTATGAACTTAATTTTGCGTGAAAATAAAGTAAAATTAAATAAAATTGATAGTACGCGATGCTTTGAAATAAATAAGGTAAAATTAAACAAGATCTGATAATTTTTTTAAAATTTAATTAACATTTTCAGGCAGTGATTTTCCAAACTATAATAACATTACAAAACGATCATATGATCATTAAATTATAAACATTAAGGTGGATTAATTATTTTAATAATTCATAAAATTCGGAGCATAAAATTTTCTGAGCGTAATGAAGGGGTAAAAAAAGGTAGAATAAAATCTAGAAGCATTAAGATATTATATTACACCCAAAAGGAACCTTTTTTAAACATTTTGTGTGTTACCTATATTTATTGAATATCATGCTCTTCGCCCGTAAACCACATACATTTGAAAACAGCATATCTTTAGAATTTCCGCACTGGAGATAAAACTGTTATTTTCCGTACAGTGCTCTCTCTGAATTCGTTGAGTTTGTTAATCAAAAATTCGTTAAAGTTTTACAAAATTTGAAATAGATTAAAACAAATTCGAAATTCAGCCGTCCAGATACTTATGCTCGGGTGGAAGATTACATTATTCAAAATTTGATGGCTCTAGATACTGCCGCTTTCGTCCATGGAACTTATAAGAGATAGACTAACCCAGTGGGCGGAGCGTGCGTCACCCACATGTCGGTGTCCGCCGATAACATCGCGGCAAAAACATCGCGGACAAAAACATCGCGGAGAAAACAACGCAAGGCAAAAACGTCGTGCTACAAAACATCGTGGGAGAAAACATCGCAATGAGAAAACATCGCAGGTCTAAAACATCGAGGTACAAAACATCGTCGTCGAAAATAAAGCGGTTCAAAAACCATTGCAGTTTAACGTCGTCGTCGAAAATATCGCTATAAAAAGTAAAGTGTCTACAAATCATCGCATGACGATAGCATCTCAGACATGCTTTTTTCAGGTTTTATTAATTGTAAATGGACATTTCCATAATGATTTGTGAGCGCAAGATGTGAAGAAGGATAGTTTTTACTTTCACATTTTTTCATTAATTAATAAATTTTTGCTTAAAAAAAAGTAAGAAGGAAACTTAAGCATAGAAAATTAAATGCAACTTATAGATTATAATTTTCATGAAAAATTACCAGTAAAAACTTTATAAAAATGATTTATTAATGGCCTTTTTTAGTTAACTATATCGGTTTAAAATTCTATTAAGTGCTATAAGTTGCATTAATTTTCTATGCTTAAGTTTTCTTATTTTCTCAGCAAAAATTTATTAGTTTATAAAAAATAGTGAAAGTAAAAATTATCCTTCACATCTTGCGCTCACAAATCATTACGGGAATATCCATTTACAATTATTAAAACCTGAAAAAGCATGTCTGCGATGCTATCGTCATGCAATGATTTGTAGACACTTTACTTTTTATAGCGATATTTTCGACGACGACGTTTCTAAACTGCGAAATTTTTGAACCGCTTTATTTTCGACGACGATGTTTTGTACCACGATGTTTTAGAACTGCGATGTTTTCTCTTTGCGATGTTTTCTCCCACGATGTTTTGTAGCACGACGTTTTTGCCTTGCATTGTTTTCTCCGCGACGTTTTCGTCCGCGATGTTTTTGCCGCGATGTTTTCGGCTGTAACCCCACATGTCCGCAAGAAAGAGTAGGGACAATCTGGTTTACTTTAACACGGAAACCTATGGCGTTTGTATCACATAACTGTTTTTAATTATTAAATGTGATACGATGTATAAGTGATGAGATTATGAAAGTCACAGGTTTTGCAAATAAGATTTAATATATTTCATAAAATTACATTTTACTTCATTTCGCGCATTTTTTTCAAGCGTTATTCTTGTATAAATTGCTTTACTTTAGTGAAACGGTAAAAATTCTAAACGCAAAACTTATGAACTTATTTTTGTGTACAAATAAAGAAAAGTTAAATAATATTGATAGCATATGATGCTTTGAAACAAATAAGGTAAAATTAAACAATCTGATATTTTTTTTGAATTTGTATGCATTTTCAGAGAGTAGTTTTTAAAATTATTATAACATAAGAAGACGATCATTTATTCTATTATATGATCATTAATTATTAACATTACAAGATGAGTATTTATTTTAGTAATTCATAAAATTCGGAGCATAAACTTTTGTGAGTGTAATGAGGGAAAAAAAGATAAACTCTGGAAGCACTCAGATTTGATTTTATATTACGCCCAAAGGAGGGTTTTTTGTAACGTTTTTCGTGTTACCTTTATTTATTTAATAACATGTTCTTCGCAAGTAAACCACATAAAATTCAATTCAAGAGCAATATCACAAAATATTTGAAAATGGCATATCTTTAGAATTTCCGCGCTGAAGATAAAAATGTTATTTTCTGTACAGGGTTGCCATTGCTTGCTTTGAACTTGTTGAGTTTGTTAGTTGCAAAATATGAAATGGATTAAAACAAATTCGAAATTAGGCCGTCCAGTTGCCCATGTTCGGGTGGAGGATTACCTTATTCAAAATTCCGTCTTTTTTTTTCACAGTGCGAAAGAAACATACATGCATTCATGCAGATTCTTCATTATTTAATTTATTTAAATATAATACAAGGCGATAATATTTGGTGGCAAGAGTTTGCAAAGTGAAACGGACATTTATAGTGAAACAAAGTAAAATGCCGTTTCGAAACTAATAGCTTTTCTGAACTGCTGCCCATTTTGGCTAATAAAATAAACTCACAATAAATAAGAAAACTTACGTAGAACTAGAAATAAATTTAAATGATAATCACTATAAAATATTAGCACAATTGAGTATTACAGTTAAATACAATTTTTAGCACTAGAATAAATGCATAAAAATTATTAAAGTGTTAAAAGTGCTTATCACTATGATGAATTATATGAAATATTATTGAAATAAAACTCCTTTGTAGAATATTATGCTATAATATTCAGATATAATTTTAAAAAAGCAGTACAATTAAGAATTTTAAACTAAAACGTCAAAAATCCATTTTTGGATTTTAGTGTTTTTTTACTTATTTACACAAATAAAAAGCATAAAATTTGTAACAGAAAATTGTTTGTTTGAATTTTTTATAAGTTCAGATTTAAAATATTATTTTTTAAAAGAAATAGATAAAAAAATTTTCTTACAGCACTGGAAAAGCTAAACAAATATCCAGACCTCAAAGCATGCAACAGCTCTATAATTATTTAGAACATTAATTATGCTTGATAAACATGCTAAATTTTTAAAAATCAATCTCAGTTTTAAAAATATAAATATCTAAAAATTCTAATTTGTGAAGTGAGGCGCTATCACCATTTTTTTCTTGACAATTATACGCGTTGCAATAGCCAACTAGTGTTATGTTTCTGCAACTCGTCCCTACTCCTCCTGATGTTATCAAGGTGACAGCCGGGAATGCTCCAGGGCAAGGGAGAAAATCCATTATTTATTTTGAACTGGTTACAAAGCAGTTTTGTATTAGGAGTGCTGTGTTTTCTTTTACTCCGACGGAATGAAGCATTGTGAAAACCCTGTAATATCTATTTAAAGAAACGTGATATCACCACAAGCAAGGCGATAACACTCAACTGAAACTTTTACTTCGTAATTACAGCATACAGTCGTAAAATTTATAAAACATAATATTTACATACCTCATAAAAATCGCGTTTCCAGGGCTTCATTTGAAGAATACAACCCTCAAAATTACACACTATTTCCCTACGGAAATGACTATCCACTTCGATCACTGGGTTGCATACAGAGGGTCTCTTGAAGGTGAGTACCTATTTTATTATTTTATGAAATGGGATTTCTGCCGCTAGGCTATGTTTGTCTTGAGAAAAGGTGAGGATTAATCTTGATCTGCAAAGTTCAAAATAATCTCGATGGCTTGAAAAGCTAGACAAAGTTTCTGCATATTTGATTTAGCTGATTTAATTTTCTGAGCTATTGTGGTTATTGATTTCATGAGATAAAGGGTTTTTCTGATCTTTGAAAATGTTAATGATTTCTGATAAATTTTCCTGTGGGTTTTTCTGCTTAGCTTTGTCACTGTGAAGGTTTTTACGCATTTCTTGATTAGTTTGGCCTGAAGCCTGAATAAATTCGGGGAAGTCATCTTTAGTGGGAATTTCTTGTGGTTTTTCTATCTTCTCTAAATAATTGAACCTTTTTGTGTATACCTTACAACCACGATAAGGAGAAACGTGATTTTCGTGACAGTAAATGCACGTTGGTTTTTCATCTGGTTTTAATTTACAGGTATTGGATCTGTGAGTTTGTCCGTACTTACAACACCTGACCGTTTTGAACCAGTTATTTTGGGAGTGCCCGAACTCCTGGCAATTGAAACATTGAATTGGGCGTTTTCTGGGGTGATATTTTTCTATTGTGATATTGAATCCGAACATATTGTTTAATTGATGAATTTTCTCTCCTGCAGAATTTCTTTTTAGTTCAAGGAAAAATACAGGCAAACGGATAATTTGGTCTTCTGCTTTCGTCGTGAATTGCTTTAATTTAATTATAGGGAAGCTTCTGCGTTCTAAGTCTGCATGAATTGCTTGCTCTGTGTAGGATCATGGAATATTCTTAAGTATAACTTTAATTGAAGAGGCTGAGGAAATTTGGTACGTATGAAAACTAATCTGTGCTGTCTGGAATTTATCAACTGTAGCTTTATAATCGGTTTTGGTGGTAGTGTAAAGGAAAACCTGTCTGGCTTTGATTGTAACTTCAAATTCGTTTTTACATATTTCTCTGAGCATTTTGTGTATTTCAGGCCAATCATCATCGTTTTCTGGAATGACTAATGGGAGAAATTTCGTTTTATTTTCTGCGTTATTCTGTGTTATAGTCGTCTGCGTTTCATCTGTAACTTCAATAGCTTTGTTATTCTCGTTAAGAGTTTCAAATCTGTTATTTTGCAGAATATCTGGTGGTGGGATAGACTCGGAATTTTTCGCTGTTTTCTTTGGAGTTTGCTAGTCCTTCTGATTTATAGTTTTATCATCTGTTTTAGAATTTGCGAGCTTCGGGGCGTTCTGAATACTTGCTAAAATGAACTGATTTTGTTGAATTTCTTCTTGTAACTTTGAACGCATTTCCATCGCTGGTGGGGAGGTTAATGTCTTCATAGACTCAATACAGTTTAATATATCGGCGATTTCGTTTTCTAATTTGAGTGAGAGATCTGTTGGGTTAGTCGGAAGCTGAGTATTAAGATATTCTTACGAAATAGCTTCTGTTAAATTAGGAAAACCTTTTCAGTGTTTGTTAACTACTGCTTCAAGATTTGAAGGGAAGGGTTTGAATTTTTTAGTATTATAGGCTATTTTCTTAGGACTTCCTGTCATTTTTTTTTCTTTTCTCTGGAATTTACCTTTCTTAGTAGAAATTAGAGTAGCAATTATACTTTGAAGCGCCGGGTCATCTGAAGTAATTACAGGTATCTCTCTTTGGATGTAGTCAATTTTCTTGAATAATTCGAATAAATAGAATCATTATCGCTAACATAATCGCTGAAAAGTAGCATGCCAAGGAATTTTGCCCCTCTTAGGTGGTTCGCTGTTACTGGCCACATCGAGGAGAACAAAAAAATTTATATTTACCAAAAATCAAGAAGAGCAGTCGTCGTCGCAAGAGTCACATTATTCATTTTTTAACTCAGAATGACTCATATTATAAATCAGAATGCATATGATCATTTTTAACTCAGAATGCACAAAATGTATATCATTTATAGCATTCTTCAAATTATAACTCTTGACTTATGATTTATGACTTACTTTTTCCTGGTCATTAACTGCTAAAGAGTTTTCGCCAGTAGGTTCCATTAAAGTGCACTAGGCAAAGCTATTTTCAAATAAATGGTACTAAGGAAGTACCAACAGCCGTTGGCTAGGAAAATTCAGCTGCGTGAGCAGGCATATCTTAATACTTACGAAAGTAGGCGTTCATCATAAAAATTGGGCAGTGATAAGCAATGGCATTAAATTGAAGCATGCAGGCAGGTGCAGTGAATTATATGGCAAATGCAGATGGTGAGTGCAATATAACTAGTAAGAGTGCAGGAAGAGACATCATGGAAATGGCGCGAAGACAGTTTGAAGCTGTGAATGGCGTAAGAGTTCAAAGTCCTTCAGAAGTATGGAGTAGCTAGATAGGCTGTAAAAAGTTCAAAAGTTCGTAGAATCATAAAGTAAAAATTCATACAAAATAATTTAAAAATTCAAATAACATAAAAGTCTGGAATAAAATTTTTCTTGATTAACATAAGTATAAGATGCAACACAAATAATAGGACAGAGTCCTATTTCAGAGTTCAAGTAAATTTTAAAATTAAAATTTACAAGTTACCACCATGACGAATTGTGATGAATTGTCCTTGGGCGTTTGACAGTGTATGCAATGGTTGGATCATAATCCAACATTTGTTTAATTGCGTTATACTGACTATGCTTCATCTTCTCGGAGAAGTTGTGAGCTGTCATGAGTATAAAGTTATGCACAGATGGAATATCCAGGTCATTATGAATTATAGAGTTTCTCACGTACCAAGGTGCATTCACAATGCTACGTAGAATTTTATTTTGAAGTATATCCAATTTTTTGCGCTCAGTTTTATTGGCTATTGCCCAGGCCGGCACTGCATATAGCATGATCGTTCGAATTAGAGATATGTAAAGCATTTTCTTTATTTTTAGACTGAGCTTCGATTTTTTGCCGATTATAGGATAAATTACCATGTAGGCTGGATTTGCTTTGTTTAAGATATAAGAAATATGATCTTTGAAGTTGACAGACTTATCTATGTAAAAACCTAAATATTTATAGGAATTAGCTACAGGGATTAGAGTTCTATCTAAGTAGATATCAGTATTGACTCTTAATCTTGTTTTGTATCTCCTATAGAGCACAATACAACATTTAGAGGCGTTGAGCTTAATTTTCCAAGTCTTGCACCAGTGATTGATCATATTGAGATGCATTTGTAAATTACTTAGAGCGAGCTGGGGGCTTCTGGATTCACTCAGTACTACAGTGTCGTCAGCGTATTTGAGTATTTTCGTGTTGAATGAGTGCGTGAAATCATTGATATAAACATTATAGAGCCGGGGGAAAAGAACGGATATTTGCGGGACCTCGCTATGAATTCTTTTTCTGACAAATAATCCATCACCGCAGCGAACTTGGAAAGTCCTGTTTTTCAGATAGGAACTAAGGAGTTTTACGAAACTGTTTGGAAGCATAAAATTATTCAGTTTAATCAGGAGGCCTTCATGCCACACTCTATCCAAGGCCTTTTCGAAGTCGAGATAGCATGCAGCCACCCCGTTTTTCTTAGTAAACGCTTGCGAAACAAATTCTGTAAAAAATTTTATGTGGGAATATATTTTAATTGCCAAAGAGGACGTAAATTTTTCATGATGTATATATACTTCTTGTTCTTGGATCTGGCATCCGCCAGTTGAATGTGTGTTAGACTTGAATAAACTTGGCAGTTTAGAAACCTGATTTGTAGTGTTCATGTACCTTTATGTTATGTGGGATTCGAATTAGTGTTTTTTGAACTAAGATATCTTGCAATTCTTGACAGTTAATATAATATTTTATACTTTTGGCGTCCAACAGTTGCGCACGAACAATTTTTTATTTAGAATGCGGTGTTTTTCGTGTTACTGAAAAATTATTCCTTTGCACTGAACGTGGCGGGATTAATGTTCGGAATACGTGTGAATGTGTTTCACCAGGAAAGTGAGTTACCAAATTTGTATTATACCATTTGAAGCCTGCACCAGGTAAGAGAATAAAAATTACTTTTGTTGTTATTATGGCAGACGATGTTTATAAATTGAAATCTGCTAGAAAAGTCCTGAGGCAAGCTATTTCTAGAATAATAAATGTTGTAGAACCTGAAATTAAAAAAAAGACATTTTGGATAAGAATATGGCAGAAGAAAATGTGTTTTTACTTACTTCTAAACAGTCTGCGTTAAAAGAAATTAATGAAAAAATATTGGATTGTTTAAAAGGGGATGAGTCTGAATTGAGAAAGAATGTAATACTGTGTTAGAGTATGATGAAAAAATAAGTTTATGTATTTTTAGGGCTAAAAAGAAACTTAATTTAAATTCTCGGATAGTGAGCATTGAAAGTGACCATACTGCTGCCGTAACCATACTGCTGCCGTAAAGGTCGAAAACAAAACTAACATTCGATTACCTAAAATTTCAATTCCTAAATATTATGGTAATCCTAGTTTATTTTTGGAATTTTATAATTCCTTTGAAAATGCTATTGGTAATAATAATGAGTTAACACAGGTCGAGAAGTTTACCTATCTTAAATCCTTACTTGCAGGACCTGCTTTAAGTGAAGTATCCGAGTTTGCACTATCTAATGAAAATTATGACGCTTCTATAAGTTTAATTACAGAAAGATTTGGACGAACAGATTTAGTAATGTCTTCGCACATGAATAAACTCTTGAATCTTGAATCGGTTAGAATTTCGTCCAATGTGAAAGCACTAAGAACACTATACGATTCCTGTGAAATCAATATAAGAAGCTTAAGTTCATTGGGTATTGTGTCGGAAGCTTACGGAACCCTTTTAGGACCTGTTATTTTAAAACTTTTACCAGACGATATGAATCTGGAGTTTAATAGAAAAAAAAACTCTAAACAGCAATATAGCCTAACAGAATTTCTCGAATTCATTAGATTGGAAGTTGAGAGTCGGGAAACTTCTAATTTAATAATAAACTCAAAGAAAAGAGACACAAATTACGGTATTAAACAGAATAAAAATAATTACTTAAAAGGGGCAAGTGTTCCTACTGCTTCGGCGTTAGCCACAGTGACTAAGCCGTATTGTTTCTATTGTAATCAAAACACACATGATGTAGGAAAATGGGAGAAAACAAATGAGGAAAAAAGAGCGATATTAAAATACCATGGACGTTGTTACAGATGTTTTAAGAGTGGTCATGTAGCTTCCAGACGTAAAATAAAACTTCAACCTTGTGAGCTGTGTAATGGTTTAAATCATAATAAGCTATTTTGTAAAATTATTGTTCCTGAAGTGGAAGCATTTTCAGATGTTAAACAGAAAGTAGTTACAGTATCAGATTATAAGCAGAATGTAGTTGCATCCCTGTCGTTTAACTCTGAGACTGTTTCTGAAACTGCTGATAAAGGTGTATATTTACAAACTTGCACTGTTAACGCTTCAGTTACAGATAATACTAGAAGCCAAATAGTAAAAATCTTAATTGATGGTGGATCACAGAGTTCATTTATTAGATCTGATTTGGCTAAAGAACTAAAATTAAGAACTTTAAGGAAAGAAAGGTTATATATTTATTCATTTGGGTATAGCCAAGGTAGACTAATAGAATATAATGTTGTTCAAATTACCCTGAAAAGTATGCATTTCCCTAATGACTCAATCACTATTGAAGCTCTTGTTACAGATACAATTTCTGGAGCGATCATAAAAATTCCCTCCAAAAACATTTTAGATATATTAAAATCAGAAAATCTAAAATTAGCCGATAATGGTGAAGCAGCTGAAATAAAAATATTGTTAAAATCTGATTCTTGTTGGGAAGTGCAAACAGGCGAAAGAAAAGAGTAACTAATAAATTATTTGCGGTGTCTTCTATATTTGGTTGGTCCTTAGTTGGATCTCTAGAAGGTGATTAGTCTAGTGCCTGTATTTTTACAACTGGTGCTTCTCACTTGAAGTGAAGATAATAATGAATAATTAATAATAATTACTTGAAGATAATAATTACTTGAAGGAAGATAATAATTCAGTTAATGACTGTTTGCGAAGGTTTTGGATTCTGAACCATTTGGGATTAGAGGAGAACGAGAATCCTGACGATAAATCAGTCATTAAGAAATTTGAAAAAGAATTGCATTTTACTAATGGTAGATATGTAGCTCGTTTGTTATGGAAATCACATCATGCAAACTTGGGTAATAATTTAGAAAATTCCAAGCGACGTCTAGTATCTTTGGTTAATAAACTATAAAAAGTGATGAATGGCTTAGGGCGAATTTTGTGGCTCGTGGGGCGGATTTTACGAGAGACTTCTGCGATCTGTCAAAACAATATTAAGAAAAATTCTTGGTAGAACATCACTGCTACCTGAAGAATTGGAAACTGTACTGACTGAAATTGAAGCGGTGATAAATCGTCGACCCTTGACTTACATCCAAGATAATGAGCCCAAGTTCTGTCACCTGCTCATTTTCTGCTAGGGCATAAATTTTCTAATTTGCCTCCTGTCAAATACACTGATGAAGTGTGCAGTACTAAGGAAATTCTTTTAAAAGCGCATCTATATCGTGAAAAATTATTAAGTAACTTATTAAAATCTTTTATAAAGATTATTTGTTGAATCTAAAATCTGCAAATTGTGTGAACAATCATCGTGCAAAACACGACTTAAGTGTGAACGATATCGTGATTTTACAGGATGAACATTTACCACGTAACATGTGGAGATTAGGAAAGGTTCTCAAAATATTTATTGGTAGAGATGGACTAATTCGCAGTTGTGAAATAAAGACTGAAAAAGGCATTATAAAGAGATCTTTACAATTATTAGTTAAGTTAGAATGCTAAGAGTATTAACATTGTATGATAGTATATTTCTTACTGAAAATGTAATCGTAATGCTACTAATATTGTATCTATTTTATTTAATTGCTATTTAAAGTACTGTATATTTAATATTTAAAGAAATGTATATATTAGAAAATTTTAAGGTTGTAGAAATGTATAAGTGTATTTAAAAATTTTAATTTAATTCTGAAAAAAAAAAAAAAAAAAGACAGGTTTCTTGTAATAATTCTAGTATTTTAGCTGAATTATGATAATCTTGATTTTGAAATCATTTGTTTAATATTATCTTGAGTTATATAAATTCTTGATTTAAATCCTGATGCTTGAACAGGAATATTATGACAATAATTCTTGATGAAATTTATTTAAAAATTTACTTGATATTCTTGAAAACATACGGTAAGTTTTACATGTTCATGATATTTATGTGACATTTCTTGATTACAAAAAAATTGAATTTGTATTGAAATACATAATGATTCTTGAAAATAATTCTTGAAATGTTCATGTAACACTGATAATCTTGATTGTTTTGAACTACAGTTCAGCCGGGCCCAGTGTGTACGAAATTTTATGTGGAAATATATTTTAATCGCCAAAGAGGGCGTAAATCTTTCATGATGTATATATACTTCTTGTTCTTGGATCTGGCATCCGCCATTTGAATGTGTGTTAGACTTGAATAAACTTGGCAGTTTAGAAACCTGATTTGTAGTGTTCGTGTATCTTGATGTTATGTGTGATTCGAATTAGGGTTTTTTGAACTAAGATATCTTGCAATTCTTGACAGTTAATATATATTTATGTGTGCATTTAATATATTACGAACGCATACGTTCGCAATGATATAGATATGTATATGTAGCTGTTATTATTTTTTCATTTTTTTATTATTAGTATCATTTTTATTACTTCTATGTGTTTAGCCCAAAGGGGCGCTAGCGTAAGTATCTATCAATTAAAAAAAGCATTTTGCGTCGGTTCACCATAAGTGTCCCTTTCACTATTCAAGGTGTTGCCATCTAATATTATTGCCTTGTATCATATTTAAAGAAATTAAATAAGGAAGGTGTGCATGAATTTATGTATATTATAGCACTGGGAAAAACAACGGTACCTAGAGCCATCAAATTTTGAGTAACTTAATCTTCCACCTGAATATGGACACCTGGAATCCTGAATTTGGATTTTGTTTTATTGACTATTCCATGTTTTGTAAAACGTTAACGAATTTTTATATTAACACACACAATGATTTCAGAATAAGCAATGGCAACAGTGTAAAGAAACGAATATTTTTATCTCCAGCGCGGGACACTGTCTATCGGAATTTCTAACGATATGTTGTGTGTATTTCTTTTTTCTCCCGAAGGGATATTAGCCGAAATGCTCTCGAAACTTGTACGTGTGTGTAAATGAAGAAAACGTATATTTAGCGCAATATAAAATCTAGAAGCTTTAAGATTTTTAAAATTTTTATTTCGTTTTTGTTTTAATTTGTTGGTGCTCAAAATGTCAAGTAGAACGAAACATTAGATAGTACTCTTTATTTGTTTTTCAACGTTAACGTTTCACACCTTGGCCAGTCGATTTATAGCGGTTAAATATCAGTAATTAATTTGCGTTTTCATAGTTTTTAGTTTCGAATATTTTTTAAAAATTTTAGTATATACATTTGTATACATTTATGTATACAAATTTTGTATTTAGTATACATTTGAATTTACATTTCCCTTTTTTTTTCTAAAATTTTAGTTCTAATGTTTTGTTTTTAAATTGCTTTTAAACACTTTTTCAAGGATATCATATTCTTTTATAGTCTGATTTTTTAATTTTAATTTATAAGACGTAAGAGCTTTTAATATTTCATAAAAGAGAAGAAGCTTGTATTGTTTGGTGAACGCAAAACTGAAAACATTTATTCTTTAAGTCAAGATATGCCTTTTCAGTTTATATTAAATAATTTAAATAAAATTTTTTAAAACAAGCTTTGCTTCGAAGAAGTAATGTATTTAAATTCAAATACAATTCTATCTAGTAACTAATATGAGTATTTTTGCAAAATTACTGACCACCAGTTGTTTCATACTCTTCCGTCGTATAAATTGTTGAAAATTGAAAGAACAGGAAAGCCAAATTTGCGCGAGCTGGTTTCTTTTAAATAAAACTGCTTTCCTGTTCAGGCGAAGCGGTTGTTGTTAATGTAGATAAGATTACTCGTTGCTTAGTAGCTGAATTGTCGCTGTTGGTTACCTGAATGTGTTCGTATGGAGAAGAGCAGACAACTCTCAAGGACCAGCTATGATGCCAATACGGCGTTGACTTGTCTTCCAGGAGGTTGATGAAGGAATAATTTTCCAGTGGTGTTATAAAAATCCCCCACCATCTGTGAATCCCGATCTTGTTCCGTGATTCGACGATTAAAGCTAAAACTGTGAACTGTTGATTATTATATGAGCTATTTGTGGACTAAGATTAGTCGTCGGATTATCGTTTCCTTATGTCAATTTCATCTCTTACCAGCTATAACGTTCATTTCATCTTTTATCCTCTTTTCATTCCATGTTAGTAAATTCATAACTAAATTACATTAGTTAAAACTTATCTCGTGCCCTCTGCGTATAACTCCACATATTTACATAAGTCTTAGGTTATATATTTTAATTATTATAATATTTATCGAAAGAGAAGGAAGCGTAAACTGTTGAATGAAACTTTTGAAATGTTGTTCGCTGCCAATTGTGTTAGCGATAACTTTGATTATTAATGTGAGGGACGTTAATTCACTTAACTAAAAAATTTTAACAAAATTTAAAATTCCTAATATAGACTTTTTGTCAAAAAAAAAAAAAAAAAAAAAAAAAAAAAAAAAAAAAAATGCTGAAAGTAGCACGGATTTTCTGCTGACATACAAATAACAATTTGAGAGTTTTGTGAGAAATAAAGTTAGGCTAGATATAAAATCCTGTTAATTTATTTAAAGCTAGGAATTTATTTAAAGCTAAACACTAAAAGGAGTGGTTTATCAATGAAGACTATAGAATGGATTATTATTTATTATCCGGAAACATAAATCGGAATTTCTAATATAATTTGTTATATAAGTTATTTTTCATTTGTTAGTTATTAAATTTCGCCATTTAATTTCACAACAGCCAGTCGTTATTGAACTGATGATTAATAATTCCAATAATCTTCAATATTATTAAAATTCTATGGACCTGCGTTGCAAGTAAAACTTGAAGCATTCTTAAATCTTTACACAAAATTTATCTCTCGAGATATCTCTCAACATCATATTTTCTCTAAACGTTTAACCAGTGGAGGTTTAACCAGATTAACCACTTTTTGCCTTACGAGGAGATAACATAAGGCAAAAACGCAATATCCCTATCTGAAAGCATTTGATTTGCTGCACAGCTCTATTCTTGTAAATAAATCATTAGTTTAGTCACAATTTTTAAATAAATGTGCTAAAACTCGATGTGTATAGAAAATGAATTAAACCAATTTGGTTCTTTTAAAATTACAGTTTAATATAATTAATTTTTAATTTTTAGGAATGAGTTAAAAATAAGCATAACTATTAAATATTAGAACAGAGAGAAAGGAAATCTTCTGTATTTTCCCAATTCCAGTACTAATAAAAGAATGTCCGAATTAACACTAATTAATTTCATCTGAGTGCGAATTTAGGTTCGTTAATCTGTAACTTTATGTGAACAATCAATTTCTTGAGTTTCGGAGCCGTTGAAATTTTTAGACTTGACGCATATTATGAGAAATTTAAGTATTTTCTACGAATATTTCAATAATTACGAACTAAAACCTACTTCTAGGACATAACATTTATTTATTAAAGACTCATGATATGAATATTTGCGTAATTGAAATGGGTCTTTCATTTGGAGCTTTCAATAAGGTTCCATATTTAAACTCGAAGCTTTATCCCTTCTTCACTACATAGAAATCACTAGTTTTATATCGCCTTGCCAAACAGTTCCTACTTGCTCGCCTTCATATTATCAAAATGGATATTAATTTAGATTATAGCCTAACGATGTTGTAGAGTGATTATGCACCAAATCAGCAACGTTATCCTTATAATCGTATGCACAGAAAGTGTCTTAATTACAGAAAGTGAATTAGTCCATCAAATGAAAGGCAGCACAACGGTTGAAGAGAAAGACATTATTTAACATTACCCTTTTTAACTTTTTATAACTCTCATATTACAAAACTTCTTCTGAGAATTTTGCTCGAATTCTTACGAAAATCTTTAAATTTGTTATGTTTTTTTTTTTATTTCGAAAGGAGACTAAGCTATCAAATAACTTCTACATCTAGTTTTATTTTTAAGCACCGCCTACAGCCCGAAGTATTTTGTAAGCACAATGTTTTGAATATTTAGCGAGATTCAATTGAGCATATTCTGTAACGTAAAATTGGGACTAAAAATTAGCATAATTTTGCTGCTTCTAAGATGAAAATTGATGAATAGCACCGACGATTCTCTTGTAAATCATTACGTTTTTATGAGTGTGTTCTTTCGATAGAGTCTCAGTCCAGGAACCAGTGCCTCGTGGCATCGGGTCACCTAAGATGAAATATGAGTTTTGTTCTGACGACAGTCTTATCCATTACTAGAAATAAATTGCACCGCTTGGTGACCTTGCTAAAAATACTCTAATTAATGGAATTTAAGGAGAAATGTTGACATATGATAAAATTGAAGAAGAAGGTTTATAGGAAAGTTAATATCAGAAGGTTTCTACTGCATTCATAAAACCTCACTCGTCATTCAGAAAAGGACAAATAAAGTATAGTTTTAAATCTAGAAAATACAATATTGGTACCCAAGTAGCACACGACGTTGCAAACTGGTTCGAGAGGTTGCGAAGTGGTCGTGGTAACTTTTAGGAAGTCTTTATAACGTTGTGAAGACGCAAAATATTTGCCGTTGCATCTTGGCAATCTGTCGACGTTTCTGAAATGTCATGATATGACCGCTTTTAGACGTGGTCGTTTTAGCATTTTTGTAGTTCATCAGAATTACTTTTAGAATGAAAATAGACTAAATCTGCCCTGTCAAGAATCTGAAGTCCGCATAAGATTTACCTTACAATGTTTCATTACTTTATTTCATTTAAATATATTAATCTAAGGTAGATTTATCGAATGAAATGTAAGTTTAATATAAATACTTTTAATTTATTAAACTTAATTAGTACTAAAAATACATGCTAAATAATTAATTAACATTTTGTTACAATAATTAATAATTAAAATATTTTTTATAAATTTTATAGGAAAATATTTAAAAATGAAACTAATCTATAAAGTAAGTTATTACGTTATACATTTTATTTACTTTAAAAAATCATATTTCCGAAATCAATGCAAATCACATGTTAGCAATTATTTCGCTAATGAAATATGACTATTTTTCTTATTTTTGAATAAGGACGAATTCACGGCTTCCAATATGACGGAAAACCCGTAGTCGAGAAGCAGATCTGTACTGGTATTTACTGGATGCTTATATAAACGAACATCTCGAGATTTGCGCGCTTTGGCTAGCTGCCAAATTCGAACAAGGAACTGTGTAATTAAGTCAGATTTTAGCAGTTCTTTCAAGTAATTTGGTAAAGATGCCATCTGTAAGGCGTTTGAAAAGACTGACTGCATGTTTGAAATTGAATCAAGCAATGACTCCTGTTTGGAAGCCTCTGAATTGAGGATAAATCATCGTAGAAATGCCGAGTTCGTGCTTATTTTGTTTCTGAATATGTATTCTACAAGAAGGCATGAAAGGTTCGGGTAAATCATTTAGAAAACATCAAAAGCAATGTGCTACAATGCTAATGGTGAATATAGTGTTCGTGAAATAGTGTTCTGTTTTGATACAAACTATGATAAATGTACAAAATATATGACTATATAGCTTTTAACGTATTTTTATATATCATGACACAATAAAATAAGAAAAGATCACGTGCTTACCCTCTAGATTTGCTTGAAAACTGGATGAATGTAGAAATGTTGAGCTTTACTTGGCCTCTACTGCCATCTATTACAGAAAATGTGAAGCTCTGGTCCCGGAGGAAAATTCCTGATATCGAGCTCTGATAAATAATTTTCCGTATGCTGCTAGATAACAATTTGCCTAGTGGTAAGATATTTACCACCGCCTGCAAAAGGGTTAAGGAGGATACCAATATGACTTTCAGTCACTGAAGGTGTAAGGCTGAATTTTGGCTTGTCGCCTTTCAGAATTGTTCGCTACAAGAGTTGCTGCGGTTTTAATTGGTAAGTAATCGATGGCTAATCCAAAACAAAAAGGTAAATACTAATTCAGAAGTCAAACAACAAAAATCAGCATTATATTTAAATATAACGCTGATTTTTGTTGTTTGACTTCTGAATTAGTATTTATTCGGCGTGTTATTGTGTCTTAAAAAGGTAAATGATTGCCAATGGTAGTGATATGCAAGGTTCAAGTTATTTTAGAGTTCAAATCAAGCAGATTTATTTTGAAAGTGAATATCGCATAATGAACCTTCCTGTCTAAGCAACTAAGAGCTAATAAAACCATATTGTAGTGAATTAGCTCTTTTCTTTTTCTATTTTTAATATTAACTACGAGACAATTTCATTCCTAGTTTAATCCACTCTAACACGTAACATTTCAAAATAAATGTAAGTATAACATATCAACAATCACCGCTACATGAATAAAATTAGTGTGTTTTTGAAATTCCATCTCAATCAAAATTTATGTCTTTTTTTGCATTTGCTAAAAGCTCTCTCGTAAAGCCAATTTTTTGGCTCGTTTTAAAATGGTGGCGGAGAGAATGCGACTTGTTCTTTCGGCTTGTTGTTCTTCCTGAAAGTTTTCGTTATGTTCTGTATTGTTTACCTAGGTTTTACACTCTGTTTAAACTATTTTAAGACTGCGTAGCGTCGACTACATTCGACAACTGGAACAGGTCTTTCGGAACGCACGATAGTCGCGGTGATTAGCGTAAGTTGAAGAGAGAAATATGAGTTCTGATTAATTCTTGTTCATACGTCACGAGAAACGCGATCGCAAAATAGTGGTTACGTTGATTATCATGTTAAAATATGTCCTGAGAATGTAGTGCACCGCTACTCCTGGTATCTCAAGTGGTATGACGCATAGTACTCAAAGTTCAGTTAGGCTCTGTCATTACCTGAAATTACCTGACATGAATTCAGAGGACCATATTTTCAGTCAAAAATGAAAAGAAATTTAATTACTAAATCCAGAAATAAATTTCTACGTCAAAAGAGGTAACGGTATGCGCCATGAGACTAAGGATTACTTCATTCTTCAAATATCTAATTGTCCAGAAGCAAAATTCACCGAAGCACTTATCAGTTGCGTTAATTCAAAGATGTATCATATTCTCCGAATCTTGGAAACAATGTTACATAACAGGGTTTGGAAATTTTGGATTTGGATTCTTCACTATAAGTCATGAAATTACGCTTTCAAAAATGATGACACCGGCGCACACATTCATAAAGTAAAACGATAGTAAAAGTATGGAAGATCGGAAGAAAATTCCAACTGATTGTATGCCTCCATCAGGCATTGACCAGAGGAGACATTCATGCAAGTAGGCAAAAACATTCGTAATTTTTTTGCTGCAGGTATTCTAAACAGTACTGAGAATTTTAGCTGCCTTGAAATGCAGAAAAATAAAATTCAATAAAACATTTAAGTAAAATAAAATTAAAACAATTCTTTCGGTAAAAATAAAGTCTCTTAGACTCAAAAGTCGGCTGTTGATTAATTACTTTGACCTAAACCCTTATTTACTTTAACAAGAATTACCGAAGGATAGCGAGTAATCTTTCTTGACTTTGAAGCATCATGAAATCTCCTGTGCCCTATTTATATATAAACACCCAGAGCATATGTCTAAACAGAAACGTTCAAGTGGTATATTTAGTACATACTCAAGTATACATCTTTAGGTAATTTAAAGCGAGACATAATCACGTAGAATTAAAAAGTTTAGTGTAAGCGAAAGATAAGGGGGAAACGGACCATCATTATTACTATTTTAAATTCTACTTTTGTTTCGATTTTGATTGGAGGTAAGAATTTTATTAATAAATCTTCATCCCTCCAAAGTTGTTTTCAGTTAAATACTTCTGGATTTTCTTTTTACGAAATATTTGGAATTTGTTCTGCCATAAATATCAATGGTAAGAAAGAAATCTGGAAAACTTTTGCAAAAACTCTTCTTTAATGCGCTCAGCGCACGAGTGGGCGATCCTGTCTTTGACTAATAGATAGCGCAGGTTTGTCCAATAACGTATATTTGTAATACAACTCTGCTTTAAATATCTGAGTAATGAATCCATAGCTTTGAGTGCTAATCTTTGCTAAAAAATGCAGATTTCATGTATAATGAAATAACAGTAGCTTATGTTAGTTACATTATTAAATGAAGTTTTACGATTCTGTAAGGCAGATTTGATTCAAATTTTGTTAGAATATGACTAACTGTTCTTTATCTTAATTAGAGGTTGTTCTAAAAAATTGAACAATATTTCCCGTGCATAAATTGTTTTTTTCATAAACGGTTATTTCAAGAGATAGGTTGTTCCTGTTAGCTGTTCAGCTGCTTGCATTTTGTTAGTGTGTTAAGCAAAGTTTTAGGTGTGTCCTGGGCCATTTCTGTCGTCGTTTGAGCCGTGTTTGGCACGGTGTCAGGTTATTTGAATAAGCAAACGACCGCTATTTGCTTAAGAGGGCGTAATGCCTTCCTGGCGGACCTTCTGACGAAACATTCCTGGTATTCTCCCTGCATAAGAGAAAATCAAATCAAGCAGCCATTCTTTCTCCTTGCTTCGAGCCATGATCGAATCAATATCCACCAGTCTCAGCGACACGGCCATTTTCATTTATGTCCTGTATACGATACCTCGGGACATTTATTTATCGGCCCCCGTACCTTTCGAGACCTCTCTTTCAGATAACAACTAGCCGACAGCTCATTTTCATATTCGCAGCAATCTCCGGTGTAATTATATACAGAACAAACGTGCCGCGGTTGCATTAGCTATCAGATATTAACAATAAAACTATTGAAATGTTCATTACTGTTGAAGGTATTCGCCATACGACATGCGTCGCATACTTATAATTGTTGAACTAATAAAAATGATTACTTTTCCCTCTGTCATGTAATAAAATACTTATTAAGTATTTTTAATATGCAGTTGTGCAGTTTTTCACTGGGTTACCTCGCGCTTCGATGTGCAAGATCACTGTACAAGACTGAGGTTATTCGTTAGTCACTCTTAAAAGACACGTATTCAAAACGAAACGACTTACGAGGAATAACATCTTTTCACCTATCCCTCATGGTAAATCAAACTCATTTCTCTTCCTTATTTTTTTTTCACCCGCAATGCCACGGTAAACATTAAAACGTTCAAGAAAGAGACTTGCATTCTTAAATAAAAAGCCACAGACAAACTAGCTGGTAAAAATTCAGAATGCCAAAGTATCTAAAATTTTGAAAACTCAGAACTTTTTTATGTTGAACAGGCATCTAAATGAACTATTATTTTAGTCATTACTACGTTATAAACTAATGTATTTGAGGGAAGGACAAGAAACGACAAATAATGTTGAAGTGGAGAGTATTCCTACGAATTTTCCATCGAAAATATATTCTGCAGAATATCTTTGTTGTTAATGAAGAGAGACGCCAAACCCAAGGTTGTAGCCTTGCATTATTTGTATGTTTTACTCTAACGTCTTTCTCTTCTCTTTTGATGTAAATGTGTCGAAGGTGACATAAAAAGGCTATTTACAATTTATGAAGTTTCTGAACGAAGAGAGGAAATGCTGGCGGCGAAATTTCATGCTTGGTCCCAAATCAAATTTGCCAGACAATTTGGCTTTAAAGCTTCGAATGAAAAATTTTCCTTAGTTTTAATCCACGTGTAGTAACTACATTTCCGAATAACATCTTGCGAATTTGAATGTTTTGCAGTTTCTTTGAGAAGAGCACAAAAGTGCTCAGTACATTTATTATGCCAAAGAAATATCTGTTGAAAAAGTTTAAAAAAGCAGTTTTTCATCTTAAAGCCACCAGAACTGCAATTCGGATTTACACCCAACTGTTCTTTTTACGCGATTTTCAAATAACGAAGTTCAACAATAAGATCAAGTATACTTTTTGACACGAATTTTTTACTTTAGCACGAAACCCCCAATGTTTTTTATTTATTTATTTATTTTTATTTTTATTTTGACACTGTGATATGAAGTTAGTCGGTTATGCCCACATGTGTTAGCGACTTCATCTACCAAATCAAAGAATTTATAATGCGAAGAATGAAAACTTCGCCATACCGAAAAGGGGCATCCATCCATTCTTATTCGCATGAGCGAAACAGCTGTCGAGCAGGTGACGAAGGTCGAAGGTAACATTTATCGAGCTCAAACTTCTGGCACTATTTTTTTTCCATTGAATCGACTTAAATTAAATCGGTGACCCGAAAAATGCCCACAGGAAAAAAAGCCCACATAGAAATACGCCCACACAGAAAAAGGCTCACATGGAAAGGTGCTCACTTAAAAATATGCTAACACGGAAAAAAGCTCACATAGATATATGCTCACTGATAGGAGGAAATAAGACCACTGATAAATAAAATACGTAGAAATATCCTTACATTAATCAATCAATAAATTAATCGATTTGAACATCATACGCCTACTTGAATTTTTAAAAGAAAAATTATTTAAATTACGGAACCATCTATGGTATATACATATATATATATATCAATAACTGTATAACTTATGTGTAGATTCATTTGCTAGTATATAAGATTAACAAATAGACTGTTTTTAATTAGGAAAAGGAGAGGAGGAAGGAAGAAAAATGAAACAGAATATACAGTGAAAAATTATTATAATTTTATTTGCTAAAAAAATAAAATAATAGTAAATATAAGTTACACATTTTATAATATAAACATTTAGAAGAATAGCAAATATGAATAATTATTTTATTTAAATTACGTAAAATACCTTATTATATTTGTATATAAATCATAAATATGTATTTCAAAAAGTTATAAATACATAAAATTACTGAATATTAGCTAATATGTGTAAGTATCTAATTTTATCATCAATTTAATCATAGTCCCTTACATGATTCGAGATTACTAAATGTAAGCTTTCATATTTTCTTTTTTTTTTTTTTTTTTTTTTTTTTAAATTTCCGCACATCCTGTATTTACAATAGCTAATAATAAACGTTGACAGGCTAAATCTTTTTTCAGTCCGTCAAATAAAAACCATATACTGGAATGGCTACAATTAAATAATGAATTTAGTACCTTATGAAAACTTTCGTAAGAAAACTTTCGTTTAGGAGATTTTTCTGAAGCTGCTTCATAATGATTCCCCATTTTGATTGGAAACTGTGGTCTTTCAGAACTTTTCTGGTTCCAACTTAAATAACTACATTCAAACATCAATTCCTATAGATACTACAGATCAAAAGTATACAAAAATAGAGTAAAAAAAAAATAAATAAAAATTAACTATTGGCAGTTAAAAAAATAAAAATGTCGTACAGGGGAAGTGGTATAAAATATTATAGTACATGCAAAATTTTACTGTAGTTTTTATTCTTTTATATACCGCCTCCGAAAAGGTTAATGTGAGCATTTGTCCAATGATTTTTTAAATGATTAAATAATTTTTCTTATATAAATTAAGTAGGTGTACGATGTTCAGATCAATTGATTATTGATTTATTAACGTAATGATATTTCTACGCATTTTATTTATCAGTGCGCTTATTTCCATCTGAGCATATATGTATGCGAGCTTTTTTCGTGTAAGCATACTTCTAAGTGAGCATTTTTCCATGTGAGGTTATTTCTGTGTGGGCTTTTTTCCTGTGAACATTTATACCTGTGAGCATTATTCCTGTGGGCTTTTTTCCTGTGGGCTTTTTTCCTAGAACCATGTAATATGACTTTCATTATTACTTTTTTGTACGGTTTTTAGGGAAAATCTTTATAGTTTTTCATCTTACACGATCTTTTAAAATTGTGAAAAATATGCCCAGATTTACCATATGTCGCAAAAATTTTTACACGATTTTTTTTTCACGGGTTTCTTAGAAACATATCTACTGTGTAAAAAAAGAGATGGATATATTTCATTTCCGAACTAAAAATGAAAGAACAGAAACCTGTTTGCTGTCTTCTTTCAGTTTGTTTATTATTCAAAATTATAAAACTGATTTAAAATGAATTCTGAAGAGAATTTTTCTTGGTGTCTGTGTGTACTATGTATCTCGCCTAACTCAAAAATGAGTAGCCTCAGAACGTTGAACTTTTGAATGTAGGACTGCTATAAAATGTACATGTGCACCTCGTATTTTGGTTGCAATCGGCCGCACTAAATGTATATAAATATATGTATAGATATATCCACTCTGTTACTCGCTGAGCTCAGTTTCTTTATTTTTATATGTTTGTAAATTGTTCATATTTTATATTAAACGTGATTGAATTATGTCGGTCTTATCTTCCAGTTAAGGTTTTTATGCCTTTAGTAAATCTGCATGCAATATTTGGGGGTTATCAACACATTAAAAGTTGTTTATGTGTAGCTAAGCCTAATGAACTTTGTAATGGCGGATATGTTTGTTTACATTTAAAATTTTGCAAAATAGCGGATTTGTTGCCAATCTAGAGAAACTAAGCATCGTAACAACAAAGATAACGCCTTCTTTTATTATTCCGAATTAAATGATGCTTAATCCATTCTGGAATTTATTCGAAGAAATAAGTGTTTCAGATTTACTTCTTCATTTTTAATAATTTTTAATTTTGTTATTTTGAGGTTTTATGTATTTTTGCCTTGTCGGGAAGTGAGAACTGAATTAATTGAAAGAGAAATACTGAATCGTCTGTGAAAAACTGTTTCTTTTTTGTTTTGTTTAATTTCTTTTATACATCGTTTTAGATTTATTATGGTATTTGAATAGAACACGTGGCAACGTATAGATAATTCTTCAAATGATATAAATGTATATGCATTCTGAGTTAAAATATGGACGAAATATAACGCTATTAAGTGAACCTAGCGACAGAGTGTCACTATGGTAAACAAATATAGTGAATTTTAAAAAGTGCATTTATTCTATTGAGGTTTATGCGTTATAGACGATGTACATTCAATTCAATCTAATAAGAAAATGAATAATTTATTAAAATGAAAATTTAAATGAAATGCAAGAAAAAATGCGTATAATTTAACATTATATGCAAGGAAGTCATGTGGTGTACCCATCAGATTTTTTGTTTAACATAAATAGTACGTATGCAGCCTTTTATGTTCAATTCAATATCTTTTCTTATATAATTACGTATAAGAAAAATTTGGATTTTATTGTTCTATTATTCCGAAAACAAATAGGAATATTTTCAAAATTATTTTAGTTTTTCTCCATGTATATGAGGGTGTATATGTCAGAAATGAAAGTAAAATACAAAAGATACATTTAATAATATTTTTTTATTATTTTTTTATTTTCTGTGGTTTCCTGTATTATACCTTTCGAAATTGTTTCAACAGCGTTTTAAACAGTTAAGTTGAAATGTAAAAAAAGTGATATAGGCATTTAATATGTTTATAAGTTTATGATTATAAATACATTAATTAACTGTAATATCTAGATAATTATATTCCATGATTTTATTGTCATCAATATTAAAATATATGATGTAATACTTTTGGGCTAAACATAATATATTCGTCACATATTTATTACCTATAGAAATGAAGGTGCTACAACGAGCAGACAATGTAATCGTAAGAACAGTAACGGGCGCGTCCGCCCCATATTCAGAACTGGCTGCGCCCACCTATCCATTAAACATATATCACAATCCATAGCTAAAATCTACTATATCAATTAGTGTTGTATACGCGTAATTCCAAAAACCACACCAATTAATGCAATAATTCCACAGACAATTGCGGAAGGCTGTGCGATAAATAACGCTTTCCGTCTGCTGCTTCGGCGAATAACATGTTAGTAGGTAACATGAATGAAACTTATAAGACGGAGACCAAAATTTGGAGAACCTTTTACATTTGTAGAACAAGAGGATGAAAAATATCGTGTTATGGCAAGAATTGTTATAATATAAATTAGGAACGTAGAATTCTAAACTATTATTAAATGCATTGAGGTTTATTGTATGTGCAACAAATAAAAGTAAGTTTTGATTAAAAAACTAAAATAAGTTTTTGTGGAAAAAAACCTGCCAATCCATTTATCAATTAATAAACTCACATCTAGGTACAACAATCCAGGAGTGGGAATCATGATCTGAACATTACATAAATAATAAAACATACATAATTAACAGTAATACATTACATTTATCGCTATTAACACTTTGCATCATATTACAAAACGAAAAGGGACATCTTTAAACATTGAGTGAGTACTTCCCAAAAGTTCATAAACAAAGTGCAGAACGATTTATCACAGCAGATTAATTATACCATGCGAGTACGTATAATTTAAGACAGGAATTTAAAGATTTAAAGATATTAAATTGAATGTACCGGCCTGCTAGTTAATAAATCTTACAAATGCAGTGTCTCCCTTTCATAATTAATTCCTTTACATTGCAATTCTTCACAGAAGTAATACATATCTCGGTAATTACCATTTATGAAATTAAAGCATTTAGGTCTGATAACTTTAAAATACGTCTGTGATAATTTATAACACACTTCTAAAGGAAGGGAATGTAACTTGCACATTGCAACAACTGGCAAATTTATAGTTTTATCACAAACCAAATTTTGCACTTCTGCTTGGTACCCAAAATCTTATTATGACATTGACATAGGATTTTGGGTAATAAGCATTAAGTCAAAGGCGACTGCATCTTAAAACAAAACGATCCATATGCTTATTATGAAAGAAGAAACATTTTATAGAATTTTGTTTACCAGTTTACTCTTGCAGAAGTGTTATATAAAATTTATCATGAGGGGCTTGTCTTCAGGCTTATCAACTTGGGACTTCCTAGAGAGCTCATTCTTCTGATCTTCTCCTTTATGCAAAACCGCACTTTCTTCGTCGTTCAAGGAAATGAAAAGTCCAATCCAAGACGTATAAGATCCAGCGTCCCATAAGGAAGTATTCTTGGTCCAGTACTACATCTTTTCTACATATCAGATTTTCCTCACCATGGTTTGGACAATTACTCTCTGTTAGCATGTTATGCCGAAGATACGGCGATTGCAATTAAATCCATTCAAGCTAATCATGCAATAGACAAAATGCAAAATTACCTCTATGCCGTAGAACACTGGTGCAAAAATTGGCGAGTAAAAATCAATGCTAGCAAGTCACAACTTTTAATTCTTAGCAAAACTAAGGAAAACATTGCTTTTAAAGACCTCTACCTTTTTCAGGAAGCTGTTCCTCTGGTCACAAAGGCCAAATACTTAGGAATTATTTTGAACCAAAGGCTCACATGGTCTAATCACATTAATAGTGTCAAGAGCAAAGCTATGGGCATAATATGCAGATTTCTCCCGGTCATTGGAAAATATTCAAATCTTAGCTTGCGTACCAAAAAACATATATATACCACTTGCATTCGACCGATACTTTGTTATGCTGCTCCTGCTTGGAACACAGTCACTCAAACTCAACTGCATCAATTACAAGTAGTGCAAAACAAATTTCTGCGCATTATTACTGATTCTCACTATCTTATCCGCAATAAACTTTTACACAGAGACTTAAAACTTGAGACGATTCCAGATTACATCAGAAGATCAAATGAAAAATTCTTCAACAAAGCTGTGAAATGTGACTTTGTTAATTACTCCCAAGTTTTTAATTATGAAATTCTCTTCGAAGATAGAAGCGTCAGACCACTTGCAGCTCACACCTTCATGGGAGGAGTCGACAACTTTTTCACTTAGATCCTCAATTGTTAGCTATTTACACTTCCAATGCATCTGATTTTGATTGAAGTTCTTCTGTTGCTTCGTTGAATAATTGTATTTAAATTGTGTTGTATAGTTGTTTTGTATTGTGTTGTATTTAGCACTACTGATTGATGTTGTTTAATTATATTTGAATTTGTCATTGGAACTATTGCTGTAGTGTATCTTCTCGTATTGTTGTCATTGATTTCCATTGTCTTGGGTCCTCCTTGAAAGCTATGATCGCTCGTCACCTTTTGCGAACTTGTCCGATTGGATTGTCTTGCTCCTTTTGGTACTTCTCTTCTTCACCTTATCTCCGTTTTCTCATCTGAGATTTTCTCCATGTCCGGATTTATTTATGTCAAGTGTTCTTGGGCTTTAATTTTGGAACCGGCAACATTGCTCTTCGCAATAGCTCGGTCAATTATAGAGTCTAAGTCTTTCGCACAAAGAATTCGAAGACAGGCTACTATTTTAAAAAAACTTTGCATTTTTTCGTGCAAAGTGCTGGCTTTGGAATATATTGTAGATCACTTTTTATTATTGTGTTGCGTGTTCGTTTATTTTCGTGTTGCAATTGTAGCATAAAGGTTTTGCGTTCTCGAATACCAGAACGAACATCTCGTTATGCGTTCTCGAACATCTCGAATGCCATGAATATTTAGAACTTCTGTTGCTAGTATATGGAATACTTCCTCTGCCCCAAATTAGTTGCTACATTTAGGTTGAAAACTTTGCCTGAAAAAAGTTGCTACATTTCAAGTGGGTGGAGTCATAAATAACTTTCGATTCAGTTAGTAGATCGACAGCGGTAAAATTATGCAATATACTATAATGAATATAACACTGTAACTATATTTTCATTTCCAGTTTTTACTTTCCACAAATGTAGCACTTATTTTGATAAAAATTTGTTCGACGGAAATTTACAGATTGCGCGCTCTCTAAAAGCCGCGCCCCACTTTGTAAGGACCCTACCGTCAGTATATCCTAAAGATCTTGTTTATGTGATTAAGGATTACGCCTCTAGGGATGTCTGCCTAAGGAGGGAAGTTTTGCCTTCTTGGAGAACTTTCTAACGGAAGTGCCTCGTGTACACTAGACAGATCACTGAATTCACAATTCATTAGCTAGAAGATAGTTTTATGCGATTACTGATGGAAGAGTCCTTACAAAATTAGGCGTGCTTTCAGGGTGTGAAAACCTTCAGGGTACCTTCAGGGTGTGAAATCCAGGGTGTGAAAACACCCTGGATTTTTTAAACTAATTTGGTACTGATTTAAGGACGGAATGCTTGGTAAGTATAGGTTATTGATTGATAACGTAGCACCCTTAAACTTCTGAAAAATGTTCAAACGAAATCATAATGTCTTCAGTATCATTAATCAGTACAAAAGTATTCAAATGCAGGAACTAATTCGAGGCAGAGCGAGTTATGTGTACCTTCTTCTATTATTGTCGAAAGGTTTTGTTTTCTACATATGTTAGATATGCTTATTGACCAACTATGCTCATGGCAAATAAAATAAAACACTTTAGTCACCATCACCTGCACTTGGTTCGCAAAACTGCTATCATGGAAACACTTTTATACTTGCTTTTCAACATACGCCCATTGTACAAATAAAATATAATGCTTAGAAATGATTTCATAATTGATAAACTCTGATGATTTTACTTTTTCTTAGTCCTTTTCTTTCATGGATGCTCTTTCTAATGAACTCTCTATCGCTGATATTGTCTGAACAATATTTCCCCGCTTGCACAATAGTGTGGGATGACATCGTTCATTATAATCGGATGACGCGACAAGCTGTGAGAATAAATCTTTTACTTTTCCGATGATAGAAGTCAGACGATTCCGCCATTAAGACGATGACGCGAGTGAAAGATGTTTGAATATAAAAGATGATTCCTTCTCTTCATCTGTAAATAATCTCATCTATTTCCTTCTACGTATGTAATTACTTTGTAGTTTGTTGCAACTATTCATATTTCATTAAATATTCAAGTTTTACATAAATCGGACTAGTTTATTAGCCCCTAGACAGCCACATCGGAAGTAATTTTACAAACATCATATTCCTAGACAGTAAGTACTGATTCTACAGATTTGGGCGCTCAGGCTGCGATGAACCTAGGGAGAAGCATGATGAATATTACAAAAGAAGAGAAGTAAATTTGTTTCGATTATTTCCACATTGTTACTTCTAAGAATAGTGTTCTATTATACTGTGAATTAAGATGACTACCTTAAATTCTATTCCTAGAATTTCAAATTCTTTAAAGACTGGGCCTACTAAGTCAATTAAACTTTTACATCAAATTATGTTTGGAACATTGGGTGATCGAAAAAATAGAGCTAGCTTCAATTTTAAAGCTTAGTCTTGCTCCAATATGTACCTTATCCTGTAACTTAAATTCAATGAATGAACTTTCTTAATAGACGTTTTTAGATATTTAACTTTACTTTGTTTTATTTACTACTTATACACTGGACTAAATTAACTTAATCTCAGCTTTCATTGTTACTTTCATAAAGCAATCGTTTACTATATTATGTGATACTAAGTTACATCAATATTAGTAATATGTGTATAGACAATTACACCTTAGTCAGAATATATTATGCTTATCGAAATACACCAAAGTTTGATCCCCGAGCAGTATATTTCCTTTACTTATGGCACCAGTAATTTCACAAGTAACTTGGTATTCAACATATGTGAGGGAGATAAAGCAAAATTTTTATTAATTCTAATTACTAGAATTATATTCATTAACTATTCTGGAACGCTCGATTTCGCGTTATTTTTAGCCTTTCGAATCATTGGAAATCTAAACTAAGGACAACTATAAAAATTATTAAAGAGAACCATAAATATTATTAATAAACTAATACAGCTGTCGTAATTCAAATAACAGGTTTTCTAATATATCGGTTCCAAAACGTTTTCTTTCATGTACCCCTTGCTGAGACTTAATAATTTCGCTTATCCAATTTTCAGCCCATTTATAATTATAAATTCCCCTAACCTCCACCTGAACTTCCTAACTAAAACTCCTCCTAGCATAAAAACTCACCGATACCCCTTCAGTTTCATCGCGATATATCTTGTATTGTTTTTATTAGCCCAAAAGAAACGCTAGTTCCGAATGGAAAATTAATCTCAAAACGGCGTTTTGCTTTGAACCACTATAAACGACGTGTAACTTTTGAATTTTTTGTGACCCGATACTATCGTTTGCAATATATTTAATGATATTAATCAATGAAGAATCTGCATGAATTTGTGCATGTTTCGTGCACTGTGAAAAAAACAACGGCTCCAAAAACCATCAAATTCTAAATAACGTAGTCCTCCACCCGAACATGGGCATCTGGAAGCCCGAATATTTAATTTATAATTCGTCTCCTTCCCAATTTCATATTTTATAAAACTTTAACGAATTTTTAATTACCGAACTCAACGCTTTCAGAGAGAGCAGTAGCAACGCAGTACGATAAAAACATTTTCAATCTCCAGCTCGAAAGAGTTTATCAAATATTCTAAAGATAAAGATTCTAAGATTCTAAAGATTTTTAAATATTTTATGATTTTGCTGTTGAATCGAATTTTATGTAGCGTAAGCGCCCAGAATGTGATATTTAATATATAATGTAAACACACAAAACATTAATAGAAGAGGTGAGATCAGAAGAAGTAGAAGACAATGAGGCGCTTTGCCTCGTTTGTCTAAGTGACGCGTGAGAAAATGAGATGAACAGTCTGAGCATCCAAGCAGAAGCTTCAGTATAGTCACATGATTGAAAATAGCTGTAGAAAACAATGCAACGTTCATTACACTACACTGGTGTGCAAAAATTAAGGACGAGACGGTTTTTTCGATATAACTTTGTACAAAAGCTTTCCAAATCAACACATTTAATACCGTAAGATCCCCAATACGTAAGGACATGAGTAATGTAAGCAACACTTACTAAAAGAGAAATCAGAGGGATAAAAAGAAGCTTTATTGAAAAGTAGCATGGAGCGCAATGCGACTGAAGGCCGAAACATCCCTGTGATGGGTGTCCAGCAAAAAACATTCGGTCTTTAATAGGGGATATGATCTCCCCTGACTGCTAGGCAGGTTTCACAGCGTCTGCCCATGCTGAGAATGAGGGTGTCAATGAATTGTTGAGGCATTGCTGCCCATTCGTCTTGCAGCGCCAATCGAAGCTCCGGAGTCGTTACTGGTGGTAAGATACGAGCTGCCAAGCGTCTGCCTAGAAAATCCCATACATGCTCGATGGGATTGAGATCCGGAGATCGTGCCGGTCAATTCATACGTTCAATATCCTCACTCTCTAAGAGCTGTTCGGCAGCTAATGCTCGATGACGTGCATTGTCGTCCATGAAAAGGAACTGCGGACCCATAGCGCCTCTAAAAAGACGCACATATGGAAGAAGAATCTCGTTACAATAACGGGTCCCGTTGACTGAACCTGCGTCGAAGATGTGAAGGTCTGTACGACTACCAAGCATGATGCCTCCCCAAACGAGAACACCGCCACCTCCATACCTGTCCCTTTCAATGATGTTTGAGGGATGATTGCGGCTTCCCCGCTCTCTCCAGATGGGTATGCGATGAGAATCGCTACTCAGACTGAATCTGCTCTCATCTGTAAAGAGTACTCGTCCCCATTCATTGTCTCTCCAATTCCGGTGTTCCCGGCACCACAGAGAACGCCTTCTCCGATGGGCAGGCGTTAGAGGTACACACCGTACAGGACGTCGTGCAAACAGACCACCACCGTGCAGTCTTCTCGCCACGGTAAAACGCGATATCGGTCTTCCAGTCGCCTGTGTCGTGTGTCTAGTGATTTCTCCCGCTGTCTGCCGCCTGTTTCTTCTGGCCTGTAAGGCAATATACCGGTCATCTGCGGGTGTGGTTCCTCGTGGACGACCACTACTAAACTCCCGGATAATTGTTCCTGTAGTTTGAAATTGTCTCCAAAGTCGTGAAACGATGCTGTGAGCAATTCCGAACACTGCAGCCACACTTGTCATACTGCGGCCTTCCTCCAACTTCCCAATGATTCGACCTCGGTAAAAGCATCCAGATGTCGTCTAACAGACTGATTATTTGTCATTTCTCGCTAAGGCAGCAACTCGGTGTGATTTTAACTGCTATACGGCGTGCAATCCCTTTGCCAGAAATACTGATCTTACACCGACAACATGCTTTATACTACTCAGACACTCCCGCATTACGTCTACCTGCATATCTGCGCATGTGCTACCGTACATCACCTTACTTAATCTCCTGATCGGTCTTTCTGTCCGCTCTGCCTCTTCGTTCAGCTGATATGCTAATTTTTCGACTTCGTCCTTAATTTTTGCACACCAGTGTATATACAGCGTTAGTCTAGTAAAATATCAGGTTGTGTAAGGCTATTTTTGATACTTTGATACTTTGTCGGTTATTTTGGCATGCAGCGTTCTATGTCTATGCTTTGATGAGTATTCTGGTGTTCATCTGGAATTTATCCTTCTCTTACTGGAGCTTATCAAGGAATCCCACTAGGGACCTCACACATAACGGCTCTTAATATTTGTTTTAACTTAAACATGTGAACACTTGAGATTAATAAAATGAGACACCTTGTCTTTGCAGACTCATTGGCGGGTTAGAGTGTGATGAGATGAAGTCCATTCCGAAGTGAGAAAATAGTCATGTGAATCTTACCATGCAATTGTCAAATGTAATAAAGTCCAGAATATGATTTTCAATACAAACAAAATAGTGAAAATTATATATGAAAATAATGTAGAAAATGAATGCATTATCAGAAAAAAATAAAGCTATGTACAATATTTACAAAGATGTGAAGTAACGAATTCTCAGTATTTTAAGTTTGAGCACTGGTCAATCAGCGTAGTGACATAGGTCACAGTAGCAGGTAGCAGGATCATTTCATTCTATTTTCTTATCTTCTTTGGAGATATGCTCACTTTTTTACACTGGATAGGCAAGTCCGTTTTTACTGAGTAAGGTATAATTGCCTTCGAATTAGTAACATTCTATATCCCTAAAAGATTTTTATAATTAATCTTAAAGCAATGTATATCTTTCCTAAAAGGGAGAAAGCACCGAAACTTTAGCCGCATACCCTAGTTTTTAGTATATTTATATTTACTTGTTGAAATATATTTTTGATGATACTTATTAATTAAAATATGCGCAATTTCATGAAATATTTATAAAAATTTCGTTACAGTTTACACAAAAGTGAGTTCGGATACGAGGATAAACTCTGTTAGGATACAAGCTTTTTAATTATATAAAAGAGAGTAAAAACCTAATTGAATTGACATAAATATGTTTATTATTATATTATTATATATTAGTTATTTAATATTTTTTTCTGCTATGGAGAAAATACGAAAAAGCACTTGTACTTAAAAGTGCAATTATGAACAGATCCTTGAAAAATGAAAGCTGTAAGTTATATATTTTAATGGAATCGTAAAAATATATCTATTAGTCAGCATAATAGTAAGTCACATTAAGAGAACATTGTCCCAGAAACATAGAAATAACATAAAAAGATATCGAAAACAATAATACATAATCCATCGCCCTGGTATATCACATAAACAGGAAATAATCTTTCTCTGTTGCTTAGGTTAGATTCCTCGCACTACATATAAAGGTTCATATTTTGGATGGGCAAAGGATCACACTGCCATCTACTGGTCTCGACGCTTTCGAGGCCATTTTTCTAATCTGCAGCTTCACCTCCTTTATACTTCGTGGCTCCAATTTTATAATAAGAATGTTCCAATAAGAAATAAGAATTCCAATAATTTCCTTCGTGCAGTTAATGAAATATATCTTTTTCAAATTTACTTTTAGGGCTGTAAATATATTCACAAAAAGTATTTTTTTAAGTAAACAATTTTTAAAATATACTTACTAAAGTTTATTGAAATTTTGCATGATTAAAACGATGTTCTTGAAGATTTGAATTAGCTTCCATGTTTCCACCCTAAGATTCTGCCTTTGGTCACCGAAGATAATTAATTCGTTTTACATCAACGTGGTCAAGGAAGTTGGAATACATGGAGATAGCGTCTTTGCTATTACTCGTCGAGGAGAGCGAAGTCGAAGAATCTGATAGAAGCCTCACGTGAGATGCTAGAAGACCTGCCCTTATTAGAAAAGTGCAGCCGATAATTTTAGTGTATTCACAATTTTAATGAATCGGCAAATTTGACATAACATTCGAAACACAATGCAGTGCAAGTCTAGGAGGGTCTTATAAAGATGACTTTGCAAGAGAGTGATTTAGTAAACACGTTTTGCAAAATACAAATGTAGAGATTTTGCAAACGTTCGGTCAATTTTCATACTAAAAACGAGAAAAAAGTCATTTTTAGTACAAAAGCGCTCAGCATTTGAAATAGGATTTTGTGTCAATTCACTATAAACGGCGTATCACCTTTCAAATTATGGCCATCAAATATTAGCGGCCTGTATTATTTTTAAAGAAATTAAATAATGAAGAATCTGCATATATCCATGTACGCATATCCCCTCGCATTGTCAAAAAACAAAGCAACCTAGAGCCATCAAATTTTAAATAATGTTGCCCTCCACTCGAACATGTGTAGCTAAAAAGCCGAATTTTGAATTTCCAATTTGTTTACCGAAAGGGGCGTTAGCCTGAATGACCTATTAGTCTCGAAACGGGATTTTGTGCCGTCCACTATAAACGGCAAATCACTTTTCAAATTGTTGTCACCAAATCGATAGCCCTGTATCATATTTAAAGAAATGTTATAATGAAGAATCTGAATGCACGACCTCCATATTTAAATAACCTAGTCCTAAACCCGAACATGTGTACCTGGAAGCCCGAATATTGAATTTCAAATTTTATGTTTCATACTTTATAAAACTTTACTGAATTTTTCATTAATAAACTCAACGATTTGAAAGACAGTAGTGGCAGCACTGTGCAGAATGAAACATTATTTATCTCCAGCCCGTGAGACTAAAAAAATTCGGAAATTCTAAAGGTATGCTGTTTATAAATATTTTGAGAATTTTCTATGGAATTGAATTTCACGTGGCGTAAGTGCGAAGAACATGACATTTAAACAATAATTTTGTCTTACAAAATGTTAATAATAAAAAGACAAAAGAAAGTTTTGCGAGCCATCTTCCTAATCTTACTGAGCCAGTGGACGTTGTTATGATAAACCGCGAAAAAACTTGAACAAAATAGGAAAATGCTATGTCGACACTTAACACTGCATCGGAAATTCTGAACATATGCTTCTTTTAAAATTTCTGTAATTTTACTCATAGCGTAAATAAGTTTATATGGCGTTAGTACGAAAGAAATTCTGATTAATTATAAAGCTCAAAAGATAAAAAGAAATGGGTTAGCAGCAAAGACTGCGAGATCAGGATTAGCATAAAATGACAATACCCGTTAAAACTTTTGGGTAACCGTCTAATTTGTGCTGACGATGCCAAATTTCGCTTCAAAATGTCAAGGTATTTATTAATGATGCATTATACCATCTACAAACTCTATACTGCCAACACCTGAAATGTGCCATAGATCCCAATACTATAACACCTCCTCCGCCATGTTCAACAGTTGGTACTAAGTTTTGCTTTCGCAATTCCTGTTTTGGTTTTCTCCACACCAACGCTCGTTCATCTGAGCCGAAAGATGTTAAATTTGCTTTCATCAGCAAGCAGCACTTTTTTCCAGTAGTCGGATGTCCTTTTTTTCATCGATTTTTCGAAAACGAAGCGAAGTTTCCGTTTTTTTTTTTTTTTTTTTTTTTTTTTTAATGACATAAAATTTTCTGCATGTTACTCGCCCGTGATATATTGTAGATCGCATTACTCTTCTTACAGTTTCTGGATTTACACACATTCCATATAATTCACGAAATTCCACAACAAGTTTAGGAGGTCTCAGTCTTGAATTATTTTTAATATTCTTTAAATAAAGCTTTTCATCCCATGAGATAATTTAGATGGTCTTCCACGCCTTCTTTTGTTTTGAATATGAATCTGTACCTTATAACGCTTAATAATACCAAAAACTTTAGAATCATTTAAATTAAAGGGGAAATAGGCAATTTTTCTAATAGGTTTCCCTTTTTTATGCCAATCAATAATTAATCCGCACGTTTCTAACGATGTCTCCTTTTGTGACCAAGTCATGGCAAGAAAACATTAAAATAACGAATATTATCTAAAACGAAAATTCGAATTCTAAAAGCTAACAATGTACAGAATTTTGCCCAGTTTCTTTATCCAAACTGATTCCATAAAATTTCGTTTTTTATTTATTAGAAATGTTTTTAATTAGAAATTATGAAAATGGACGATTAATTTTGAGGCGTCTTTTTTTTTTCATTTCAGTCTAAAACTCTATTTCTAAATTTACCGTTTCGTTTTTCCAAATTTATTCAGTACAAAGAGATAGGTAAGATAATATGTATTCAAAGGCAAAATATTCTTTATTAGTTTACCGCAAAGCTTTTCTCCTATTATCTAAAAAAGTAAAAATATTGTATTATGCAATTCATTTTGTGAGACACTGTAACTTGTTCCCGCTTGCCTTATTTTATGCGTAGGGCTTTCTCGAGTTTCTTTCGCCGACACGAGTAGCTAGTCAACAAGACATTTAGCCAACCCAGACAGTTAGCTGACATGATATTTAGCTGACACGGATACTTAACCGACAGGATATTTAGCCGACAAGATATTTAACTGACAGCTGGTTTGACCGACAACACATTTAGCGGATAGCACGTTTAGCTGACAGTGCCGCATTTAGATAAGGGAAAGCCACAATGTTTTAGTAAATTCTGCCCTTATGTCTACAACAAAAATTTAATATTTCTATCAATTACAAACTTGTTCTAATTCTACATTAATTCACAATAAAGTCTTTTTCTTCTCCTGTCATCAAAACCTCTGTTCTTATAGATCCCATATCTGTGTTTCATTCCTGTGTAATTTAGCATATCGGGCTGAAAAAGGTTTGAATTGCAGGGAACATGAATCCTGTTTTCCAAAAAGAGAAATAAAAAAAAATCAACAGTTATTTCACCGAAGGACCCTTATTTACATTTTCGTTTGTATCTGTATTATTTATCCACACGTTGTAACACTTTTCAAATTGTTGCCACCAAATATTATCACCCTGTTTTATATTAGGAGAAATTAAATAATGAAAAATTTGCTTGAATGTTTCTTGCATTGTGAAAAACAATGGTACCTAGAGTCATCAAATTTTGAATAGCGTAATCTTCCACGCGAACGTGGGCACCTAAAAGCCGAAATTTGGAATCTTGAATTTGTTTTATTGTCTATTTTATATTCTGTAAAATTTTAATGAATTTATGATTAAAAAACTCTACAGTTCCAAGGCGAGCAGTTGCAATACTAAAAGAGTTTTTTAAAAATCGGAAACATTTCACATTTTTTTATTATTATTAATATTAAATTCAAAATTAATGAAAAAACACTTTGGCGCACATCTTCAGCAATTTTCTCCAGAAAAGAATTAATAAAAGGAGGTCTCACTGTCCTGGAAATACACTGCGCGTTATTCAAAGCCTTCGCCTCATTGAAACTGCTTTTTTCTTTGAAAGTTTTTAAAAAATGACTTGGCTCAAACGCCCTGAATTATTACTCGGTATCTGATTGTGTTTGCAGTTTTGTTCATTATAGATGGAATTGATTATCGTGTTATTGATAATAAATATATAAAGAGTATCTTATTATTATTTTTTTTCAAAATGTATTCTTTTCAACAAATGTTTTTTGTACGAAACTTTGCGCACACACTGTTATATGCAGACGGCTACTTTTATTTGCCTTTGCTCTATCGTTAGAGATATTAATTCAAATTTTCTCATTGTATTATTTGAGAAACAAAGACAAATTAAGCGCCTTGGAAAGTAAGCGGCGTCTATATATGTAGGGAGAAGATTTCTAAATAATTTGAGCATTTCAAAGTGTTTTGTATGAAATATAATTTCGACGGTTTTCCTAATGTTGCAAATATTTTACTTGTAACGAATTGATTGCAAAAACGTCTTGTGCTCAGTGGTTTGTTTTCTTCCGAACATATGTTAATTACTACTACCGAATGAAATATTAATAAAAAGCCCTATGTTCGATGTTATGCAAATTGTATTTCTTTCTTTGTACCGAGGAGCGGCGCAGACGCAAATTTGTTAGGTTTTTAAAGCTCGCGTTTAGAGCTTTGAGGTTGCTGTGAATTACTGGAGTTTCAACTAGGCAGAGGTTCTTCTGAGTTTGTGTTGGTAAACCGCCACTGAAGTCGAAGTTTGTGGTCTTCGCCGTTCCTCAACTAACTTACTTTAAAAGTCAATAAAGAAGTTTCGGTCAACGTTATGAGTCTGAGGTTTTTTGGGTTCTCTACTGAAGTAATATCAAGTCAATTTACAGTCCACTATTTTTAAACAACGGAACGTACATGTTTTATGGTCCGCCATCTACGGAGTTGCAGTAAATTTGGTGAGTCAGTGTGTCTTTTTATCTTTCTTATTAGATAATGGAATTTACAACGCTTAAGACTAAAAAGCGTGTAGCTAAAGCTAAGTTAAGTAAACTGAAAGAGAAAATTGCAGTGACTTACAATTCTGCTGATGTTGATCAGTTAGAACTTCTTAAATCTAGATTAAATGATTTAATGATCGAACTTTCGGATATTTTTAGTAACATATTTGTAGTGTGTGAAGAAAAAGATATTGATGTATTTATAGAAGAACAGCAGGTCATACAAGATACTGTTGATGAGTTAATTTTAATGCTAACCAGAGTTATGAATGTTAAAGACATTAGTGTGGAAACTAAATCTTGTGAAATAGTGAGTATACGCTTACCTAAGCTAACTCTTCCTGGCAGTACTGAAGAATTTAGTGGCAGTACTGAAGAATGGTTATCATTTTCTGATTTATTTAAAACGGCGATAGTAGATAATGACCGTTTATCATGTGCACAAAAGCTACAATATTTAAAGGGTTCTTTAAAAGGAGATGCTTTGCGGATTGTTCAAGCTTTAACTATTTGTGACAGGAATTTCGAAATAGCGTGGCATTTATTGTGTCAAAGATTTTCACATAAGAGAGAATTACTTTCATCGTTATTAAAGAAAATCTTGTATTTATCAAATTTACAATCTGAAATTCCTAGTCAGATATTAGCGTTAGTAGACACTGTAAGAGAGTGTGTATGTTCGTTTGAAAATCTAGGATTCAAAATGCAGCAATTCGCGGATACCATTTTAATGTTAATAGTACAGTTTAAATTGGATTCTTCGACGAGAGGATGGTGGGAAAGAACATTAAAGAGTGAGGAAATACCAACACTTAATAATCTTCTAGAGTTCTTGAAATCTCATGCCATGTTCGGAAACGCGTTAATTTTGTCAAGAGAAATAATGTTTGTTTTAATTGTTTGGTTTCAAACCATAAAGCTTTCGAATGTAGAAGTACACATAAATGTAAAAAGTGCTTTAAAAATCATCACACACTACTGCATTTCGAAAGAGTTCAATATGAACCAAAGGCACTTAAAGGAGTTTCGAACAGTTCGAATGAATTATCAGTGACGGCTAAGCCATTTTTCCCTGGGCCAGAACCTCGCGCTCAATCGGCTGGGTCAGGGGAGAATATCGCAAGTTCTAGTCCAGTAATTAAATCTTGTGTTTCAGACTTTAATTTTCAGAGTGAAGTTTTATTATGTACGGCTGTTATTAAAGTGTTAGATTCATCGGGTGAATACCAATTGTGTAGAGCCCTCCTTGACCCTGGCAGTCAAGCAAGCCTGATTTCAGAAGATTGTGTACAAAGGCTAGGGTTAGCAAGAAGAAATGCCAAAGTTTTTATTTCATGTTTAGGGTCTTTGGATACGAAAACTAATGGGATTACGGAAATAAACTTCGTTCCGCATTTTCCGGCGAAAGTGTCATTTAAAACACCAGTATTTATCATCAATAGAATTATTGGAACTTTGCCGCATTTTACATTGGATAAGAAGTACGTTGAGGAATATAATGATTTAATGTTAGCAGATCCAACATTTTACAAAAGTGGGCCTGTTGATATACTTTTAGGCGTAGATATTGCCTTACCTCTTTTAAAGGGAGAAATAATTAAATGCGAAGAAGGTAAACCGGTAGCTTCTCGTTCTGAACTAGGATGGATTATTTCAGGTAGTGTGAATAATTCAACAGAAATTAATCCTACTATCTATGTTAATAATATACAAGGGTAAACTGATCAGATGCTGTCTGACTTTTGGAAATTGGATGCTGTACCTACGTTTGACATGCTTACTAAATCGGAGAGAGTTGTGAAGATTATTTCAAATCTACATATACGAGAGAGGAAAGTGGGGTATATACTGTGAAATTACCGTTTCACTCTCCGCCTTCTCAGCTTGGAGATTCCAGACAATTAGCTATGCGTAGATTCCAATCTTTAGAAAATTCACTTCTAAAAAGGCCTCAGATATATGAACAGTATAAGGATTTCATGAGGGAATACCTTGAGCTGAGACATATGGAGGGAGTGCCTGAGGGAGAGATTCTTATTGACTCTACGTATTACATGCCTCATCATGCCGTATTAAAGGAATCAAGTACTACGACTAAACTGAGAGTTGTTTTCGATGCTTCGGCTAAAACGACATCGGGTCTTTCATTGAATGATATTTTGATGGTTGGGCCAAGAGTTCAGCAAGAGCTGTTTCCAATTCTTCTACGGTTTAGAACTCACAAAATTGCAGTATGTGCCGATGTAGAGAAGATGTTCAGACAAATTCGTGTCCACCTAGAAAATACAAATTGGCAACGAATGCTTTGGAGGGATAGTCCTAGTGAGCCCTTGAGTACATTTAGATTAGTGACAGTTACATATGGGACTGCCTGTGCGCCATATTTGTCTACTAGAGTAATGAAACAACTTGCATTAGATGAACAAGTGAGATTTCCTTTAGCATCAAAAATTGCCCTTCGTGATTTTTATGTTGATGATTTGCTTTCAGGAGCACAAAGTGAAGAGGAAGCAAATGTTCTAGTTCAGCAGTTGAATGAAATGATGAAAAGGGGTGGATTTCGCTTAAGGAAGTGGATTTCAAACAGTTCAGCTATTTTAGAGAATATTCCCGAGTGCTTACGAGAATCTAGTATTTCTCTTGAAATAAACAGTGACAAGAAAGTAAAAGTATTAGGAATTAATTGGAACAACTCTAGTGATACGTTTCACTTTTCGGTATGCATAAGTGATAAAGAGTTTTCTAAGAGGACTATTTTATCAGAAGTAGCCAAAATCTTTGATCCAATGGGATGGTTAGCGCCAACAATAATATACGCGAAAATATTATTACAAGAGTTATGGAACTTACAGCTGGGTTGGGATGAACTCGTTGATAAGAGAATAAGTAGGAAATGGAAGCGTTTCTATCTAGAATTGCCCTTACTTTCAAGCTTACAATTTCCGAGGTATGTCTTGAGTCCGAAGGCAGTAGTTATAGAAATCCATGCTTTCTGCGACGCTTCAGAAAAGGCTTATTGTGCAGTCATCTATCTCCGTACAATCGACCTTGATTCGTCAGTCAAAGTCAGCCTTCTGACATCGAAAACCAGAGTAGCGCCCTTAAAAACCCAGTCTCTTCCGAGACTAGAGTTGTGTGCTGCGTTACTTTTAGCAAACCTCTTACATGCAGTATTATCATGCATAGAACTGCCTATTAACAATATTTACGCATGGACCGACTCGCGGGTTACATTGGCATGGGTTTCATCCGAACCTCGCCGTTGGCTACCTTTTGTGGCAAATCGAGTTGCAAAAATCCAGGAAACTGTTCCAGGTATTCAATGGAATTATGTTGCTGGGAAAGAAAATCCTGCAGACTGTGGGACCAGAGGTTTTATTCCATCAGAATTTCTACAATGTGAGTTATGGATGAAGGGACCGCAGTGGTTAAACGAATCCGTAATTCATGTACAGCAAAATTCAAGTGTAGAATTAGAGGGTGAGGTTATGTTGAAGGAATTGAAAAAGAGTTTCAGTTCAAATATTTCCAAATTTGAAGAGCCTAGTGTGTTTTCAAGATTTTCGTCATGGTTAGAGATATGTCGAGTGTTAGCGTGGTGTTTAAGATTGAGAAATAATTGTAGTAAGTTACCTACAGAGCGTATAAAGGGTTATTTATCTACTGAAGAATTCTGTGAAGTTACTTCTATGATTGTTAGGATTGTGCAAAGAGCCGAATTTCCAGAAGAATTATTCTGTTTAGAATCTGGTAAACCCTTGAAGACATCAAGTAAATTACTGTCTTTAAGTCCTTTCTTGGATTCCGCGGGAGTAATGCGTGTAGGCGGAAGGCTCAGAAACTCTACAGTTTCAAATAATCAGAAACATCCTATGATTTTACCTAAGAATCACAATATTACGCGTTTAATTATTAAGCATTATCATGAAACGTATCTTCACGCAGGTACGCAGCTACTCACTTCTGTCATACGACATAGATTTTGGATTGTGAATGCTAGAGATATTATAAGAATGTGTATAAACCAATGTGTTATCTGCCGTAGAGTTAGAGCGCAAACTGCAACTCAGCTAATGGCAGATTTACCCGCTTCAAGAGTTACTCAAAGTAGAGCTTTTTCTCGTGTAGGGATTGATTTAGCAGGACCATTTAACGTTAAATATCGTCCTGGTAGAGGAGTCAGAATCTTTAAGTGTTACGTATGTCTATTTATTTGTTTTACTACAAGAGCAATACACTTGGAATTAGTTGGAGATCTTTCAACAAAATCATTCCTCGCGACACTTAAGCGGTTTATAGCTCGTAGAGGCAAACCGTGTGAAATTCACAGTGATTGTGCAACGAATTTTATAGGAGCTAATAAAGAATTAAGGAAAGCCTTTTCTATTGTTCAACGTGATGAACAGCTACAGGGTTATATTTCTTCAGAAAATATTAAATGATTGTTTAATCCTCCCTCTGCCCCTGATTTAGGAGGGCTTTGGGAAGCGGGTATCAAGTCTATGAAACATCACTTAAAAAGATGTTTAGGAACACTTATTTTAACATACGAGGAATTTTTGACATTAATAACCCAAATTGAATCCTGTCTTAATTCTAGGCCTTTGGTACCAGCTTCAAGTGATTGTAGCGACTTGGAGGCGATAACACCAGGACACTTTTTAACCGGAGCGGCTTTAAGCGCTATTCCAGAATCTAACCAAATTCAAGAAACCATGAGCTGCAGTGACCGTTGGAGGAACGTGCAAAGGTTATTTCAACATTTCTGGAATCGTTGGAGCAGTGAGTATTTATCTAGATTGCAGCAGAGACCCAAGTGGTGCAAGGTACAACAAGACCTGAAGATTGGTGATATGGTTCTTATTAAGAACGAAAATCTACCTCCGCTACGTTGGAAATTAGGTAGAATTATTAAAGTGTATCCCGGTTTGGATGAGAAAGTTCGAGTGGTGAGTTTACGCACGTCTAACGGTGAAATAAAACGACCTATAGCAAAGCTATGCGCTTTGCCATTTAATTCTTGATTTAGAGACTTTAATTTTTATTTTTCATGTTTATGCAGTTCAACAGTTTAAATTTATTGTTTGAACCCCCTTGGGACTTCAAGGCTGGGGGTATGTTCGATGTTATGCAAATTGTATTTCTTTCTTTGTACCGAGGAGCGGCGCAGACCCAAATTTGTTAGGTTTTTAAAGCTCGTGGTTAGAGCTTTGAGGTTGCTGTGAATTACTGGAGTTTCAACTAGGCAGAGGTTCTTCTGAGTTTATGTTGGTAAGCCGCCACTGAAGTCGGAGTTTGTGTGGTCTTCGCCGTTCCTCAACTAACTTACTATTTGAAAGTCAATAAAGAAGTTTCGGTCAACGTTAGGAGTCTGAGATTTTTTGAGTTCTATACTTTTCGGTATGCATAAGTGATAATATCAAGTTAATTTACAGTCCACTATATTTAAACAACGGAACGTATACCCTATAGTATCTATTTAAACGTTATTTCTTGTCAACAGAAGACAGGCGATCACACTCTTTGAAACATTTATTTCGTTACTACTACATCCAATTGAAAAACTTAATAAATCCAATATTTACATCCCTCCACACAAAAAGCGTTTTTTCTAGCCTTTATTTGAAGGCTTCTCAGATCCTCAAAATCACTGGCATGTTCACAGATTATTTTACTCGGCGAATAAAGGCATGGGCATGCATGGAACACTTATCGGAAAGGTTAAATGCGTAATAAACTCAAAAACTCAAATGCATAATATAAAGCATATTTAAAATGTGAAAAAACGTGAATTAAATTTAATTTTTTATGTGCAGAGTGAGTGACGACCATTTGTTTATAATAAACCTCGAAGAAATTTTAACAAAATTAAAAAATCTTAACGTAGACAGTTTTTTCAAAAAGTATGCTTAAACCAGCAAGTTTTTTCCAATAACGAGAATTTAAAAGTTTTAGAAGCTATTTCGAAAACCAGAATTAGGCTAGATATAAAACCGAGTTACGTTTCATTCAGGAATTTATATAAAGCTAAGCGTTAAACGAAATGATTTATCAATCAACCCTGTCAAGTAACAATAGAGATTATTATTTATTTTTCTCAAATATGAATTGGGATTTCTAATAAATATTCCTATATTTACTTTTCCAGTAAATTTCGGTATTTTAATTAATAAGCGACAATCTCTATTGATGACTGTTAATACCAAGAATCTTGAATAGGATTCAAATTCTCTAGACTAGCTTTACAAATACAGCTAAACAGGCAAAAAATAATTACACAAAATTTACCTCTCAACATCACGTTTAATAACAAGTAACGTTATCCAATGAAGGTAATGTCACATATCACAAAAGACACAGCTCTATTTTTTTAACTGAATCAAAAGTTTAGTTACAATATTTAAATAAGTGTGTAAAATGCATGTTTGTATGAAATGAATCAAGCTATTGTGAATCAGTTTACTTAATAGTGACAATGCAATATCAATAATTTAATATTTTAGTAATGAGTTTAAATATACCAGAACTAACAGAAAAAAATCTGTAGTTTGTCGATTCCAGTACTAATAAAATATTGCGGGAAGGAACAGTAATTTGTTTCAGCTAAGAGCGCATTTATCTTCTGTGATTTGTAATTTTATATGAACAATGAATTTCTTGAGTTTTTGGCAAATTGAAATGTTTTTGACGTATAGCATATTATAAGAAATTTACAATTTTCTTCGAATGTTTAAGTAAGTAATTACGAATTAAAATCCACTTTTACGGTATAAGATTTATTTTTTGAAACACTCGTGTTAGAAACATTTGCATTAGAGAAATAGGTTGTGGTGATAACTATAAGGAGCGCACTTTGCACCCCGCGTGTCTGTCGATAAACATGGCAATCTTAAAGAGAAGTTTTGTAAAAGACAGAGAGAGAATAGAGACCGGCTGTCGAGAGATAGGACGCATGTCTTGTCTTGAAGTAAAGATTAACTTTTTTAAGTTTAATTAATGCAGTGAGAATATTTAATGTGATATGGACAATGAAAAATCGAGTATTTACCGCTACGAGTCCTACAACAGGTGACGTCTAGACTTCGCTAAGTCAGGCCTTGTGAAAGAATCGCAAGTACGTTCGTTTTTCACGACTCACCATTTCATAGAACGTAAGGATTACATCGATTTCTATCGCAGATGAGTAGCAATTATAGATCACGTTATAATTTTGTTTTCTACTTATCATTCATATTTCATTTTATTTAGTAGAATTTTTACTTTTGTTTTGGTTTAACCCTTGTACAATGTCTGATGTGCATACCAAACAAATTCTGGTTTATAACCTATCAGACCCAGGTTTATTACGTCTAATGATATTGAGCAGAAAAGGAGAACTTTGAACCTTCGTTGGCGAAGGAAAAAATTCCTGCGATAGAAACAACTGTGAATGATATAGCGCTGGAATCATCCCCGGAGAGTAGCAGTGGTCGCATAGCTGGAAGAATATTGGATGTAGCTTACTCACCGATTCGACGTACCCTCCACGAGATGTTGCATCTCTGACCCTAGTAATTGCAATCACTGCATGAATTACAACCCGGAGACACAACAATGATCCATTTTGCCGAATGTCCTACGGCAAGAATTGAAAGCGACCCTCAGTGTTTGTTCAATGTTTATTGGATGGATGAGACGCACTCCACACTACCCGGGAATGTCAACACCCAGAGCACTAGTATATGGGCGACGTCGACTATACATTCCATAGTAGGTAGCATAGTAGAAAAAGAAAATAACTTGACTAAAAATTTTCTTATATTATATCGTACATACTAAAGAAAGATATCACCATTATGTAATGTGGATTTCTAAAATTTGTTTGCTAGCTTTAAATTCAAATATTCTGTGGCTCAAACTTTAATCTGGATGTTATTGACGTTGCAAATAATTTCCTTTCTTTTGGGTTTTCGATTGTTTTACATGATTCAATGTTCTATCAATGATAAGAATTTAGAAAGCGCATAGCACCGTAGTTCAAGAATGGAGAATATTCCTTGATTAGTATTTGGGTTAAATTAAGGTTTATTATGTTGAGGTGCACAGTGCGCAACGTATTATAATATTACTTCTTTTTTAAAAATCATCTTTAAGACCTTGCTTTGATTCCAAACTATCGAATTAAACTTTCAGCGCAAAGGAGCGTTAGCTCAGAAGTCCAAATTTAAAATTTGAAGTTTATTTTAATATCGATTTCCTATTTTATAACACTTTAACGAATTTTGATTGAGAAACTTAAAGATTTCAAAGCGTGCAGTGGAACACTGTACGGGAAAAAATATCTCCAGCCCGCGGGACTCTGTATTGGAAATTCTAAAGATATGCTCATTTTAAAATTATATTGCGATATTGCTGTTGAATTCAATTTTATGGTTTACATGCGAAGAACGTAATATTTAATACACACATATAACACAGATAACGATAAAAAAAAAGCCCATTCGGGAGTAACGTAAAATTTGAAAGAATTCAGATTTTTGTTTTTCAGTTTTTTAAAGAACTGTATTTTGTGCCTAGCTATTTATTTGCACCAAATGTAAATTGAATAAAATGTACTTTACAAATATTCCAGTTTATTTTTAATATAAGCGGATATTCTTTCTTGTAGGTGTAAAAATAAAACAAATGTAATTAATGATAGATGTTTAAACTTTTTACAGTATGAAATATTAGATACATGAATATGATTCAAAGTGTTTTATTAAATGCCTTTAGTTTTCTCCTAAAAGTGGTGTTCTTTTTAAGAGGGATCAGTTAATATACTTTCTACTTTTCAAAATATATTCATTCAATACTATAAACAAATACTGGAATATTCTATTTAAAATGTACATGCATTCAATCCCATTTAGTGCGACACCTGTTTCTGTTGTACCTGTTGTACGGTTCGTACAGCCATGCCATTTATTTTAACTTGCTGTCTTTAATAACACGCAAGATTCAGTCAAATATGAACTACTAGGGCGGTTATGCTTATATTATATCGTGCATACCAGTACATAATAATTTCGTATCGTACATACCAGTAAATTTTGACAGACGATCTTATAGAGTTCATTAACGAAACCACCTGTTGGCAAGCGATATATTATAAGCAGTGCTACTGCAAATGTTTCCATGGCCAACATTTGCATTTTTCTTTGTGGAAGATCATTCCATTGTTCAAAGGTTACGTTTTCTGACATTTAGATGCAATATAATAAGTCTGGAGTAACACTTCTTACCCTTCACCAACGTTGACAAATTTGTTCACCCATGTCGAATTTTCTTGAAATTCTGTCAGTTCCATTTCAAATTGTAAACATACTCCCACTCAAACATGTCACTTTAAGATCAGCCATTTTAGGAGAGTTCTTGAAAGAAACTGCAATAATTCTCTCCAAATACCGAAACTTTTAATTTCCTGTCGATACTAGTTCCTTTGAATTTTCTAAAAGACCCAAATGGCTTTTAAACTATTTTCTTTGTCTTTGGAAGATAATTTATTGGCAAACCTCGACGTCCTTTCTAAGTGTCTTTTAATTTAGGAGAATTATTTAAACTTCTTTACTTCAATATCTTTAAAGAATACATAAAATCTGTGCTCTAAGGATCTTTTCATCTCGTCCTATTTGTAGTTTTTCCCTTTCATTAATTAATTATTTATATATAATTATATAGTTATTATTATATAGTTAATATTATTATTATATAGTTCTATAAAGTAGTTGAAAATATTAAATTATACAGCCAAATATGATCCAGTGATCCAGCTGTTCTGGTAATTCTTACTTTTTTTCCGGTATAAAAAATTGAATTTCATCCAAACCTTCGAGAAAACTATGACGAACGTGTCCACGACTCATGCCACAGGATTTTAAAATATTTTCCCCTTGTCTCCAACAAAAATGTAATATTTCATTGAATCACAAACTTGCTCTAATCCTACATTAATTCACATTAAAGTCTATTTTTTCTCCTGTCAGCAAGAATTATTTTCTTAAAGATCCCATCTGTATGTTTCATTTTTGCGTGATTTAACATATGGAACTGAAAATGGTTTGAAATTTCTCGTCAGGGAATATGAATCATGTTTTCCAAAAGAAGGAATTAAAAAAATTCATGAGTTAATCACCGAAGGACCCTTATTTACCCTTATTTCGTTTGTATCTGTATTAATTATCCACACGTTGTATCACTTTTCAAGATGTTGCCTCCAAATATTATCACCCTGTTTTATATTTGAAAAAATTAAATAATGAAGAATCTGAATGAATATTTCTCGCATTGTGAAAAAACAACGGTACTCAGATTCATTAAATTTTGAATAACATAGTTCTCCACGCAAACATAGGCACCTGGAAGCCAGAATTTGGAGTCTGAATTTTGTTTTATCGCCTATTTCATATTTTGAAAAACTTTAGCGAATTTATGATTAAAAATCTCCACCGTTCCAAACCGAGCAGTGGCAACACTAAAAGAAATAGTACATTTTTTATTTCCCGCTTCGTTTGAAAACTCTAAAGATATGCTCTTCTTAAATATTTTTAGCCCAAAGTGGTGTTAGTCCAAATGCTCTCGAAAAGTGTATCTATGTGTAAATGAAAAAAAGACCTCTTTATACTCAACATAAAATCGGAAAAATTTCAGATTTTCTTATTATTATTGAAATTAAATTGAACGTTAATTGAGTTTGCATTTTTGTACATTATAGATAGTATTGATAATAAATATATAAAGAGTCCCTTATTATGCTTTCTTTTCTGATTCCTATACAGCAACATTAACATTTAACATTTTATTTTTTCAAAATGCATTATTTCCAAAAATGTTCTTGTCTGAAGCTTTGCGTCTACACTATTATATGCAGACAGCTGCTCTTATTTGTTTTTGCTCTACCATTAGAGATATTAATTCAGACTTTCTCATACTATTATTTGAGAAGCAAAGATGAATTGAGCGGTTCGGAAAGGCAGCGGCCTCTATAAATATAGGGAAGAAAATTCTGCTTAATTTGAGAGTTTTAAAGTGTATTGTATAAAATATAATTTCGAAGGTTTCCCTAGTCTTGCAAATAATTGGCTTGTAACGAATTAGTTACAAAAAACGTTTGAGTTGAGTGGTGTGTTTTCTTCCCAACACGTGTTAATCACTACTACCGAATGGAACATTAATAGAAAGCCCTATAGTACCTATTTAAGGGGTGTTGGAAGCCCAAAATCTTCAAAACATTGTGATTTCAGATTTTTGCATTTTCAAATTCCCTACACCTGTATCTTTCTAAAAATACCATTCTTTAATCTCTGTGAAAATTACAACTGTAAAAAATCTAGTTTTAATTTGTAATCGACATCTTTGATAAATGAGGATTTTTACATTAAAAACGCGTTTTTTTCCAAACGTGATTATTTTTAGCCTCGATGTATCTTTTCTCAGGAACTACTGCTCACAGGTATCTGAAATTTTTATGGCTTATCTATTAAATTTTTAATATTTACTGAAATGAGCCTTTTGTGATAAACTAAGAAAAAAATTTAAAAACGTTTTTGTGTGAGAAAAGGGCTAAATTTTACTATGCCTAACAAAATATTCTGCAAATTACTCTAAAATATAAAATGTTCCAAAACCTCATTTCAGTATCTGATAGATATCCTTTAATTACACAAACAATTTCAAGCGTGTAGCTACAGCCGATTTTGAGAAAATGTACATCAAAAATGGCCAATTTAACAGTGCCGGTATAGGGGTAGCTGATACCACTAACGTTATTTCATGTCACGACAAGAGAGGCGATCACACCGTTTGAAACGCTTATTTTGTCACTACTATATCCAATCGAAAAACGTAATAAATCCAATATTTACATCCACCCCCCAAAACAAACTGCGCTTTTTCTAGCCTTTATTTGAAGGACTCGCTTCTCAGATCCTCAAAATCACTGGCATGTTCACAGATTATTTTACTCGGCGAATGACGACCAAGGGCTTGTATACAGCACTTATACGTAATTTAAGTACCTATTTTATGAAATCAGGCAAAAACCCAAATACATTAATATAAAACATGTTTAAAATGCGAAACCCCGTGAAATAAATTTAATTTTTGTATGTACAGAATGTTGTATTTCGTGTTCCAGAGTAAAGTACCTGTTCTGGTAGATTACAACAAATATTTCTTATTTAGTTTAGGAACGAAGTTATCATTTCAGGAAAATGGAGCATATAAAGGCTTTCACAACCTCGTCTAAAGTGTGCGACCATTTTGAGATATTTTTCTAGGCCTAGTTTTACCTGGGATACAACTTTACAAAGAATTCCGAGATTCTTATTTGTTTACGAGGGAAGGAAGAGTGGGAAGAGGTTTTAAAATTCTAAAATTTTTCTGGTTTTTTGAGGTAGTTAAACTTTTTGCTGAGTCCTGGATATTCGGAATTTTAATCTTAAATTTTGAAATATTCAGCATCCATGTGCATGGTAACTGTACTTGTAATTGCTTTCAGATTTGTTCTAGATAAATGCCTGCATTTTCAGATGTGTATCTTTCTAATTAGTTATCTATTTATCTACCTCTATCTCTCTACTTATATGTATATATTATTATTATTAGTAGTAGTAATATTAATATTATTATATTATTTTTAATATTAATTATTAGTAGTAGTAGCAGTATTAATATTATTATATTATTTTTAATATTATTATTATATCACTGTTTATATTATTTTTAATATTATTATTAATAGTATTGCTAGTATTAATATTGTTATATTATTTTTAATATTATTATTTTTATATCATTGTTCATATTATTATTGTTATTATTGTATTTTTATTCTAGTATTTATATTTATTGAAACGAAAAGCGTGGTCGGAAGAACATATTTCTACGAATTTTAATGTTTTAAATTATTACAACTAGATGAGTCAATTTGAAGTAATATAAATAATTACATGCTTTAAAATATAAATAATTGTTCCTTATTTTGGTTTAAAATATTTATAAAAAATTTCAATGTATTCTAACATTTTAATTTACATTTTTCTTGGCCCTGAAATTTGACAGTAGGTTATGTTTTATTTTTTAAATCCATTTAAAATTTTTAAGGATAATCATTTTTCTTCCTTCCTCTAATTTTAAATTATATATATATATATATACATAAATTGCAGGATATGGATTTTAATTACTAATATTGAACGAAACAGAAGCAAGCTTACATGGGTTCGTGATGCAAAACCGGGCAGATTTATTCTTTGAGTTTTAAGCAAAGATACGGATTTTCACTTTGGTTGAAAACCCTAAAACCGAATTTTTCAATACAAGCTTTGATTCGCGAAGAAGTAATGATTTTAAAATGTAAAATAAGCCAGTCTAATAGATGATATTAAGCATTGGCAAATTGCTGAAAACCAGTTTTTTCGTTCCCTTTTGTGGTATAAATAGTGAAGTACAATTCTGATAAACATTTCAAGTTCAGGCGATTTTTCCATTTTTCTTAAATGAAGCTGCGTTGCTCCTTTTAGGCAAAGCGGTGGTTTTGAAAGTATTAGATGATTGTTTCCTTTGTAGCTAGGTTTGTTTTAGGATGGTGTTGGCTGCTAAATGTTTACGCGATATGTTTTGGAAATTTTAATTTTTAATGTCAGTGAGGACGATTCAGTTAATTTTATATTGTAACAAAATTCAAAAATCCTAATCTAGACATTTTTTTTTTTCAAAACGTGAATTAATTTGCATACAAAACTGAGTTACGATTCATTCAGGAATTTATTTAAAGCTAAATGCTAAATGCAATGATTTATCAAACAGCCCTATTAAATACCAGTAGATATTATTATTATTCATTTTTCCTAAATATAAATTCGGATTTCTGACAGATCTTTCTATGTTTACTGTGCTGTCAAATTTCGACGTTTTGATTAACAACTGTCAGTTGTTATTGAAATGATGATTGATAATGCCAAGAATCTTCAACATGGTTCAATTTCTCAAGACTAGCTTGAAAATAAAGCAGTGCATAAATTATCACTCAAAGTTTACCTCTCAGCATCAGTTTCAGTATCAAGTATTCGCAGACCTTTATCCAATGGGCGTAGTGTCGCATATGCTGAATAAGAATAACTCCACTCACGAAAAACATCTCATTTGATGAAGACTCAGCTTTATTCTTTATTTTTTAAATAAAAGTTCAGTAACAAGATTTAAATAACTGTGCCAAAAATGTAAAAAATGAGTTAAACCACGTAGTTCAGTTTGCTTAATAGTGAAAAATTAATATTGAAATTTAACAATGTTTACAAAATGAGTTAAAAATAAGCACAACTAAAAAGTACAGAACCAATGGAAAGAAAGCTTTTATATTTTTCCAATCTCAATATAAATAAACGAATGTCCGAAGTATTACAAATTTACTACATCAAGTGCTAATTTTGATCTATAATAATACATGAATTTCTTCAGGTTTTGGACAGTTAATTATTTTTTACCTACAATATATAATGACGAGCAATACATTAAAAGATTTATTCGAGTATTTAAGTAAGTAATTACGAATTAAAAATCTACGTTTCGGATATAATATGTGTTTTAAAGGCTTATGATGTGTATATGTGGACAGGTGCATAATTAAAACATGTATTTTATTTGGAGCACACAAGACGGTTTAATATTTGAAATAGAAGCTTTAGCTCTTGTTTACTATAGAAAGTAATTTGTATTATATTGCTGTGCCAAACAATTGTATGTGCTTAACATTATACGATCAAAACTGGTGTTAATTCAGATTATACGCGAAACGAGATTTGAAGATTGGTATTCGTCTTTACACTCTGCGGACGAATATTGAGTAAGTGCAAAAGGCCTTTCTATGTAACTTTTTTTAATATTTTATATCATATGAACTTACAAAAAACTGTAAGTAGGTTATCATTGTTTTAAAAAATGGTGACTTTGGGATATTCTATACTTTGTATAAACAAACAAGAAAAATATTGTAAGATTCCCTCATTGATCAATATTCAATTTTAATATTTTATTCTCAGTTTTTGGGAGTGAGACTTAGTTCATGTGTTCCAACTATCTATAGTTTTGGTTTCAATTGACATATAATAGCACGTAAATCACCAACTTCGTATTGTCTCCTGTGTTTGGCGAATAAGGCCCCAGAAATCCATTACTACCAACTTCATGTTAGATATAAATTAAAGAGGACATCTGGGTGGGAATCCTGTTGAACGAAGGGCTAAAAACGCAAACATTGCATGTTTTCTTGAGGCATGTTAAGTTAATTAGCTTTGAGCGCTATATGTTGTAATATTCAATATGATGTGCAATTACCTTTTCGCTATTTATCTTATAAATCTGAACCTAAATTCATTCACTAGTAATAAACATGCGTCTACAAAACTGAAAAAAAAAAAAAAAAAAAGCTTTTTTTTTTTTTCTAATTTCTTAGAGTCTGTTCTTATGAATCAGCAATTGGCCCACTTCATGACTTATGTACTAGAAAATGTTTGGAAAAAGTTAATAAAAATCTGATGTGTACACCACATGACGTCTTTGTACGGAATATTAAATTATACGCATTTTTCTTGCATTTCATTTAAACTTATTGGATTGAATTAAATCTACTTCGCCGACAGCGCATAAACCACAATAGAATAAATGCATTCTTTAAAATTCACTCTAGTATTTGTTTACCATAGCGACACTCTGGCGCTAGATTCACTTAAAAATTATCACTGTAACTAAATTTGTATTACTGCCAGTTTGCGCGCAGTGCTTCAGTACAAAATTTAAATTTTCGGAAAATACTGTTATTTTTTTCTTTATAAAACAAATTTTTATACACTATTAAGTAAAATAAATAAAGAAAGATAATCATCTATGTATAAAGATGACACACTGAAAATTTCATATATGTATGACAAAAACAATTTGACTTATTAAAACTCGAAAATCAGCTAAAATTCTCGCTTTTTGTGTTGCGCAAAAGTAATGACTCCACTTCAGTATTATATTTCGTTCATATATTATAACTCATAATGAACAAAATTTATATCATTGAACAAAATAGAGTTATCTAATCGTTGCCACATGTTCTATTCAAATGCTATAATAAAGCTAGAATGATGTATAAAAGAAATTAAGCAAACAAAACAAAAAAAGAAACAGTTTTTCACAGACGATTGAGTATTTCTCATTTAATTAATTCAGTTCTCACTTCGCGAGAAGGCAAAAATGCATAAAAACTCAAAATATCTATATTAAAAATTACGAAGTAAATCTTAAACGCTTATTTACTCGAAAAAATTCCAGAAAGGATTAAGCCTGATTTAAATAATAAATGAGGGTTGGTTGGTAGGTTGGTTGGTAACGGAGGACGGGGACGCCTGATGTCTAACAGAGGTAAACAGGCATGTGTCCCGCGCCCTCCACTAACCAGGAACAACTCCATGGGGCCTCAAAAGGCCGCCTCGGGAGCTTTTTAGGATGTTAACAAGATCATTTACATGGCCATACAAGGGCAGATTGCATTCGTTTTACCGTTTTGACATTTGTTGTTGCAATTTGCTATAGTAATTTTGCACATTCACAATAAAATTCTAATAAAAATACAAATTAAATATACAGATACAAAAATACAGTTACAAAATAATACTCGTAGGATCAAAATACAGGCTCATAGGGGAAAAAAAAAAAAGTAAAAATAAAATAAAATAAATAAATAAAAATAAAAAAAATTAAGTATTATGCATATACAGAAGAGGAAATGTTAAATACATTTAATTGTACATTATTTGAAAGGTGTCTGTAATAGGGACTTATGTAAATTTTAGGAGTAGACTTATGTGTCTGAGAATGTGGAACTGCATGCTGACTTAGTTAGTGTATCATGTCTTGAGAGTTTTGGTTAATGAGGAGAGCACAAAGCTTGGCCCATTCTCTTGAGCTTGTTAACAACTTTGCAAATTGTATTTACTGCCGGTTTGTGCTTTATAAGGAAGCGGTGATAAGCTTCACTATTGTTGATAGGAAGAGGGAGGTGATTTCCTGCTGTCAGATGGCATTCAAAAACATAGTGGTCTGGGGAGCCTTCCGCTCCGCAGGCGCATATGTCCGTTGTTGTTATGCCATGTCTATTGAAGTAGGTCGGGAATGGGCGGTGTCCCGTAATATAAGCCGTCAGAGGAGCTATTGCAATGTTGCGTTCAGTGCTGACTTTCGGGAGGTAGCTGTATGTACGTCTTCCAGTTGTGCAGTGCGTCCAGTCTTCCTGCCAAAGATTTAGGCCTTGACCCAATAATAAATGAGGGCGATATCTTTGATGTTGCGAAGCTAAGTTTCTCTAGATTGGCAACAAATCCACTAGTCTCCTGTTTCAAATGTAAACATCAATGGCCGCTATTAAAAAAGGCTTAGCGGCAATTAAACAACTTTAAAATTGCTGATAATTCTAAAAATATTGCACACAGATTTACTAAAGGCATAAAATCCTTAACCGGAAGATAAAAACAACATAATTCAATCATTTTTAAAGCAAAAAATGTAGAATTTACCAACATATAAGAGTAAAGAAACTGAGATCACTGAGCCGGGGAACAGAGTGGATATATATATAAATATATTTATATGCGTTTGGTGCGGCCGATTGCAACCAAAATACGAGATGCACATCTACATGTTATAGCAGTCCTATATACAAAATTTCAACGTTCTGAGGCTACTCGTTTTTGAGTTATGCGAGATACGTATGTACGCACGAACGTACGTACGTACATACGTTCGTACAGACGCCACGAAAAATTCTCTTCAGAATTCATTTTAAAGCAGTTTTATAATTTTTTTGAAGAAACAGAGTATTTTATTCTGTCCTCACGAACAGATATCACGCAAACACATCGTTAAATTGCATTCGATAGCGGTCAAAATGGATATTTTCGTTGAAATATGCTGCCTGAAAACTTTTCGCGATTACAATACTTCCTTTTTACTTCGTACAAGGAAGTAAAAATGTAAGGCATAACACGTCTAAATCTCAATTGTTCTGCAGTTTTATTTGCGTGTTGTGTCGGAAATTATAATTGTGTTACAGTAATTTAATGAATTGCTATTAAAGTCTTTAACCGAAATTACATAACTTGTTTCTTGATCATGTCTAAGCTCTTGTTTTAATAGCAGATTTCATGATGCTGATACATAGATAGGCTAACGATACTCCATTTACTGACTTAGTTGCGAACATTTCATTTAGTATCCTGATCGGAATATTCCATAAATATTTGAAACATATGTATAATAGTAATTTAATATGAAAACACAATAGTTAATTTCTATAGATGTAAAAGTTGTTACAAGAGCTGGTATCATTTCACATGCAGCAGAAAGCTTTTCAGACAGCTTAAAAATTATTATTCCTCTTGTATCGTATATTACAACTGTGCCTTACTATGAGGAATTTGGGTATAATAATAAAGTAAATGGATATTCCTTTCGAGCATGCAACCTGTAGCTTCCCTATAATCTTCGGCATCGTAAAGTTTAAAATGTAAGATTTCCATTTTAAGGGTTACACAATTTTTTTATTGAAGAACAATACTAAATCTTCTTTCACCATTTTCCAGTTAATATGTAACTCAGAAATAATAACTGATGGTGTTTTATTAACGGCTCTCCTTGCAGGAATATAATTTCTCATGTCTTGATCGCTGTTACGTGATCCCATTCCCATCTTGACTGCTATATGTCATGTCTTGATTGCTGTTGTGTGGTTCTCCTCATGTCTCGACTGCTGTTGCGTTATACGATTCTCCAGGATTACTGTTTATTGTCTCCTCGTTCAACTCTTCATGCAGTGGGATGAAATTTGTTTGAGTGTTTGTTCTCTAGATTGGTGGATTACCAAAACATATAAACTTGATATACAATAATTTGATAACACAACAAACAAGTACCTCTTCACTAACGAAACTCAGAATACTACACAATCATACTTTTACATCTCTTATAACAATTGAATTCCAAGGAAATATTATTTAATCGCTTAATTGTTTAATACGTTTCATTAAATTACGACTTAAAAGTCAAGACAAACATACATAATTCGTTTTAAATACAATCCAGCTCCTTTTTATTTAACTAATTTTCATTTAACGTTCTTAATAACAAATAGTATAAAAAGTATAACTTTCTTAATAACAAATAGTATATTTTATAAATTATTTTTAACGCGTTTGATAAATTTCTAAAAGAAAAAAAAATTACATTCACATTTAACAAATTTTTTTTCGCAATTTATGAAAATGTCCATATTATTGGCATTAAAGCATCTTATCACGTTAAGAAATTCTTTTATCGACATTCTTCAAGATATTCTTTTAACCATTTCAAATTCAATTTTCTAGTTTCAAGGACTTTTTATACTTTTTTGGCTGCATTACAGCAAAGCAACTTAATTTACCATTTTTAACTTTTTTAGAAACTTTTATAAAAAAGTTTTAAACCATCACCACAAAATTCTTCATTTTTTGCCTTTGGATAGCATCTTCAATGTCACCACGAATCATCTCTGCATCAGTACTATAAGAAATAATTTTATATCTTTTTTTCAGCAGGTAACGTTGATTAAATTTCATATTTTAATAAAGGATTTATCTTTATTTCTTCCCTTTTAAGTCTTCGCATGCATTTTATGCATGCATTCAAACAGTATACCCTCTCTGTTTTTTTTCCGCATATTCCTGATTCCAGTTTTGAGTTTAGTAGGATATATTACACCCACAACTTTTGATTTTGTTTCTTCAGAAAAATACTTGCTTTATTCGGATATAATAACAAACATGCTCTTTTCTTTCCTTTCTCACCCTTTCAGTGAAAACGTTTTTCTTCTGCCTCTTGCGCTTTTTAAAACTCCACAAAGGAGGGTTCAGTATTCTTTTTTTATCCGAATTCCGTTCTTTCCTTCATTTTGACTAAACAAAATTGCAATGATTGTGAAAAAATCACTACTAAATGCACTCTCTTCTGTTAAAATAATCGTTTTTGTTTAGTTCTACTTATTCTAGTTGATCGTTCAACTATTGTCTCATTACCAATTGTCAATAGTTGAGCCTCATAAACTGGCGCGGTGTCCATCATGTACTCAGGCTGCACGCCCTTATCCATCTTTAAATCTATTTTCTCGAGTTTGGTATTAACCTCCCATAGGAACTATTACACCAGACTAGGACAAGATCCCAAACTCTGGAAATTTTGTCATTACAGATTCAAAAATAGCTATAAACACTTTATCAGCTTTCACCAAGAAAGAAAATACTTTCCTTCTCTCAATTGTAACAACTGGCCCAGGGTGACTGTATAGTAAATAACGCAATGGGGGACTGTTATTACTCGGCAATAAACAAAGTGATAAGCAATGATAGCAAAAAAAAAAAAAAAAAAAAAAAACAAACTTTGGGAAATGCCTTAAGTGAAAAGATACAGAAGCGAGGAGCCTAAACAAATTCTTGTTCGACGAGCCAGCTCCGAATGATCCTGGCATTGATTTATACGGTTTTACCTTGGGTGAAGAATGTGAAATTGAATTTTTCGCGTAAGTTTTTATTCGAAGAAGAAAAAATTCTACAATCAAATCATGGACCTCATAAGAAATGGACTAACCCAAATGGGTTTTCTCCCTCGTCTAAAGCGTTGCCGGCTGTCACCTTGATCACATCCGGAGTAGTAGGGACGACTTGCAGAAATTTAACATTTGTTGCCTATTGCAGCGTGTATAATTGTCAAGAAAAAGCTGGTTGTAGCCCCTCATTTCACAAATTAGAGTTTCTACATATTTTTAATTTTGAAATTGAGATTGAGTTTTTACAATTTAGCATATTTATCAAGCATAATTAATGCTCCAAATAATTATAAAGCTAATGCATGCTTTCAGGGCTGGATATTTTTTTAGCTTTACCTATGTTGTAAGGAAATTTGTAACTACTTCTTTTGGAAAATAATATTTTAAATCTCAACTAATAGAAAATTTCAAACAAGCAATTTTCTCTTGCAATTTTTAACTTTTGTGTAAATAAGTAAAAAATACTAAAATATTTAAAAACGAATTTTTGAAAGTTTTGTTTAACGTTCTAAATTGTGCTGCTTTTTTAAAATTATAGATGAGTATTATAAATAATACGTAATAAATAATAATAGGTAATAACAGTCCCCCCAAAATTCCTATACAGGAATTTTATTTCAATCATATTTCTAATACATCATAGTGATAAACACTTTTGACTCCTTAAAAATTTTTATACATTTAATTCTAATATTAAAATTGTATTTAGCCGTAATAATTAATTTTGCTTGTATTTTATAGTCATTATTTTTTTTAATTTATTTTTAGTTCTGCATAAAATTTCTTTTATTTACTGTTACTTTAATTTATTAGCGCAAAGGGGCGGTAGCTAGAAAGACTGTTAGTTTCGAAGCGGCATTTTGCGCTGTTTTACTGTAAATGTCCGTGTTTCCTCGCAAAATTTTGTTACCAAATTTTATCGCCCTGAATTATATGTAAAGAAATTAAATAATGAAGCCTTTGCATGCATACATGTATGTTTCTCGCACTGTGACAAAAACGACATCTAGAGCCATCAAATTTTGAATAATGTAATCCTCCACCCGAACATAGGTATCTGAACGGCCGAACTTCGAATTTGATTTAATCTATTTCATATTTTGTACAACTTTAACGAATTTTTGATTAACAAACTCAACGTGTTCAGAGCGTGCACTGTACAGAAAATAACAGTTTTATCTCCAATGCGGAAATTCTAAAGATATGCTGTTTTCAAATGCACGTGATTTACGGGCAAAGAACATGATACTCAATAGAAGTAGGTAACGCACAAAACTTTAAAAAAAAAGGTTCCTTTTGGACGTAATATAAAATCTGAGTGCTTCTAGATTTTATTTTATCTTTTTTTTCGCTCAGAAAATTTTAAACTCCAAATTATATGAATTATTAAAATAACTAATCCACTTTAATGGTAATAATTTAATGATCATATAATCAAATAAATATGATCGTTTTGTAATGTTATTATAGTTTTGAAACTCACCGTCTGAAAATGTTCATTAAATTAAAAACAGTAAACAAAACAAAAAAAATATAAGATCTTGTTTTACCTTATTTATTTCAAAGCATCACGTACTATCAATCTTATTTAATTTTACGTTATTTGTACGCAAAATTAAGTTCATAAATTTTGTGCTTACAATTTTTACCTTTTTACCAAAGTAAAGACGTTTGTACACGAATTACGCCTGAAAAAAATGCGCAAAATGTAGTAAAAAATGCTTTCATGAGATATATTAAATCCTATTTGGAAAAACTGTGGTTTTTATAATCTCATCACTATACAGCGTTTCACATTTAATAATTAAAAAGAGTTATGTGATACAAACGCCATAGGTTTCAGTGTTAAAGTAAACCAAGACCGTCCCTACTCTTTCTTGCCGACATTTTGGTGACGCGCGCCCTGCCCACTGGGTTAGTCTATCTCTTATAAGGTCCATGAATCTAATATGATACAAGAAATTGCTGCCCACCAGTTCTTTTGTAACCACTTGTGATATAAATAATTTAAAATTACTTCTGCTAACGTAATGAATCAAACCGTCCGTCAAATTATTTAATGAAACTGCTTTGTGTTTTTGAAGCAAAGCAGTGGTAATGGAATGTAGGTTAGCTCATTATTTGCTTTGCAATTAGGTTGTCTTTGTAACGCGTCTGGCTGAAAAATTTGATTTCCAACTAGGTTGTCATCAAACTGCTTTTAGCTTACAAATGCATTCCCGCTATATTTCGGATTTTTTTTTTTTTTTTTTTTTTTTTTTTTTTTTGAACATGAGTGATGAAAATTCTGTTAAATTAAAGATGACGGAAATTGTAACAAAAACCTATAACCTAGACATTTTCGCAAAGAAGTATGCTTAGAGCTCAAAAATCATCTTCCACTGGAGAATTGGAATTTCTAGAGGCATTTCACATTCAAAAATATCTTTCTGTTCTAGTTAGCGATCCAAATTCCAATCCCTCTTTGCCTTCGATCTTTAAAGAAATTCTGTTTTAGTTCTGGTTTCATCAACAGATGGCGCTACTTGCTTATTCTTGTCCAGGCTTTCTTATCTTATCTAATCATTATATCTTATCTCTTTCATTTGCGCTGAGGATCCTTTTGAAGCTGAGGATGGTGGTTCGGTAAAAACCATCCAAACTAGTCCTGTGAAAAATTGAAAATATAACGCTGATTTTTGCCGTTTGACTTCTGAATTAGTATTTGTTCTGCGTGTTATTGTGTCTTCATTATAGAAGCCCCAACCACGCTCTTTTTTTTTTTTTTTTTTTTTTTTTTTTTTTGCTTTCTTTTTTCCACGTGGTTTTCGTCGTCTTGTGTTGTATGTGAAAAACGGCTTATGTTTCGCTTCCCTTTTTTGCACTTGGTGTGGCCGCCATTTTGTGAATGCATGGGTTTCCCTAAGTATGTTTTTGCAATTTTGAAGTTCTGTTTGTATTTCGCATATTTGGATATTGTGCTTTGGTTGTCTGATTTCATGCATTTTGTTTGCAAACGTTTTGTTTTCTGTCGTTTATTCTCCCATCAATAAATTTCCGAGTTCCATGCTCAAGGACCCCATTCCGGATATAAATTCCTGGGGTATTTTATAGGATTCTTTGACAGTGTGGTTTAATTTACATTGGTCAAACTAAGGCTTAAAATTTCACCTCAAGAAACATGAAACATATGTTAGAAAAAAGGAAACACAGAAGTATTCTGTTGCCCAACATTGTTGGTCCGAAAATCACACTTTCAAATGTTCTGCTGCCAAAATTATTCAAAAAACATCTTCCATTGGAGAACTGGGTTTTCTAGAAGTATTTCACATTAAAAAAAAAATCTTTCTGTTCTGGTTAACGATCCTAATTAAAATCTATCTTTCCATTTGGCCTTTAAAGAAATTATGTTTTAGTTTTCATTTCATCAACAGATGGCGCCACTTGCTTATTCTTGTCCAGGCTTTCTTATCTTATCTAGTCATTATATCCTATCTCGTTCATTTGCGCATTTGCAGCTGAGGATGGTGGTTCGGTAAAACTATCGAAACTAGTCCTGTGAAAATTTGAAAATATAACACTGATTTTTGTTATTTGACTTTTGAATTAGTATTTGTTCGGCGTGTTATTGTGTCTTAATCTAAATTTGATGGTTGAAATTTTATATATATATTTTTATTGTTTTCATTTTGAATTTGGATTGTTAAATATTTTGCATAATCGCCTGTAGTAACGGCAACCGCCGTCAATAAAAGGTGTGGTGTTGGTGTATTTAATTATGGCAAAGCACACTAGGGCTATCTGCCTAAAGGGAGGGATGCCTTCGGGGAGGACTTTCTAAGGGAAACTGGCTCGCACACACGTTACACATGGGAAAAACCAAGAAAACACCCATGCAGCCAGCCCGTTCGCGGATTCGAACCTCGGACCGAACTACCAGTGTTCAGCGACTTTACCACTCGGCCGCTGGTGGGCCCTTCTAACCTAGAATTTTAACTTTCAACTAATACATAACATGTAAGACATAATATTTTAATTTTTAATATTTAACGGAAGAGAAGCAAACTTGCACTGTTTTGTGAATGCAAAACTGGGCAAATTTATTCATTAAGTCAATATATAGATTTTCAGTTTTGATGAAAAATAATGAAATCGAACTTTTTCAGAACAAACTGTGATTCGGAGAAGTAATGGTTTTTAGCATCAAACAAAATCCTATCAAGCACTTAAAACATGAAATATTGCGAAATTGCTGACTACCACTTTTTTAGTCCCTTTTCATGGTAAAAAAATGGAAAGTTAAGCGAAATACAATTTTTTTACTTGCTTTTACGAAGTAAAAAGGAAGTATATTTCAACAAAAATATACATTTTGACCGCTTTCGAATGCAGTTTAACGATGTATTTTCGTGATACCTGTACGTAAGGACAGAATAAAAGACTCTTTTCCTCAAAAAAAAAAAATATAAAACTGCCCTAAGAAGAATTCTGAAGTGGAATTTTCATATCGTCTGTACGAACGTATGTACTACGTACGTATCTCGCATAACGCAAAAACGATCGCATCTCCAACATATTTGTACCACTTGGTTGGATCATCTATGGATAACTTGGATAGGACTGGAATCAGAGTGAGATGAATCCTTTCCATTTGTCCATTTCCTCTAGAAACGCCTGCAGTTGTAAATATGTGCTGGATCTTCTCTTGACTACAGTAATCTTCAAAATCTTTAGAGGTAAACGCCGTTCCTTTATCACTTACAATTCTCAAAGGATTACCGAAAGTTGATTGTTGCAGTTTCAGCTTCTGCAATGCCTCTTGAGCTGATGTAGACTTTACTGGATAGAGCCAGACGAACTTTGTAAATGCATCAACCACGGTTAAGATATCATTGTAGTTCTTATTTGTCGAAGGTAATGGTCCTATAAAACCGATATGAAAAGTGCTCAAAGGAATTCTATCTTTTGGTATGGGATTCAGGAGTCCTTCGACCTTACCTCGTTTTCTGTCGCACAAAATACATTCTATACAATTTGAAATAACTTGTTCGATTCGTTTTCTAAGGTTAGGAATATAAAAGTCGGTTTTCAGCAGATCTTTCGTTTTAGACACTGCGAAATGTCCGTTGTTGTGGATACTACGTATGATTTCTAGCTCTAATGCTTTGGGTACCACAAGTAACTCACGACCACTGTCGAACTTGTATAATACTCCACTTTTCACTAGGAAATCTTTCTTTAGTCCTTGCTCGACTAATAGCAACTGGAGACGCTCATCACTTCTTTGCGCAGCTGCAATTTTGGCTTTAATTTCTCCCTGAGAAAAAGTAACCATCATAACAGCGTTTCTACTTAATGAATCCACATGCTTCATTTGTTGCCCAGATCTGTGAACAATTTCATAGTCAAATTCTTCTAGAAGTAACGCCCATCTCGCCACTTTAGGGGTTAGATCTTTCTTAAACATAGTCTTCTGGAAAGCATCGCAATCCGTAACTATCCTGACCTTAGATCCTAAAAGGTAATTCCTGAATTTCTTTACAGCTTGTACTATAGCTAAAACTTCAAGCTCATAACTAGATAGCTTCTCTTGTTGTAGACTCGTTTTTTTACTCATGAAGTAAATGGGGTGTAACTGTCCATCATCTGTCTTTTGTAGCAATACAGCGCCGAAACCATGACTGCTTGCGTCTGTATGCAATTCTAATGGTGCTCCTTGTTTAAAAAATATGAAGAACCGGACTTGTCGATAAAAGCTCTTTCAATTTATTAAATGCATCTTTTTGCTCAGGCCCAAATTTAAATTCTGCTCCGTTATGAAGAAGTTCACTTAGTGGTTTCGCTATTTTTGAATAGTTGGCAATAAATTTCCTAAAATACCCAGTAAGGCCCAAGAACTTTGAATCTGCTTAAGGTTTTTGGGTTCGGGGAAATTTTGAACAGCCCTGGTTTTTTCAGTAGAGGGGCGAACTGTACCATCCTCAATAACCTACCCGAGAAATTCTATTTTTCGTTTCAAAAATTGGCATTTCTTAAAATTAATCTCCAAACCATATTCTTTGGCTACTTCTAAAACGCGTTTCAACTTTTCTAAACCTTCTTTCTCGTTTCGCGCTGGAAGTATAAAATTTTCCCTGTAAGTAACAACAGTGTCATCCCGAATTAAGTCTCTAAACACATTATAAATAAATCTTTGGAACACACTAGGGGACGTGCACAAACCAAAAGGTGCTTTTAAAAATTCGTACAAGCCTGAATGAGTAATAAATACCAAATATTTAGTGCAGTTTTCCTCAACCGGAACATGAAAAAAAAATTTTTTACGTCTAATGTTGAAAAAAAAACCTTTGCTTCACCCAAACGATATAAAACCTCTTCTACTTGTGCCATAGGAAAATAATCCTTAATTATGTTTTTATTTAACTGCTTGAAGTCAACACAAATCCGTGTCTTGCCCGATTTTTTCTTAACCAAAACAATTGGCGAAGCATATTTTGAACACGACGGCTTTATAATCCCATCCTTTAACCATTCATCTATTTGATTATCAAGAATTTTTTGATCAGCAAAAGGAATTCTCCTCAAACGCTGAGAAACTGGAATATCATCATTTAATATTACTTTCATTTTTAAGTCTGTACTGCGCGGCTTTTCTAACGGCTTATACTCATTAATAAGAGTGGAAACAGTATTGCGTAATCCTTCATCTTTAATATGCCATAAATCTATTTCCCTGTCTCCCTCAATGGCTGCAGAAATAAAAGACAAAAAATTCCTTTCCGACGCGACAGAATCATTTTCATATTGCGTAATCATCACCTGGTCACAACAGATCATTTTTAGACAGGAAGGGGGGGAATACAGTCTGTTATCAATTCATCAACCATCGCTGCTTCTATCTCTTTTTGTTTTTTGCTTTCGCATAAAGAAAAAGAAACTTAGCCGTTTCCGCTTTAACCATGTGACCAAACGAACTTTTGAGTTCTATACATCCACTTGATAATTTATTCGGAAAAAGGGATTTCTTTACAACTATCAATTAATTCACTTCCAGAATCTATTAAACATTTTACTTTCTTACCATCAATCAAAAGTTCAATAAATTCTAACTTATTTCTAGCTGCATTATCCTATTCAATCTCTAACCCAGATACCTTTTTTGGAGACAAACTTTCCTCCTTTCCTAACCGTTTGGGACAATTTCTCGCGAAGTGAAATAATTCCCCTTTACTCCCACAAACATAGCAAATACGATCTGGTTTACTACTACCCTGATTTACAAACTTCCCTGAATCCTTGAAATTGCTCTGAGCTTTTCTAAGATTGTTTTTGGAAAAATTAAGCTTTTTACTTTCTGGAGTTTCGATTCGCGTGTTACTGGTATCAATTAAAGATTTACCCCTGGATGAATAAAATAAATCACATTCTCTTCCCAACTGATTTGGTTGGAACCAACTTTGGCCCTCCCGAACACTAATATGTTCCTTTGTTTTAGAATCAAGAATTTCATACAACTTATCAGATACAATGAGATCACACAATTTCTTAAAGTCATCTACCTGTCTTAACTTGCAATAATAACTGAAAGTTGCACTGAGTCGAGACGCGAACTGAACATGCGATTCAGATGAATGTCTCAGAGCATTTTTAAAATTGGTCAAACATTCACGTGGTGTCGGCTGAAATTCTTTCAAGATTAGAGTTTTTAATTTATCATAATCCGCGATTTCTTGTTCAGAAACATACGTTAAAACATTATTACATTTATCACATAAATTAATCAACACTTCTGATTTTAACTCCACTGGTACGCTTTTGGTAGTAAAAGCTTTCTCAAGTGACTGAAAAAACCAATGCAGAGCTTCCGGTTTCTGAGGTACAGCTATAGTTAGTGTTTTGACGCTTCTAATAATATCTTCAACACTAGTCTGCGCGTTTCTTCTATCACTCGATACTGATTGTGATTTTAAACTTTCTAATTCAATCTGCTTCTCAATTTGAGCTAATTTAAGACGTTCGATCTCTAACAGATAGTGTTCATTACTTGTTTTAGGCGTTCGATCCTCTGCGATCGACTTGACGACGCCACGAACAAATTCAACGTTCGTTTTGAAAACATCAGAATTTTCGATAATTTTTCTAATGTCAGCTTTTTTAGCATTTTCTGGAACAGTCTGTCCAATTTGTTCCGCAATTACTATTAAATCACTTTTCTTCAAATTATTTAGGAAACTCATTTTAAAAACGAAACAAAAGTATCACTATCTTCAACAAAGAAATAAAGCAAAGTTTTCACAGTACCTTCTCTGAAGTATCCAAGTATGAAGTACCCAAATATCCCGCTCAGAGGCCCCAGATATTCTGTAATGGGGGAGTTGAAGATGTTAAATAACAATTTCAAAGTTGTTTTCCACACCACAAAACATTTAATAAAGATAATCAGAAAAGGTACAAATTAGATTAATCACAAGTGCCGTTTGATACAAACAGGATTCTGTATAGTTTTACCAGTCTTATCACATAACCGATTAGTCTTACTCGCACTTGGTGATATATTAAACAGTCAATTTACCATCTTCGCGTGGAGAACTATAGTTCCTTATTCTACACCTTCACGTGGGATAGCAGAAGAAAGTCTCTGTCATACTCCTCTTTCACCTCGCTGCTGGCGCATCGGTGAGGCCTTCTGGTGGTTGTGTCGCACTTCCAAATACTGCATATATAAAATTCTTATATATAAAAAGTAGAAAATACTCTTTTCTACTTTTGAATGTGATTGACTTCAACAAACATTTATTAAATTACGAAATAATATTAATCATGAAAAATATTTCATATTTTCATGAAATTACACTATGTGAACTCGTTAAGATCATTATATACTTTCATTTTTTTATGATAAATACTTTAGATGTCGTCTAACAGATTTATTCTTCGACATTTCACACAGATTCAGAGACTCGACGCTGTACAATTGCTTCCCCAAAATGCTGAGCTCTCCCCTCCAGCGAACGTTCATATCTCGCCACTCCCGCAGTACGTCTAGCTTCATAAATGCGCATGTGGTAATGCTACTTGACCGTAGTCGATCTCCTAAGTAGTCCTTCAGTCAGCTCTGCCTCTTCGTTACACTGATAAGCTAATTTTTCAACTTCGTCCTTAATTTTTTCTCATTCGTGTATGTATGGCAACCTCTAACCCTCTATCGGGATATCTAAAGATATGCTGTTTTTAAATATTTTGTGATTTTGCTGATAAATTGAAATTTACATGGCGTAATTGCGAAGAACATGATATTTAATAAATAAAGTTAACACATAAAGTTTTTCGCAATGAATGCAGTACGAAATTCAAGATCCGGAACGTCGGCACATCAGATGTCTTCATTTTTAAGAACTTCATTTTCTATTACGCTTCTACCGGGCAGCTATATTTCCTGCACTTAAAAGAGTAGTAGAATTGTCCGTTACTTGAACGACGACTGGAGTTTTGTCACTGCGGAAGAAACTTTTGATATATCAACTTCATTTATTATTAGAAAAATACCTAGTATTTTTATACCCTCTCTGTTTGTACATTTACTATTAAAATAACCGATCTATAATGAACTAAAATGTAAACACAATCAGGTACCGATTAGAGCTTTTGAACCGGACCTTTGTTAAAAAAAAATAGACAAAACAACAGTTTGAATGAGGCGAAGGCTCTGAATAAAGCGCAATGAATTTCGAGGGTAGTATGACACGGGACACTTTCCTTCAGGAAAAACAATGACGAACATTTCTATTCTCATTTCAATATTAAAGTTGCTTTTTCAGTACTCCTGTCAAAAAAAAAAAAAAAAAAAAAAAAAACTGAGAAAGAGGAGGAACTGAAATGTGTCACAAACATTCTGAATGAAGCAACATATCAACGGGAAATGCAAAAAGGAGAAAATCAGCATGAAAATGAGAAATTTGAAATAATAATAGATAATAAAAAAGAAAAAATGTAATGATTTGAAAGACTTTTATAGCATAATTTTATCGTACGTAAGCATTTTATAGCATAATTTAACTGTATATAATGTAAAGCATAGGAATGTTATTAAATCACACATTCAAACTAAATTGCTGGATCCCAAAATAATATTAAATATACGCTTATTAATCTTACAATTTTGCATTGACTCTCATCGAAATAAAAAAGTAGTGTAGGTTAAAATTCCCCCCCCCTTTCCTTCTTCGAAAGGTGTTCTTTTTTAACGCTGTTCGATTTTACATAAAATATTAACTTATCCTGCTAATCTGACTTATTAAAATGTCGTTGAATTGCTTATTATATTCTATTAGTTGTAATATACATTAATGGACCATTCTGCATCTTATTAAATTTCTGTTCCTATAAATTTGAATTTGACTAACCGTGGATGCCTTCTTTCCTTAATCGGAAATCTATTGCGAATGAATTTGTGGAAAGTTACCTATTCTAACTAGTTATACATATAGTAACAAGGAATATTTTCTTGTATACTTATTAAGAGTTTTCGCCGAAGTATTAAGAGGATTCATCATCGAAGGCGAATTTTCTCAGAAACAATCTACTCTTTTTACCTAAGTTTATAATAAGTCAGCAAATCAGCTGGCAATGCCAGCCATTGCAGTGATTTAGGCAGCGGTTTTAATTCTACCCGCCGTAAAGTTTTTTCAGCTTCGAATTGTTTTACAAAATTAGTTGTTGAAATAACTTGCATAATTTTCAAAAATATGGTAACCAGTTATGATTTTTCATTTTAGCGCTCAATAGCTCTGCTGGTTTATGACAGTACAAAGAACTTTGAAATCAGGGCTATTTGATTTTGAAATGCCTTCTATCCGTTATTAAAATCCTGAATCTAAATTTCGTAATATTTTTAATAGTAAAATAAAGTGCAATTTCTGTTTTAACCTAACGCTCTAAAATGTGCATAGAAAGGAAAATACTAAAGAAAGAAAAGAAGTATTCTATAAGAGTTAAAACAAAGATTTGACACTTTTGTTTTTCTTTTCTAATATTTTTATAGGAATTTTCTTATTAATCCATTTATTTATTTGTAGTAATAAAGTGTGCTATGGAGTTTCCGTCGTTTAGGTTTCCTCTATCCCTCCTGAAAGTTTGTAACCGATTTGCTGAATCCCCCTGCATGTTAATATGTCTGTCATGTAAGACATGTATTTTAATTATAAATATGTAACGAAAGAGAAGCAAGCTTACATAGCTTGCTGAGTGCAGTTTTTTTTTTCAACTTTCAATTCGGATGATGAATGATAAATCGAATTTTTTTAAGCGAGCTTCGAATATGTAATGAATTTAAAAATCAAATATAAATACACTACTTAAATTGAGTCATTTCAGAATTCCTGACTACCAGGTTTATCGTAACTTATTGTGTTAAAAATATTTAAAATTACTCTGTCCAGCAATCAATTGTTTAATTTTCTTGTTGAAGGTATCAGGAAAAGCCATTTTTTGGCTAATTATAAAACAGTGGTGGATAACATATCACTTAAGTTTCAAGTTTAAGGTCAGCGATTGGTAGATATCCGTAAGGGTCGTTTTCCGAGATAGATTGCTGAAGTAATGACCGATAATCTCACCAAAACCATGATGAAGAAAATTCTGAACATGAACAAGAAGTAAACAACGCAGTCGACCTGATCAAAATTAGAAATAACGGAGACTACATCAAATTTACTTCCCTAAGAAAAGTTAGAGAAATTATCAAAAATTTACAGAAGCAAAAGGCTATGACAAATTTAATAACGAAGCCCTTAAAGCTCTTCCGAGAAATTGTATTTGCAACATTTTCAAATGATGTATTAGGATTTCGCCTTTCCCTCAACAATGGAAACATTCTGTGATAATAATGCTTCTCAGTCCAGGCAAAAATCCAAAGGAAGTGTCCAACTACGGTCCGATTAGTTTATAACCGGCCATCAGTAAAGTGTTTGAAAAAAGTATCAGTGCAAGACTTAACGAACACCTCGAACGGCTCGAACTTATTGACGATCATCAATTCGCTTTTAGAGAAGGACATTTCAGATTTTAAACCGTACTGAAATCATCAGATACTTACAACCTTCATCATCAGTTTTTAAAACTTACTGAAAATATTGCTAATGAATTCTTGAAGAACAAAGCAGTCGCTGCATGCTACTTCGATTTCGAAAAGGCTTTCGATCGAGTGTGGCATGCCGGCGTAATTTACAAGCTTTCTAATTTTATATTACCTAATAGCTTCCTCAACCTTATTATTTCCTTAAGTACCTTATTATTTAAAAAAAAATAAGAACTTTTAAAGTGCGCTGTGGTGATGTTCTCTCAAGTAATAAAGTTATTTTTAAAAGTGTCCCTCAAAGATCGGTAATTTCACCAAAAAGTTTTTATATTTTCGTTAATGATATGCCAAAGCCCTTCTCTTCTAATATTTTAAAATATGCCGACGTCACTGTAATCATCAGAAACTCTACAAACCCAAAGAACACAATCGACAAACTAAGATTCCAAGTTAATATAATTGTTGCCTTGTGCAAACTTTGGAAGATTAAATTAAACCGCCGCGAAATCTCTGGGAGTTATAGGAATTACTGGAAAACATACATGTTACATTATACATGTTATTCGAAATTGAACCACTGATAAGTTCCTCACTCTCTGCCGTTGTTAGTATAAAAAATGAGATAAAAAAGTAGATAGTAGATAAAAAAATGACAGTGAAACCAGCAGTAGACCTGAGGTATTAGACGTCCACGCATCGCCAAAGAAAAAGGAACTCGGAGACTGTCCCGGTTGGTACAGCAAAATAGGCGGCAGACGGTGTCTTTGCTGACAGACCAATAAAATGCAGGTATAAGTGTTTCGGAACACACAGTTCAGAGGACAGTGTTGTCTGTGGGACTGCGCAGCAGACGTCGACTTCTGTCGCTTGAGAAAACGTCGTTGCAAACCCCTCCTACTGTGCGCCCAGGAATATGGAGACAAGACTATGGATAGGTGGGAAACAGTTGCTTGGACGCAAGAATCACGAATTCTCATTCATCACGTCGATGGTCTTATTAGTGTACGCCATCTTTTAAGCGAACAGCTGTTCTCTTATGCAGCAGGCCATACATCTGATGGTGGTGGCGAACTTATGCTTTGGGGGCTTGGACCTTATAAGAGATAGACTAACCCTGTGGGCGGGGCGCGCATCACCGACATGTCGGCAAGAAAGAGTAGGGACGATCTGCTTTACTTTAACACTGAAACCTATGGCTTTTGTATCACATAACGTTTTTTAATTATTAAATGTTATACGTTGTATATTGATGAGATTATGAAAGCCACAGTGTTTTCCAAATAGGACTTAATAATATCTCATTAAAGCACTTTTTACTGCATCTCGCGCATTTTTTCAAGACTAATTCTTGTACAAAAATCTTTACTTTGCTAAAACGGTAAAAGCTTCTAAGCACAAAATTTATGAACTTAATTTTGCGTACAAATAACTTAAAATTAAATAAGATTGATAGTACGTGATGCTTTGAAATATAAAAGGCGAAATTAAATACGATCCGATATTTTTTTTTTTTTAAATTTAATGACCCTTTTCAAGCAGTGATTTTCAAAACTATAATAAAATTACAAAATAATCATTTATTTGATTATAGCATCATTAACTTATTAACATTAAAATGGAATATTTATTTTAGTAATTTATAGAATTCGAAGCATAAGATTTTCTGAGTGTAATGAAGGAGGAAAAAAAGGTAAAATAAATTCTAGAAGCACTCAGATTTTATATTACGCCCAAAAGTAACATTTTTTAACGTTTTGTTTGTTACCTATATTTATTGAATATCATGTTCTTCGGGCGTAAACCCCATGCATTTGAAAACAGCATATCTTTAGAATTTCCGCACTGAAGATAAAACTGTTATTTTCCGTACAGTGCTCGCTCTGAACTCGTTGAGTTTGGTACTTCTCTTCTGCTTTTCTCCGTTTTCTCATCTGAGATTTTCTCCGCGTCCGGATTTCTTTATATCAAGTGCCCTTGGGCTTTAATTCTGGAACCGGCAAAGTTGCTCTTCGCAATAGCTCGGTCAATTATAAAGTCTAAGTCTAACTTATTCACGCTATAATTTTTATTTAATGAAACTGCGTTCTGTCTTAGAGACAATGCAGTCTTTGGAATATATAACGATGGCTTTAGAATATATATTGGAACGTAGTTTATTTTGTAGGTAGGTTACGGAACATTTCACCGAATTTTTATTGTGACTTAGAACAACTGACTTAATTTATAATTGGCAGATACCATAATTAAATTAAAATGTTCTAATGCACACATTTAAAAAATAGGGTTATACTAGAAAGCTTTTCCAAATGATATTTAAGATTTACAAACTGAGAGTTTGAGAAACTGTTACGTAAAATAAAGTAAAATTAGAAATAAAACCGAGTTACGTTTCATTTGGAAATGTATTTAATGATAAACGGAATGATTTACAAATCAATCCAATTAAATAGCAGCATGAGACTATTCTTCATTTTTCCCAAACCTAAATTGCCATTTCTAACAGAATTTTCTAGACTTTGAGACTTTGTATTTTTACTTTACTTGCAAATTTCGGCATTTCAATTAAAAGCTGACAATAGTTATTGAAATGATGATTCCTAATGCCGAGAAGCTTCAATGGGATTTAAATTTTCTAGACTAGTTTGCAAATAAAGCTAGAAGCAGTGCATAAATTTTTGCACAAAGTTTGCCTTGTGTATAAATTATTACTCAAAATTTACCTCTCAGCATCACTTTCCATATCAAGTATTCCTAGCCCTCTATCCCATGGAGTAATATCGCAATGGTAAAAAAAATAGCTCCCTTTAGCGAAAACATCTCATTTGCTGAAAAAAAGATTCAACTTTATTTTTAAAAAAAAATTATAAGTTCTGTAACAAGATTTAAATAACTGTTCTAAAATGGGTGTGTATAAAAATGTCATAGTTCAGTTTACTTAATAGTGACAAATTAATATTGATAATTTAAAATTTTTCAAATTAAAAAAAATAATCTTAACTAAAAACATGTAGAACTAATGGAAAGACATCCTCTATATTTTCTGGATGCCAGTATTATTAAACGAATGCCAGAAGAAACGCAAATTTACTTCATCTAAGCGCTAATTTTGATCTGTAATGTTATATGAACTGTCAATTTGTACAGTTAATTACTTTTTACCTATTTTTCGACACTGCATTACTTTATACCTACATATCATGAAGAACAATACATTAAAAATTTTCTTCAAATAAATAAGTAATTACGAATTAAATTCTATGTCTAGGGCATTACATGTGTTTTTCAAAGGCCCATTATATGGACACCTGCATAATTTAAATAGGTCTTTCATTTGGGGACACAAGACGGTTCAATATTTGAAATCGAAGCTTAGCTCTAGAGAAGTAATTAATTTTATATCGCGTTGCCGGACAATTCCTGTCTTGTTAACATTATGCAATCAAAACTGGTGTTAATTTAGATTATATTCCAGGTGATACTGTACGTTAAATTGATGCATCAAATCACCAGTGCTACCTTTATTACTGCACGGACAAAATGTGCACTAATTAGTCTAGACAAAATGACAGTTGAAGCTTCAGCTTCTTCTTTAGGCACTACCATAACTTTACACTCCGTAGATGAATAATGAGTAAGGATAGAAGACATTATTCGGTGTTACTCTTTGTATAACTGGTTAAAATACCTCATATGAACAGAATTTCTATTATGAAAGTAGCTTTACACAAACTAAATTTGCAGCTCTTTTTTATATTCAAAAGAGATCTGAGATAATTGAAATAATTTGATTTGATTTGAGATTTGAAATAATTGCTATATCTGCTTTTACTTTTAAGTCGTACCTTCGACCGCATCGCACTGTGCTGTGCTTACCATGTATTGAACATTTAGCAAAATTCGATGGGGCACATTATGTAACTTTGTAAGAGATGTAAAACATTATCTTAATTCTGTTGCTTAAAACTGATGGGAAGAACCGCCTCTTCTCTCCTAGACGGTTGCCCTAGAGCAGGCATGCCTAACCCGCGGCCCATGGGCCGCATGTGGCTCAATTATAGACATTTGGCGGCCCAATTGAAGTTTCTAACTGTCTATATTATTATAAACATTTGGACTATAGACGGTTGAATCGAAAAACTCGTGTTTTGACCCACCCCTACCTCTCCCTGTGCAATTTTGTTCCTTCATTTGATTTCCTAAGTTTTTTAATATCAACCTCAATGGATTTAATATTAAGATCCGAGTGAATCAAATCTGAACGGACGTATCAGAGTGCATTTAGAATCATACGTAGGATATTAATTTGAAAAGATTGGAGTTTTTTCACATGAGTCTTAGCCGCAGTGCCCAAATAGTGCATGCGTATAAAACAATAGGTCTTAAAATAGAGTATTAGAGAAGAGCTTTGTTTCTGATTAACAGTTGACTATTACGAGCTAAAAGTGGGTAAAGTTGGGATATGGCTCCCTTTGCTTTTTTGATCATATTATCAATGTGAAGGTGCCAGATTAATTTGAGTCAAGTATAACACGAAGATACTTGTAAGAATTTGTCCAGGGAACGTAATCGTTAAAGAACTTTAAGTTAATGGTAGGGTATGGGAGAGGAGTTCATTTAAAAATCATAGCAGCACATTTAGCGACATTACTTTTATTTTCCAAGTAATGAGCCAGTGCTCAAGGCTTGAGATATAACTCTGAATATTATGAACCAATCTCTCCAGGTGTTTGTGTCTTGCTAGGATGGCTGTGTCATCCTCATAGAGAGCTAGGGTGACACTGGGTGATTTTGGTACGTTTTGTTTGGTTTTATTAGATTACGGCAAAGCACTCGAGAGCTATCTGCCTTAAGGGAGGAATTCCTTCGTGGAGGACTTTCTAAGCGATTTTGGTATGTCATTAATAAATTGGACATTTATCGGCTCATAAGTTAGCTTTTAGATATATTACTGTCAGGTATTATTCATTTGTTATAAACTATGATATAATAAGCACTGTTTAAGTGTATTATTTCAGAATCAAGGAAAAACAAAATTTTCCATATTTGTTATACTCATTTGGATAGAAATATGTCTTGTATTTTCCCGGAGAGGCTCCATTCATTTCCGATAGCTTTAATTGCATTATTTCCTTCAAACTGAATATCTTTCAACAGCCCTGGAATTTATTCTTGCAGCTTGGAAGTGACTATACTTGAGAATGGGAGGATAGGCCTTATCAATACATTATATATATAGAAAGGATTAAAATTTAGAAGTAAATGCAACGCAGATATCAGATTCAGCTTCTATTGCATCTTAACTGGTATGTCAAAGTTTGCCTGAGGAAAAATAAATGATAAAAAATAAAGCTCATGTGCGCTAATTGTTCTTTTAATGCCAAACTTTTTGGGGGAAATTATGTAATAGCTGCTATAGGTGATGTTGTAATACTATTTTCGATATATTTCAGTGTTTATTACACCACGTTAGGCGCAATATGTAAGCAGAGAAGGAAAATTAATCACTTGAAAGCCACAGGGTTACTACGAGATAACTCAATTTCGGCTGAATGTGTAATACAATTCTCGAAAGAATAAAATTTAATAATATACCCTTATTACGAATATGTATACTTCTTTGATTCTCTAACATCATGAGAATTGACTTGATTGCCTTCTTTAAGACGCAAAGAGGATAAATGCTGTTAGCCTGTCTGTATCCTTCTTCTGACAGCAAAAATAACGAGAAATGGAATTTAACAGAAGCACGAAATTGTTTTGTTTTGCGTCATTTCATGTAATGAATGGCATTAAAATTAAACAAATACTGTGACCATAATAATAAAAATGATTTTCGATAACTATAAGCTTCACTTTCAAAATCACAATGGAAAGAATTAAGAATTCACGAAAATTAGTATATATATGCATTTCGGAAAAGAAGTTTCAAATTGTAATCACAGAGTTTCGAGAGGCGAACATACGTCATTGCATAATTCTTCTCCAATAATAATATAAGTTTCTATTAAAGGTATTCTAAAGTTGAAAATGGTAAATCGCCTCTTTATTTCAAAAAAAAAATAAATAAATAAATAAATAAATAAATAAATAAATAAAATAAAATAATAAAAAAAAAAAAAAAAAAAAAAAAAAAACAGAAACTAAAGTTCCTCTCAAAATCCTTTAATTTCTCGTGAGCGTTGAGTCTAAGAAATTCCTTGTGGGCAGATATTTAGTTTAGTTTTGAGAACAGATCTGAAAGACATACCGGTGGACTCAGTCACATGTTATCAACATGAAATGAAGTAAAATAGTATTAATTGCATTTATAAATAACAGGACATTTTTAAAAATCTAGGACAGAAAGATCATGATAATTGCTACTATTTGTTTACTTCTATTCTGTGCTTCTGGTCTTTATTTTATCTGTTAAGCAGCGTCTTAAGATACGATTACCTTCGGGTTTGTTTATAAATTTTCTCAAATTCGATAGCTTTTTATTACCACATGAAGTAAATATTCGTTGCAAGCCTCATGTAAAAGCCGACGCACTGAATAAAAATATAACTATGTCATCTAGAACAATCCAACTTTTACTAATTAATATATTTTTAATTATGAATTTTTAATTTAATTTTTTTGAGATCTCGAAGTATATCATTGTTTTTTGTACCTTTAACTTACTCTTAAAATTTAGCAAATGATAGAAATTTCAAACAACTTTTAATTTATGAGAAGCTTCATTCATTTTGATAAGTGCCAGTGTATCACTTTTCGTTTAGTATCAAATCAAATAAGGACAGAAAGGAGTCGCCTGAAAACCCACGCCAAATTCCGTTTCTGCAGACAACCCAAACCAAAATAACCAATCTAAAAATTAACAAAACACCAAAACAATAATAGAGGTACTAATAATATCTTCTCTTTTTGAGGTTAGAAATTGTATTGTTAAACACGAGCCTAGAAATGCACCTTGACTGGACTTTGCCTCCAATTGTATGATCAAAGACATTCCCTATAAATTTGTCTGTTTCAATGATAATGATAACTGCTAATCAACTTTATGTACAGATTAGCAATTAGCATTATTATTTCCGTAATAACGCTCATTGCGAATAAACTACATCACTATTTTCCATAAATTCAGAAACGTGAATTAATATTACCTAATGGAAACCTGGTCAATGCCATTAAAACCCTCAAAATTACAGACCTAGTAGACCTGTCTTCGTTATCAAATTATACGAACTTATGTTGCTTGAACATATGAATGTTTTCCATCGAAAACTAAATACCAATATTGATAAAAAGTTTGAATTCGGAAGAAAAAATACTGTACAACTCACCAGTTCTTCGAACAGTGGAGCATATTCATGAAGGCTTCGACAATAAATGCTTTAAATTTTAATTTTTGTATATGTATATAAATATATAATATGTAAGAAATGTAATTAATTTGTTAATATATAACGAAAGACAAGCAAAATTACACTGTTTGGTGTATGAAAAACCAGATAAAATTATTTTTAAGTCACGCGTTTTTATTTTGGAAGAAGAATGTGAAATTGAATTTTTCGACGTAAGTTTTGATTTGAAGAAGTAAATTTTATAATCAAATGTAAGTCAAAAAATTGCTCGTCACTAGTGTTTTCATAATCCCTTGCGGTATATAAAAATTTTAAATTATTTGTTTTACTAGCACGTCCGAAAGACGCATTTTTTTAATGAAACTGCTTTGTCTCTTTAAAGGAAAGTGGTGGTCTGGAACATAGATTAGCTTATTATTTGCTTTCTAGGTAACAAATTGTCTTTAATTAAAAGTCTTCCTACTGCGTTTGGCTGCCAAATGTTTTCGCGTTATGTTTCGAATCTTTGCTTTGTAACAAGAGTGACGCATCACTCCATTGATTTGGGTCACATGATGTTAAATTCGCAACTTGACGTACGTTTGGATGCAGGAATTTTCTGCTGCACAGATAGTGAACAGGATATTGTAAGATTTTAATTATGGTGAGCAAATCTTTCACTGTGACTTAGTAATTCCTCTCCGGTTTACATTGGCACTTACCCCGTCAGCACACGCGCTGGGGTAAAATCCACCCCACGTGTTGTCTTTTCTTAGAAAATAAAAAAGTTCGTACGTGACCTTTCTAGTACTTCATGTACTTTTCAAGATCAAGGTTTAGGAAGGGGTCGTCCAGAGGAAGTTTTCCCGTGTCCTTGGGATTTTGTGTTTTCGGGGAGGGAATGTGCAGTGGGATTGTAGCTACCCTGCGCATGTACTAACGTTTCACTTCTAGGAAGACATTCATTGAGATGAGTTCGTACTAGCGAGTGCGTTCCGATTCTGAGTGCGATAATATTTCTGAATTTGTTTATGAAACTGTTTCTGACCAATAGTATGATGATTGACATGATTTAGGGAGCATATCTTCTTTGACACCAAAGTAAAAAATTACCCTCGAAAAACGTTCGGACATGGCCGCACAATATAGTGACACATTTACCTGGTGTCAAGAACAGCTTTAGAAATTTTAAAAATCTAACCGAGTTTTATTGCAAATTTTTGATGAATAAATAATGGAAGATTTGGTGAAAACAACAAACATTTACATTTCATCAATAAGAAACAAATTCTCTAGAGAACGTAATGCGCAAGAGACAAACGTAGCTGAATTGAAGGCATTGTTTTCACTATTACTTTACGCTGGAGTGCTGAGAGCAGCACTTCTCAAAGCAAAGATTTTTGTGGTCAGCTGACGATAGCGGAATAACTGTTTTTAAAATAGCAATGTCTACTGTAATACTTCTTTGGCGAAATGAAGTAACTCCAATGATGGGACACAGCAATAACTTTTATTTAACACTCAAAAATGGCGACATACAAACAAGAAGATAAAACATATTCTAAAAACGTATTTAAAAAAAAAATAATTACATGCTTCGTGCGAGAAAATGCATGCAGCTCTCGAGCCTGCATTTCAATATTGCCAGTAATCTGTACATTATTTATTATTCATCTATTTCAAATGCACGAGAGATTAATAACGATATTAAAGCTGTTACAACCTCTCCCCCAACGAAGAGACTTTTTCCGAAGGGAAAAGTTCTGTAAAATTTGACAGTTTAATAAGCTCGGCTTGCTCATTTGCTTAAAGAGAAAAGGTGACTTCTCTCATAAGTTTCCAAATTTCAGGTCAAAAATTGAAAGTTTTAAACAAATACTTTTACACCACATTTAAAAAGAAAAAAATGGAGAACGTTCAAATACATCAGTTGATCATACATTAAATAAAAAAATAAATTCTGAACGTAGTTACATACACTAAGAGTTATTACATTACTTAATTCTACTCAGAACATCTACGTTCTTGTGAACTGATCCTTTGCGATTAATGACCTTAAAATTATAAGGTTGTAATGAGAGTGCCCAGCGCATCAATCTAGAGTTACATTTGGCGTTGGATTGTAGCCAGACCAAAGGATTATGATCAGTTTGAATCAAGAATTCTTGCTGACCATCCAGATAAAAATGCAGTTTCTTGATAGCGTAGATGATAGCAGCGCACTCCTTTTCAGTAGTACAATAATTCTTTTCAAACTTAGTAAATTTTTTGCTTATATACAAGATAGGATGTTCACGTTGTTCATCATCTAATTGGCATAGTACTATACACATGCCATTGTCTGAGGCATCGGTTTGTATAATAAACCTTTTATCAAAATCGGGAGCATACAGAATTGGTTTCTTGCATAGCAACACTTTTAAATTTTTAAAAGCTTTGACACATATTTCAGATCATTGTATATTTCCTTTATCTGTTACCCCCTTCAAAGCGTCCGTGAGGGCTGAAGCAATTTCCGAAAATCTCGGTATGTACTGGCGATAATACCCTACCAGTCCTAAGAAAGCACGTACTTCTGTTTTGGTTTTAGGTGTAGGATACTCCTTTACAGCCAGGATTTTTACTTCATCCGGGGTTCTTTGTCCTTGTCCCACAACATGGCCTAGGTATCTCACTTGATCTTGTGCAAATTTACATTTTGATCGTTTTAGTCGTAAATTTGCTTTCTGTATTCTCTCTAGAACAGAAGTTAAGTTTTTAAGGTGCTCTTCCCAGTTTTCTGAGTAAATGGCAATGTCATCCAGGTATGGTACAGCGAAACCTTCGCATCCAGCTAGGACTTTAGTCATAACTTTGCTAAAAAAATATGGGGCATTTTTTTAATCCAAAGGGTAAATGTAGAGGCCTGAAACTTCCAAAACTAGTTACAAATGTTGCATATCTTTGGGCTCTTTCTGTTAACGGAATTTGCCAGTGGCCTCTAGATAAATCTAATAGGGTAATATATTTTGCTTTTGCTACAGTTTCGATACGTTCATCAATATTAGGCAAAGGATAGTATTCAGTTTTAGTAACAGCATTGAGTTTACGATAATCAATACAAGGCCGAGGATCCTTTGATGAAAATTCTATCAAAATCATGGGAGATGTATAGTCCGATTCTCCCGGCTCTATAATTTTAAGATCGAGCATTCTCTGGATTTCCCTTTTGAGAATTTCAGTCTGTCAGGGTGACAGTCTGTATGGCTTTATTTGTATTGGTTCGTTATTTAATAGCTCAATATCGTGAGAAACTAAGTTTGTTAGTCCAGGATTATTTGAAAAACAACCAGAATATTTCCATAAAATCTTTCGTAAATCTTCTATTTCCTTGGATTTCTACCTTTTCTCGAGTTCATTCTCCTCTATGATGTCGGAGAAATTTAATATACTTGGATTGGAAGGTAAACGAGGAATGTCCATTTCTAAGTCTCCTTCCACTTCAGTTATCATATTAATCATTTCTGGTCTTTTGTAATATGGTTTAAGCATGTTAATGTGATATACTTGATTTGGCTCAATTTGTTCCTCGAAACTTACAATATAATTGGTTTCTGAAATTTTCTGCTCTATTTTTCCAGGTCCTTTCCACTGTACTTCTAGTTTATTTTGCCGATTCGTTGATAAAACAAGAACTAAATCTCCTCTAGCAAATTCTCTTTTCACTGCGTTTCGATCGTACCATGTTTTCCTCCGTTGTTGAGCTTCTTTCATGTTTTCCACGGCAAGTTCTTGGCATTTCTTCATTCGATTAATAAGTTCGAAAACGTAACTGTCAACATTATTACTTTCTTTAATCGGTTCTAGCCACTGCTCATAAAGTAAAGTGACTGGCGTTCGTAGGTTTTTGCCATGAACTAATTCTGCTGGTGTAAAAACAGTGCTTTCGTGTGTGACTGTTCTGAGAGCAAAAAGAACTTATGGTAGATAATTCTCCCAACCCGAAGTCGCTCCTATACATACGACTCTTAACACCCTTTTTAGCGTTCTATGGAATCGCTCAACGCGATTACTCTGCGGATGATACACAGAGCTTCTTACATGTTTAATGCCGAAACGCTCCAAAAATTCCTCTGTCAAAGCACTGACGAAAGAGGTCCCCTGATCTGTTTGGATCACTCACATTCAGTCGTATGGGAAACCCATACGTCTGAAAATCTGTAAGAAAGCATCAATCACAGATAGCGAAGAAATGCCTGTCATCGCAACAGCATCTGGATATTTGGACGACATACATAGAGCTGTAATAATATAGTTTTTTCCAGTCTTTGAAATAGGTAGCAGCCCACCAGCGGCCGAGCGGTAAAGTCGCTGAACACTGGTAGTTCGGTCCGAGGTTCGAATCCCGCGAACGGGCTGGCTGCATGGGCGTTTTCGTGGTTTTCCCCATGTGTAACGTGTATACGAGCCAGTTTCCCTTAGAAAGTCCTCCACGAAAGGCATCCCTCCCCTTAGGCAGATAGCCCTAGTGTGCTTTGCCATAACTAAATACACACACACACCATTGAAATAGGTAGCGGACCAACAGCATCGACATTTATTTTAGTGAATATTTCGGAAATTACTGGTACTAATGTCATTGGAGACTTCTTTTTGTCGTTTTCTTTTCCAGCGCGCTGACAAGCATCACAGGTTCTTACAAAATCTTCAGTTTCTTTGTAACACCTCGTCCAGTAAAAATATCTAGCAAGTCTGTCTTTGGTCTTTTTGACACCCAAATGATCAGAAGTTCCTTTGTGGCACATCTTTATAATTGACGGCTTGAGTTTTTCAGGTATAACGACAAGCTGTCTTTCAAAGCCCATTTTATCCGTCTTTTTTTAACTAAAAGTTCTTTTCCTGTCATACTATAGTTCTCATTTTTGCATGTACCTTTTTTAACTTCTTGGATGATTTTAGACAGTTCCTTATCAGCAAGCTGAAGTTGTGCAATTTCTTCTGAGTCAATGTTTACCAGTTTCATGAGAGTTTCATCTTCCGAATTTAGCTCCGGTAAATTATCTTCTTCTTCAAAAACATCTCTGGATGCTTTATTTTCTTCCTTCATCGGTTCCAAGATCTTCTCTTCGGCTATTTCTCTTTTCTTTTGAGCTCTAGTAGACACAGCATTAACCTGGTGAGGACAACTATCAGGTTCCTTTCCTTGTTTATTCAACAGTGCAAAAGTTCGAGTGCGTAATAAATACCTTCCTTTGTCGAGTTTATTTCTAATAATGGCAGCCTTAGTTATTACTCGCCCAAGATCGCAATTTAGTTCGATCTCAGCCAATGGTAAACAGGTTGGATTCAAATCTAATGGCTGTTGCACCCACACATTTTCACCTGTCAGCATTTCCGGCGTGATGCATTTGCGACAAACTATATCAATACTAGCACCTGAATCCCTTAATATAGGAATTTCATGACCATTTACGTAACCCATACTAGTATAAGGTAATAGAAATTTATCCTCTGGTTTTGCACTAATTCTGTTAAGATTAGCAGGAGATTCAGTACTATTCTTAAGTTTTGGACATTGGGGTCTTAAATGTTGATAGGACCCACACTGATAGCATTGTGGCGTTTTTCATATTTATCATCTGGACGTGGACTTCTAGGTCTACGAATCCAGCTTTGCGAATTAAATCCTGATGACAATTTTTTTTCAGTTTTATTTTTATTATTTGAACTCAATTTACCTTGAGTTAGTGCATTGTATCTTTCTTTCTGCCGATCCACTACAGGCCTTTTTTGAAAGTTTCCGCAAACGTTTTCATAGGCATCAAGTTTTTCAGCTAATTTTTTAGATGAAATCATATCTCTACCCATTTATCAAGAAAATGATCTCGAATTTCAGGAGGAACTCAACGTTTAAGTTGGTCAATCACCATCAAATCTAGCAACTGATCAAAAGACTTAACTCCTAAACCAGTCACCCATTCTTTGCAATAATTTTCTATTTCATAATTGAAATCCACCCATGTGGATTCGGTACTCTTTTGATGTTTCAGAAATTTCTGCCTAAACTTTTCCGGGCTTAGTTTAAACCGTCTTAACAATAAATTTTTCACGTGTTCATAGTCTTTAGCTTTATCGGAGGGTTCTCTATCTATTAACTGGGTTACTTCGTAAGGAAGTAGTCCTAGTAAATGAGATACAAATTCTTCTTCATCAATTTTAGCCCATTCTGCTTGCCTTTCAAACAATAGCAAATATAGACTGATATCTCCTTTCTTGTCATCGAATTTCTGCATAAGGTGACGCAGCTCCGTTTTCGGCAGGATCTGTCCGGTATTTTGAGACTTTGTCTCTGCTTCAAGTCTTAATTTCTCTCATTCATACTGTTCGTTCCTTCTCCACTCTTCTGCTTCTTCCTGTCTCCTACGTTTTTCTCTTTCCTCCCTCTCTTTCCGTTCTTCTATTATTGTGTCTAAGACTCCTTTGACAAAGACTTCATCATAATCTCTACTTTCAACAATTTTCTGTTTTAAATCAACTATTTTCAAATCTGCAGTCACATGAACTCCCAGTTCAGCTGCGAGATTTTACAAATCTTCCTTACGAGCTCTTCCTAAGTAAGACATTGTTTCTATGTTTAAAATTAACGAACACTGTGTTCCTTATATTTCCTCAAAATATCTCAAAAATGAAATATTTAAATTATATGAAGTTAATTCTCTCTACCACATTAATTGTGATTAAAATAAGAATAATAACATAGAACAATATATATATCTACCGTATGGACAACTAAAATGAATATTAAATATAATATCAAATACGGTAATAAAATAAGACAATTTATTATTAACAGAAAGTAATAATCTGGTATCACTAATATTGCGTTCAGTGATGAACTAATAAAATAAAGCAATTCTATATGAACAGGAAGTAATAATCTGGTATCACTAATATTATGTTCAGTGATGAACTAATAAAATAAATCAATTCTTTATGAACAGGAAGTAAATAATCTGGTATCACTAATATTATGTTCAGTGATGAACTAATAAAATAAAAATACACACGATTATTCGATCTCGTCGGTGCCTCCAAAATAATGATGACTGTAATACTTCTTTGGCGAAATGAAGCAACTCCAATGATGGAACACAGCAATAACTTTTATTTAACACTCAAAAATGGCGACATACAAACAAGAAGATAAAACATATTCTATAAACTTATTTAAAAAAAATAATTACATGCTTCGTGCGAGAAAATGCATGCAGCTGTCGAGCCTGCATTTCAATATTGCCAGTAATCTTTACATTATTTATTATTCATCTATTTCAAATGCACGAGAGATTAATAACGATATTAAAGCTGTTACAGTACCAACCGATTCCACTTCCTGTTGAGATGTATTATGTTTGATGACATGAATTTACGAGCAGAGCGAAAGATGACGGGTAGACTTGCCCTTATTAGAAACGTTTTTGAAATATTTATCAAAAAAATACGAAAAATATATTCTTTACCTGAATATTATACTATAGACGAAAAATTAGAACCCTTTCGAGAAAGGTGTCATTTCAGACAATATATAAAAGTAAGCTCCCAAGATATGGAATAAACACTTTTGTGCGATTCTCATATATTTTACGAATACAACCTAGAAATTTATGCAGGTCAGCAGCCTGTCGGACTATATAGACAATCAAAGCTGGCATTGGATGTTGTACAAAGACTTATTGCACCCAGAAGTAGCACTGAAAGAAATATAACTATGGACAATTGGTACATGAACATTTCTTTGGCCAATGAATTATTGAAAAATCACAAATTGATATGTTTTGGGACACTTCGAAAAGATAAAAGTAAAATTCCAGAAGAATTTCTGCCGAATAAAACAGGCTTCTGTACTCTTAGCGTTTTGGGTTTAGAGGTAAAGAATTAACTCTTACTTCATATGTTCCAAAAAAGAGTAAATCGGTTCTTGTTCTATCATTCATGCATGAGGATAATCAAATCGATTCATTGTCTAAAGAGCAGATCAAGCTTGAAGTGATAACTTTTTGCAACTCTACAAAAGGTGATGTTTATGCTGTTGATGAGTTATGTGGAACTTAGTCTGTTTCAAGAAAATGCTGCCTCTGGTCTCTAACGGTATTTCTCGGAATAATGAACATTGCAGGTATAAATGCTTTTATTATTCATCGATCAAGTAACGACCAAGTGAATATGAACCGAAGAGCGTTTCTCAAAGATTTAGCATTAGAGAACATGTCCTAAAAAAGGCTGCAGTTCTATTTCTATCTCTCTCGAAAAACTCAAAACTGGAGTAAAAACGTTGGCAGGAATAGAAGATGTAGCAGACATTCACCTTAAGAAATTGTTTGTAAAAATATGTTGTCACACTATGTGAGGATTGTTCAAAACGAGATTATTTGAATAATAAACTCAGGTAGGAGGGGGGCGGAAAACTTATGTGTTATTTATATTTTGTAATATTCGTATTTAGAATCTATTCTTAGATATGAATAATTGCATGGCATTAAATTGAGTTTTAAGGAAAAAAGCTAGTAAGAATGCAGCCTTTTCATATTCCTCTAGTGCTTTATCAAACCACTCTTTATAATAAACACTTACGTTTAAAAAATATGTACATATGAAAACTGATTTTTCTAATATAAGAAAGTAATTTTGCATTAATTTCGATTTTTATGGCTTACGTTAGGTAACTTGTATGGAAATGTTTGTATAACTTAGGATTATATTTTGATGCATCATACATACGTGGAAAACATATAAATGAACCCAAATATTATAAATTATAAGAACATATAATTTCTTTGAAGATATTGAAAGAGATGTTATCCTTAAAACTAAGAAATTTAAAAATAAAAAAGAAATATTCAGTTTTTATGATAAGAAAGAAGAAGTATTATTTTCATCAGGTTTAAATAAATTTATAACTGTTGATGATTTAATTCTTCAAGTAAAAATCTTGTTGTTTAAGATGGTTGCGTAACAGAAAAAAATCAAAATGATATTGAAGATATGTTTATTAGAGGAAGAAAGAAAAATACGTCTATTATTTACTTATCGCACAACTTTTATTTACCTGCTTTCACTATTAGGAAAAATTGTAATTATCTTACATTTTTAATACACAGTCTAAAAAAATTCAGCAAATAATAAGGGATATTGACGGCTATATCTCAAAAGAAGAATTAAAAATTCCCTGATACTTTTTTAATGCTCGACTTAAAAAATCATAAAATAAGATACCGAAAGAATTTTGATCCTATATAAATTATGGAAAAATATTTAGAGAAAAATTAATCTATTTCTAGAAAATGTTATAAACAATTTAAAAGGATAAACATATTATATCGGGCATATTTGTTTTAAATGGCATCAGGTTTATCAGCATATACCTCTTACCGTTTTAAGTATAAGTGCAGGAATTCTTCAAATCATTCGAGAAAATAACAATATTCCACAATAGAAAAAAAGAATACAGACGATGTTATTAACAATTATAAAATTTACTGAAAGTTAAATCCAAAAAAATTCTTGATCTTGCATGGCGGGCAATAATCTCTATAAACCTTATGAAAATTTGGACGTCTTCCTTTCTGATCACAATCTGAGGAAAGGTAACGGATACACATTTTTTTTTTCCTTTTTAAATGCCTGTTACTGATGAAAGATGTATGATAATTAAATACTTTACAATTACATGGATATAAATATATTCGTAAATCCAAACGAATTTTCATCATAATAAATGGATGTTAACTGGGGTGAAGTTTTTAAAAACACAGTTTTAAGTGAAGATTTAATTAGAAATTTTGAAAATGCAGTCGATTGACAATTGATATATAGATATGAAAAATTATTACTTTTATTACCGAATATAAAGATAGAGTAGATTCGGAAAATATATCAGCTTATGAGAAATTAGGTGAACCATTTATGATTATGTGTGAAAATGAAATTAAATAGGATATAATATCTAGGTTTCAAAAATTATCTGTAAAATTTATTTTAGGTAATGAAGATAAAGAAAATTGGGATAACATATCAGAATATCAGACATTAAGTAATAATTTTATTTTGCAAAATTATGAAAAATTAAATAATAAATTAGTTTCTAGATACCAAAAACTATCAGAAAATACTCTTGAAGAATTTAAAGATATAGTTGGTTGGAATGAAATCATGAAATATTAAAGTCTGAGTGAAAAGTTTTTAAATAAACATAAAAATAAAGTTGATTTGTGTAAACCTGAATTATATAAGCAATTATCTGAAAATTTTATTAAAAGACATAGTGAGAGATTTCATATTAAATTATTAGCACATATGTACGCGGTTCTTAATAAAAATTATATATGATAATTTTTAGGGAAAGGAGGGATATTCACCCTCTGATTTTATTGTTTTTTTCTGAAATTTTTATATTTTTTGCCTCATTTGATTTTTTTTTTAATTTTAGACTTGAAAGAAAATGTAAAAAATACTTAATTTTTTTATTATTTTGATTGTTTTTGCTCCTTTTTATGTATTTCATGTCTATTTATATTAACATTAATGAAATTTCGCCTAGTGTTTTTTTTAAAAGAGAAAATTGGAAATAATTGGAAATGCATGGAAATATGGAAAAACACCATGTTTTGTAAAAATGTTACATGTTTTATTTCAAAAATGGTTTATAATAGACAACCTACGCCTTGAAACTATGGTGTCCCATAATATTACACATAGGATACTCATTTAGATTATAAATTTAATGATGAAAATGTGAAATTTCCATTTTTCTGTATAACAAGCGAAAACTGATTTCTAGAAAAAGATTTCTGAGTACATAGAGAAAGTATAATGACTTGTCTAACTAAGCGAGTTAGATAGAGAGACAGAATGATGACAGAGCAGAAAAATTGTATACATAGATTAAGCGCCTCTGTCTTTTCTCACAGTTTTATGATGTTGAATTCTAGAACAGGTAAATGAATTTAACCATAAAATTGAAAGGGGAGAAGCCAGAGAAACAGACAGGTATACCTATTTGCTTGTAATATGCGTCATATAATTACAGAAGTTCTGACATGACTTCAGAGAACCATATTTTCAGGCAAATATGAAATGAAGTTTATTTACTAAATCTAGAAATAAATTTTGATGTCACTAGAGATGTTTAGATGTATGTGCCGTAAAACAAAGTACTACTAGATACTGTTTCATTCTTCGAATATCTAATTGCTCAGAAGCAATACTCACCGAAGCGCGTATAAGCTGCGTCAATTGAAAGATTTATCATATACTTCAAATCTTGGAAACAATGTTATATACCAGTGTTTGGGAGCCTTGGATTCGAATTCTTCTATGTAAATCATGAATACACTTTCAAAAATGATGACACCGGCACACACACACTCATAAGAGAAAACAATGCTTAGTATTTGTAATATCGAAAGAAAATTCCGCGTGACAGCATGCCTATCAAATATTGCAAACCGTAGAATTTCTTGCGAGAGGACAAAAATATTGTTTTTCGCAGGTATTCTAGACAACACTGTGAATTTAAGCTGTCTTGAAAGAAGTAAGGAATAAAATTCATCTAAACATTTAACTAAAACAAAATTTAAAAAATTGCTTGCAGTAAAATTTATTTTTGAGTCTACAAGTCTCGTAGACTCAAAAATCTGCTGTTTATCAATTATGTCGCCTAATTCTTTTGTTTATTTTTACATAGGTACCGAAGGACGGTGAGTAATTTTTCTTGACCTTTCAGCCTCATGTTCTCTGTTTCTCTTTAATCGCCCAATGCATATCTCTAAACACAAATATTCAAGTGATATATTTAGCACATGCTCAAGTATAGAGCTTAATTTAATTTAAAGGGAAACATTCTTGTGTAGAATTAAAAAGTTTATTATGGGATGTTTTAGACTACGAATTATCTAAGATTCTATTGGACGTCTGTACGAATTTCGAAGACATTTATTGATGAAGCCCATTTCCTTAGGAGTAAAGTCTCTTTGTAGAGGTAGAAGGGAAGAAAATGAAGAACTTGAATTGAAAGTATTTATTGGATCTTTAGTAATTTCTGCTTTCCCGGAATTCAGCCCCATAAACGGGAGTAATATACTACCTTACTTCAGTTATTGAAGGTTTAAGGCTTGTCGCCTTACAGAATTGGTCGCTACACGAACCACTGCATTTTTAATTGGTAGGTAACTGATGGCTAATCCAGAACTAAAAAGGCAAATGTTTGCCAGTGGTAGTGATATGCAAGTTTGAAATACTTAGAGTGATTTGGATTCTTTGCAAATTGCAGCACATAAGTCTGAAAATACAAGCACGTATATTACTAACCCCGCTTTGAATATCAATAACCACCGCTTTTCCATGCTCGAGTGACTCGAATGACGTTTCCGGTATTCTCTACCTGCCTAATTTAAGCCACTGTACAGGCAACTGCATTATTTCTGCTAAGTGGCATATATGCGATTTTGTCTTTCTTTAGAAAGTCATTTAAAAGGTAATTACGCTTAGAAAACACGACCTCCTTGAATAAATCCCCATCCGAGAGCGGTTTACTATATTTTGCCAGGCTCAGCGAAATTTGAATGCAATCCGTTGCTAGATGCTTTGTTTTGAAAAGATAATTGCAAAAGCCAATTTTCTGGTAACAATTGCTCAGTTTCTCTTCAATAAACACCTTCCGTTCAGCTTTATTAAGTTCGGCAACAATCTTGTAGTTGGTGTTAAAGCGCCGTCTGGAACTACACGTGCGACACACAACTCTTTTCCTGCATTAAATGCGTAATACTACGTTATTGTGTTCAATAATTCCAAATGATTGATTCTGTCCAGTTCTCTTGAAATGATCTTCCGCTATCATTGTTTAATTTTGCTTATTTTGCTAGAGTCGTTTATGAGAGATCAGGACCTGGAGTATAGAAAAGTACAAAATTGAAAAATGAAACATTAAATATAAATGGATCATGTAGTAAAAAGATGTAACATTATTAGCCAATTGTAAGGAATTGGATTTTCACGACTGAACAATCTATAGCTGCAGATATAAAATACGAACAGGGAGCAGCAAATAGCCGCTTTTAGAGTTCAAATCAAGCTGGATGAGTTATTATGAAAACCGTATAATAAATCACGCTGTCTTTATCAATTAAGAGTCAGTAAACAATATTGTCGTGAATTTGCTCTTTAATTTTTCTGTTATTATCTGCGAGACTATTTTCACTATTAAGGCACTCTAGCATGCAACTTTCAAAACAAATGTACACATAATATATCAATAATCACCGCTAATGGAATAAAATTAGTACATGGATGATTTTTCATATGAAGCAAAACTTAGTCCTTTCTTATTGTACCAATGATTATAAGTTACGGAGCGTCTATGGTTCAAAACCATGTACGTCCACATTAGAAAAATATCCAAGTAGTGAGCAGAAATAGAAAATTGCATAATTGGTTATCATGATGCGCACTAGAGGCAGCTACATTTAGCTCGAGAACGTTTAGAGACAGAAATTTTTTAGAAATTTTATGATTTTAAACTTTTTTGTATTTTTTAATTTTATATATTGTTTTTAGTGTTTTTTTTTAAATTCTATAACACATAAATACGACACAAAAGCAAAGAGCGGAAAGGAAAGATTGTATAAATTAATAGGCTCATTGGCATATCGCACTAATCATAGCGAAGTAAAGATTAAATTTTCGTGACGAAATATCCAGGGCAGTTCAGTTCAGTTCAGTTATCTGATTTAGACAGCATTTAGCAGCCCACTGCTTTAACTGCCTGTCATGGTATTGTCCTAAAGCTTGGAAAAATGAGAATAAGGCGGTAACCGCCGCGCCTCTATAGGCGGAGCTAGAATAGTACATGAGTACACAATTAAATTTAGAATTTAGAAGTGCATCTGGGAAAACTGTTAGAGCTGGCAACAAAATATGAAAATATATTATTAAGTTATGTAGTAAACTAGTGATGAAAAATTATAATTAAATCTCTAACACTTTGAATTTCATAATTTAAATCAAATGGCACTTGCTGAATTGCAATAAGTTCTACCCAGTGGGTGTGGCTTGAAACGTCGTAGGTCGGCGGCAGTTACGACAGGAGTCACTCTCCCGTAAACTGACCTCGGCCAATGCTTCTTGACAGTTCACACACCGGTGGAAAAAGAAAACAGTACTTGCAGGTAAGCACAGTCAAATAATAAAGTGAAAATGAAGAATTCACACAATACTTGTAAAGTATAGTAAATTAAATGTATACACAATGAAACAGCAAGAGAACACTTGATGAACCAACAACACAGTGGTTTTAGTCTTGTACTCTGTAGCTGTTATTCTCAAAACGCGAAGTGGTGAATTTCTCTATATACACAATATGTACACAAAAGCAGATACCTATGAGCTAAGCCATTACCCATTTAAGTGTCGCAAAGTCAATCATAAGTAGTAGAAAACAAATTGAATATAAAAAATATAAAAAGCTACCTAGGAGCAATGCCATTATCCATTAGGATGTCGCAATGTTCATCTGAGGTAGTTGAAAATACGAAGAATAAGTGAGCTTTAATCCAAAATCCGATGCTGTGGAATATTATACAGTCTCATGTAATATAATTTTTTATATACACTATTTACAATTCACCACTTCACATTATGGAAGATGCTTCTGGGCCTTTTTGCAGCACATTCCAGGGTAGAATCATAATTAATTAGCTCCCTTATATGGTCATATCATGAGTTAGCTATTTTTTGAAAGAAATTGTGGCTTGTAGTGAGTATCTCATCAGGAATGGGCCGGATCTTCAATTCTTTATGAATCTGTAAGTTTCTGACAAACCACGGCGCATTGATGATATCGCGTAGAATTTTATTTTGAAAAATTTGTAGTCTTCTTCTGTAGGTTTTATAAACGGTGGCCCAAACAGGGATAGCGTACAGAAGTATCGGGCGAATAAGTGTAATATATATTTTCTTTTTAATTCTCACATTTAACTTGTATTTTCTGCCAATCAAGGGTTGAAGAGCAATTTTTGCGACAGTTGCTTTTCTGAGTGCATATTCGGAATGTTCTTTAAAGAGCAATTGTGAATCAAAATAGATACCTAAATATTTAGTGCTGTTAACCACAGGAACATCTTGATTATTAATTTTAATGTTCACTTCAACTGGGGTGAATTTTCGATGTCGGCGAAAAAGTAGAATGTTGCTTTTAGAGGGATTAATGCTCAGTCTCCATGATTTAAGGTAATGCACAACGTGATTCACTGCAATTTCAAGCTTATCAACAGCAAGTTGTGGTTTCATTGATCTGGTCAATATCGCTGTATCATCAGCAAACTTAACTATTTTTGAATTAAGTGGGACGGGCATGTCATTTATATAAATGCAAAAAAGACTGGGTCTAAGAACACTTCCTTGTGGAATTCCGCTTTTGATATATTTCTTCGTAGAATAAGTGTTGTTAATTTTTACTTGAAAGGTACGGTTTCTCAGATAACTTTTTAGAAGTTTAATGAAGTTAATTGGCAGATGAGCAAGGTGTAGCTTGTAAATTAAACCATCATGCCATACCTTGTCAAATGCTTTTTCTAAATCCAAAAAACAACTTGCAATTGTATTCTTTTTAACGAATGAATCAGATATATACTCTGTTACATTAAGCAGTTGATGAACAGTACTGTGTCCAGTTCTGAAGCCGAATTGTTCACTATTTATTATATTTTTATCTTGAAGGTGCTTTGTAAGTCTTCTTTGTATGACCCTTTCGAAAACTTTGCGCAGCCCAGGAAGCAGACTAATTGGACGATATGAGTTAAGCTTTCTTGGATTTTTCCCCGGTTTAAGGAAAGTAACAATATTTGCATGTTTCCACTGCTGTGGAAAATAGTTTAACCTGATACACGCATTTATGATATTAGTAGTTAGGACAATGTAGCTTTTAGGCAGAATTTTTAGAATTTTATTTGAAATCCCGTCGAAACCCGGAACTTTTCTGACTTTTAGATTTTTGATGATATCATAAATTTCATTAGGTGAGGTGGGATTAATATGCTCATTACCAATGCGGTCCGGGAGGTGAATATTAAAATTATAAATATCCTCTTCTATTTCCTCATTGTAATAATTGTTGTTAGTAAAAGTATTTTCCAGATGGGCAGCAAGAGCTTCTGCAATATCTTTTTCAGAGTAGGCGATGCCATAATTAGTGTTAATAGGACCAATATTATAGTCTTGATTTTTACGGAGTGTTTTTGCAATTTTCCAGACAGTTCCTGGGTTAAAGTCCATGGAATCGAGGAGATCATCCCAAGAATTTGACCTATATTCAGAAAAAGCTTCTTGAATTTCACGGATTTTTCTATTTAATTGGTTTTTAATAGTAGGATCAGCCGTTCTTCTCCATTGCTTGGCAGTCCTATTTTTGTCTTTAATTTTATCAATTAAGTAGTCAGTTGGGCTTCTGATATTCTTTAAAAGTAGCAGAATTGATAATAGCAGTGTTAATTCTTCTGTTGATTTTAGTGATTTGTTCTTCGATGTGTGAAATATCAGCTAAAACCGGATGTGCAGGTAGTGTTTCAAGGATTTCCTTAAATTTAGTCCAGTTAGTGATGCTTTTGAGAGGGAGTGACCTTTCATATTTATAAAATGTGAAATTGACTGGAAGGTGATCTGAACTCAGTTCATTATTGACTTTAAGATATGGAATTTGAAGAATATTTTTCGTAATGACAATGTCAAGAACATCAGCTGTACCTGTATGGAGGTAACGGGTAGGGTCAGTAGGGCCATAAATTCTGACATCGTTATTTAGTGCAAAACTATAGAGTATGTTACCATTAGTGTTCCTGATTCTTGAGTTCCATGAATTATGTTTGGCATTAATGTCGCCGGCTATGACAACTGGAAAAGCGATGTTGCTAAAGCTGATGAGATAGTGACCACTGATGGTGTTCCTTGGTGGATTGTAGGCAGAGATAAAAACCACTGGTTCGTTGGTACGAGAGTGCACAATGATAGCTGTGTGTTCGATGCTGGTATTGCCGCTGAAGCTAAATGGAGTGGACTGAAGATAATTTTTAACAAGAATCAAAGTCCCGCCTCCTTTATTATGAGAGCGCTCAGAACGATAAGTTCTAAATCCTTGTATTTTAAATTTGTCACATGCTCTGAGATGAGTTTCGTTAGCGAGAAAAATATCAATATCATGACGATTAATGTAATTAAGTATCTCGGTATTTTTATTTTTTATACCATTTGCGTTAAAATATGCGACATTTAAACTACTCGAGGCAGTGATATGATAACTAGTAACATTAATATAAGGATTAGAATTCATAGTTCATATTGCTTAAGAGTTCAAATGCTTCAAATCCGATTTGGATTTTGTCAATTAGTGATTTTGCTGTCATAAATTTCTGGAAAAGTAATTTGCCTTGGTTGAATAAGTTTTTTAGCCGTAATATGAATTCGGGGGCGGAGTTTTGTGCTTCTCCTGAACTTTCTGTTTTCCGATTGGTTTGACTTGTATTATTTTCGTTGTTATTATTTTCAACATTTTGGTTTTGATTTTGAGTAGGAAGCGGCGAAAAATTTTCTAAGTCCCCTGGAGGTGGAGGTGGGTTATTTCTTCTGGTATTACGATTTTCTTCTCTTGATTTCTGCTGGGCTATCTTCTCTTTTATATTATCAGGGTGCATTTCCCACCTACGATAAGAACTTATATGCGGACCTCCGCAAAGGGCACAGGTACCTGGTAGATTTTTGTCTTTAGTACAAGTATACGTAGCATGATTTTGGCCGCATTTTAGGCAGCGCGTTTTATGCTTGCAGTGCGTTTTACTATGACCGTACCTTTGACAGTTGTGACACTGTGTCGGACCTGGCGTAGTTTTGAAGCTAACAACTTTAATTCCTAAATCTACGATATGCGTAATTTTATAAATATTTTTCCCTTCGATGCTTCTTTTTACTTCCACTAAGAAGGTGGGCATTTTGACAATTTCGCCATTAATTTTCTTGGTGAACTGCTTAACAGCTTTAACTGGGATTCCTTTTTCAGTTAACTCTTCAAAGATGTCTTCTGTTTTAGTGTGTGCTGGGAGTTTTTTAATCACAGCGTGTATGGGTTTTCAGTTGGCAGAGGAAATGTGTGATACGAGATAGTTTTATCATCTAAGAATTTAGTGATTAATCTGTAATCATCTGAACTTTTAACTTTGATGTGTATATCAGTGCCTTTAAAGTTGCATTCCATTTGGGAAGTTAGTTTTTTAATTTCTTCGCGGAGTTTTTTCCAATTGTTTACGTCCGAAATGATTATAGGAGGTATTCTATTAGCGGTTTTTCTGGGTTTAACGAATCCTTCGCTATCTTGAGAGTTCTGAGAACTGATGACTTGAACATCCATATCGTCTTCGTTAGGGAGAGCGGAACATTTATTTTTAACAGATGTGGTTGAATGATTGCTATCTTCGCTAAGATTGCGTTTGTGGGTTTTTTTGGGGATAGATCCATTCCTCTTTCTGTTTATCAGCAGTAGCCTTCTGAATACTATCGGGAGGTATTATTATGCTTTGCATATTTTGAGAATCAGTTGGTTTACTAGAACTAGGCTTACTAACAGAAGATTCATTATCAATGGGAAAATTTTCATCAAATTCATCAACATTTTTGAACATTTTCATGCCTAAGTTAAGGACTTCAGTGAGTTTACAAATTTTATCAAGAATATCAGGAGCAACAGTAACCTTTCCATTTAGAATTTGATTACGATGCGTATTTAAGTTAATCCATAACTTATACTTATCCTCCGGAGTGCCATTATGAATAATATCATGAATTAAATCCCTATTCCTAAGAAAATCTAAATCCATAACAAAAACCTAAACTTTACGAGATCCTTAACGTAACTCGAAGCAAGGCATTGTTCATCAAAAGAAACCAATCGCTAAGAACAAAGCTTGAAAATGCTTACCAAGAATCCGGATGAGTGAAAGACAACCAGCTCGAGGCAAATCCAAACCAAAAAAGCATGATGTCAGTCGACATGTTCAAATTACAATTGAATTTTTATAATAATGAAGTTTATCAATTTAGAAAACAGTTGAGCAAAAATGTTAAATTCGATAAGTCTCTTCAAAATAATTTTGTATGTAAAAATGATATCAATGCTAAACAACCTAGTAAATATTTTTAAAATAGTGAAACTTTTGTATGTAAAAGTGTTATTAGTACTAAAGAGTCTGGTAATTATTTTGAAAATATTGAAAATTCTGACAGTAAATTACAAAAATTGTTGAACAGTTATAATCATATGTTTGTTGAAAGTAAATATGATATTAGTTGTATAAGGATTGAACCCCCCCCCCCATAGTTGTATTAACTTCTGAATTACCAATAGCCTATAGACCATATCGAACCTCTCCTAAAGATAATAGTGAAATTAAGAAGCAAATAGATGAGGTGTTAAATGCTGGTATAATTAAACATTCTTAAAGTCCTTATGCTGCTCCTGTAACTTAAGCTAATAAGCATGATGAACAGGGGAAAACTAGATTGTGTATTGACTACAGAAAGCCTAATCAAATTACAAAAACTGATTCCGAGCCCATTCCTAGAATTGATGCTGTATTAGATCAATTAACAAATGCAAAAATTTCTCTACATTGGATTTAGCATCAGGCTATTGGCATATAAAATTAAATGAAAAAGATAGTAAAAAATTAACATTTACTACAAATGTTGGACTTTATGAGTTTACTAGACTACCTTTTGGTTGGAAGAATTCTCCAGCTATTTTTCAAAAACCCTTAGACAAATTTTAAACAAATATCAGATTCAATTTGCTTTAAATTATTTTGATGATATTATATTATTTTCTCCAAATTTTGATGAACATTTAAACCATCTTAAAATAATATTTGATATATGCGAAAAAGAAAATATAAAATTAAAACCAACTAAATGTAATTTTGCTAAACAAAAAATAAATTTTCTAGGATATGAAATTGAAGCAGGTAAATATCAGCCCAGTAATGCAAATATAGAGATTATTAAGAAATTGCAACCCCCTAAAAATGTCAAAGAGTTGCAAAGATTTTTAGGAAGTATTAATGTATATTATAAATTTATTCAAAATTATGCTAAAATTAAAGTTCCTCTAACAAATTTACTTAAGAAAGATACTATAAATGGACTGATGAAAGTCAAATAGCTTTACAAAAATTAAAAGATGCGTTAATTTCTTAGCTATTTTAACTTAGTTTAATCCTAAATATCCTTGTCATGTATTCGTTGATGCCTCTAAAGAAGCTGTTTGTGCTGTTTTAAAACAAGAACATCCTGATGGTAATTTACATCCAATTGCTTTTCATTCTAGAAAATCAAGATCTTATGAACAAAAGTATGCAATTACTGAGCTGGACTGTTTATTATTATCGATGCAAGTGATATATTTTATTATTATTTACATGGTAATCATTTTACTGTAAATACTGACCATGCTAGTCTGGGGAAAAATATAAAACATCCTGTAGGTCGCTTAAGGAGTACAACAATAAAAGCTTCCAAACTCTCAAATTGCTTATTGTTTGTCAATTAGGAAACCGTGCTGCTTCAAGCATATTTAGTTCGAGAAATGTTCCAAAGAATATGTATTGTTATAGCTCGACCGCCTCTTCCGCGACCATAAGCGCAAACACGCATGCGCCATTCGGACAGAATTATTCTCAAAATAAGGTGGAAAGATGGGGACTTTCTTTCCTTCCAGCATAGCTCTTTCCGGAGAAGAGACATTTCATGTCGCAGCAAGTAATACCGCCCCTTTTGGACGAGTCTATGTGTTTTGACAGAATGCCAAACAGGGTTGCGCTTCAGACGGTCGAACTATAAGAAGGAAAACTTTGCAGCAGCAGGAGTAGCTCCCTTCGAACGAAAAGGGTAAATTTCCTCTATGCGTGGCGGAGGAGGAAAATATCGGCCAAGTTCCCTACATCACAAAGGGAGGAATTCTCGTTAACAGGTTACGTCGCCAAAACCCTTGGCGAATTTTCCCTCTTATTACTAGCCCACCAGCGGCCGAGCGGTAAAGACGCTGAACACTGGTAGTTCGGTCCGAATCCCTCGAACGGGCTGGCTGCATGGGCATTTTCGTGGTTTTCCCCATGTGTAACGTGTATACGAGCCAGTTTCCCTTAGAAAGTCCTCCACGAAAGGCATCCCTCACCTTAGGCAGATAGCCCTAGTGTGCTTTGCCATAATTAAATACACCACACCACCCTCTTATTACTAGCGGCGTAAATGACAAACTGGTTTACACTACATCTATGAAGCCTTTCCTTCTTTACATAGACATTCTTTGGTTACACTTTCCGTCAGTTTTAAACTAATTGAATAGTCGTCACTCATGTTGCAAATCAAGGCTTCGAAACGTAACGCGAAAAGGTTTGGCAGCCAAACGTATTATAAAAACAACTAATTAAAGACAATTTGTTAGATACAAAGGAAATAACTAGCTAATCTATGTTCCAAAATCCACCACTTTGCTTCAAAGAGACAAAGTAGTTTAATTTAAATTGATTCGTCCCTTCGAGTAGCGAATTCAATTAGAAGTGATTTCACCTTTCTCTTCCCTAATACCACAAGAGCTTACGACAAAACTGGTGATCAGCAATTTCTTGGATTGTATTTGATTATAGAATTTGGTTTTTTTTTATCCAAAATAAAAACGCATAACTTAAGAATAATTTTATCCGGTTTTTCAAACGCCAAACAGTGTAAGCTTGCTTCTCTTTCGTTATATATTAACAAATTAATTCCATTTCTTACATAGTATGTATTTTATATATATATACAAAAATTAAAATTTAAGGCATTTTATTGTTGAATATGAATATGCTCCACTGTTCGTAGAATCGTACAATATTTTTCCCTTCGAATCCAAACTTTTTATCAGTACTGGTATTTTGTTGGTGATGGAAAACATTCAAATGTTCTTGGATACTTGGATACTTATGTGTTTTATACAGGCATTCTACTGCATTAGACACTACTTTCCTGTTCTATCGTGTTTGTCCACGATGGGCCTTGTGATAAATATTCCTTAGTGAAGCGCTCGAAACGCGAACGTGTATGTGAAAAATTTGAGACACTTTGTCTCAGTAAGAATTCAATGTCCAGAGAAATCATGAAGTAAACCGCAGGTGTGGCCCATCTGCCTGTCAGGGTATCTTGCAGTAGCTGTTGAACTGTATTTCCAGCAAGAAATCACTTCGAGGCGGAGCCAGAAGCGAGAGGAAGGAAGTTAGAATACAGCGGAAGCCAATTAGGAGTAGGAGGGCGGAGTTAGAATAAGTTGCTATATTAACCTCTTTATTATTATTATTATTATTATTATTATTATTAAGGTAGCTGATTATGAATATTCAATAAGTGGGCCACATACGCCCTTCTAAAATAGGCATCTTCTATTTTCTCGTAATTCAGTAAATCCGCGAAGTCTGCAGTTATGTTTTGCTCGGCTTTTCTGTAAAAGCTTTCATTTAACTTATTGAGATGATCTTGAATGTATTCTATTTTCAGGTCATGGTGGAGGTTCTTATGGACCTTATAAGAGATAAACTAACCCAGAGGGCGGGGCGCACGTCACCGATATGTCGGCAAGAAAGAGTAGGGACGATCTGGTTTACTTTAACAATGAAAACTATGGCATTCGTATCATCACATAACTCTTTTTAATTATTAAATGTGATACGTTGTATAGTGATGAGATTATGAAAGCCACAGTTTTTTCCAAACAGGATTAATATGTATCATTAAAGCACTTTTTACTGCATTTCGCGCATTTTTATCACGCGTAATTCTTGTAAAAACACCTTTACTTTGGTAAAACGGTAAAACTCTAAGCACAAAATTTATGAACTTTATTTTGCGTAAAAATAAACTAAAATTAAATAACATTGATAGTACATGATGCTTTGAGATAAAGAAGGTAAAATTAAACAAGATCTGATAATTTTTTTTAAATATTTAATGAACATTTCCAGCCAGTGATTTTCCAAACTATAATAACATTACAAAACGATCATATTTATTTCATTATATGATCATTAAATTATTAACATTAAAGTGGATTAGTTATTTTAATAATTCATAAATTTAGGAGCATAAAATTTTCTGAGCGTAATGAAGGGAAAGAAAAAAGATAAAATAAAATCTAGAAGTATTCAAATTTAATATTACGCCCAAAAGAAACATTTTTTTTTAAAGTTTTGTGGGTTAATTTTATTTATTGAATATCATGTTCTTCGCCCATAAGCCACATACATTTGAAAACAGCATATCTTTAGAATTTCCGCACTGAGGATAAAACTGTTATTTTCCGTACAGTGCTCGCTTTGAACTCGTTGAGTTTGTCAATCAAACACTCGTTAAAGTTTTACAAAATATTAAATAGATCAAAACAAATTCGAAATTCGGCCGTCCAGATGTCCATGTTCGGGTGGAGGATTACATTATTCAAAATTTGATAGCTCTAGATACCATCGTTTTTGTCACAGTGCGAGAAACATACATGTATTCATGCAGATTCTTCATTATTTAATTTTTTAATATAATACAGGGCGATAATATTTGGTAACAACAATTTGCAAGCAGACACGGACATTTATAGTGAAACAGCGCAAAATGCTGCTTCGAGCTAATAAATTAAATTAACAGTAAATAAAAATGCAAAACTAAAAATAAATTAAAAAAATAATCACTATAAAATACAAGCAAAATTATTTATTACGGTTAAATACAATGTTAATATTAGAATTAAATGTATAAAAATTATTAAGGAGTCAAAAGTGTATATCACTATGATGTATTATGAAATATAATTGAAATAAAATTCCCTTATAGAAATTGTGCTATAATATTCATCTATAATTTTAAAAAAGCAGCACAATTTAGAATTTTAAACAAAACTTTCAAAAATTTGTTTTTAAATATTTTAGTATTTTTTACTTATTTACACCAATAAAAAGCATAAAAATTGCAAGAGAAAATTGCTTGTTTGAAATTTTCTATTAGTTCAGATTTAAAATGTTATTTTCTAAAAGAAGTAGTTACAAATTTATTTACAGCATAGGGAAAGTAAAAAAATATCCAGCCCTGAAAGCATGCATTAGCTTTATAATTATTTGGAACGCTAATTATGCTTGATAAATATGCTAATTTTTTAAAAATCAAACTCAGTTTCAAAAATAAAAATATGGAGAAATTCTAATTTGTAAAATGAGGCGCTACAACCAGGTTTTTCTACAGGCTGCAATAGGCAATCACTGTTAAATTTCTGCATGTCGTCCGTACTCCTCCGGATGTGATCAATGTGACAGCCGGCAACGCCTCAGACGAGAGGGAAAACCCGTTTGGGTTAGTCTATTTCTTATAATGTCCATGTGTAAGACTTTCTTGACATCGTTCTTGGTAGCGTTTGCCCCCACGAGTGAAACATAGATAAGGATAGGTGTTATAATCGCTGTATAGAGTCTTTTCTTTCTTGCCAGATCCAGGCCTGAGTAGTCCGAGAGAAGAAAGTAAAGGTTTCGTATAAGTCCATATGCTTTGAATGGGGTAATTCTGATATGAGTGCTCCAGCTAAATGACCTATTGTTCAAGCAATATAAGTTCGTATAATTTGGTAACGAAGACAGGTCTGCTAGGCCTGTAATTTTGAGGGTTTTAATGCCATTCACCTGGTTTCAATTATGCAATATTAATTCACGTTTCGGATTTTTCTGAAAAATAATGATGTAGTTAATTAGCAATGAACATTATTATGGAAATAATAATCCTAATTGATAATGTGTTCCTAAAGTTTTTTAGCAGTTATCATTCTTATTGAAAAAGACAAATTTAGAGGGAATATTTTTGATCATACATTGGAGGTAGAGTCCGGTCAAGGTGCATGTCTAGGATTGTGTTTAGTAATATAACAGGGGTGGCCAAAGTGCGGCTTGCGAGCCTGATACGGCTCTCATAGGCAATTTGTGCGGCTCATGCGTATAAAATATATATATGAAAATGGTAACTGAAACTATTCAGTGTCCAACAAGAAGTAATTAATTAGTTAAAATTCTTTTTACAAAGTTATTAGGGATTTCGTTCTATTTAAAACCTCCTCCACTATTGTAATGCTGGAAATAGGAACTTGTGGCTTTTAAAAAATGTAGATGCGGCTCTCGAACATTCCTGAATTCAGACGTGAGGCTCTTTCTGAGATGAAGTTTGGCAACCCTGCAATATAATTTCTAATTTCAGAAAGAGGAGTTACTAGTATTAGTCCCTCTATATTCTTGTTCTGGTGGTTTTCTGTTGATTTTGAGTTCGGTTATTTTGGTTTGGGTTGACAGCAGAAACGGAATTTGGCGTGGGTTTTCCGGCGGCTCCTTTCTGTCCTTATTTGATTTGATACTAAACGAAATATGATAAATTGGCATTTATCAAAATGAATGAAGCTTTTCATAAATTAAAAGTTGGTTAAAGTTTCTATCATTTGCTAAATTTTAAGAGTAAGTTAAGGGTACTAAAAGCAATGATATACTTCGAGATCTCAAATAAATTAAATTAAAAATACATAATTAAAAAATATATTAATTAGTAAAAGTTCGATTGTTCAAGATGACATAGTTATACTTTTATTTAGTGCGCCGGCTTTTACATGAGGCTTGCAGCAAATATTTACTTCATGTAATAAATGTGCTATCAATGTAATAAAAAAAAATATCGAACTTGAGAAAATTTCTAAACTAACCCGAAGGTAATTGTATCATAAGACGCTGCTTAACAGATAAAATAAAGACCAGAAGTACAGAATAGAAGTAAACAAATAGTAGCAATTATCATGATCTTTCTGTCCTAGATTTTTCAATAATGCCCTGTTATTTATAAAGGCAATTAATACAATTTTACTTCATTTCTTGCTGATAATATTTGACTGAGTCCACCGGTATGTTTTCATGATCTCTTCTCAAAACTAAACTAAATATCTGTCTACAAGGAATTTCTTGTAAACAGATATTTAGTTTAGTTAGACTCAACGTTCATGAGAAATTAAAAGATTTTGAAAGGAACTTTTGTTTGTGGATTAGTTTTGTGAAATAAAGACATATTTCACCATTTTCAACTTTAGAATACCTTAGAAGAAACTTATATTATTATTGGAGAAGAATTATGCAATGGCGTGCGTTCGCATCTCGAAACTCTGGGGTCACAATTTGCAACTTCTTTTCCGAAATGCAAATATATACTAATTTTTTCTTCTTAATTATTTCCATTCTGATTTTGAAAGTGAAGCTTATAGTTATCGAAAGTCATTTTTATTATTATGGTAACAGTATTTGTTTAATTTTAATGCCATTCATTACATGAAATTTCACCGAACAAAATCATTTTGTGCTTTCGTTAAATTCCATTTCTCGATATTTTTGCTGTCAGAACTAGGATACAGACAGGCTAACAGCATTTATCCGCTTTCGCCTTAAAGAAGACAATCCAGCCAATTCTCAAGATGTCTGAGAATCAAAGAAGTATACATATTAGGAATGAGGTTATATTATTAATATTTATTATTTCGAGAATTGTATTACACATTCAGCCGAAATTGAGTTTGCATCTCGAAGAAACCCTGCGGCTTTCCAGCGATTAAATTTCCTTCTTTGCTTACATATTGCAAAATAAACACTGAAATATGTAATAAACACTGAAATATATCGAAAATAGTTCTACAACACCACCTACCGCAGCTATTACATCATTCTCCCAACATTTTGCCATTAAAAGAAAAATTAGAGCACATGGGCTTTATTTCTTTTATCATTTATTTTTCCGCAGGCAAACTTTGACACAGCAGTTAAGATGCAAAAAACCTGAATCTGATATATGGGTTGCATTGACTGCTACATTTTAAACCTTTCTTTATCGATAATATATTGATAAGGCCTATCCTCCCATTCTCAAGTATAGTCGCTTCCAAGCTGCAAGAATAAATTCCAGGGTTGTTGAAAGATATTCAGTTTGAATGAAATAATGCAACTAAAGCTATGAGAAATGAACGGAGCCTTCCCGAAAAAAAGCAAGATTTGTTTATATCAAAGTGAGTATAAAAATTAGGAAAAATTTTGTCATTCCTTCATTCTTAAATAATATACTTAAACAGTGCTTATTATATCATAGTTTATAACACATGAATGATACTTGACAGTAATATTTCTAAAAGCTATCTTACTTATGAGCCGATAAATATCCATGCATCTAGCGTTCCCTCAACTTTATGCATGCCTTTTCAAAACTAAGTATTGATAAATGGCTTTGTAAGCAGCTGACAATATCATTGATTTCCCATTAAGGCTTCATGAGTTATAGGTTCTTCCAACAGGTACAATATGTGTTTACAGCTGGCAGTTTTCATAAAACAGTGCTGTAATATGCTGGATTCTTTTTTAATATATTTGCAGAATGCCTAAAGAAAAAGAGCAAGAATGAAGCAGAATGCCTGAAGAAAAAGAGAAGAAAAAATAAATTTTTGCGTAAAATTTAGTATTTGTACTTTTTTTTAATTAAAAACTTTTTAATCTTATGATATTTGATTCTTGCGATTTCAAAAATAAAATATTTGACTAAAATATGAATAACATTTTAAGAAATTAAATGTAGGATAAAATTGTGTAAAGCAATGGGCACAATGATAAAACTGTTTAAAGCAGTGTATGCAAGCCATCCTAAGTTAAAATGTCGGTTATACATCTCTCTTATTTATAGATATATCGGTATTTTTCCGTTTCGCCGGCGCAAATCTCGCCAAGCAGACTTTATTAGCGACAACATACAGTGTACACATAAAAAATATTAAAAAAATGTTAGTTCTAAGAATTCTTTTTTTGAAAGGATAAACATTTTAGTATCGCTTAAAATTTTATAAAAAGCCAATAAATAAAGACAATAAATTTGTAAAAAGACATTAATTTAAGAATTTAATTTGCTTTCCTGGTTCAACATCCTGATTCGCCGGTTCATAATCACGTGACCCCAAGCGATTTCATCTCGCGTAAACTACTCTACAAAAATCTAATGCTCTCAGTAATTATCTACATTAATTGCAAGTTAAATCTTAATTTGGAACACAAGTTTAAATGCAAGCAATATTTCAATGCGTACGAATAGCTTACTCAGAAATTATGATCTGAGGCCTAAGGAGTTGCAAGAACAACAATGAGAATGAGAGAAGTTCAAATTATAGAGAAGTAGAAATGAGATAACGTATTAGATGTTGCAATTATGTGTATTATTTTTGAAATATAGGTTTCTTTTAAAGAAATAATATTGTGATAGTAGTAATTTATCCATGATTACTTTTCATTTGTTATATTCTTACTGTGACTGTATCCTTCGGAAATTAAATTATTCGCCTAATTTTTCCCTCTCAATTATCGGAATTGCATCCTAATTTACTTAATTACCGAAAATGGCCTTAGACATAAAACTGAACTATCTGATAAAACTCTATGCCAATATTGAAAGAAGAAATCAATCTGATAAGAAAAAGCTGCGACTTGTTTTGAAAATGAGGCGTAAAAGGTTACCAGCATGAATATTCCGTTTGGAATCGGTTGGACCATTACTGGCGACTTTATCGCTTGCGCCGGCAAAACGGAAAAGTACCTATATATCTTTTCTGAACGGAACATTGAAAGGCGTGTTAAGTGTGCTTTACTGAATTTTCTCTTTTAATATATGCAGTTTTCAAATGCATCGTAGTCTGAGTTACAAAGTATTCTTCCGAAAGAAACGCAATTCAAAAAAATAAAATCAAATTCTGGAAAATTTATATTGACAAATATATTTAAAATGCTCAGTTTGAATGAATAAATAGAAAATTTTAAAATAATTATCTGAAGAGACAATGCAACACTAACAATTCAAATAAAAGTATAAAAATTGAAAAATTACCTAAAATAGTAACTATGACTAAAAATATAGTATAAAGAAAACTATTTAAAAAAATAAACGATACACCTTTAATTTAAACTACGCAGTTCGAATGAGTAAATAGAATTTTTTATAACAGTTATTCGAAAGAAACTATTCAACGTAAACAATAAAAATGAAATTCGAAAAAAAAAATTGCTTAAAATTAATAACAATTATTATTAAAATATAAGATAAAGAACATTATTTGAAAGAAGCAACAATTGAGTCTTTTTTCCTTTCACGCGCTATGTAAAAATGGAAATGAAAATAGGTTGCCACATATTAAGAAGTTCGCCAAGTGAACTAAATTTGGCGCAAACTGAATAAAAAGCGCCAACGTAAATTGTTAAATTTCTCCCTAAATTTAGCACTAAATTTTACAAAACTTAATAATGAAAATGAAAATCTTCCTTTCACACACTAGGTAACAACTACAAAGAGTTTTTGCTTATAAATCAGGTAAGGCCGAAAGCCGCTCACTTTTTGTTTACAGTTCAGTTGGGGTGCCATAGCACCGCGCCCGCAGGCGAAATTGTAGAGGTGGCAAGTCATACACGGAAGAGACTAGTAATTATTAAATTAATTCAACTAAAATTTTAATATTTAGGCATAATCTGAGTCGTAGAATCGAAATATGTAAAAAAAGTGGTATGTTATTTCAGAAAAAGTCCGATTTTGTGTTAAAATCCCTATATTAGAATACTTCTATCATGGACCTTATAAGAAATAGATTAACCCAAACGGGTTTTCTCCCTCGTCTGAGGGGCCCACCAGCGGCCGAGGGGTAAAGTCGCTGAACACTGGTAGTTCGGTCCGAGGCTCGAATCCCGCGAACGGGCTGGCTGCATGGGCGTTTTTGTGGTTTTCCCCATGTGTAACGTGTATACGAGCCAGTTTCCCTTAGAAAGTCCTCCACGAAAGGCATCCCTTCTCTTAGGCAGATAGCCCTCGTGTGCTTTGCCATAATTAAATACACCAAACCCTCGTCTGAGGCGTTGCTGGCTGTCACCTTCATCACATCCGGAGGAGTAGGGACGACTTGCAGAAATTTCACATTGGTTGCCCATTGCGGCATGTGTATGATTGTCAAGAAAAAGCTGGTTGTAGCGCCTCATTTCACAAATTAGAATTTCTACATATTTTTATTTTTGAAATTGAGACTGATTTCTAAAAATTTATTATATTTATCAAGCATAATTAACATTCCAAATAATTATAAAGGTCTTGCATGCTTTCAGGGCTGGATATTTTTTTTTTTTTTTTTGATTTTCCGATGCTGTAAAGAAATTTGTAACTACTTCTTGTAGAAAATAATATTTTAAATCTGAACTAATAGAAAATTTGAAACAAGCAATTTTCTCTTGCAATTTTTATTGGTGTAAATAAGTAAAAAATACTAAAATATTTAAAAACGAATTTTTGAAAGTTTTCTTTAAAATTGTGCTGCTTTTTTAAAATTATAGATGAGTATTAGTATATCCTTTCTATTATTATATAGTATATCCTTTCTTTATCGGTAATATATTGTTAAGGCATATCCTCCGATTCTCAAGTATAGTCGCTTCCAAGCTGCAAGAATAAATTCCAAGGCTGTTGAAAGATATTCAGTTTGGATGAAATAATGCAAGTGAGTATAAAAATTACGGAAAGTGTTGTCTTTCCTTGATTCTTAAATAAGAGACTTAAACAGTGCTTATTTTATCATAGTTTATAACACATGAATGATATCTGAGAGTAATATTTCTAAAAGCTAACGTAATAAACGTATGAGCCGATAAATATCCATTCATCTAACGTTCTCTCAACTTTGTGCATGCCTTTTCAAAACTAAGTCTTGATTATGGTTTTTGTAAGCAACTGACAATATAATTAGTTTCCCATTAAGGCTTCATGAGTTACAGTTTCATCCAACAAGTACAATATCTGTTTACAGCTTGCAGTTTTCATAAAACGGTGCTGTACTATGCTGGATTCTTTCATTAGTATAGAAACAAAGCTATTTGGTAAGTGTAACTATTGCCTTTTAGTGATGTGGCAGCTTTCCATTAGATGAAAAGCTCATTCTTATTATTACCTTGGAATAAAGCACGAACTTTTTAAAGTGTTTTACGTGTACAGCTGAACTTGAGGAAATGCATTTAGCCTCGTGCGCTAAACTCTATTTAAGCATATAATTAGCTAACGAAAAATAATTTATACGAGAGGATTCTAAAATACGTTACAGAAACGTAAAGAGATATAGGTTAAAACAATATAAGAGTATTAATAGAAGGTTTAGGCGGAAATGTCATGTCGGGATGACAAAGGCTGCAGTTGAGAACTATTAGCTTAATACCGCCCTCAAACGTAAATCGTAGTTACTTCTACATGCGAAGTGTACTGCACAAAATATTCCAAAGTCAGCCGCTAAACATAAAAATGGCAAAGCAGGGTATTTCCAAAGAGTAATTTAATTTTAACATGTAGAGCAATATTTAAACTTTTATATCCCAAAAAAGTAAGTTTAGTAAAGACGAAACTGGCTGACAAAATTTCATAACAATTTTTTCATAATAAACTCAAGATTGGATGTTTTTTTTAAAACGCATTCGAAATGCTTGTTAGCAAAACTCGTACATAGTAGTAGATTGTACAAAGTAGATAATTGAACCGAGGACGATTATCCAATAGACAACAGCGAAACGTTACACTTTAAAACATATTACCAGCCGTTATGAAACTTCTATTACTCTTGTTGGCCTAAATTTCCAGTGTGTGCTGCTAAAACAGCGAATAATTAAAATGTTTGTTTCTAATAAATTTATCACTCTTTCTTATTCAAGTATTATATCTTCCTTACATGTCATCATTCAAGTACCTTCCTTACGTTATAAGCTTCACTTTAATTTCGTTACAGTACTTAAGTTCTTATTTCAGTTCATATTGAGTTCTTTTGCAGATTTGTCGGAATTGTTTCCATGTGCTATTGCATATGTGCATGTATGTTCGATTTTTTTCATCTGGCATTAACATATTTTATGGCATTTTATCAAATCTTGCTCCCTTCAAATGTTGTTTATAAAATCTTGTTCAAAGTTATTTCGAGATGTCTTAAAACATTTTTCAATGTTTCTATATCCAAGAGGCAGTAGTTACCGAAAATCACATTTCACTTTCTTTATGAATTAGCAGCAGTATCCAGAATGCAGAAGCATTCTATTGCTGCTTTAATGACTTTAGTGAATTTGAAATATCTAGGAGAATATTTTTCTTTCCTTTATGATTAGTGAGATCTAAAAGTATTCTGCAAATATTTTATTTCTGAATGAGCTTTTAAGTTCTTTATTTCTGATGAGCTCTTCAAAACTTCTAAGAATTCACTCTTTTTAGAAGAATTCCTAAAATAAAGGAACTAGTTGTCTCGCAAACCGAAATTTCAAGCTCCTTTTCGTCGAATGTATAAAATTAATAAACGTAAAATGTGTGTGGCAAACTCTAATACACTATCGAGAATTCTAAAGATGTCAAAATATCTGTATTGTGATTTTTTGGTTGAAATAAATTTTATATTTCGTAAGCGCGGAGAATGAGATATTTAATAAATAAAGCTAACAGACAAAAAGTGAATAATAAAGAGACAAAAAGTTTTAGCCATCTTGCTAAGAAAACTGAGTATTAATATGATGAACTGAGGAAAGACTGGAAAAATATAAAAATGTGTATTAACCCTTAACATCGCATCATGAATTCTAATCATATGTTTCTATGCCCCTTTAAACAGTTTTGGGAATTTCTTTTTGAACTGTATGTGGCGTACGTGAGAAGAAAAAGTACATAAATATTTGCATATAAATCGCTGAATCTGATATTCAAAATATTTTTAATTTCACTCAGAAAATAAAATAAATTAAAAAAGGGGAAATCAAACATCGGAATGAGTGGTGCATATATTAATTCCCTCTAGCAAGTGTAGAAAGGAAAAGATTATTTCCAGCATTAGCGTCGCTAAATAATAAATAAGAAGTTAGACGTGCTACATATGAGTTTCAGGTAATTGAGGAATTACTGGAGATAATTTCAATGAAGAGGAAACCAGGTGCGAAGGATATATTTCTGAATTATAAATTGCCCTAAATAAACGTAAATTAATATGGACAAAATGGTGTACTTTGCGAGAGATCGTCGTCTGCTAAAAAAATGGAGAGGCTTGAAATTTAATAAATTAAGAAAACGTTTTTATGCAGCTTTTTATAAAATTGATCTGGTAACTAATGCAATAAAAGAAGGAAAATTATTTATCACATAGTTTAAAGGGAATAAGTGATTAAATAAATTCATCTACAATTTTACATCGCGAAGAATTAAAGTGTGCGTTTTCCATGACAAATTAAAAAGCCTCATGCGGTTGACAATGAATTTAAATTAAAAGAAAATTTTAAAAGATAATGGCTTATGAATTTAACAGTAGAACTAAATTAACAGATGTTGTTCTTTAAGCGAATTGAATTAATTAGGATTCGGTCACCTTATAAAAATCAGCCGTGAGGGAACGCAACGCGGTAGAATGAGAACGACGCAAAACAGTCGCTAGTGGACGTACACAGCGATCGGAACATTGATGTCTAAGCCGGAAAGGTTTAATGATAGAAACCTTTCACACGTAGGAAATCAAAATTTCGACTGAATTACAGAAAAATTTTGCGGCAATGTCATGTTCACAAACATACCTACGATAAAAAAAAAATAATTGAAAAGAATTACATTCAACCTACTTCAAAGCCACCGCTCCACCTGAAATTAGTAAAGCAGTATTCTTGAAAAGAATGTATAGACATTGTACTGCTGTATGTTAGGAAAATGTACTTAAAATGTTTATAACACATTTATATAAGAAGAAAGTAATGGATAAAAATCAATAATAATATTTCATTATAAATATTGGATTATACTGTTTTTAAGATGCAATCTTCTTCGAATCGAAGTATGTTATCAAAACAGCTATGGCTAAATAGCCAATCCAAATGAAAGTAAAAAAAAAAAAAACTGAAAGTAGGTTTGCCAGTTGTTGGTCTGTGCAACATCCGTGAGCTCTCTTCACATTCCTCAAAAGCTAGTTAAAGGTTATCAGACCCATGTTTTTAATTCAACAGAGATAAATGCTTAATTTAAAAAATGGTAATTATCAGGACATTAAACATTTCTTTAGATAGAGAAGCAAAGCATTTGTAAGATTTCCTTTAAACAGGCGGATATATTCACTTTTAATGGATTTATATTAATCTTTTAGGGGTGTGACTTACGAGTAAACTACATGTCCCTAGATAGTACAGATAACTAATTCTGATGTGATAAATCATCTGCACTTTATCGATGTATAATAATTATACTATAATAATTACGATCCTAAAACCTGGAAAAAATTCATATGAAACTTTTAGCTATAGACATTTCCGGTAATCGCAAAAAAATTTCGAATTTGCTCTAAACCACAGATTAAGAGCTATGCACTTAAAAGTTAATTTAGCTAAGTTCTTGGTGAAAAAGATAACCGATTTCTAGATTTTCTAGTTTCATGGGAGGGTATATTCCCATTACCAGGAAGGATTAAAGATTTAACCGAATACCTGCTACCTAAAACTGTAGAGGATATAAGGCGATTTCTGCAATGCTTAACGTCTACCATTTTTCATACGAAATGCAGCTCAGATGAAAGTTGTTCTTAAGACTTGGGAGATGAAAGGGTTAAGAAGGACAAGTCGGAAATTACAGGGGATCATAAAAAGAAAGATGCATTTAAACCTGCAAGCTATTATTCTACTATGTTGGCGCATCCTGTTCAAAACTTTCCTTACTTATCGAAGCTTCAGAAATAGCTATTGAAGCCGTACTATAAAAGCATGTTAGTGAAGATAGATTAAGATTGTATTCCAATAATTTAACACCTTCTGAATGTAAGCACAGATAGAGTGGTTTTGGCGATTTATTCAGCAATTACATTTTTCCGCACATGGTCAAAGTCAAGATTTTGTGGTATTCCCAACACAAACATAATGTTAATGTTTGAATTTACCCAAGTGATTGAATTTACTTTTATTAATGTATTATATTTTTCAGTTTGTTGCTTATTTAAAATTTTCACATTGTTCTATGTCTTAAAATCCAAATTTTACGTTACTGACCTAAAACTACATTAGAATGTTACAGTACAAGTAAAGAAACAGATAGTTTCACTCAGGCGGTGTGTCTGATTTGCGCAATGCTTATGGAGTCCCAAACAGTTTTCTCAAATATCATGGGGTCCCCACTCCAAAAAGTTTAAAAAACTCTGTGTTAGAGATTTTCTGAAAGGTAATTGTATTTTGCCAACAGTAGCATCAACCATTGGTGCTCTTGGCATTCCTTCTTTTTCCGGAACGTGTAATTCAGTTACATGTAGCGTATTCTGACAATTTTGTATGTCAATGATTCTTCCACACTGAGATAAAACATATAATTCCTCTTAAATAAATGTTTATATATCTACTTAATCTTGTGTAAGAATTTCACAAAGAGTTATACTTTGAGGTTATCATGAAGACACCTATTCCTTACAAAAAATGTAGGCCTCTGTGATAATAGGCAGGTATCTTCTCTGCACAACTTATACTTTATAAAGTACCTGGTCATTTTCGGTCTAATAACAGAAAGATAATGAGTCTCTTCTTACCCAAACCTAGTGAAGAGTATTTTTCAATGGTGGTATAAAGACACTTAATGATTTTTAGAGCCCTGTCTCTTACGTTGTTAACGTGGTGAGGCGATCGTTAAACAATATTCCAAGGTATTTTGCATGAGAGACGACAGGTACGTGTTCATTGAAAAACGAAAGTCCGTTTTTGAGCGGAACGTTCCCTTTTCGTTTCGGAATAATCAGAAGTTGTGATTTGGAAGCATTGAATTGAACTTTCTACTGTGCATACCATTTGTCAATGTGGGGAATAAAGTTTTGAAGTTTGCCGACAGCATGATTCACATTTGCGTATGTTACAAAATTGTTCCTAGGACCGAACTTTGTGGAATGCCAGTTAAAATAAATCTTTCGGAGGAGTTTGCACCGTTAACACAAACATTGAATCATGTCCTCCCCTCGTGTCTGTCGATAAATACTGCAAGCTCAAAGAGGAGTTTCGTAGAAGCGCAGAGGGAGAATAGAGACCGTCTGCCGAGAGACAGGACACATCTGGTCCTGAAATAAAGATTAAATTTTGTTCTGCATTATGTCTGTTTAATTTTTCATCAATGCAGTGAGAATATTTAATGTGATATTTACAGAACGCAAAAACGAGGACCTCCGTCTCGGGAACCTCTAGGGCCTGCCATACGAGGTCATATATCCAAGCTTCTGAGAACCCTTCGAGGACGGTCTGAGAACCCCACAGTTCATAATCGGCTTTATATAGAGCCTTGGACTAGGTAGAAAAATGTTTGTAAGTACTTAATATGAAAAAGAACGTTGTGATTTCTCTGCCTCTGCCCCCACTTCATCGGCTTCGAATTTTGGACTTGGTTCCTTGTCCACTCTGTCAGCCCCTCCACTAGGACTCTGAGGGCCAAATCCCCGCTGGCTAGGTCGGCAATCTCCTACTATATAGCTCCACAACAGTGAAAAGAACAGACACAACAGTACCAGCACTGTCCTTGCCAAGCCTGAACCTGCTAAAGAAATGAAACAGGGCTCTAGTCATGTGAAGTCAATTTATATACTCCAGTGGTTGACACTACTTAAGTACAGATCCTAGCCAGTACATCCCAGGAACTCTGTTGAGTCACTCCCGGAGGGAAAATGTGATATGGGTAATGAGAATTGGATAGATATCACTACAATTCCTACAACTATTGACGTCTGGACTTTGCTAACACAGGCTCTGTAAAAGCATCGCAAGTACTTTCATTTCTGACGACTCGCCATTTCAAGAACATCGATTTTTATCCTCCAGATCGCAGGTGAGTAGTAATTATAGATCATGTTATGATTTTGTTTTCTACTTATCATTCATATTTACTTTTCTTTAGTAGAATTTTTACGTTTGTTTTGGTTTAACGCTTGCACAATGTGCACAATGTCTGATGTACATACCGTACGAATTCGGGCTTATAACCGATCAGACCCAGGTTTATTATGTGTAAACAAATGAGCATAAAAGGAGAATTTTGAACTCTCGTTGGCGAAGGGACGAATTACTGCGGTAGAAAGAACTTGTGAATGGTATAACGCTGGAATCATGCACGGGAAGTAGCAGTGCTCGCATAACTGGAAGGATATTGGATGTACCTCACACACCAATTTGACGTATCCTCTACGAGATATTGCATTTCTGTCCCTACTAATTGCAATTCATGCATGAATTACAACCCGGAGAATTACAACCCTTTCGAACTACGAATTCGTAGTGTTAATCGCTTCGTAATACATAGCTTTAATGCATGATGTACTGAGACGTTTTTGGCCAGCGATTAAAAACATTTGTCCGTCCCTAATGTGCACCATTAGACAGGGCGTTAAATATTGAATTTCGAGATACCTTGGGGAGCAGTGGATTTAACCAATATTCCTTAAAATGAGAAAAATATATTATCGACATTCTAATAACAGCAAACCAACACGTAATTAAATATTAAATATTAATACGTCTTTATTTGTCATCAAACTTTACATTTTAATGAACAGCAATTCCGATCCATTATTCTTTTCATATACACAGAGGTTTTGCATTAAAAGTAAGGAATTTTTACATTTAAAATAAAGAATTATTCTGCTTGCATGTGTCGATTATCAATGGCAAACACAATACGTATTATGATTGCACATAAACTGGAATCTAATAAATACCGCCAAATTATCCATTAAAATTTTTTTAATTCGCAAAACTAAATCAGTGAATGTACAACTATCAAACTTGTGGTTTTCAATTGACTCGCATCGAAGAGTAATATAAATCAAAATTATCTTTCCTGTTCTGAAGTCTATGTTTGTTTTGAATGCTGATTTAATTTATATAACGAATGATTTTATTCCTGAAAGGAGGGTGGAACGGGACAGTTCTGGAAAAGGTCAGGGTTTACAAGGGGCTGTCCTGCCAGTGCTGCTGATGATGAAGGAATTACTTCTCCAAATTAAGTGGTGTTACAGTACTTGGGCAAGCTTGTTTAGTTTAGTTTGGTTTATGTGATAACGACAAAACCTCTAGGGCTATCTGCTTAAGGCAAGGGATGCTCTTCTGGGCGACTTTCTAACTAGGAGATCCTCATCAGAAAGTAATTGAACTGTACGCAGTCGGGAATATGTAAATATTGTTAAATCACACATTAAATAACAGTAGCTAAAATTACAAAAATAAATTAATATATGTGTATCTGCTAATCTTCTGTCTTCCATTCACTCAAAAAATTACACACTCGAAATAATTCCTTTGCTCGAGTAATAAAAAGCGAAACATTTTTAGACTAAAAGGGACGTTAAGGGCCGTTCTCACTGGGGTTAATCTGAGCTAACGGATACAACTGACGTAGCCAACCCATCTCCGAAAGCAATTTTTTCTCTTAGGGCAGCAAGACAGGTGACGGAGGACGGGGCACCTCATATCTAACAAAGGTAACCAGGTATATGTCCCACGCCCTCCACTATCTTGAACCGGCAGCTCCCGAGTCCCAGCACAACATAATAATAATAATAATAATAATAATAATTCTTAAATGCATGAGAATCCATCATAAAAATACAATAACACCTTAGATACACTATAAAGTTACATGAATGCATTAGTTATGTACTTGACAACTTGGTTACGCTAAGAAATATATTAGACCTTCATTCATTATTTGGGGCTTGCGTTATTTGAGTACATACATGCGTTGTTATAATAGATACATAATTATGTTATGGACACCGTTATACATTTAAATACTAGTTATATACTTGAATACGTGATTGCAATAAAATTATAATAGATACATAATTATGTCACGTTTATATATTTAAATACGAGTTGTATACTTGAATAGGGCAGCAAGATGAAAAATCTGAACTGTAGGCATAGCGGAGCTAGTCCACACATGAAACCGATTCGGTTAGCTCTGAAAAACCCCAGTGAGAACAGCCCTTTATTCCCGAATGGCATATCAGTCTCGAAACTGCATTTTATGTCGAAAAGCTTAAATACGTTGTGTGACTTTTCAAATTGTTGGGACGAAGTTTTGTCGCTCTGTACTATACTTAAAGAAATTAAATAATGAGTAATCTGTATGGAATATGTATGTTACTTGTATTGTGAAAAAAAGCTTCATAGAGCCATCACATTTTGAATAATGTAGTCCTCCACCCTAACATCGGCACCTCGAACCCCGAACTTTGAATTCCGAATTTCATTTATTATCCATTTCATATTTAGTAAAATTTTAACGTATTCTCGTTTAACAAATTCGACCATTTCAAAGCGGGCAGTGGGGACACTCTACGGAATAAAACATTTTTTATCTCCACGACGCGAGACTGCCTACCGGAAATTCTAAAGATACGCTGTTTTTAAATATTTTGAGATTTAGCTGTTGAAACTAATTTTATTTGGCATAAACGCCAAGAAGGTGATATTTAATAAATAAAGTAAACGAACAAAACTTTAACAATAAAAAGTCAAAGTAAAGTTTTGTAAACCATTTTCGTAAGGAAACTGAACTATGATGAAGTGAGAACTATAAACTATGAGAAGTAAGGAAACTATGATGAAGTGAGAATAGACGAGGGGGGAGAGGAAAATGTAAGTCAACACTTAATACTGCAGCGGGGAATTCTAAGCGTCTACTGCTATGCTGCTTTTAAAATTTATGTAGTTCTGCCGTTGAATTGTGTATAGCGTAAGTCGAAAGACAAGGATGCTTAAAGGAAAAAGGTGTGAGTGTGAAAACAGACTAGACTGCGCAATCAGCGAGAGCGTAAAAAACATTAATACCCCTTTCTTTAAGGCGATCGTTAAAATCTGAAAACTTTTTTTTTTTTTTTTGTGTGTGTGTGTGTGTGAAAAAGTGAAATTTCTGATCTCTTGCAATTCAACTTTTATTTTGCGAGTTATTCTTTATACAGCATATTAAACTTGTGCACATTACCACTACTATGTGAATAAGATAAAAGTTTTGAGAATAGTATCAAACAAAAGCTTTTCAACTTGGATTATTATTTGGTATTTTTTTCTTTAAGAAAAACTGCTTTGTTTCTTAGATGCGAAGCGGTGGTTTTGCGGCATGTCTTACACCACTTTATCTTTCTGTAATCCGAATGATTCCGAACTATGTGTCCTCTACCTGGGCCGATGCCATAGATAAGCTTATTAAGAAAATTCAACTAGCGCAAAACAAGTTTCATCGCACAATCACTGGTGCCCCTCATTAAATCGAAATAAAAGTCTTCATTTCGACCTGGAACTAGAACACATTCAATGTTTCATCAACAGGATTAATGGAAATCTCAAGGGCTTTGATGGTAAAAGTATATTTATGGGTATCTTTTGCAAAAATTGACTATTTTTGGCGGTACATGGCTACCGAGTTTGTGCAACTCATTGACTTGTTATTTTGGCTTTGCGTAGTGGGGATTTTAGTACCAAAAATAGTAAGTTAAAAAAGAACAAATCAAAAAATTGCACAAGCTCGGTATCCATGTACACATTGACCTATTTTCACTTTAAAGCAAAATCAGAGAATTGCCCAAACTAGGCTATAAAAAGAAAATTCCACTATAAAGGAATTCAAATCCAAAGCTTCCAAACACTGGTATATAACATTGTTTCCAAGATTTGAAGTATATGATAGATCTTTCAATTGACGCAGCTTTTAAGTTCTTACATCAAAATTTATTTCTAGATTTAGTAAATAAACTTCTTTTCATATTTGCCTGAAAATATGGTTCTCTGAATTCATGTCAGAACTTTTGTAGTTATATGACGCATATTGCAAGTAAATAAGTATTCCTGTCTGTTTCTCTCGCTTCTCCCCATTCACTCTTATGGTTTAATTCATTTATCTCTTCTAGAATTCAACATCATAAAACTGTGAGAAAAGACAGAGGCGTTTAATCACTGTATACAACGTTTTTGCTCTGTCATCATTCTGTCTCTCTATCTAACTCGCTTAGTTAGACAAAGTTTTATTTAGTCATTAGACTTTCTCTATATACTCAGAAATCCTTTTCTAGAAACCAGTTTCCGCTTGTTATACAGAAAAGGAAAATGGAAATTTCACATTTTCATCATTAAATTTATAATCTAAATGAGCAGCCTATGTGTGATATTATCGGACACCATAGTTTTAAGGCATAGATTGTCTATTTTAAACCATTTTTGAAATAAAACATAGAACATTTTTACAAAACATGGTGAATTTCATATTTCCATGCATTTGCCGTTTTATTTCCAATTTTCTCTTTTTTTAAAAAAACTAGGCAACATGTTCATAAATGTTAATATAAATAGACATGAAATACATAAAAAGGAGCAAAAAACAATCAAATTAATTAAAAAATTAAGTATTTTTTACAAGTCTACAATTAAAAAAAAAATCAAATGAGGCAAAAAAATATAAACATTAAAAAAAAAAACAATAAAATCAGAGGGTGAATATCCCTCCTTCCCCTAAAAATTATCATATATAATTTCTATTAAGAATCGCGTACATATGTGCTAAGAATTTAATATGAATTCTCTCACTATGTCTTTTAATAAAATTTTCAAATAATTGCTTATATAATTCAGGTTTACACCACTCAACTTTATTTTTATGTTTATTTAAAAACTTTTTACTCAGACATTGATAATTCATGATTTCATTCCAATCAAGTATATCTTTCAATTCTTCAATAGTATTTTCCGGTAGTTTTCGGTATCTAGAATCTAATTTATTATTTAATTTTTTATAATTTTGCAAAATAAAATTATTACTTAATGTCTGATATTCTGATATGTTATGTTATTCCAATTTACTTTATCTTCATTATCTAAAATAAATTTTACAGATTATTATTGAGACCTAGATATTATATCCCATCTAATTTCATTTTCACGCATAATCATAAATGGTTCACTTAATTTCTGATAAGCTGATATATTTACTCAATCTACTCTATCTCTATATTCGCTAATAAAAGGTTCTGATAATTTTTGAAATCCAGATATCAATTGCCAATCGACTCCATTTCAAAATTTCTAATTAAATCTTCACTTAAAACTGTGTTTTTAAAAACTCCACCTCAGTTAACATCCATTTGTTAGGATGAAAATTCTTTTGAATTTACGAATATATTTATATCCATTTAATTGTCAGAAATTTAAATATTATATACCTTTCATCAGTAACAGGCATTTCAAAAGGGAAAAAATGTGTATTCGTTACCTTTGCTCAGATTGTGATCAGAAAGGAAGATGTTCAAATTTTCATGAAGTTTATAGAGATTATTGCACACCATGCAAGATGATGGATATTTATGGATTTAGCTTTCAGTAAATTTAATAATTGTTTGTAACATCGTCTGTATTCTTCTTTTGTTTTCGGAAATATTGATATTTTCTCGAATGATTTGAAAAATTCCTGCACTTATACTTAAAACGGTAAGAGGTATACATGCAAAGGCTGATAAACCTGATGCATTTAAAACAAATATGCCCAATTGAGAATAATATGTTTGTCGTTTTAAAATTTTTGTAACTTTTTCTAGAAATACATTCATTTTTCTCTAAATATTCTTCCATAATTTATATAGGATCAAAATTCCTTCGGTATCTTATTTTATGATTTTTTAAGTCGAACATGAAAAACGTATCAGGGAATTTTTAATTCTTCTTCTGAGATATAGCCATCAACATCCCTTATTATTTGCTGAATTTGATTAGATCGTGTATTAAAAAATATAAAATAATTACAATTTTTTCTAATAGTGTTTGGAGATAAATAAAAGTTGTGCGATATGTAAATAATAGACGCATTTTTCTTTCTTTCTCTAATAAACATATCTTCAATATCTTTTTGATTTTTTTCTATTACGCAATCATCTTAAACAACAAGATTTTTACTTGAAGGATCTAAATCATCGACAGTTATAAATTCATTTAAATCTTATGAAAATAATACTTTTTCTTTCTTATCATAAAAATTTAATATTTCTTTTTATTATTTAATTTCTTAGTTTTAAGGATATCATCTCTTTCAATATCTTCAAAGAAAGTATGTGTTTCTTGTAATTTAGAATATTTGGGTTCATTTATATGTTTAGCACTTTTGTATAATGCATCAAAATCTAATCTTAAATCTTTTGGCTTTTCAAAGCCATTAATAAGATTTAATAATAAATTTGTTTCACTACATCCGGATGGCCGTGCTATAAATAATCTGAATGGATGTTGACGTAATAGTGGATGTTGATTAGCATCAGGTAATTCTTCTGGTTCTGTATAATCATTAATTTTTATCATTTATTTATTCATATAATTTCTATTTTTAATAAAGTATTTTCAGTTTACCTCCTTGATGTAATATAATTATTATTAATTCTTCATTTTTTTTCCCATATAAAAATGCTGAAGGACCGATAGCAGTTTCAGTGTTATGGATACATCATCTTTAACGAAGCGTTGTACATAGTGTAAATATTATTTTTTCTACTTATCTTTTCTGATTATTCCACATTTTACTCTTCTGGCAAAGCCAGAAATGGACTTTGGAAATGGACTGTATGGAAAAATTGTAATTATTTTATAATTTTGAAATGGAATTATTATTTTATAATTTTGAAATGGAATTATTTTATAATTTTGAAATGGATTTGAAATGGAAAAATTGTAATTATTTTATATTTTTTAATACACGATCTAATCAAATTCAGCAAATAATAAGGGATGTTGATGGCTATATCTCAGAAGAAGAATTAAAAATTCCCTGATACGTTTTTCATGTTCGACTTAAAAAATCATAAAATAAGATACCGAAGGAATTTTGATCCTATATAAATTATGGAAGAATATTTAGAGAAAAATGAATGTATTTCTAGAAAAAGTTACAAAAATTTTAAAACGACAAACATATTATTCTCAATTGGGCATATTTGTTTTAAATGCATCAGGTTTATCAGCCTTTGCATGTATACCTCTTACCGTTTTAAGTATAAGTGCAGGAATTTTTCAAATCATTCGAGAAAATAAAGTCCATTTCCACTTCTGGGAAAGCCAGAAATGGAAATGGACGTGGAGGGCACAGAACTGTGATTGCATAAAAATTTTCGTGTATTGTGTAAACATTTTCGTGATATCACCGGATTGGTCGAAGCTACTATATTCCGCCCACTACTGTTTATACTGCCAACCCAGCACGTACGATACGCGTTGGCACCTTACCTGGAGTCTGCACGTTAAGGAGATTAATAAATAGACAAATTAAAAAGAGTATCGCAGAGCATACTTTTTTTAATTCATCGAAAATTTGTGGGAAGAGAAAATATGCAATTTTAGTCCCAATGATTGCTCGCTTTGGTCCTTCATTGAGAAACTCAAAAATCAGAATGGCTGTAATAAACCCATCTTCACGGATACCATAGCTGCACTCAAAGACAAGACGCAATTTCTAGCTGATCATTTGGAAATACAGTTAACCCCAAATGTTTCTCCTCGGGATAACAAATTTGTTTATGAAGTCTGTTTTACTGTATGAGACTGGCTTAACACAAACAGCTGAAAAGTTTTATTGCAAACATTTTCTACTCAAAATATAAATTGACGCTAAATATTTTCTATCCTTAAATTGTAACATTATATATTGTTGCAGATATTAATACGAACTGGTGGCGAATAACTTTCAGGTATTGCGTATCCGGGATTTATCGTGTGCTTAAAGACCTTCTCAATGCTGGTAACTGGAGCTGGTTTCGAGCGCAAGTTTACTTGTTGGCTTTTAACCTATGTGTAACATTGATATGGCCTGGACGGTTTTAGAAGCCCCTCAGGGCAGAATTCTCTGTGCCTGATAGTTCTTCTATACATTCCTGGTTAATTGAACCTAATTTAACTTTGAATACTATGCATCACACGCTTTGAAATAACAGGTTGGTTGGTTTGGTAGAGTTTGGCAAAGCAAACTAGGGCTATGTGCCTAAGAGGAGGGATGCCTTCGTGGGGAAAGTAGTAAGGAAACTGGTTTCTACACACGTTATACATGGGAGAAACCATAAAAACGCCTATGCAGCCAGCCTGTTCACTTGGAATAGAACCCAGTTTGGGACTTACAGTGTTCAGCGATTTTAATGCTTGGCCGCTGGTGGGCCTTGAAATACCAGGAATGACGATGCACTACATTCCGAGGACACATTTTAAATGATAATCAAAGCAATCACTAGTTTACAATCGTGTTTCTCGAGACGTAAGAACAAGATTTAAACAGAATTAAGATTTCTGTCTCCAACTTCTGCCAGTCGCTGTGATTATCATGCGTTCCGGCTACCATGACCTAAAGTAGACTGACAGAATGTAAGTCCAAGTAGACAATACTGAAGATAATAATTTTCTGGAATCGAAAGAACGACTAAAAACACTTTCGCATTTGTTCCACCGCTATTTCAAAATGAGCCTAAATATCTAACAGTTGGAAACTTCCAGCTGAGTTCACTAACCGGAATGGATAATGATAAAAATACCAAATTTATTCCTGTAGCGGTGATTGTTCAGACGAGCAATTATTTTAAAATTTAACGTGTTAGAATGGATTAAACTAGAGATGAAATAATCTTGCAGTTAATAATGATAATAGAATGATAAGAGATCTAATTCACTAGAATATGGTTTTTATTAACTCTTAATTGCTAAAGACAGGATGAGTTATTATGCGATATTCACTTTCAAAATAGATTTGCTTGATTTAAAGTCTAAAATCGAAGTCACACCAAACATTTCAAACTTGCATATCACTACCAATGATAATCATGTTTTTAGTTTTGGATTAGCCATCAATTACATACGAATTAAATATTCAGTGATTCTTGTAACGACGGATTCTGAAAGGCGGCATGCAAAAATTCGGCTTTACCCTTTAGTGACTGGAAGTCATTATTGGTACCCCCGTTAATGTGGTTTACACTATATTTGCAAGTACGGATCCTTATTTTTCATTCTAAGCACTTTTGCTACTTTGTACTGGTCATGCTCGACAAACATTTCAATTGATAAACTCATTTTATTTCGAAGTGGCATTCGTTTCATAAAATATTTTACAAGAACAAAGAAGCATTATTCAATTCCACATTTCAAACGTAATTAACACATAGCAACACATGATTAATGTAGTAATCTCACAGTTCAAACATAATGAACATATAACTCACAACTGATCTGACGCTCCAAATATAATTCACTTAAAGCATAATTTTACTGAAAAGCACTCAACGATGTTTTACACATTGTTTTCTTTTGATAATCTAGTTTTTGTTTGCAATTAAATACATTAAATTCATAAGCGGAAAATGAAATAAACACACAGAGCGAAGGAAATTAAATACGTAATAAAGGTAGAATTAAGTAAAAACATAATGAAACTATACATTTGAAAGCAAAATGAGAACGCTTAATTCATATTTGTTATTAATTCAACTCAATTTTGCGGCTTTTGCAGCTGACGATGGTGGTTCGGCAAAACCATCGAAACTAGTCCTGTGAAAATTTGAAAATATAACGCTGATTTTTTATTTTTTTTTTATTTATTACGTGCTCCGCCATTAGGCACTACACGGAAAGGGAGGGATGCCCCGTGGAAGTCTTTTTAAGGGAAATTGGCTCGTGTCCACGTTACACAGGGGAAAACCACGAAAACGCCCATGCAGCCAGCCCGTTCGCGGGATTCGAACCTCGGACCGAACTGCCAGTGTTCAGCGGCTTTTACCGCTCGGCCGCTGATGGGCCTATTTTTGTAGTTTGACTTCTGAATTAATATTTGTTCGGCGTGTTATTGTGTCTTCATCATATTTGTTATTCAAGATGCGTTCCTGCTGCATTAATATGCATTAAGTAGTGCAAATAAGTTAACATTTAACAATTCGTGGTCTGAATAGACAAAGAAATACAATTACATTAGAGAACTGCACTCGATTTTCGTTTCAAAAGAATGTATGTCAAATCTTCGGATTTCTTCAATATTGGGAAGAAGAATTCGGAAAGAAATAATAAAATAATCTCAAGTGAATAAATCGGAAATAAAGCTAAGAAAAGAACGAAAATATATAATCGTTTTAAAAAAGAATTCAACTTATTCGCACTGGGTAGTGTGGAAATAAAGTTTGCCATTTACTACAAAACGTGCCTGGAGTATTGGATTTCGATTGCGAGATTCAAAACATGACATCAACAGTTGCCTTGCTAGACCAGACGAAAGGGGTTTCAAAATTCAGTACATTTCGGACCTTCCCATTTTACAAGATTTTGAAAGAATATCTGTTTGCATTATTTCATTGCTACATTGGGAATGATTCGTTTTAGTTCAATCTAAAAGGAATCCATTTGATCTTTATACAACGAAATGGTTTAAATTGTTTCTAAACATCTTCAACGAAGTTGCAGAAATAAAGCATAAAAGCAATTTGTTGATAATTCTTTTGCAGTATAATTAGGAAAAAGGTTAGTCATTATACAGACTTTTGGAAAAATCATAAAAATAACATGCGGTTTGGAAACTCAGATCTTAATTTACATCAGAAAATCTATGAGACCGGTGAAATATTCTGAGACGATTGCGTTTCATAAATCCAACCATGAGAAGTATGCTTGTCAAAGCATTTAAGGCGTATATTTAAAATCGAACTTATAGGTACAAGCTTTGATTAGAATACAATTTAACAGCAAGTATGAATCATTGCCAAATTGCTGACCACCACGTTTTCCTTGTCTTCAACGGTATAAAATTTTGAAAATTTGCCTCGCTAATAGTTTACCGCAAATGCCCTCCAACTAGATTGAGATATTTCTAAACTCTTCATGACAGAGAGACATACAATATGCAGCCACGAACGAAGTTAGCGAATGTGACGCTAAATTAACTGTAAGAGACCGCCTGTATTGGTCTTTATTTCTAACCGCATGACTAAATACCTACTCATCAGCTATCTATTTTTCTTAGTAATACTCATAAATTATATGTTACTGCATTGCTATTTTCCTCAAAGCTGTAGGAGAGGACTTACTGTGCCTATTCCAAAACCCGGCTAGTGCCATTCAAATCCTCAAAATTAAAGACCTATTAGCCTCCTATCTTCGTTATCAAAGATTTACGAATTTCTGCTACTTAAATGCCTGAATGCTTTTCTCCGGAACCAAAAAGTCCTTATTGACGAGCAATTTGCTTCCCGAGCAAAACACTGCACAACGCACCAGCTTCTGAGGACAGTGGAGTTCATTCACGAAGGCTTTCGTATCAAAATGCTTATTGGCGCCCTTTTTCTTGACATAGCCAAAGCATTTGATAGGACTTGGCATACGGGTATTATTATCAAGCTCATGCGACTTGGTATTCCGGCTCAACGTATTCACATAATTAACTCGTATCTCACTAACTATTCTTTCTCAGTACGAGTTAATTCTATCATTTCGGCTTCCCGTCCAATCCTAAGTGGCGTAGCTTAAGGCAGTCTACATGGACCGACTATGTTTAACATCTTTATCAACGACATTCCAAAATCACCCAGTGTTAGTCTAGCACTCTATGAAGATGACACGGCCATCCTAACAAAACACAAACATTTGAATGTTCTTGTTCACAATATTCAGAGTTATCTCCATAGCCTTGAGCACCGGCTCATAACTTCGAAAATCAAAATTAACGTCACTAAATATGCTGCCATGATATTCACACGCTCCCGAATCCCGTACCCTACCATTAATAATAATTATAAGTTCTTCGATGACTATATCCCTGGTCAAATTCATATAAGTACCTAGGAGTGATACTTGATTCCAAATTAATCTGGCGTCTTCATATTGATTATACACTCAATAAAGCGAAGACCGTCAGAACCTAACTTTACTTCCTTCTAGGCCGAAAGAGCCCTCTGTCAATCAAAAACAAAGCTCTTCTCTATACTTCCATCATTCGCCCAATATTTTTGTATTGGACCATCTGGGCTCCATCTGGGGTAGAGCTGCAAAAACACACATAAAAATACTTCAAGGTTTCCAAAGTAAGACCCTGCGTTTAGTCCTTAATGCAGCCTATTATGTCCGTACTGATGTGATTCATTCGGATCTTAACATTAAACCCATAGACGTTGTTATTAAAAATCTTAGTCAAAATTTATTCCTCAAAATTGAACAGACTGATAACCGTGCATTTCAATAGTTACCGGCCTACGATCCTGCTATTTGCAGCTCGCAGAAAAGACCTCGCTCTATCACGGGACGCGAATACGGCATCTCTCCTCCAGCTAAAAGACATAGACACGCCCCTTTGTTCTCATTTCCAGCCATGGACCTTATAAAAGACCTTCCAGCGCCCGGACGTACTTAGCCATGTAATTGGTCTAGCATTCTCCTACTCCAGTATTGCTGAAAAGTGGCCACCTCTGCATTCTTATCAATCTGTTCACTATTTAATCCATACCCGCTGCCCTGGATATTTCGTCGGGAAAATTTAATCTTTACTTCGCTATGATTAGTGCCATATGCCAAAGAGCCTATTAATCTGTAAAATCTTTCCTTTCGCTTTTTGCTTTAGTGTCGTAGTTATGTGTTATAAAAACTTTTAAAAAATATGCACCAAAAAATATATATATATTAAATTAAAAAATACAAAAAAGTTTAAAATCATAAAATTTCCGAAAAAAATCAAAACTTGATTTTTCCTATCCCTGAACTTTCTCGAGCTAATGTAGCTCCCTCTAGTGTGCATCATGATAATAAATTATGCAATTTTCCTATTTCTTACTTAGATATTTTTACTACTTAGATATTTTTCTGATGTGGACATACATAGTTTGAACCATAGGCACTCCGTAATGTATAATCATTTGGCATTGGCAATAACAGTTGTTATTTATTAAGCCTCTCCTCACTGCGTGCTTTTTTTATATCAAAGTAGGTTCAAAAATTGTGTATTTTTTATTGCATATTTCAAATCTACATATATTTTAGAGTGAAAAATGTTAAAAAAAAATTTTGTAAAAGTTTTTTTTTTTTCTCAATATAGCATTAAATCATAGAAAAAGGCTGTCAGAATACTGAAATTGAAGAATAATGGTATAAAAGGAAAATTTTCAAAATTAATATTGGTTAAATTATGATTTATTTTATAAAATACAAAAGTAAAACATATATACTAATAAAAATACTAGCATAATGTAATATTTTGCATCACCACTGTCGAACGTTTTCAATAGAAAATGAATTTTCAGCTTCATCACCATCTGCAGAGGAATCCGAGAAATTCTCATCAGTTTCGCTATAACTATCTTCAATATACTTGAAATCAGAGTCAGAACTACTATCAGTGTCGGAAATATCGTCAGGAATATAGGCTATATCACTCGCGAAACGCTTCCTGCCAGACATCTTTGAGCTTTGAAAAGCGCGAGCAAAATGCTACATTAACCGCATTCTTTACAATGTTTTTGGAAAAATCATCCAAAAAATCATCACATTTTTTTTTATTTTACAACAAACAAAATGACAACAAAACGAAACAAATCAAAATATGTAGGTTTTAAGTTGAATTTTAAATTTTTTGAATATGTAAAAGCAATTAGTTTTAACCGTTTGCCTGATTATCTCGAGTTTGCCTGATTATCTCGATTATCGCGAGAATGTGTAAAAGCAATTAGTTTTAACCGTTTGCCTGATTATCTCGAGTTATCTCGGGTTTGTATATATTGTAGTTAATTATTACCCTGTGAAAACTCGGGCGAAGCAGAATTTGTTAGTACGATTTGTTTTATGACGGTTTTACTTGGCCTGGAGGAAATGAAAGGAAATATTGAGCTTTGATTGGCAGTTTGCCAAATTTTGTTGGTTGCGCCGTTCTTTTGGAGGGACTGGTCACGTGTTTCCCCATTGTATAGCATACGTTGGCTTGTGGATTAGTAATGTATAAAGAATACAAGCGTTGAATAATAATAATAATAATAATAATAATAATAATGGCAATGATGCTAGATAGCGAAAGCGATGATTTTTCAGATAGTGATTATGAAGAGGTGGGAAAAAATTGGGAAAAAAATCAAATCCAACAAGAAAGTGTACGCTGTGCTCACGTGAAAGAGATTCCAGCGGTAAGCCAGTAAGAAAAGAGAGCAGATACCAGTGTAGAATGTCAGGTATCACTTTTGTTGTTGTTGTTTGTTGTCCCTTGTTTCAAAAACTATCATACAAAGACTAATATTTCACTTCTTTCATTTGCCCGAGGTAACTCGGGAAAGAAAACCAATATTAACGTATTCTTGTACATTTGGCAGAAAAGTGAACACTAAAGCCATCTGTTAACCCACATCTAAGTAAACAATTGAACATCACAAAAAAGCCGAAAGGAAACGTTGAACGGGCGAAGACAGTTGAATAGACGGCAAAAATTCATCCCCGCGGAAATCGCAGGTTGCGCAAATTTTTCTACTTCTACATTGCCCGTGGAAATCGCGGGATGCGCAGCGAGAGCGCTAAGATTGTTTTTAAAATGAAAATGCTTTTCTTCTTTGGGGATAAAGTGGTGATTTAGGACCTATTAACTCATTGCGGGCTGTTGAGCTAGGTTGTCTTAAAATGCTATCTGCTGCCAAACGTGTTCGCGATATGTATCGGAAAGCTGTATTGTAAATGAAGACAATTCAATTCATTTAAAATTTTCAAAAATTGTAGCAAAATTCAAAAATCGTAATCTACACAATTTGCGTTTAAAAATGAGTGCTTGAAACAGCACGGTGTTTCAAATAACATACAATTATCAATTTGAGAGCGATGTATCCACAATAAAAAATTCCGGTGAATTTGTTATTACAGTTAAACTCCAAAAATACTGAATTTTACACAATATGATTTCCCTATGGCTGTAAAACATTCCTTTATTCTTCACAAAATTTGCTCACACACATACACCAGCTGTACCTGCAGAGGCGAAAATAAAGAAAGTAAAAAGAGTATTATTATCATTTTTATAATCTTCGCAAAATTCAAAAAATTGAAGTAAAACATGGAAAAGCCACACATAAAACATTGGAAAACTTCGCTTTCGTTCATACATTACTCATCCATAATTTTTTGGAATCAGTTCAATTTAAAACGGATTAATCATTAAGAATCAATCTGTATAAGTGTTTTCACATTCTCTACGTTTGATATATAGTCTTATTTCGAGGCAAGCGCCAATGAGCCTATTAATCTGTACAATCTTTCCTGTCCGGTTTCTGCTTTAGTGTTGTGTTTATGTGCTATAAAACTAAAAAATATCAAAACTCTATAAAAGTAAAAATAAAAAAGTATTAAAACCAAAAATTTCCAAAAAGAAAAAAAAAAAAAAAAAAAAAAAACTTATGATTTACTTGATTTTTCCTATCCCTAACTTTTTCGAGATAATGTGACTCCCTCTAGTTTGCATCAGTTCAACCATTCATGCAATTTTCCTATTTCTGCTCACTAATTAGATATTTTTTTAATGTTTAATGTACATGGTTTTGAACCTTAGGCATTCCATAATTTATATTCATTGAAACACTGGATGGAAACTACAACCTATGCCTTATAACTGTTAATTGCTCTGTTCCAACTCATGAAGAGGCAACACAGCTGTGTGCCCAAAATTTTTGGAATTTTATTTTTCACTTAGGATTCCCGCAGAGGCAGAGATAGAGCGGTAAAGAGCAGGAGGTCGTACACCATTTAAACTCTGTATGACCCAAAGTTCCGAATCACATGACGAAAACATTCGGCAACCAACACCTTCCCAAAGACAACTTAGCTACATAGTAAACAACGAACTAACATGTGTTCCACAACCACCGCTTTGCCTGAAAACGACAAAGCAGATTTATTCAAAAGCTTAATGCATTTTAGTGTTTTTCAATGTTTTTGCATAATTAAGTTCAAAATTTTTATAACACTGGAGGATATGGAAAAACTGGTAGTGAGCAATTAGGCAAGAATTAATATAAAATAAAGATTTTATTTTAAAATACATTACTGTTCGAACCAAAGTTTGCGTTGAAAAATTCGGATTCACATTCTTCATTCAAATTCAAATCTGAATATGCATATCTTGAAAACAAAAAATAATTTTTTCTTTTGCGTTCAGGAATTCATATATACAGGTGGATATATATGTGGATATAGTACTTTAAAGTTTAGGTTTTTAGAATTTTTTCGGTTTTAAAGAGTACTTCTATAGAGCTTATTAAAATATTTTACTACAACAGAAATCTAAATTACTTATACTTAAAATACTGACTCAAATTTACTCCAATAATCCATAGCAATTTATTAAATTTATGTTCCTTGTAGAGGATATATAAGAAAACGTTTCTAGTATATATAGATGGATATAAAAATCAAAATTTAAAACTTTTTATTGTGGAAGCCTTAATGAATGTAGTCTACTTTTCATAGAAACTGATGAGTTGTACAGGGTTTGGGGGAATCCAAACTTTTCCATCAATAAGGATATTTCTCTTCCAGAGGAAAACATTCAAGCGTTCATGCAATATAAATTCCTGTATTTTTGATAACGAAGATAAGAGGCTGACAGTTCTGTTCCGGTTTGACTAGAAACTTTCACTATGCCGATGTTCCGGTTTGATTAGAAAAAAATTTTTCTCTGCCTCAGAATGCCAACAGTGAGAAATTGACTTTCGATTTGTTATGACGCAGCTAGAACGCTGCTTCTGAGATGCAACATTAGATTCGATTCTAGATTCTAGATTAGATTAATTTTAGTATTTTAATAAACCTTTTAAAACTAGACTGAGTATTTGATCATAGAATTATAGCTGAACCACCGCTTGCAGAAATTTTAGATGCGGCATTTAGATATGTCGTTAGATAGTTAGATGCGTAGGCAGCGACATTCGTGATTCGATTAGTGTACATTAGTGCGTACATAAACATTTTTTGGTGCATCGGCCGGGAAGCCGGTTAATATTCGAAAATATGGATTAGCACGGTGTGAAGTGTGCGAAGCCTGCAAAAGGTAGGATAAGTTTTCTATTTAAATTGTAATTATGGATGATCCTGTCGCTAAGCTTAAATTGAAACGCAAAGTATTAAGGACCGCAGTGCCTAAGGTACTAAAGAAAATTGAGACAGAATTAAGCAAAGATGACGTTGGTATAAATGTAATAGAAGAAACATTAGACATATTAAACGAAAGGGGCAAAAACTCTGAGTGATTTAAACACTCAAATAGAACAGGATTTGAAGGTCCCAGAGGATGAATTTGAACTTGAAGTTTCATCCGCTCTAGAATATGAAGAAAAAATCCAACTGTGGCAATTTAGAGCAAGAAAAAAATTGAGGGAATTACACAAACTCGAAAATTCCTATCCTAATGAAACCGCTATAGATTCCAAACTTGAAAATAATAAAATTATTCGCCTTCTAAAATTGACTATCGCTAAATTTTTTGGTGATTCTAGCAATTGGCAGGAATTTTGGAGTCAATTCGAGGCAGTTATCCATAACAATGACTCATTATCGAAAGTAAATAAGTTCAGTTACTTAAAGTCATTACTAGGTGGGGTAGCTTAAAATGCCGTTTCCGGACTCTCGCTTACAAATGAGAACTACGATTCAGCCATAGAACTGTTAATTAACAGGTTTGGGAGAAAAGATTTAGTAATAAATGCTCATATGAATAAACTGTTAAATCTTTCCCCTGTTAGAAATGTAAGGGATATAGAAAATCTTAGGAATTTATATGATCAGTGTGAAACTCAAGTTAGATGCTTAAAGTCAATGAACGTGGTATCAGAAACTTACGGTAGTTTACTTAAGGTAGTTTACTTTGTCCATTATTGCTAAAATTAATTCCATCAGAGATAACATTAGAATACAGTCGCAGTAAAAACAGTGACCAAGCATGGAACGTTAACGAATTAATGGAATTTATTCGTAAGCCGCGAAAGAGCTACGCAGTTAAATGACGGTAGAGAAACAAAAACAAAACCCCGAGCGGAAATGATTCATAACTGGAGGCATAAATCAAACGATCGTCTCCACTCCGCTCATGATAATGTAAACAACAAGCGCAGTAAACAGTTTGAAAGAAGTTCGCCTAAAACGTATGAATATGTTGCTCCAGTCGCTAGAAGTAAATGCATATATTGTGACGAACTACACGATTCGGAGCGCTGCGAAATTAAAACCGTGGAGGAGAAAAGAAATATTTTAAAATCTCAAGCCCGATGTTTTTTGTGTCTAAAATCTCAGCATAAAATTAAGTAGTGTAAGGAAAGAAAAATGTGCGAAATATGTAATAAAAAACAAAATAGGTCTATTTGTTTCCAATTCGAAACCAAATCGGAGAAAAACAAGGTCGTGTTGACAATTCCATCCAGTGAAGATGATGTTCAGATTAGTCAATTAAAAACCGAAACTTTCCGCAGTGCATTGCTACAAACGTGTACTGTGATGATACGTCTGTTTTCTGAGAAGGATAATTTAGAACCAGTTCGTATTATATTAGACAATGGATCGATGAGAAGTTTTATAATTCGAGACATTTCAGAGAAGTGTAAATTACCTGTTATTCGAAAGGAGACTTTGTCCGTATTTGCCTTTGGGGTTAACCAGGCAACAGAACAAACTTACAATGTTGTTAATGTTAAACTAGAAAACAGAAGTAAACCATCCCTAAATATAGAAATTGAAGCTTTAGAAACTAACCAAAATATGTGCAACTAATTTGCCTTTCCGTGATATCCCAGTTTCCAAAATTAACAAAGAGTTAATAGGATTACAATTAGCTGATTCTTGTCAATTCATTGATAAAAATATTGCCGTTTTGATCGGAGCAGATTACTATCATGAAGTAATAACTGGTAGACTTAAACGTTTTAAAAATAAACTTATAGCTTCCGAAACAATATTTGGATGGTGCCTTCAAGGCCGGACTGATTCTAACGGTAAATTGTTAAACATGGACATTATTGTTGACGACACATTGGTCTCAACACAGTTAAAGCAGTTTGGGGAATTAGAAACATTGGGGATTGAACAAGGGAAGGAAATTAGTAAAATAGATAATGACATTTTAGGGAATTTTAACAGAACTATTAAATTTAAAGAAAAGCGATATGAGGTTAAACTCCCTTGGAATGAAAATTCGTCTGAATTAAAAACGAATTACGTAAATGCAGAACTTCGCTTTAATAAACTGGTTAAAAGGTTAAGAAATGATCCACTGCTTCATCAGCAGTATTACTCAATTATAGAACAGCATTTAAAAATGGGTATAGCTGAGGAAATTGATCCAAGTTCTGAAGAAACAGGAAGAATTTATTACATACCTCACCAGCCAGTTATCCGACCTGACAAACCCGTAAGAGTTGTATTTGATGCATCCAGCCATTCGAAAAATGAACACTCTTAAAACGATTGTCTCTATTCCGGTCCTAATTTAAATCCACCATTGTTAGAGATATTAATACAATTTCGTACACATAGCATAGCATTTAGTGCCGACATTGAACAAAATTTTCTCCAGATTTCTCTGTCACCTAAAGATAGGGATGCTGTAAGATTTTTGTGGGCAAATAACCTTACAGATAAGGATGGGAAACCCAACACGAAAATACTTAGGATGATTCGCGTTTTGTTTGGAGCTACATCCAGCCCATTTTTGCTTGCCGCTACTATCAAACATCACATAAATACCTTTAAAGAAACAAATCAGAAAGCAGTTAAAATATTGAACGAATGTTTATACGTAGACGATTTAATAGGTGGGGATGAAGACGAAAAGGAAGCTAAACTCGTATATGAAGATATTAGATATATATTGAAGGCTGCTGGTTTCAACATGCGAAAATGGAAAGCAAATTGTGGGAATCTGCAGGAAGTTTTTGACGAATACGAAAATGGTGAAATCCAGAAAGTTCTGGAACAGAAGGTATTGGGATATAAATAGAATTACAAGGAACACCTTCTGAAGATAGAATCACAAAATCTAACTAATCAAGATCAAAGGAAAACAAAGTTAATGAAAAAAGAGAAGTTATTAAAACCATTGGAAAGCTTTACGATCCCATTGGATTCATAAGTCCATTCACTATTAGGGCAAAAATACTAATGCAGGAAATTTGGCAATTTGGGGTAGATTGGGATGATCCGTTACCATTGGACTTTGAAAACAGAATGAAAAAATGGATTAATGAACTGTCAGCGATTCAGGATGTAAAAATTCCGCGACATTACTTCCGAAAGACTAACAAGTCTGAATTGAGAGATATTCAAATGCATTGTTTTACCGACGCAAGTCAGAAGGCATATGGAGCTGTGATATACCTGCGATACGTCACGACGAACAGTGAAATAGGAAGTAGTTTTGTCATTTCCAAAACCAGATTAGCTCCATTGAAGAAGCTGTCTCTTCCAAGATTAGAGCTGATGGGGGCGCTCTTAGGAGCAAGATTAGCCTAGAATGTTAAAGAACAGCTAGAGAAAAGACTCCAGATGAATGTATATTTTTGGTCAGACTCTTCTGTTACGTTACAGTGGATAAAGGGCGATTTAAATAAATGGAAGCCATTCATCCAACATCGAGTAATGGAAATACGAGAGAAAACATCCCCTGAGTCCTGGAATTATTGCCCTGGAGATGAAAATCCAGCTGATATACTGACCAGAGGAACAAAGACAAATTCCACGAAAGGAATAACGTTTTCTGAACTAAGAAATAGTGACATGTGGTGGTATGGACCTAAGTAGCTATTACAGAGCATCGATTCGTGGCCTAAACTTGCAGAATCAGTAAGAGATTTCAAGGATCATGAAGAGCTTGAACTTCGAAGGGGAGCGGTAGTGAACTCAACAGTCACAGGTGAAATTTCCATTGAGAACGAATTCATTAAAAGGTATTCGTCATTCAGCAAATTGATTAGAACTACTGCGTGGTGTTTAAGGTTTGCGAACAACTGTAGAACCAATCCACCATTAAGAAAAGAAAGTTTTTTGAGTGCTTCTGAACTACAGAATGCAAAAAAAGTGCTAGTCAAATGTGTACAACATTCTGAATTTCAACATGAAATTAAGTGCCTGCAGTGGAAACGATCAGTTCCAAGTAATAGTAAGGTTTTATACTTAAATTTATTTCTTGATGAAGATGAACTTTTACGAGTTGGTGGGAGACTACGTTACTCCAATCTTTCAGAAGACCAGAAACATCAACTTCTTTTACCCAAAAGACATCATTTCACTGAATTACTCATAGATTATTATCACAAAAAATCTCTTCATTCGGGCGTTCAAACAACACTTTCTCTTATTAGACAATTATACTGGATACCTTCCGGACAAGATAGAGTTAGACGCGTTATAACTAAATGCATGACGTGCTTTCGAACAAGGAACCAAACCATAAACCAAATGATGGGAGACTTACCTAGAGATAGAGTTGTAATAACTATACCATTCGAAAAAATAGAACTGGGCATTGCAGGTCCAGTTATCACCAAGCCTAATTTGAAAAGATCTAGAGTTACGTTTAAATCATACATCGCGATATTTATTTGGTTTAGTACAAAGGCTATTCATCTAGAAGTAGTATCGGATTTGTCTACTGAAGCCTTTCTAGCATGCCTTAGAAGGTTTATTGCCAGACGATCTAAACCATCCATTGTTTGAAGTGATAACGCTACTGTTCTTGATAAACTCTTTAGAATTTGTAGATCGGATCCTATTCAGCGCTTTTGTTCCGAAGAAGGTTTAACATGGAGATTTATTCCCCTTTCTTCTCGCATTTTGGCGGATTATGGGAGGCTAATATAAAATCAATGAAGAGAATTTTGCCAAAGGTGGCGAAAACGACAATTTTAAACTTTGAAGAGCTGTATACATTAATTACACAAATAGAAGCCTGCTTGAACTCTCGACCTCTATCACCTATTTCGGCTGATCCAACAGATCTTCAACCTTTGACTCCAGGTCATTTCCTAATAGGAGCTCCCCTTTTGTCGATACCAGAACCGAATGATTCTGTAGATTCTTTGACCTTGTCTTCTAGATGGACCTTAATTCAAAAACTTAGAGCTAATTTCTGGAACCGTTGGAGCGTGGAATATCTTACTCATTTGCAGAACCATTTCATTAAAAACAGACACGAAAATCTGAGATTTCTCGAATATAACTTTTTTGAGGTTACCAAACTCTTTCACAAATTTCAGACATATTTCACATTGCTTTTTAATTTCCATCATAGCTCCTCCATTATATTTTATATTCAAATATATTTAAAGCTTGTTTTAATTAAATTTACGGTGTAAGGTTTATCCCAAGTTTTTAACAGTTATCTTTAGTTGAAGCTACTTTCCCTTCTAATTTCAGCTTACAAATTTCCTACCAGAGTGTGTTTTTAGATTCGCGGTCAATGCAAATGAAGGAAAAGCAGCGCTTAAATCGAAGTTCCACTGACTTTGTTAGAGAGCCAGAGATTCTGACTAGTACGTGCTTCCCTTTTGGCTACCCTAAGTTATTACTACGCTCGTCCGTATTTCAGGCCCTTGATAGCTTAGCCATTTAATTAACATTTAGGGGCAAACTCTTGTAGAATTTTGATAGCTTGTGCTATATCGTTTTAATTACGCATTAGTAAAGATTGATTTTCTTACTAATTCTGAGTTCAAACCCAAGTGGACGCTTTATTGTACGTCTTGAGAAAAGGGCCATCTGTTAATCCTTTTTTTGAGCAATAAAGGGTAACTAACCCTTCTTGAGTTTACGTTTCTGTATCCTGAGATAAAGCGATTATTCGCTTACCATTTCTCAAGGTTCCACACACATAGATGTAAATTCTAGGTGGAAACCCTATAACGGAGATAATATATTTCAAAGGTTTTCTACTCCAAAGCCTCAACCTTAACTTTGATCAACATTTGCTTTAATATTGAATCACAAAATTAAGCTGAATTATTATGCGAACTCCATTATCTCCTACGTATGCAGGCATTTGCATCATTCTACAATCTGCGAGCCATTACTTTCTGAAAATTAATTAAAGTCTTATAAAAGGGAGGGTCCGTCCTCTGGTTGGCAAAAAAAAAAAAAAAAAAAAAAAAAAAAAAAAACTAAATTTAATGGCGTAAATCTTGACACGTAGATAAAAATTGTTTCCATGCATATAGTGATTAATTCAAGTACTTGAGCTTTTTAAATAAAAAAATAGCCTTTGTTTATTTCTAGGTGAAAGCTTGAGTTAAAATATTAAAACGAATTCTGAGTTCCGGACTAGAAAAAATAATTTCACTTTAGGAAGTTTGTAACAACTATTCACAAGTTTTACTGACTCTTACATTTTCAGATGTACTATACTTCTTTTCTGATGCCACAAAATTTGTTCAGATCAGACATTTATGCAAATTTAAACACAGTGCGGCAGGGCTCAAACGTTGGAATTCAGCTGAATTAGAAAAGTCTTCGCCACTCCTCAGTAAGAGATTGGTAGATCCTGCAAAATCCATCTGAGGGTAAAAATTAGATACTGCCTGTGCATATAGCCTGTAAGTTTAACTGTACTATAGATCCTATCAGATATTTCACTTTGGATTAAGATTTGTGTTTATCAATATTTGAAATATAAACTAGAAGAGAAAACAGACTCATCTTTGTCTTAATGCTTTTATTAGAACAAGTCATCCTTTATGATTTATTTTCTATTTCCGGTGTTGAACCATAAGAACGATTTTATCAGCTTCTACTTGGATTTGCACCAAACATGCTTTTTTATTACAATTAAATAGTGGTTACGGCCACTAATTCGTCAACATGTGAAGATAATTTTGAATGTTAGCCGTTAGTTAAGTGTTCAAAGAGAGTTGAGCTTGGTTATAAAGGTTACCCAACTCAAGCGAACATGGTTTGCAAATTGGACTACGGTGCGGTTTACGCTATCTCACGTTAACAAAACCAACATGATTTCCAAGTTGTTAATACAACATAGTAGAGTCCCTGGCTATTAAACTGAAATTCTGTCAAGTTCTGTTTAATTTATTTTAATACGGGGAGAAGAACAATAGGACAACCTGCCTTAGAGAAGGCACGGCTTCGTGGAGCACTTTCTGGAGAAAAAAAGCCGTTCGCATACACGTTACGAAACCGTTCTCCTGGATTCGAACCCAGGACACCTATTCTACGATCACTGGATCCGTCTATTACGTGAGCGAACAATATTGAATAAAAAAGAACCCGGTATGGACAGCCGTCTTCGACTAAGCTATTCTGTGGTCCTTAGCTGCTGCGAGGGTGATTCCATTTGATCTATATTGAAAGGGGATAAGGCTTCAAGGAGCTTTAGATCAATCGCAGTATAGACAAGTGACGAAATCTATAGCGTGTGTTGGCTGAAATTATGGGAATATTTTCCCATGATTTCATTAACTCTCACGCTGTATTTGTAGTTCGGGAAAACGGGCCCAAACAGTATTATGACCCAAACGCACAGGATATGCTGCTATGTTATGTGAAGGAAAATCCCGTTTTTTAGGGGGAACGTTAACACGACAATTTAAGGCAAAAATAAGGAGAGGTGTGGGATACCATGAAAGCAAAGGTAAGTAGATAGGAGTAAATGAATTAAGCTTACTTAAATTCTTTTCAGAAATTAACAATTTAATCATTTAAATTTATAGTATGATTAATTTGCATTGCAATTTAATAGCAAACTAAGGTTTTTGAATTTTTTATTATTTATTTTTTTCCATGCTTATATTAATATATTAATATATAGTTAATACAGAAAAATATTTCTTTAAGTAAGAAATTAGAAAAAAATATTTCTTTTTTAATATTTTTTCCTTTCTTTTATTTTCTGTTTCTATGAAAATTATTTCTTTCAGGAAAATAAATAAAATTCATTCGTTACTACAGTATGGCCGATTGCTGCTGTATTCAGCTGTCACCACATGCATCAAGATGTTTTATTTTAAATAATTTATTGTATAATAAACAGGAAAGAAAATAATTTTTCAATATAAAATATAACCAAAATTATAATAATCTATTCTTTCTGTGTGATTAATACAAGCATTCAGCAGCTACATTATACAGACTCTCTGTTTGACGCTTTGATTCAGAGGAGTCCGACGTTCAGCTTTCCTGGGCCACACTGGAAGAAAAGATATTTCGGACTACACAAATAATTTCTAATGTCGGTAGCTACCCATGACATCCCAAATAAGCAAATCACATATTAGCATAGATTTAATTGGAAATTCTCAGACTTCTTGAGGTTTGACTGCTGAAAGAATTTTTTTTAATTCCCTTATAAGAGGTAAATTTACGGAGTTCACTACATTATTTCAAATATGCACAATGTGTACTATATATAAGAAATCACATATAGAATATATTTAAGTGAATAAGTAAATTACTTGACTTATCTGGCGAGATATAACAGCCTTACTCTACCTTGAGTGACGACATAACTTAAAAATATCTTAAAATAATTTTAAAACTTTATTAATTTATGATTGTTTTAATGCAATGAAAGCAACGTAGAATTATTTTGATATTTTATTTTACATTGTACACATACATTTTAACTGAAAATTTTGTTTGTTCTTGCAAGAAATAAAATCAATGTAATTTTCCCTTTAAATGTGAGAATATCTAATTAAAGTGTTTGCAATTCTCGGGAAATTCTCAAGATGTTCGTTCTACGCTCAGATTCTGATTTCCCTCTTAGTATGCTGTACTATTGAAAATATTTTTTCTCAAATAATACTAACTTCCAAATAATGATGACGATAAATAACACATGATTATGAGGTATATTTATTTCTCGTTAGGTATGATTTATAAAATTCCAGCCGAAAGACGTCATCAGTTTTCTCCGAGCTGATGTCACATAGCAATTCTGTGTATTCTGCTGAAACCTTGTTGGCATTTTATATATCGACTGTAAATAAAGTCGCAAAGATGCAAAAAATTTTATCTCTCTTCCGAAAGTATTAAAATGTATTTTCATACTTTTTGTGTCAAACCAAAAAGTAATTCTGCCTATTTTTTCCCATTTTTAGGGTTATGCGCGCCTACACGATTGAAATGTAAATAATTATATGTTTATTTGGGCTTCCTTTATCTCCCCATTCAGCACGCGATTTATTTCATTCCAAATCGGACCACCAAACAGAACTTAGTGGGTGTTGAAGGCCAATCCTGAGCCTCAATCGCAAACGTAAAATATGTTATCGGGGGCGCGTTTTTGTTACATTCCTGACGCTTCTCCGTTCGCTTCTTGGGTCGCACTGGTACTTGCTTTGGGCCGCGCATTGGTCAGAGACTCGACTTATTGTTATATACCATCAATTAAGACTTTTTAGGATTTTGCGATCCCACTAGAAATTTTCGAATATAAGTCTAATTAATTCAGAAAGTGGTCGCGACCCATAGTTTAAATACCACAGTTTTAAGTAATTTGCAATTGCAACTTCGACATCAGTGAACCAACAGATTAGAAAAGTAGTTGCATAATGCAAATATGTAATTCTCATTCTGATGTAACATATAAATTAAAATTTCGGACTTAATTTTAATAAACGTAAAAAATCTGGGTGACAAAGGAACTTTAGTACCGGGTAAAAAACTAGGAATTTAAATTAGGATACAAAGAGTTCATTCCTATTTTCAAACAAATACGATTCTGATGTTTGGCAGTTTTGAATGAATGAAAGTTTGCGGAGCTACAAATTAAATTCCATTTTTGCTGTAATGGCTTTTTTAAAATTTATTTATGTGCATTCATAATTATCTATTCTTAGAATATTTTAATTTTATCATTAGGATTGCTTTTAAAAATGTTTAAAAAAAGATTAAAAACCATTGTAAACCTAAAATTATATAGCACAAAATGTTACATCAGAGGATTTTAAAATTTTGGTTGAATTTAAAAGGTTTAGAATTGAAAGCATCCATTTTCTACGATTCTAAACCTATAGTACGAATAAAACACTAATCCTTTAAGCAAACGTTCTGGAACTATAGAGGCCATTGAAGCAATCTTACTTGACTCACGAATGCATTTTCAATTCAGTTAATTAACATTATTAGTACATTAATTTTTATGACAAGAATTTGGAGACATTTTCCATTCAGTTAATTAGCATTATTAGGACATTAATTTTTATGACAAGAATTTGGAGACATTTTAAGATTTTGATGGTTTTGAGCCCAGTTTCACATTATTTTGATTACCGTTAATAACGAACATGATTAACGCCTCCGAAAATTTGAAAACAGTGACATAAATCAAAATGAAAGACTTGAAGATACAGATGTGATTATTGATATAAATCGACATTGCAGTCCTTGTTAGAATACTTTATTTTCTTAATCTTTTTCTGTTTTCTGTTTCAAAACAAATGCATGGTATTCTCCTTCATTGCGATCGACTGGATTTTGTTTATCCATCTTTATTTTGTTTATTATTTTTGTTTATTTTTTTTAATTTTAATGTTTGTGATAACGTTCTAAGAAAATCTGTGAGAAACAATTTACTAACTTTTAAACAAAGAATGCAGGTAATGCAAGTTGGACTGTCAAATACTTCGGAAATTCAATTTCTCTAATTTAAAAAAAATTCAATTTTTTTTCAAAACTCTTGAAATTTAAAAACGTGGAAATAAATTTTCATTCGATGATGCCATGGATCTTATCTGGAATGGGCACTAACACAGAAGGTGTTTAGTGTCAAAGCAACATTTCGTATCGAATCACTTTAAATGTACGAATGACTTTTCAAATTGTTCCCTCTAAATATTATCGCCCTGTATTATATTTAAAGAAATTTAATAACGAAGAATCTTCATCAATGCATATAATGCATTGTGAAAGCACAACGGTACCTGAAGTCATTAAAATTTTAAAAACATAATCCTCCACCCGAACATGGTCACCTGGTAGCCAGAATTTGGAATTTGTTTTATTGCCTATTTTATATATATATTTTTAAACTTTAACGTCTTTTTTTCATTTAAAAACTCAACAATTTCTAAGCCAGAAGTCTCAACAATAAAAGATTTTTATATCTAGCGATTGAGACTGTCTATCGTAAATTCTAAAGATACGCTGTTTTTGAATATTTTAGGTCGATGTAGCGTTATTCCAAACGCTCTTGAAGCGTATATGCGTGTGTAAATTAACAAATCGCCCGTTTTGGGCGTAATATAAGATCTGATAACAATCAGACTTTTCATTTAATTTTTTTAATTATATTTTCAGTTTCAAATTACAGATTTTATAAAAAAAAATATTGTTAACTTGTTACCTACCAGTTTTTTCGTATATTTCCGTACTATATGAATTTTAAAATTTCTAGAGAATTAAACATTTGAACAAAGAGGCAGTCTTCTTAAATCAAAACGCTGTGCCTTATTTAGGTAGAGCGGTGGCTTTGGAATAAATTGTGTTTCCATTATCTCTACTTCATGATTTTTAACTTCTCTCTTTTTGTATTTACGTTTCACCGCGAACGCTTTCAGAAATATATTCGAAAAATTTGATTTAGAACGTGTGTGAAGATAATTCAGCATCTGGTGTATAATTCAGGAATTTCAAAGAAATTTTAAAATCCTGATTTAGTGAGGCATTCTCAAGACTAATGCGTAATGATTGTTCAAGTGAAACAAAATTATCAGTATGAAGATTGCTCAGAAATAATCGTTCAAGCATTAAAAAGCTGAATTAGGTTTCATTCAGGATCGCTTTCCTAAAGCCCTACAGGAACGTTTTTTTGAATCAAAGTATTTAAATCACAATAAAAGCTTTCTGCTAAACTTTCCCATTGTAATTTCAGCATGTTATGTCAGTAAATTTCGCGTTCATCTGTGTTAATCACCAGCCTTGAAAACTAATAACAAACGTAAAATACATCACGTCGGTGGGTCTTCAGTCTCAATGATGCTTGCTTTGGTCTGTGCATTCAGCAACCTCTTTTTATTAATTTGCTGATAATTCTATGGTTCGTTGCGAGCCTGTTACGATGAGCAGTTACTTTTATACTTTTGACTAACAGTTCAATAACGAAACTGTTCGATACTTTTCTAAACTGTTTATGGTTTTATTTTTGTATGTCTGCAAACCTTAATGAACTTGCAGTGATCTATACAAAATATGCGCTGCCGTGAAAAGGACAAAAGATCATCACGGTTTATGGAACTCATTATGCCGTAAAATGAAATGAAGAATTTACAAAATTCAACATTTGCTACTGATAAACTAAATGTTTGTAAAAATTAAAATTAAAGTTAAATTTAATTAATTAAAATATTAAATAACAATTAAAATTTTAAACCGGATTAGCACATCGCAATTTAGCACATGTAAAATGTTTTAAATCAGTAGTATTCAAATTTTATTGCAATGCGATAGAATATAAATGTGAACGACTCTAAAACACAATTTCACGACCAGAGTCAGAGACCAATCCTTAGTTATTTACCCTCAATCAGTACTTTTTAGGGCTTTTATTCACTTTGATACCCCACCGTAAATTTTCGAAATTCCGAAGGGGGTCGCTACCGATAGTTTCAATAACAAAATTTTAAATCATTTTCAAATGTGATTTCTAAATAAGTGAATCTCCGTAATAATAACTAAGTGAATAAATAAGTGAATCATCTAAATAAAGTTAATAATGAGTGATCTATGGATTGGAGAAACTCATCTAAAGCCTTAGATTCCTGCAAAGCCCACAACTACAATATCCATCTTAATGATCGTCTTCACAATAAAGGAGGTGACACCGCGTTTTAATTAGAAACCATATTTCTTACGATTCAATTAATCTCAACCTAAATTCCATAGAAGCTACAGATGCTAAAATCACTGATCTCAGAAATACCCCTCTCAATATGTTTGCTATTTACAATGCAAAGCTCCAAATTCCATTTTAAACGCTCAGAATATTGATCAAATGCATAATCAAGTCCTTAACACAATCATCGCTGGGGATCTGAATGCAAAGCACCAGCTTTGGAACTCCTCCTCCTTGCATAATAATGAAAATATCCTCTACCAACACGCTTGCAATAATGTTTTAGTATCACAGGTCCCACAGATCCCACCAATATCAGTACCAGAGGTGGTACGAACATGGACACCACAAAACAACTCTCCCACCAAGCCGGATTTGACATTCTACAAAGAACCAAAAACCAGCTCAAATAAACTCAAAGGATCACGAGCCAATTGTTTTCACTAACTACAACTTCTAACCGGGGCTTCCATTTACATTAAAATTAATTTTAAATTTTCTAACTGTAAATTTACGTACTCATTTATTGATTTACAATTTCGTTTCTTTTATATTATATACTGGAAAGCTTGTTTAAATTTGCCTTAATTGTAAGTATGGCTTCCTATCAAGGGATTATACAGCCCTGGACGTGCAGTCCTTTAGAAGAGGTCAATGTTAGGTAGTTTGAACCTAGGTAGTTGATTTTAGTGTAATTATATGTATTTTAATGTATTAATGTTAAAATTACGAATACTGGGTCAAGTCCATTTAACATTGCGTAAATGGGTATCTCGATAATTGTGCGAGGTATCGCCGACTAACAACGGTTTTAGCGACTAAATTGTTGTCTAAAATGTTTTCGAGAAATCTCCAAAATTTGCCAAACTTAGCGAACTTTTCCCGACATTTTGGTCTGGTCCCTGTCTCACCGTAATATGTATTGTAATTGAAAAAATACAATTGATCATTATATTATCTGTAACCGTAATTTGACCGTCATATTGCCTTCCTGTAGTTTCAAAAAGCAGAAAGTGATAGAAATGTTTCGGCGGGCGGCTTAAAGTTATTTAAGGCAAGAGACAACATCTGCATTTAATTGCTCTGGTTAGCTGTTAGCACCCGCTAACTAACGCTAACACACGCTAACTATTAACCTAATTAACGCTCATATGGCTAATGCGCTCACGACAATGATGAAAAATTAATAAACCTGAACTGACCACGAAAGCTCTTGAATATAACCCTAAAATTCCGCTATCTTAAACATGAAAACGTCAGATGGAATGCGAAACGTGCACTTACCTAGAGCCGTGGTGGATTAGAAGTAGTACAATTTAACGATCGGTCGATAACAAACGATAATAAAATTAACCAAGCGCATTTAAGGCCTTGCCGCCGCACGACCTTGCCCATATGGGCGGTGCGTCTTTGAGGACTCTTAGGCGTTACGTGCAGAGATGCTTTGAAATCAGGTTTACTCAACTCAAGCGAACAGATTGAACAGTTTGCAAATTAGGCTCCCTTCCGGTTGGTGCTTTTTCCGAGATGTTGGTACATTACAGAAGAGTCCCAAAACAATACTATTTGGCAAAAACATTTATTGGCAAAGATCTGGAGATTTTCAAAGATGTTAATCGTTTTGACTTCAGATTTTTATGTGTTTGATTACCATTAAAAACGAACATGAGTAACTCCTCTCAAAATCTGGAACTGAAATATGAATATTTTTCCAAGATTTGGTTATTTATATGATTTTTCATTACAATCATTGTTAGGAAATTTAATTTCATAATTAGGTTTTACTTCCATCGCCGCTTGTGTAATGATGAAGTCTTTCGGCATTCAATAGGTGCACACACTAATTACAGACATGTTGATTAAGAAAATTAATTTAAGAGGAAAAAGCTTGTAACAAAATTCAGATAAGTTTTTTCACAGTGAGGATCAATTTTCGTATTTAGTTCAGTCAGATAAATTATGTCAGACTTGCAAAGATTAATATAACATTAGAATTATGGGAACTGTCATTTTGACCGTATTGGACATGACACTTTTTTAATTCTTTATTTATAATTTTGATATTGTTTGACTTTTTCTAAACCCTTACGAATGGCATTTTTTGTTCATTTTAAATAATTATTTTTATCAATATTATTGTTTATACCTAGAATTACGGCTATCGGTCATTTTAACAGTATCCAGAAAATTATAGTTTTCTGTATATTTTTATGACTTTTTAGCTATTTCCGGTTTGCTGATAAATAGATAAGTGTATTTTCCACAAGGAAGACTGCATAGTTTACAGAAGTGAGTGGGGGAAGAGGGGGTGTCAACGCGGCTGGTTCACGCCTTTAATTTTCAGAAAATACTTGCTTTTTACTTTTCGACAAGAGAATTATAAGACTTCCCTCGCAGGTGGTAATCGAGGCAATCATTCTACTTATATTCAGTTCCAAGAGAAAATAATGCCTAGAAAAATATACGAGTGTCTAAATACGTATAAGATTATGGATTTCACTTGATAATTGAGCTTAATTTCTGTTATTCAAAGCTAAAGGGATGATTTATTAAATTTAAGGTTCACACTTTAGAGTGGAAAATTATTTCTATACAATATCTTCATAAATTTTATTGATAAATTTTTCAATATATTTAAAACAAAAAAATATATTTAAATGCAAAAGCAAGAGAGCATGTATAATGGAAATGAAAAGGTAATGAGAAAACAATTTTATTCGCGAAATTTCTTAAATTTCCTAAAATTTGCGAAATACGCTGACGAAGCAATTTCTCGATGAAATTGCTTTAGAGTGGGCTATGTTGATTAATCGTCGGTAAAATTTGTTTTATCTACATTATCGTTTTTTTTTTTTTTTTTTTTTTTTTTTTTTAGAGTGAGAAGGAGCTAGAACTGCAGCTAAAGCACTGCGATTGGAAAAATGCTGCTTCCTCGTTCAAAACGAAATTGATAGTTAACCTAATAAAAATTATGTCAAATTATCCTTAATTTTGCAATCGATTAGCTCACTTTAAACGCAGATCCTTAGAAAATTGATTATACCCATAGCAGTTCCATCTAACTTCGTTGTTTTAACCTCTCTTTTAGAAACTGTTTGCAGCTGAGATGAGTGAAAAGAAATGAATGAAAGAGTGACTAAAATAAGAGCTTGAATTCTTGTTTCAAAAAAATTGCTATTTCAGTAATCATCTTAAGATAGTTCACTGTAACCGGAACAATATTTTGGCCATGAAGTATACATGTTCACGGCAAATTCCATATCACACAGAGATTCTTCGCTAGACTTTATTTTTTTTTTTCATTTTCTGCATGATTTTAAAGGATACAAAACTTTGTTACTTAACCCTTTGCGACACGCATATTTAAAATATATTTTAATCTTTAAAAAAATGCCTTAGAATAAGTCAGATGGACTTACTTAAGTGCCTTTAAGGCTTGAAAAAAATTCTGCGCTTTTATTTTTTACGGTGGAAGGTGGGATACCGTTTGTCCCACCATGCAACTAGCACATGTCTTATAGCATATTGGTGTATAGCAGGAAAAAAAAAATTATATGTGGAATGAATAAACAAAATAAAGCGTGCATTCTAAAATATTCATAATAAACACACTAAAATGCATTTTGTACTTATTGCATATATGCATGACTTGTAAAATTTTGCATATGCACATTTTGCATGTAGTATATATTTAATATTTTTAAATTTTAGGAACAAAAGAAAATATTTTGTTGAATATTATTTTAAGATTAAAATTTGATACTCGTACATATGATACTAAATAAAATATTAAAATTGGCACTTGATTCAAAAACATTTATATATGACTAAAATTGAAAAAAAGTCACTTTCATGAAACTTTGAAAAACATGTTGTTTCATTCTTTTGTAAGCATAGAGGCACTTCACATGTTTCACACATGCAAAATGTTCGTCGTTCTTCTTTCGATATGCTGCAATATGCACATCTTCTCCTGCTCGTTCTCTTTGGCGTTTTCATTACATTTTTTAGTGTCTTTTCTGGTTGTACGAACGGGTTTTTAGTTTTATTTGAACTGGGGATTTCAGTTTTCTTTTCAGCTCTTTCTTGCCTGCAAGTGCCATTAGACCTTCTGTAACTGAGAGAAGAAAACCTTTCATTGTTTTTACATCATGATCAGGTTCGCGAACAAACTTGAATAAATGTGTTTACTATACTCGCATCTAAAAAGTAAAAAAAAAAATCATGTGCCACCATTTCTTGCTTTTGCGGTCTATTACATATAGTCCTTTCAGTTGATCAATCAGTCGACATATCCCATATTCTTATTGTATTAAATAATGCTGTTTGGGCACAGTACTTTTTTTTTTTTTTTTGTCTTTCCATCTCGTTCCTTTCTATTAATTTCTTTCATTTCAGTTGCCTTTTCCAAGCAAGACAGGATAGAAACGGATCTTTTATCCTTCCATTTTATGCAATAAATTAAATCATCGCTAACTGAAAAGTCTATATTCTCTTGACATAAATTTGTCTTTTAAATTTTTGGGTAGATACTTCCGATCCATATTTACAGTGCCACATGCATAGATGGGTCTGTGTCTTTAAAAAGCGAAACAAATTATGACTACTTCCCTTTCTTCTTCAGCAATAACTTCAACCTCAGTTATTCTCTCCTGGATTTCAATTTCATCTGAATCAGAACTGACATCTGAAGCATTTGAGTCGCAATCGGATGGCAATTCAGCAAAAAGATCCAAAGCTTCCTGAGTTGTTAATTTTTTCTTAGGCATTTTAGCACATCAGAGCATACAACGGATGTAAAAGCGCGCGCAATCACGAAAAAAGTAGATGCAAAAAAGAAAAGAAAAAATAATCGTGAGTGCTGCCATCTATTGAGCGGAAATTCAAGTGTGTGGTGGGACAAATTTTAACCCACTTATTTCAACTGCAAAATTAATGTTATAAAATATTGAATACAATTAAGATTTTTGAAAATAAAGTACTTTTGAATATTAAAAAGTATCATACATATCATAAATTGTATACCAAAATTTTTAAAATATTGAAAAATGCGAGATACAGGGATATCACTCTTGTGATCCTATTTTGAATATTTTTTGCTTATAAACTTAAGCCCTGGTATAGTAGTAACATCTACTGAGAAAAATAATAACTAAAATAGATTATTTTTAAAAAATTAGAAAATTTCTAACGGAAATTGCTAACTGAGAAAATAAATATTAATTAGGTGGGACATATATTGACCCACCATGCCGCAAAGGGTTAAGCATTGGGGTAGTATGATCAAACTTATCGATCATTTAACGGACTAATCACCAAAAAATTTGTCAAAAAAGAGCCGGAAGGGGCGAATCGCACTCGCGATAAAGGGGAAATTAAGTTAATTAATTAATCCAGTTGAGCTGAAGAATATTTCAAAGGATGGATCAAAACGTCACCCAGCAATTTTTTTCCTTTCTAGAAGACTTCTCCTCGATCGTAGTTCGCACTCACCAGTTGCCGAGCGTTAAAATTGCTGAACACTGGTAGTTCCCAGCTATATTCGATCTCAGGCGAAAGGGCTGGCTGCAGGGACGATTTCTTCATGTGTGACGTTTATACGATGCAGTTTCCCATAGAAAGTCCTCTACGAATGCATCCTTTCACTTAGACATATAACTTTAGTGTGCTTTGCGATAAATAACTAAACGAAACAAAGCTAAAGGATAGAAGTTCAAATGCATCTATGGCGCATAGAAACTATACACGTAACGAGGATCCATGAATTCTTTAGGATTCGATCACGAATCCAAAGCCTTGGCAACAGGTTTTTCCTATCTGCATACCAGAAATGGGCTCAACAGAAATATTTTAAAGATCTTCTTAGGTCATTAAGTGAAATATATTTATAGATTATACCTGGAGTTACATTATAATCTTAATGGGAGCATGATATATTTTTGTTATAATCCTGACCAACATTTAAAATTACCCATAAGAGTTTTGGACTGGTTTCGGTTTATAAGATTTATGGTAGAACTGTTGGCACTGAATCACACTTGACTATCACTTAGAACATTCGTCTAAATATATTGCAAGACTGCACAACTAAGGTCAGACCGTAGAAGTACTGATGCTGACCTTTCTAAACTCAATTACTTGACCAGGGATTTCCGAGATTCGAATCTCGCGAACGGGCTGGCTGCATGGGCGTTTTCGTGGTTTTCTCCATGTGTAACGTGTATACGAGTCAATTTCCCTTAGAAAGTCCTCCACGAAGGCATCCCTTCCATTAGCCAGATAGCCCTCGTGTGCTTTGCCGAAATTAAATAAACCAAACCAAACTAATACTACAACAGCAATTTATCGAAACGTCGCAATTTAGAATTTCACTACAAAGAGTTTCAAGTACAAATGTTTATTGAAAGCTAACTGATATATTATCATTTTAATAAAATTAAATATTTTATGTATATGAAACGAAAAACGTAATAAAAATCAAGAAAAAAAAATTGCCCTAAACAATAAACCTTTCATTATTCTATAATAATTGTTACACAAAAATAGAGCATTGGAAACTAAATTGCAACGTGTTGTAACAAAGGAAGTCTTAAGTTCTAAAAATATGTAAATGTTCAAAACAGAATATACTCTATTTAGAAATATTAGCTAAGCGACTGAGACCTATCAAAAACCAATTTACGTCTGAAGTGTGTAACTTGTGTAAGGGCAAATTATAAAGCATATTTAACAGTTACTGTAATGGCTGGCTTGTTTAATTGTACGCTGCTATGAAATATTTTCCTGGCATATTTAAAGGGCTGTACATGCAACAACAAGAACTCTAATCCTATGACATTTGTTTTCTCACTTTTTTTTATACCTCGTATAATGATGATTGAAATCTCAATATTTACAATACAAAATATTCTAACAAAATGCAGATCAACATATTCACAGTAGATTCAATTTTCCGTACCTAGTTGAGTCACGTAAATTATGTCAGACACATAGAGTTTAATATAACATCATTGAGGCACTGTCGTTCATTGGTCTTACTGCGATATTGTGTTGTTCTGGGTTTCTATTGCCTGAGCAATACTTCTCAGACATTCAAAGGAGAGAGTCCCATGTGGTGAAAAAAGCCTAAGTTTATTCTCTGAAAAGAAAACGTGATGATAAAGCGTTCATTGGTATCGATCAAATTAGCATTTATCTTTGATAAATGTTTAAGAAGATCTGTGGTCAACCGTTACGTACTTTTAAACAAATGAAGGCAGCTTATACAGGTTGGATTCTCAAATACTTCGGAAATTTAGTTTTTCAAGTTTCAAAAAATTTCAGATTTCTTCATTCTTCACATGGAAACAAGTTTCAATTCGATAAAGCTATATATTTTTTTTAAATTAAATTAAATTTAAGATTATTTATATTAAGAAAAGAATAGATAGCCAGTGTTTTGCTTACTATTTTTTTCATATCATCTCGTGCTACATAAGTTTTACAACTGCGAAACGGACGAACGGATTATTGCGTGGCTGTATGTTTAAATAAAACTGCTTTGCCTATTTATGCAGAGCGGTGGCTTTGCGCTTAATTGCAATTATTTTATTTTTCTTGTTTGTTTTGTGCTCGATGGTTTTGTTCAGTTTTCTGTTCACGACAAGAGCTTTCCTGAAGGTGTTTAAGGAATTTGAATTAGAGTGTGTATGACGATTATTCTACTGTTCTAGAACACTTCTGAAAACCTTGTCTAGAGATACGTTCTGAAGCATATGCGTAAATGCATATTCTTCAAGTAAAAGAAAATTAACAGTTTGAAGATTTTAAATTTTTTGAAAACTTTATAACAAAATGACTAAGGCTTTAAAAACTTAAATAATGTTTCACTCAGAAGCATATTTTTTAACTTCACCGGAAAGTCTTAAAAATTCAAATATTTAAAACACTAAGGCTTTTTGCTTAAATTTCAAATGTCAAAACGCATTTTAAACGTGTTACGTATAAATCTAGTTTTGTCAGCAAATTTTCTTCTTTTTTTCGTCTCAACGAAAATCCATGATAAATCCTTTGTAGATTCGAACTGGATCAAACGTTCTAGTGATCAACAATTTCATCCCTCGGCTGCCAGTGACTTCCCCACTGTAATAAAAAAAATAACTTTTTATTTTCCATGTATTCCAATAAATGTCGAAGCTGCATATTTATCCAACAAATAACAAAAAATATCTGATGTGTACACCACATGAATTTCTTGTAGGGAATATTCAGTTTATACGTATTTTGTGCGGCATTTCATTTAAATGTTTTTCCTCTAATGAAATTAGAGGAAAATATATTATATTTCTCATTAAATTAATTCAATTCTTGCAAGGCAAAAATACACGAAAACCTCAAAATACCTTCATTAAAAATTTAAAAATATCAAAAGTATAAAACACCACATTCAGTTAAAATGCTTAAAAAAAGAATTTTCCAATTAAAATTAAAATTCCTAGGCAAAAACCAGCAATTCAGCCAGCGAGTAAGAAGCCAAATTGTTCGGCGCACAAAAGTGAAACTTTGCGTTTGGTCCTCTACGGGAAAATGACATCGAAAGAACAGAAAGTGACTTAATTCGTTATTCTACTAAGTTTCAAATGTAAACAAATATGGCTGCTGTGGTAAACAAATTAAGCTTAGAGGCTATTAAACAACTTTTAAATTGTCGATAATTCTACAAGTATTGCATGCAGATTATTTAAAGGAATAAATACCTTATCCATAAGATAAGAACAATATAATTCAGTCATTTTTAAAGTAAAAAAGGCAGAATTTACCAACATATAATGATAAAAAAAATTAGCTGTTTTCACAATATATGTACTGCCATATAATGATGACAATGAACAATGTATGACCATGCACTGAAGCATATTTATCTCACGGTAGGTATGATCTATAAAATTCTCACAAAATGAGGCATCCAAAGGGGCATTTTTTAACGTTTTGTGTGTTACCTTTATTTACTATGTTCTTCGCACTTAGCCATAAAATTCAGTTCAAAAGCAATATCACAAAATAATTTAAAATGAGCATATCTTTAGAATTTCGGACACACAGTACCTCGCGCTGATGATAATTTTTTTTTCTGTACAACGTTGTCATTGCTCGCTTTGAAACCATTGATTTTTTAATCAAAATCGTTAACGTGTTACAAAACATCAAATCCATAATAAAACAAATTCCAAATTAAGGCTTCCAGACGCCCATATTCGGTGTAGGATTCCGTTATCACAATGCGAGAAACATACATACATTTATGCAGGTTCTTCGTTATTTAATCTCTTTACATATAATGCAGGAACGATAATATTTGGTGGCCACAATTTGAAAATTTAAATAACATTTATAATGAATCAACGCAAATTTCCAAAACGAAAATAATAATCCTTCTGGGCAAAGTGCCCCTTTGGACTAAAAATAATAATAATACTTATTTTAGATCGGTAAATTTGAAAAAAAAAAACATGATCCTGATAGCACTCTTGATGCTTAAATAAACGAATTACGGAGCAAAGATTGGGCATTAAAAATGTTTGGCCATGTTATTTTAGAGTCATTTAACTGTTTAATCGCCTCTTTCAGTGCCTAACATTTGCAGTCGTTTATATACTTCATTTGATAAATTTGTTAGAAATATTTCTGACACAAGAATGTTTCTGAAAATATTTTAATCGTTTGCAACATTTACATTAAAAAAGAAGGACATAAAAAATTAATTTAAAAAAAAAAAACAAATTAACGTTGTTATAATTTAATTTAGCATTTTAAATTCCGTTTTTTCATTTGGCAACAGGAGTAATAAATTTTCACTTTTAAACAGAAACCAATTATTTATGTGCTTATAGTATTTCACTATTATGCTTTATTGAGATATGTATACATTTCGCACTTCATTTTACTAAGAAAATTTATTAACAGGCTGTGATACTTCTTTGGCAATATGAAGCAACTCCAATGATGGAACGCAGCAATAACTTTTATTTAAGACTCAAAAATGGCGACATACAAACAAGAAGAGAAAACATATTCTAACATTTAAAAATAAATTACATTCTTCGTGCGAGAGTCGCACGTGGCACTCGAGTCTGGTTTCAAATATTGCCATTCACAAATACCTTAATGTTCATCTATTTAAATTATTTAAACTATAAGATTTTAATATTATTTAAAGCTGTTACAACCTCTCCCCCAACGGAGAGACTTTTGCCGAAGGGAAAAGTTCTGTAAAATTCGAAAGTTTATAAGCTCGGCTTGCTAAATTGCTTAAAGAGAAAAGATAACTGCTCTCATAAGTTTCCAAATTTTCAGGCCGAAAATTTTAAGTTTTAAACAAGTATTTTTACACCACATTTAAATAGGAAGAAAATGGACCAGTGTTCAAATCAGTCTTCTTTTTTTTTTTTTCTTGACGGCGCCTAGATCTCTTCCATGGTGGACCAGTTCCTCGGCTATTCACAGCAAAGCCTTTCCTCAGTTCATCTGTGCCTTTCGGATAATATTCATTTGTCATTTGCTTTCGACAATTGTTTTCTTCGTCTATTAGTAGCGGCTTTGATATTAAATCAAAAGCCGAAAGATGATGATAACGCTGCATTGCAAAATGATTCTCAATATTAATTTCTTTATCGTTTTTTAAATTTTCGTGAACATCTTCCTCTTTTAATTCTGGTGATTTAACTTCTTCTTCAAATACATCTCTGGATGCTTTATTTTCTTCCTTCATCGGTTCCAAGATCTGCTCTTCAGCTATTTTTCTTTTCCTTTGAGCTCTAGTAGAAATGGCATTAAAATGGTATCACTAAGTTTACGTTCAAGTGATAAACTAATAAAATAAGGCAGTTCAGTGTTAACAGGAAGTAATAACCTGATATCACTAATATTACGTTCAGTGATGAACTAATAAAATAAGGCAATTCAATATCAACAGGAAGTAATAACCTGGTATCACTAATATTATGTTCAGTGATGAACTAATAAAATAAGACAATTCAATATCAACAGGAAGTTACGTTCAGTGATGAACTAATAAAATAAGGCAATTTAATATCAACAGGAAGTAATAATCTGGTATCACTAATATTACGTTCAGTGATGAACTAATAAAATAAGGCAATTCAGTATCAACAGGAAGTGATAACCTGGTATCACTAATATTGCGTTCAGTGATGAACTAATAAAATAAAAATACGCACGATTATTCGATCTTGGTCGGTGCCTCCAAAATAATTAAGACTGTGATACTTCTTTGGCAATATGAAGCAACTCCAATGATGGAACACAGCAATAACTTTTATTTAACACTCAAAAATGGCGACATACAAACAAGAAGAGAAAACATATTCTAACATTTATAAATAAATTACATTCTTCGTGCGAGACTCGCACGTGGCACTCGAGTCTGGTTTCAAATATTGCCATTCACAAATACCTTAATGTTCATCTATTTAAATTATTTAAACTATAAGATTTTAATGTTATTTAAAGCTGTTACAAGGCATTAAGAACGCATGGTAAAATTTTTAGATAACTTTCTTACTTTTATTTAGTTTCTTTCAGTTTCTTTTTATGATCAAAAGTGAGTAAAATGCTTTTATTTTGTGAAGAAGTTGTGGATATATAATTCTCTTTCGTAATATATTAAAAGTGTCTACTGAACGAAATTCAAGACATCATTGCTTTTTGCCAAGCATTAAATTTTAGATTTGTCTGCACTGAAGAAAATGGGTAAATAAATTATCCTAAAATATATTATCCGAAAAATAAGCAACATCTTTGTGCAATGTTTGACTAAATATCTTCGTTCATAGTCAGTATCTTCCTTCCTTGTTTCATAACAATGCCAAACAAAAATTCATTAGTACTCCCTTTCCTAAATTGATTATTCATATACGTGTTAACACATTGTAAGTATTTTACCTTCATGCAACATTATCTACACAAATCTTACAAGCAAGCAATCAAAGAATGCTAGAAAACATCGAGTATTTGTGTGAACTTTTGGTTAGCAGTGCATTATACAAGCAAACACATATTAACTTAATTCTACGTAGTTGAAGAAAATCTGTGGGAGAGAACAATTTATTTACAATGCATGGATTATACATTATGGCTGCAAATAATAAGTTTGTCTAATCTTTAACTTAACCTTTAAGACAAATATATACCAACTGGCAAGATCCTTTGTGTAACACAATAAGTGTTTAAATTGATTATGGCAAAGCTAACGTGGAGACCGTCTGCCTTCTTGGAAAAATTTTTAAGTGAAACTACTTAGTATATTCCTTAAAAAGAGGACATATCATGAAAACGCCCATGCCATTCGCCCGTCTGTCCATCATCAAGCTCAATGTTCCGTATCATTATTGTTCGGTGTTCAGCATCATTATTGCTCGTTAATCAGTGCTCAGCATCATTATTGTCCGGCTGCTCATAAGTCAATGCAGCTGGATAACACATCAACACGGTGTTTTAACACCTTCTCAAAATAAATTTGAAAGTTTTATTCTTTTGAAACTAGTTGAATTTCTGCTGCAATCAACGTTCACGTGAGTACTTTGAAAGAGAGATTAAAGGGCCGATTTCATACAGATGTAATTCTACCGCACATAGCAGTACTTCCCTGTAATCTGAAATACTTCTACACTAAATCTTGCGCTGAAAGATTTCCTAATTAAATACCAAAGGATCAAGGATTATACATTTCGAAGCACCTACTACCTTAAAGATCGCTCAATCCACATCAGATATTCAGAAAATGAACAGAAAGAAAAAAATAGACAAGAGCTAAAATTGAGAAAAATTGATTGTGAATATTTCACTTTATTGTTGGTCTGCTGCGCTTTACCAGCTCAGATGAAGTCAGAGATAACCGATATTTTGACACATATGTGATTATATTGAATTTCTAATTTTTAGGTTGTCCTCGGTAGTAACATAAGATTATCCAACTGTGGGCGTTGTGGTGAGAATTTCCTTACTCAGTTTTCCAGTCGAGGGAACTTGAATACGAATAAGGGCGTGGGAATGCTTAATGTTGTATTGGTAATAATTTTGTGGAAACATTTGTGTATAACAAAGTTTATAAAGGTATAAACAAACATTACTTTGAGAGAGCAAATTTAAATTATTATTAGAACTCAGCAAAATATCTGCATACGAAAAGTCCAAAAGGTCACTATAAGGAGTACTTTATTCATTCGTGCAAGCATTTTATTTACTTGTTTACCAACGAATTCTGACGAAATATCTCCATACCTTTATTATTTAATTATTCGCACTTGTTGCAGAGATAAATAAGACCTAATCAGAAAATAATCACTCATCTGAATACCTTACACCAATCTTACAGCGTCACGCACATTCTAAATCAGATTTCTGAATTACCTTTCTGAAAACATTTGCGGTGAAGAGGAAACTGAAGAAACAATTCAAGCACAAACTAAAGCAGTACATACAAGAAAAGAACATTTTATTTCAAATAGCCACCGCTCTGCCTGAAAGGAACAAAGCAGTTTGATTAAAAAAATCGTCTGAATGAAGTATCCGTACGTTTGCAATTTTTCAAATACATGAAGCGCAGGAGTATATGAGAAAACTAGTGAGTAACACATTGGTTATAATATTTATAATCTAAAACTGTGAATACAATTTTACATATCGATGGTGTCATCTAATAAAAACCTGTTTCAATGTCTGACGCATTTCATTAAGAAACATAAAGTATTTTTAAAATTTTAAGAACACAGCTTCCGAAGTATTTGACAGCTCAGTCTGAATAAGCTCCATTCATATGTTTAACATTTTCACACCACCTCTGAATACATCAAAAGGACCAATGAGAAATTCTTTACTAAAGCCATCCAGTGCGACATCGTTAACTATGCATAACTTTTTAATTACAAGATACATCACGAAGACAAAAATATTAGATCTCTTGCTGAACACACTGTTATCGATGGCGACCATAATTTTGTTTCGTAGCACCTTGGTGGGTGGTTGACTATACTTTTTCAAATATCTGATTTAAACTTTGTTGATTTTGAAATTGTATGGAATTAATTTCTATATTTGTAAATCTATTGTTTAGATTTTCCTTTTTTTATCGTATAGTATCGTGTTTTAGTATGTATTCCTTTATGATTTTTTTTTGTATATAGTATCTTAACTGTTTCTCGTATTTGCATTACTTGATCATTGCATAACTTTTGGTTTTTCTATCTCGTCTGGTTTCCAGGTACTTGTGTGATTCACTCTTTGGCTTTTGTTCCTTTTAGGACAACCTCCTTTTTCTTTCCCTTGCCTCTGATTTCTCCTCCGAGATTCACTCCAATTCAAGTGCTCATTACATCATGTACCTTCGGGCATCACTTCATGAACCGGCAAAGTTGCATCTTGCAATAGTTCGGTAATACTATATTACGATAAACGAGATAAACGAGAATATCCTATATTTTCTTCGAAAGATAGATGAAGTATTTGTCTCAGTTTTAATATTTTAATACTAATCTCCACAAGTCTGACATAACTGATGTGACTCAAATAGGTACGAAAAATTGATTCACACAGTGCAAAAATTTATCTGCATTTTCTTGTAAGATTTTTTCCTTTTTAATTATATAGCCTACCAGCGGCAGAGACAGAAGACGCTGAACACTGGTAGTTCGAATCCCGTGAACGGGCTGGCTGCATGGGCGTTTCCGTGGTTTTCCCCATGTGTAACGCGTACACAAGCCAGTTTCCCTTAGAAAGTCCTCCACGAAGGCATCCCTCCCTTTAGGCAGATAGCCCTCGTGTGTTTTGCATAATTAAATAATTAATTCCAATCCAATACTTAATTAAATATAATTGATTTGTAACTTCTACTAGAGCTGACGGTAAGAATTGAAGTGTAAATAAATAATATCGTGTGCAATCTTCATTAATATAAAATTAAAAATATTTGCATAGAAAAATATTTGCATTCAGACAGAAAGGTTTTTGAAATATTTTCAATTAATTTATAAGAAGGATTTATTAATATTCGTAATAATTACGTATTCTATTACTGATGATTAGGATTCAGTTCTTGACAATTACATTCTAAATTAGAATTTTAAGGATATAATGAAAATACGCTTCGCACAAAAATACATTTTAGGATAAAAAATGAGTTGATTTTTTTACGTTTTAAAACTTCTTAAATTCATTTAATAAACATCATATCCTCTTGGTTAATTGAATCCAGAATGCTGGGTGTCGTTTATATAATTATTCTTACTTGTCCACAGAACCTGCTGAATTATCCAGCCATTAAGTAGGCGCAGATCATTTCTACATAAACACTGAACTTCCAATAATTCAGTCTCTAGAGGTTTGTATGTTTATATCATAATTTGACTTTTATAAAAATGATTATTCTAAATCTTATGTTTCTATAAAGTATAGTGTGCATTAAAAATATGGATGACAGTATCAGCCGCTCTTTCAGCCACTGCATAAGCAACAATTTGTTTAGAAATAAATTATGCAGTTAATGTCGTAAAAAAATTTCATAAAATTCAAATAAACATCAAACGAAAATTCTCAGTTTTAGACAATTCGATTTAAACGAAGTTAAAGTAAAGTAGCAGACCATAAAACGTCGAAGGTAAAAATTTACTCTTACAAAAATTTACTCTTATTTTTTTTAAAAAAAGGAAGAAAGAGAGAAATTTTAAAAAATAGTTAAAAATTTGAATAATATCATCTGTAATTTTTAAAAAATAGCTTTTCATATAGTATTAATAAATATTTACTACGCATCATTGAGGGAAAATATTTCATATAATTAATTCTCCGTAATATTTTACTTGAAATTTAAGGTTAAAAATAGCTGTGACAATTCACTGTAACAAAAATCCATAGACCCCATTTGGCGTTATTATCGCTCAAAAAAAAGATGCCAGATTTCAAAACGCGAAAATATGTAAATTCGTGTATATCTTAGAAAATTTTGAATAAAAAAGTCTAATTTTTTGCAGATATGCTTAAAAATACACCTATTTTAAGAGGATGGTAAACATCTTATAGGTTATAATTCAAAATTTTTTTCGAAAAATTTATAAAAATTATTTAAAAATAAAAATTTAAAAATTAAAACACAAAAAATGGGTAACTTTTATTTGGAATGAACCTAAATTTCGCAATGTGAAAGGAAAAATAATAAAAGTTTAATAAAAAAAGAGATATTAATAAATATTTACCAAATTCAATTAACATTGAGGAGCTAAAATTTTGAGAGCTAATATTTTAAAAACTACTCGTACCATTTTTACAAAACTTGGTATTCTGGCATAATTTGAGCCGTAGAATTCAAATATGGAAAAATATTGATATGTTATTTCAGAAAAAGTCCGATTTTTTGTCAAACTTCCTATGTTAGAATAGTTCTATGTATAAATCTTATATATATCCAAGTCGGGCTTTGGAGACATGAAAAACGCAGTTTGAATTTTGTCAATCGGCCCAGTAGAACGGGAGATATAGCACAGTCCCCCCCCCCTTTTTTTTTTTTTTTTTTTTTTTTTTTTTTTTTTTTTTTTTGAGCAGTGTACATCTAGCTTGATAACACATCAGCACTGTTTTTCCACTATCTCAAAATAAATTATGAAGATTTATGCTTTCGCAACTAGTTGAATTTCAAGAGAAATACACATTCATATGAAACCGTTAAAGCTCTTTTAAAGGATCGGTTTCATACCTTTATGCAAATGTAATTCTACCGCATATAGAAGTACTTCCCTGTAAGCTGAATTACTTTCACACTGAGTCTTCCAATGAGAGTTTTCCTAATTAAATACCAAAGAATCAAGGATTATAAATTTCAAAGCACCTACTATTTTAAAGATCGTTTCACTCAAAATCAAATATTCGAAAAGTGAGCAAAAAGAGCAAAATAGAAATAGCTAAACATAGGAACATTGAATGTGAATATAGCACTTTATTGTTGGTCTGCTGCGCTTTACCAGCTAAGATAGTACTTGGTAGTACTTGCCAGTAACCGAAGATTATCCAACTGTGGGCTTTGTGGTAAGAAGTCCTACACTGTGTTCTCCAGCCGAGTGAACGTGAATACGATTAAGGGGGGGGGGAATGCTTGAGAACCTATTGTAATAATTTTGTGGAAACATTTATTTGGAAGAACGTTTATAAAAGTATAAAGAAACATTACAATGAGAGAGAAAATATAAATTATTATCAGGTTTTAGTCAAAATATCTGTATATGGAACGTCGAAATGGTAATATGAGGAGCATTTTATTCATTTGTGCAAGCATTTTGTTTGCTTGCATACCAAAGAGTTCTGACGAATATTCTGCATAGATTTATTACCTAATTATTGACACTTGCCTGATTAGGTCTTATTTGCATAATCAGAAAATAATCAAACATCTGAATCAATCACCAATCAGTCATGAACACGCACATTCTAAATCAGATCTCTGAATTACTCTCCTGAAAGCGTTTACGGTGCAGAGAAAACTGAAGAAACATTTTAAACACAGAACAAAGCAGCAGAAGTATGAGAACTACATGTTACTATAAAGCCACCACTCTGCCAGTAAAAGACAAAGTAGTTTGATTAAATAAGTTACGAAGACATAAAGATCACAGTTGCAACCGTTTGTAATTTTAAAGTACATAAAGCGCATTAGTATATGAGAAAACTAGTGAGTAACACCTTGGTTACAGTTTTTATTATAACAATCCCTAAATATAATTTCAAGCATCGGTGGCATCATCGAATGGAGACCTGCTTCAGTGTCAGACGCATTTCACTAAAAGATATGAAATATTTTTAAACGTTTAAGAACACAATTTCTGAAGTACATGACAGCTCACCCTGTAAAAGCGTCATTCGTTTGTTTAAAAGTCGGTAAAGGGTTATCACAGATTTTCTTAAAAGGTTATCAGAGATAAATACTGGTATTTATCTATGATAACAACAACAACATACATTGTTATGGAAAGAGAGACGAAGTACTTGTGAGACTTTCTGAACGACCGAGTCTCAGTTTTAATATTTTAATATTAATCTCTACAAGTCTGACCTAACTGACACGACTGAAATAGTTACGGAAAACTGACTCACACTGTTCAAAAATTGATCTGCATTTTCTGACAATGTTTTTTTTTTTTTTTTTTTTTTCTTAAATTTTATTTTTTAAACAACATGTATGTAATCAATGTGCGCACCGCATTCATGCTGGAAAAACATTAAAACTTGAATCATCGTTATACAAGTTCAAAAAACAATATGTAATTGTGAAAATAAAATATTCTAACGATTATAATGATAAGTCATGAATATAATCAAATCTGTAGCTGCAAACCTTTAAACAAGATTTATATTTCTGATTGTGCCGCTCAGAGTTATAGTGGTTAGGGAAGACTGAGTGCGATACCGAAGGGCCGGGTTCGAATCCCGGACAAGGCATTGATTTAAAATTGTCTGTGCCTTCATAGGAGAAAATGGTGGCCCACCTATTAGGTGCCTCCATGATAAAGAGACTACCGATCTGGCCTTAGGACAGGACGATGCCGACATAGGCAAGTGCCAAATATTACAAAAAAATATCTGATTGTAATCTTATTCAAAGATTCGTAATATTAAGACGCAAATTTTTAGACATCTTTCTCATGTTCGCTTTTAATGGTAATCAAACTAATGTGAAAGTGGACTCAAAAGTCATTTTTAAATGAACTCCATAATCTTATACGTCTCTGGATATTTGCATAAATCCATACTGGGCCAGGTATTATTTTGTCGAAGGACTAGAGTCTAAATGGAACGATTACTTTTCTTGCTTGCGAGTGAAGTCTAGAAGGAGGTCCGACGAAGACATCGCGGACGAAAACGTCGCGGAGAAATCAACGTAAGGCGGAAACTTTGCTGTAGAAAACATGTGGAAGAAAAGAAAGCAAGAAAACATATCGTAGGTCTAAAACATCGTCGAAGAAAACATTCGTGGTACAAAATATGGTCGAAGAAAAGAAAGCGGTTCCAAAACTTTGCAGTTTAAAAATACCGTCGTCGAAAATATATTCCTATAAAATAAAGCAGCTTCAAATCATCGCACGACGATAATTCTGGCAGATATATCTTCTTTTTTACTTTTAAAACGTGCTGGTACGTATTAGAGTAATGAATTCTAAGTGCAAGTAAGAATGATGAATATTTTTATATCTATATTTCATATAATAGATTTTATTAATTTTTTTCTAAAATTCCAAGAATTAAAGAAAAAATCGAAAGTTGAAGAGAAGTAGAAAATTAATGATACGTATGGAAGTACTACGTAGTTTTTTTATTTTAAAGATAATTTTAAATTTATGTACTTAACTATTAAACGTCATTATTTAATAAATTTTTTCATAAAGTTGTAATGGAAGTTCTTCATGAACATTATGTTTTAAAAAATTAAAAAAGGAAAAAGGAGCATTTGCATCAGATTAAATATATTAAAAAGTTTTATGCATGTCTGAAATTTCTAATATTATATTCTTTGAATATAATTAAGTCTTCTTTTGTTTTTTTTCCTTCAACGTCTTCAAAGTGTAAGTAATCCTTTTATATAAGTATCCTTTGGATGTTGCGATTCGTTAGTTGTGATCAAACAAGTCAGGATGAACTACGTAATATTTCAGCACCGTATTTATATTTATTGGATTATTGGAAGAGCACGTTAGGGCTCTTTGCTAAGGGGAGGGAAGCCTTTGGGGAGGACTTTCTCAGGAAAAGTTTCGTACCTACATTAGGAAAACCACAAAATTCTCAAGCAGCGTGTTCGTGTGCTGGGTCAGGCTACCAATGTTCAACGATTCTAGCTCTCGACCACTGCCGGCCGCTTGAATACATTATTAACGGAAATGCATTCATTTTCACACTATTTATTCAGAAAGCTCAAATTTAAAATTATATCTAGAAAATGAAAACGCAGATTTTTAGAAAAGGAAAATATAGGTACAATAAATCCTCTTGTCGACTACCATCCTAAGATGCCCAATGCTTCTGAGAAAATAAGTAAATATAGCATTGTCTCTCTAAGATAACCACATCCACAGAAGGAAAAAGGGATATGGAATCGTCAATGATCTTTAAAACGAATTTTTTATATTTAACTTTACATTTAGATATTTTTATAAATACTTTTTAAATATGTTTAAATGTTTTTGTTCTATGTTATGCAAATTGTATTTATCTCTTTGTACCGAGGAGCGGCGCAGACACAAATTTGTTAGGATCTTAAAGCTCGCGTTTAGAGCTTTTAGGTTGCTGTGAGTTTCAACTAAGCAGACGTTCTCCTGAGTTTACTTGGTGAGCCGCTACTGAAGTCGGAAGTTTCAACGTGTTCTTCGCCGTTCCTCAGCCAACTTAATGTTTGAAAGCCAATAAAGAACTTTCGGTCAACATTATGACTCTGAGGTTTCTTGAGTTTTACACTGAGGGAACATCAAGTGAATTTACAATCCACTACTTTTGAACGACGGAAGATACAGTTTTCAGACACATTTTATTCGAAAATGTTTTAGTTATTGCTTGAACTTTTAGAAAGAAGTTCTCAGCAAACCACCTTTTTTTACGACCACTTCTTAAATTATACCTGTGAAATTATGGTACGAATTCTCATCTTTCTAAGATTTCCCATTTAGGTAATTTTTTATTACTGCCTTTTACAATGTGAAGGAAGTATTATAATTACGGAAAATTTCAAGTATCACATTTCAGTGGAAATATCCATTTTGTCCATTTCTGAATCCATTTGGATGATTTTTGTGTGACATCTCATACGGACAGAATAAAGACTTCTTCCTTTTCATAGTTTATTTTATAATGAATTCAAAAGGGATTTTTTCGTGTTCTCTGTATGTATGTAGATATAATATATGTGTGTATGTATCTCGCATAACTCAAAAACGATTAGCCGAAGAATATTGAAATTTTCTAAACAGTAGGCGTGCTTCTCCATTTTATATTACAGGTTAGCTGTACCAACCGTATATGTATTTGCTCACGTATATGTACACCAACATCCGTCTTAAAATTTCCTACTCTTTTTTGCAATCGCTGGTTGTAGTAATATACTTCCAGCTATCGAAATGCTAATAAATCACAAAAATATTCATGTTTTGGCGATGTCAAATTAAAAAAAAAAAAAAAAAAAAAAAAAAAAAAAAAAAATTGACAAATAAGTATATCGAAAATTTAATGCAGTCTCGCGTTCGTATACTTATATTTGGGAAAGTTTTATACTTGTTATCTATATCTATAAAGAAGAAGGTTTGTGTGTTTGTCCTCTCATAACTCGGTCACTACTATAGCTATCACCACCAACCTTTCTACAATTCATTTCTGGGTCCCGGAATAGGTCGACGTCACTTTTCTCCAAAAAAAAAGTAGCTAAAATCAGAGCTATCAATTAAAAACTCGGAAAAACGATAATTTTCTTCCTCATTTTCCGAGTGGCAACAGTCTCGCAAGCTGGAGATTAAAATCTGCTTTATTTCGAAAGTTGTTACCATTGCTCTCTTTCAAATCCTATTGTTATTAAAATACGAAAATAGATAAACGATGAAATAAAAATAGCATTGCCAAACATTAAATGCATTATTCCCGATTAAAATTCGAGGGAAGTCCTTTCGACTATTCCTATCTTCTTACCTCTTTTATCAGCCGAAATACTAATTAAAAACCCTGAAAGCTTTAATTTTCGCTCTCATTTTCCCGGGGAGTGGTACCAGTCTCGGGCGTTGGAGATAAAAATGCTTTATATCGAAAAGTGTTGCTATTGCTCGCATGCAAATCGTAGAGTTTGTTAATAAAAAATTTGCAAGTTTTACATAATCTATACATATAAAGAAGAATGTATGTTTGTGTGTCTGTTTGTTTGTTCGCGTTATTGATTTTTGATCAATTATTATAAATGTTTTGCGACATCGAATCGACTCAAGTTGAATATAGGTGGAATATTGGATGGAACTTGAGCTTTTACGACCATTTCATTAGAAAGACGAAAATCATTAAAAGCTGAGTGACATTGTTGGTGATACAATGAGAGAGAATTATATTTTTCTATCGAAATTTTTTTATGTGGGGTTCCATATAGCATCAGACTGAAAAATGTATGACTATGAATCGTATTTTTTGCATCGTTATTACAGAAGGATTATAGCAGTATCGTTCTCTCTCTTATTAGATGCATTACACTTAATCTAACTTAATTGACATCGGGGACTTCCGCTAATAAAAAATTAAAATTAAGAAAAATTGACAAACGCACGAACAAAATTGTGCAGTATACGTGATTTCAAAATCTGCAACTTTCTTTTAGGAATCCAAGTGAGAAAGAGCAATTCGAAAAAATAAATTTAAATGAATAGCAGCAAAAAGTGTATATAATTTAATAGGCCTTATGAGGAAATTATGTTGTGTTCGCATTAGATTTTTTCCTTTAGTAATCATTTAATTTTTTGCATTTTCTTTTGAAAAAATCTGCGTCTGTTTGTTACACTTTTCTAATATATAGTTGATTATCTCATAAGGGGTATCAGAAACCCCTATACCGACAATGTTAAATTGGCCATTTTCGACGTACCTTTTCTCAAAATCTGCTGTAGATACAAGCTTGAATTTTTTTTCTGTAATTAAAGTATACCTATCTGATTATACTGTAATGAGCTTTTGAAACATTTTGACTTTTAGAGTAAATTACAGGATATTTTGTTAGGCATAGTACAATTTAGCACTTTCCTCACACAAAAAAATTAATTTTTTTTTCTAAGTTTATTACAAAAAGCTCATTTCAATAAATATTAGGGAAACTAATAAATAAGTATAAAATGTTTAGATACCTTTGAGCAGTAGTTCCTAAAAAAAGGTTCATCGAGTATAAAAAAAACAAGTTTGAAGAAAAACGCGTTTTTATGTAAAAATCCTCATTGATCAAAGCAGTGGATCACAAATTAAAACTAGACTTTTTTACAGTTCTAATTTTCATAGAGATTAAAGAATGGTATTTTTGCAAAGATAAAAGTGTAGAGAATTTGAAAATGCAAAAATCCGAAATCACTATTTTTTGAAGATTTTTGGGGTTCCTGGAAATTTCCAATAATCAGATTAGATACAGACATTGTCAAACATCACTCATTTCCTCCAGATGTAAAACACCTGTTTCTCGACCTGGCCCAAACAGCTTTTTACATTTTGTTAATTACAAACAGTCCCTCGAGTTACTGCATAGTTGAATGGGAAGTATTCCTAGAGTTCAAAAATGTCATCTAAACAATTTGCAATATGACTCATTTTTAGTAAATCTGAAATCAGTTTTCTCAGTTTCAAAAGAAAGAGCATTCTTTATGCATAGTGGAGAAAACAGATTGAAGATTTAATAAAAATTAAATTCTAGGTTCGCGTTCCATTTGACGAATATCAAAATGTTTACCGTGAAAATTTAATAACGGAATTTTTAAAATCGGAATTTAATTTTTAATTATTTTAAAACTATTCACACTAAAGCAAAATGCTGTTACCTTAAATATCAGATGCACAAGTAGAAGATATATAGAACTAAATGTAGATGGATAGAAGTAATAAACAAACAAAAACGAAAGTGAGAGAGACAGATCGGAGTAAAATTATTCATGCTTGAATTAAAATGGAAATAATTTTAAAATGCTATATTTCAACAGCCTAGTATAGTTTATCAAGGAAAAATACCTCGTATGTGCATAATATACGTCATAAGTAAAGTGGTAAAAGCATGCGGTATCATGTTTTTACTATTTGAACACTTTTAAAGATCCGAATTATAAGTTTAGATTAATCAAATACATTATTATTTACTTACCTGTTTCTGTATGTATTTGTATGAAAAGAAGCTTTACATCTGAGATTATCTTGCACATTTTCATGAAACAATTTTTTAAAATTTTTATTCATGCATTTATTTTTGATTTTGCCTTGAATTTTGTTCAAGAAAACTTTTCGGAAATCGTGCCTACAACAAAAATCATAAAAAAAAAGCAATGCGGATAATTTAAAAGTCAAATCTTCAGCTCCTAAGTGGTGATGAAAAACAATATACGATAACAAAATGCTATTGTATGTTGTTTATTATAGCTTGAATAAACAATACTCTGTTTTTGCTGAAACGCCGTGTTAAAAATACCGTGTGCGTGATATGAAGCCACCTAAATATCATTTGACTAATTATTAATATGTTATTACGTCATAATGTTAGTTAACAATGGAGAACCTAGGTATTTAAAAACCCCGTTAACCAGTTTTTTTTTTTTTTTTTTTTTTTTTTTCTAAAATGACAATATTTCTCCTTTGGTCACGTTTAAATTATCCATTTGACTTTAGGTATCAAGAATATGGCAAGAGGCCATATTTTTCAAGGAATGATTAGTATTGACATTAATTTTACAGTAATATTATAAGATCAGACATAATAAATCTAACAACATGAATGTATTATGTGAAAACAGCATGGAATTTGTATTCTTATCCATTAGAATGTTATACTATATTCTCGATTATTTCTATGTGCGGAATACCATTCTTGCAATTTGGATCTAGAGGCTGTCGAAGCAGTCTTACGCGACCAGCGAATATAGTTTTCATTCCGTTAATTTGTAGAAATTTTAATCTTTTTAAGAGCAGTTTTAAATTATTTTGATTACCAGTAAAAATGAACACGAGTAACTCATCTGAAAATCTACAATATGCGATAGAAATCATATTGAAAGATTTAAGGTTACAGATGAGACTAATTATATGGCCTTGGCATTACAATCCTAGTTAGGATATTTTATTTTCAAAATTATGTTTTTGTATTTATTGCAGCTTGTACAATGATGAGTAAAATCAGTGGGAACTTCGGGTATTAAATAAGTGCAAACATTGATTACAGATTGGTTAGTTAAAAAAAATTAAATTTATAAAAAAAATCATGTAACAGAACACAGATCATTTTTCAATTCAGAATCAGTTTTCCTTACCTAGCTGAATCACGTAAATTTGTGATAATGTTTTACTAACATTTAAACGAGCAAATTAAACCTATGCAAATTCGACTATCAGACTTATGCAGATACTTCAGAAAATTAGTTCTTAAATTTCAAAAATTTTCAGCATTCATTATGAGATATGCCTGACATCGAAACAGATTCCGATTCGATGATGCCATGGATTTTTAGAATTGCTTGTACAGTTTGAATTTATATTTATTATATGAAAAATATCAAATAAATTTGTTAATCACTAGTTTTCTCATAGACCCTTGTGCTATATCTTGTTTAAAGTACAAAAACGGTTAAGCAGTTTTAATTAAGTTTGAAGAAGTTTAAATCAAACTGCTCTGCCAATTTTAGGCCCCAGAGCGGTGGCTTTATGTTTAAAATTAGTTTTTCTTCCTTTTGCGTGTGTTGGTGTATTTAATTATGGAAAAGCACACGAGGGCTATCTGCCTACAGGGAGGGATGCCTTTCGTGGAGGACTTTCTAATCTTCCTTTTGCTGTTCATTGAAAAAGCTTATGAAGACTTACCTCAGAAATTTCATTTACAATATAAATGACTATAGTTCTACACTTGATGTAAAACTGACGTAATTTAAAAAAAAAAAAAAAAAAAAAAAAAAAAAAAAAAAACTCTTATCTAGGGATATAATGTCAAGCATAAGCGTAAAACTGATTCTTCAAGTGAAACAAAATTTGCAGTTTCAAGATTTTTAAATTTTCAAAAAAAAAAAAAAAAAATAAATAAATAAATAAATAAAATAAAATAAAAAACAATTTTTAATCTTTAAAAAGATAGATTCATTTCATTCAGGAGGGCTTTTTTTAAATCCGACGGGAAGGTTACATTAATCAAAATATTTCAGCAATAGCCTTCCTCTTAAACTTTCAAATGTTAAAACACATTGTAAGTTAACGTGTAAGTAACTATTGTAATGTTTTAACGTATTAATATAGTTTTGTTAGCTATTTTCAATAATTTTAAACTTCACGCAGATCCGTCCCATGTCGTTTGATGACTCAATCTGGATCAACCATCCAGTGTTCAGCAGTTTTACATCTCCGCTGGTGATGTGTCTCCCACTGTAAGCAAAAATGTTAACATGTAATTTTGCGCGCGCTCTAATAATACACAAAGCTGTATATTTATCCTGGGTAATAATCAAAGACACAAAAACTTATACTCGGAAACTTACTTATGTTTGCAGTTTGCAAATTTGAAGGAGTTGATTCTTGAACCTAGCTCACGGGAAGCTTTTTGCGCTAGTGGTAGAGAATTCGACTCACATTAAAACAGACCCAGGATCGAATTTCACTCGTGCGCTGCAGCACTTCTCACTGTTGCTAATAGATGGCGACACGAGCAAGCAACTGCCGGGGTCTATCGCACGAAGTGATAGCTACATGTTCTTGAAGGAAACCATTAATTTTGTGCTTTAATTGTTTTAAGTGTTAGGTTTCTTAAGCTTGCATATTACAAAACACATAGTTTCCCCACAAATATTTACCAGCTCACGTTACAATTACTAGCCTTTTAATGCGAAATCACACAACTTTTATTTGTAGCAGTGGTGGCTCGTGGCTAAAATTAACGAGGATGTTTGTTCCAAAAAAATTTAACCTTTGTTTTAAGTGTAAAAGGAAACAAACATGTATAAAAAAGAAACTTTATTTTGAAACTTCCTGAAATATTACAAGAAAAAAAATTAAACATTTCTTAATTACTTGAACCAAAATTGTTACAGTTCAATCTTTGTCTATTCATTTAAAAATGAAATCCATTCTTCTTGTTTTAATTTGAGGGAAAAGATCAATAAATTTCTCCTTGATCTGTGGATGACAACTGTGGAAATGTTTCTTTATTGAAAGCAATGTAAGCGCATTTAGTCTCTCCGAATTCCTAGGGCTTCTTAGAAAAGTTTTCATTCTTTTCAATGTTGTAAAAGCAGCGTTTTGCCTCTGATGTAGTCATGGGAACTCTCAAGAGAATTTTTATCAGCTTCGTAATTTCACTAAGAACATCATCTAGATTACTTTCGAAGATAAATTTTAGTAGCTCAATTAATTTGCAGTATTTATGGATATCAGACCTACAATAGAATACTTTTAGTTCAGTTTCAAGCTTTTCTTTGTCAGTCATTGGATATGTTTCAGTGGTCAATACTATTTCTTCTGTATAATGTTCATTCCTAAAACTAAGCATTTCTTGTTAAACAATTTAGCAGCTGCTAAGTGTTTAGTGTAATAATATCTGTGCATTATATCAATACACAGCATTGAGTAGTTTTGAGTATAACTATGTATTGATCATAGTATTGAGTATACATAGTTTTTAAGTCATATATTTCCTTAGCTTCTGCCATCAGTGTCTTTGAAAAATTCTCACAGTACTTTGAGTTTCTTAATTCTAAAATAGCAGTTTGAAATTTGTTATATATTCATTAACTTTAAACACACTAATTTCTTTGGATTGCATTTAGTTGTATATTATTTCAACATGAGGCATCTGATAAAAAAGCTGTAATCAAAACTTGAAGTTATCATCATTTAGCTATTTGAAAATCCCTGTTGCTTTTGCAGTAGCTTGATCTGCATTTGATGTTGACTGAAATTCAGTAAGGCAATTTTTAAAAGTTGCAAATTTTCATGAACTCTGTTTATGGTCCGTATGATGAAGTTCCACTTTGTGGAGGAATACTACAAGCGCGGAGTAAAAAGAAATCACGTTTTCAATAACATGCCAGAATTTCGGCGGCACTGCAAGAGCAACAATGCTCCCCTCTCTACCCGGCTCGAGTGCAGCTTTCTGTGAGCGCATGCATGCGCAGAACAGCCAAACACTACGTTGCTGAAACTGTGAGGCGCGCAGTTCCAAACAAAAACTTTCGTACCTTTTTCAAAAAGTGGGGGATGGCTACTGACATTAAGCTTAAGGAATTATGTATTGTAAAAGTATAAAGAAAGAATTAAAGACTAAAGGGCACACTATATTAAATATTCAAAATAATAATAAGGTGAAATAGGGGTGCTGCAGTTCCACAGTGCTTATTACGAGCCGCCACTGATTTGCAGTCAATAATTCAAATTACTGGATTTTCTTCACCGCAAGTAAATATGTTCGGCATGCATAGGCTATTCAGCCTGTATCGCAAAACTGAGAGAACCAGTGATATCGGTACCTGTGGATGGATTTTTAAGATGAGCTTATTTTAGATGTAGTGCAAAGACACTCTGAGGAATTATCATTTTGTTTATTTTCTGATTATAGAAATTCTGCAAGAAGTACCAGTAATTTAATATTAAAGGATTACAGGTTTTTAGTCAGAACTTGTTGGTATACATTTCAATAAAATGCTTGTGAAACTGAATGGAATAAACCTCATAGTTACCATTTCGGCGAATCTTCGAGTTTGTATTTTGAAATTTTGTCTGACATCTAATACGATTTAGAGTGGCTCTCGCAGTGTAATGTTTGATTATATTCTTATAAACATTCATTCCACAAAATAATTTTTGAAAAAGTACTTAGAATACGACATTAAGCATTTATCCTCCTTTCTCGTATCACTCGTTCACTCGCCTCGAGTACTCAACAAGAGATTTCTTATCTTGCCCTACACTGACATAAGCTTAGTTTACTCGGAAGTACACCCTAAAAAGTAGAAACTCAGTATAGTCACATATGTGTCAAATTATCAGTTTCCCCTCACTTCATCTGAGCTGGTAAAGCGCAACACACCAGGAATAATCTGCTATATTCGTATTCAGTTTTCCATTTTAAGCTATTGTGTATTTTGTTCTTTCTGTTTACTTTTTTTAATTTCTCATGTCCAGGTAAACGATCTTTAATCTAGTAGGTGCTTTGAAATTTCTAATCCGTGGTCCTTTGGGATTAAATTAGGAAAACACTATAAAGCCCCAAATTTATTTCTAATTACAGGAAAGTAACGCTGTGTGCAGTAGAAACACGTCTGCATCGATGTATGAAATCGGCCCTTTAATCGCTCTTTCAAAGTTTTCATGTGAACGTTGATTTCAGTTGAAGTTCATATATAAATCACCTAATTTATTTTGTGATGGTGTGGAAAAAGTGTTTGTGTAAAATGAAGCTACATGAGGATATAAAGCGAAAGAGCAGTAATGTTGATGAACACTGGTACTACAACCTCAGCCCGTTCCTAAGCAGATGGGCTAACTGCACGGGCGTTTTTATGATGTGTACTACTGTGTAAGGAGTAAGATCTAGTTTCTCTTCTAAAAAGCCCCCAAGAGAGCATCCACCTTTAGGCAGATACCCTTAATATGGTTTCTTGTAATCAAATAACATACCTACTATGTTACTTGATTGATCTTACCGTGGGTATATATTTATCTTAAAGATAGGAGTTGAAAGAATAGATAACTCATTATTTGCAGCCATAGTGTATAATACATACACTGTAAATAAAGTGTTCTCTCCAAGAGACGTTTTCTGCTAAATATAATTAAGTACGTATTTGTTCACATCTATGACCACTGCTGACCAAAAGTTCATATGAAGTACAATTTCTAAACTTAAACTTCAGGTTAAATTTCATTTGTCGAAGTTCAGCTGTCGTTGCAGAAAGAAATACTGAAAATATCATACGATGTGATTAACGCAACTGGATTATTCTCCACAATTACAAAGAAACAGCATTCTTTAATCTAGAGATGGTTTGTTGATTTGAAGAGCTAATCGCATAACGGTGCATCTTGAAATTTTCCGCGACTGATGAATACGTCATCTGACAGCGCTAAATAGGATAAAAGTATTGTTTTAAAACTATGAAATGAAAACGGAAAGTGTGTAGCGTTTTGGCAGTTTAAGCAAATGCTATTATTATAATATGCGATGACACCATGCATAAAAAAGCAAATCTGTCTCAGTTTACGAGGTCATAGGTAATTAGCAAGGAAGAGAGCAACCTCAAAAGTGTAGCCAGATGGACTGTCACACATGCGGTTTCTTTTGCGGTCGTGGAAGGTCTTAGAGGAATCCGTGGTTGTTACCGAAGCATGGTAATTCCGCAGGACTATGAATAGATGTAAATTCTGGATATTTTGATATATTGATAAACCTTTCATTCCAGAAACGGTTCCAATAGCTTCTGTATATTTATGCATCACTAGTCTATGTGACTATTAGCAAGCCATAGACATTTTGGTATGATCTTCAGGAAATAATTTATTTCAAAGGTTGGACTAATGCCTCCTCTAGAGGATTTCTGTGGTCACTTGCAAATCACTTAATTGCTTCTTATGGATAACTTCAAAGTTTAATATTATGCTGCCTAAAATAACTTTTGGATTTTTAGGTAACAGATTGTGTGTTATAAATGAAATAATTGATGGTTTCTAGCATCGGTCGATTTTTATCTTGATAACATGTTGCCTACCTAGATGATGTAGTATGGTAGTGAAATACAAGGCACGTTACATGAATAATCAACATAACTAAAGGAGTACTAATATATGTATGTTCTGTATTTTGCGCGTTAGGAGAAACTAATATCTTGTACGTAGCTCCTTCGCAGTAATGTAATGGAGAAGTTATAGATTTTTTTGAGAGAATTATCGCAAAGTCTGGACAAGCATAAAAAACGTAAGAAGAGTGTAAAGGACCCTTTTATTAAGAACTCAGTAGAGTTGAACAAAAGGCACTTCATGTGCTTAGAAAACTGTCCAGCATTTATGGCGTAGCTCAACAGTAAGGAAATTTAAATATAAGCGAAACTAAACCCAAAGATGATTAGCTCCTGAAACCTATACAAGCATGAAATGTACTATTGCCAGGAATAAAGCAAACCTGAAAACAGACTAGTAACGTCAGATTTCAACTAGTAACGTGGTCTTCAGCAGGCGGAACACGCTCTGACTAAAACATCTTGAAACCTGCCTTTAAATGCTATATCCTTCTAGCTCACCTAAATACGCACGAGCTAAAATTTACATTCTGGAGGAAAAACGGAAGGGAACTCACATAAAAGACACGTAACATAAAATAACTGGCTAATTAAAATAAATTCCTTACAGATTTCAATTAGTCTCTGGAATCCTATTTTGACAAAATTATTAGATGCAAACAGATTTACATCAGTCATATTTACGCATATTTGATAATTTAATTGTGGATATTTGTGTGATCACAAATTTCCTTTGTTTTCATAAAAACTTTGGATCTTGATTTGAGGACTGATTTCTGTTCAGTTCCTTCCTTTTGTCTGAGAATCTGATAATTCCTACTTCGAAAACTGCCATTTGGATTCAGAATTATGTTGGATTAAACGTGTAACCTCACCTGCCATATAAAAAATCCAGAAAAATTCAATTTCTTCCAACGGCGATTATATCTTCCCAACTGATTTATATCTAACCTGTTTTATTTCGCACTCTGATACAACTACCGAGAAATACGAATTTGACTGCGAATGTTCATCAGCAAATAATAATTACCCAAATATGAAAATAATAGAAAATGTACATCAGCGAGTGCAGTTAAACCAGTTATTAACTATTATCTCAACGTTTATTAAGAAATTACCTTACATTTCCTTTGTTAATTGATTCTTTGCTGCGCTTCATTTTTTCACCTCATCCACAAACTAATTTAAAATGGCTGCAACGTATATTAAAAGAATGCGAAACAATTAAATTTCTCCAACTAGCAAAGTTGTATGCAGACATCCAATAATATTTTTAACGACAATTATAAATATTAATCTATTCTTAAACAACGTGCATCTAACGTTTTTTTTTTTTTTTTTTTTTTGCTTTTGCGCGTATAGATGTTCAAAGCCATGAAACCATTTCATTGCAATTGACACCTAAGTGTAAAAAGACAGCCATTTCTGTATTAGAAAAATTTGTTTTACAATTTGTGTCTGTACAAATCATGTACTTCAAACGTTTTAAGTGCTTTTTTAGAGCTCTCAGTAATGTACCTTTGCTAATATATCTAAATAGATTTTATTCTATTTTTAAACATTTATAGAGTTTAGAACTCTGTCTTTGCTACAGCGAGTTGCAGATTAGTTACCAGCTCTCTAGGTTTGTGAGGCAATTATTCATTAAAGTGAAAAGTTTATTTTGGGGATTCATTTTACCTATTTTGCATTTCATATACATGTAAATTTGCAATTACATTGCAATGTAATTAAATTGCAATCAGTCTCTATTTAATAGCATTTTATACTTGAAACCTTATTGTAGTCGAAATTTATATTGCGACATTTCGAGAATTTATTCTTCTAGGATCTAAAGGTCATGTTTAGAATATTTATGAGACGTTTAATAAAATAAATCAGCAAAATCTCGAAACGAAATTTTTACCGAGATTTTTATTAAGTTACTGTCTTTAGGAAATGTCAGCATCATGGAACTTGAATTCTATGATCTATTGTTAGTTGCGCACTCCTCCGATGTATGTATACGAATGTTCTAATTAAGTGATTGTAAAGGATGCTTCAATGCCAACAATACTACCTTCGGTTCATATAGACCTTAAGCTGTCCAAACTCTGATGGATAATTTCAAATGCTGGTCATGATTTTAATGTAATTATTATATCCTGCTCCCATCATGATTTTAAAGCAACTCCTGTGATAATCTATAAAAGTATTTTACTTACGGACGTCAAAACAAATTTGAAACACTTGAGCCGTATACTGGCACTTAGATAGGAATGCCGGTTGTCACAACACTGCTTTCGTGTCGAATTCTGAAACAGGCACGGATGCTCGTTAAGTGTGGAGTCTCTTTGCCCCATTGATGCACTTGAACTTCTCGCGGTTTGGTTTGGTTAGTTGATTTTGGTAAAGTATAAGGATCCTGTATGCAAAAGACACAAGGTTTGCTTTCGTTGAGAACGTTCTGAGGAAAATTGAATCGTACACATGTCGTATTCAGCGAATAACCCGAAAACGCCCTAGAGGTCAGCCCGTTCGCCTGCAATCGAAACCAGGTCAGAACTACCAGTGTTCAGCAACTTTACCGCTCGACCGCTTGGGGGCGAGAAATACTATCGCGCCGAAGGTCTTCTAAAGAGGGTGTAACAGGAGAGAGTTTGGAAGACTTTTTGATACATTGCCGAGACGTTCTTTAGCAAAACTGGAGAGGAAATTTCCCTTTATCGCTACCGTAATTCGACTCTTCCGGGGCTCCTGCTAGGATGTTCTCGCTCATAAGACCGCTAAATTACCAACAGGTTTTGTCACACTGCTCGATTGCTTAACTAGCAAAGCGCCTGGTTGATGACGTAAGCATGGTTTGAAATTTTGCAGAACATGAAAAAAAAAAGTCCAGAGAAAAATTTCTGTTTGATATGGAACCCTCTGCGGACAAATATACTAAAAGTACCGAAACATTGTTCCAGTTACAGTTACGCTCTTAAGATGATTACTCGAATTAGAACTTTGTTGCAGCGAATTCAAGCAATCATTTTAGTGTCTGTTTCATCCATTTCACTAAATTTCATCTTGTTATAGTATTTTGAACTTTTACCTTAAATTTTCCAAAAGGGTACCCTACTAATTGACCCTAACATCCAAAATACTCATTTCAACAGTAAACCAGTATCAATACAATATACATTTGCGTTGTGTTTAATCCGGATTAACCCTTAAAATCAATTTGAGTAAAAGACTGGTAAAAATCATGAGCACACAAAATAAATTTAACCATTGATTGATCTAGAAAAACTTATTTATTTTTACTCTTAAGCAATTTATATTTTTAGAAAATTCTCTCAGTTAGGGAGAAATAATTGAATAAAATAAAAGGTATACATTAACAGAATAAACTCACAATTTCCCTTCAAAACATTCTGCAATATCAAACATTATATTGAATTCATACAGGTAAGCATAATAAGTTTCATTGTAAGAAAGAATAAACATACCCTCCCCGGGGAGAGAAAGAAAATAATAATATTTAACAATTTTCACTTTGCAAGAGCATTCCACACAGAAAAAGCATATATGAACTTAATTACAAAACAAAATGTTACTAATTTCTTATTGCACATTATGACCTTAGAGTTTTGCGATGAGAAAATAAACCGGAATGATACTAATTACTAATTGCACATTATAATTTTTGAGTTATGAGATGAGTAAATAACCGGGTAAAAATATTTAAAAAATAAAATCAGGCTTTGCAACTTAACAGACAACTTATTCCAACTGCGTAGTGATGAAACCCAATTAATTTCACCTGATATAAAGTCTTAACGATCAAAATAATTTCTCGCTTTAATTAAATTATTTAACTAATAATAATTTTCCTAGCCATTCTAATTAAGTTACCTTAAACAAGAGAAAAAAAAATACAAATCACCTAGCTGAAACTTCACAGGAGCCTGGTTGGCGAGTATGAGGTGGTGAAACTTTAACCCATTTTCTTGAAACCAACTGTTGACACACCCAAGGAGACGTTAGTAAAAGTTTTTGTAGCTGGGGAAACGGAATTCTTGAAATCGTAACTTTAAAATTTTTCTTGAAGAACCAAACTCACTGAATCGATGCTGAAGTGTATATCATATAATTTAGTAGTGCTATTTTTTTTTTAAACCCATTTTCTTGAAACCAACTGCTGACACACCCAAGGAGACATTAGGAAAAGTTCTTGTAGCTGGGGAAACGGAATTCTTGAAATCGTAACTTTACATTTTTCTTGAAGAACCAAACGCACTGAATCGATGCTGAAGAGTATATCGTATGTATTTAGTAGTGCTATTTATCATCTATGCTGACGGGAGAGCTATTTAAAGATGCCGAAAAAATTTCCTCGCCCCTAAGGCCACGAGAAACGGCTACTTGAGCCAATACATTTAAGTATAACTACAGAAACAACGGCCTAACAAGGGCCCTAACTCCCCTTTCATTTTCGTGAACATGATTCCAACCGAAATTCAGCTGTAGGCCAGTCCTACTTCCTTGCAAGTGAAAACAGTCCAAAAGTCACCTCGTGCCCCAAAACATCCCGTTAAAAAATAGGGTGCCGGACTGCCATGTTGGCACCACTCACTCTTCGCCAAAGGTTAAAGCAATTGCAACTACAGCATTCCCTCATGTTAGTGAACTCACCAAATCCCCCACTTTGAAACCTCAACGGAAATTCTAAATCGCCAAACCCTCGCCAAAATAACCACGCCTTCTGGAAGGGGAAACCTGGAATTTCAACAACCCTGTAATCACTCCCAACGAAAGAACGCTGAAACTCGAAAAAAGTGGCTATTTCTACCGGAAAAGGGCATTTCTTCCCCCACAATAGAAATCATAATGCAAACGAGAAAAAATCTACTAATTAAAGCTCATAACTGAAATGCAATTAAAGTTAGAAAAACGAAAGTTATGTCAAATTAAAGAGCTCATTTTTCTGTAACTAATGATATTAAATACTAAGAAATCAAATTAATTTTTGACATGAAAAACTGAGTTTATTACGTGAAAGGTTCACCTAAATTCATTGTTTGCGTGTACAAGATTGAAGACGCAGTTCGCGTAAACTCGGAAAGCCAAAATATATTACACTAGAATTAATAAGCCAATAAAAGAATATAACCAAACTTGTGTAGCTCAAATTTTGAATAATTGCAAATTAAAATTTTGATTTTTATGAATCAATTAAATTAAATTAAATTCGCTACACAACAATCTCATGTGCAGAAACTTTCTAGAAGGAAGGTTAGAAAAACGAAGTTTGATGGAAATATTGTGAGTATTGACACTTTCCTAAACATTTGCCGTTCAACTGAGGGAATTGACTGCGTAATTAGAAATAATTTAATATAGGATTTTATTAGGGTGATTTTAAATCTCGTTTTCAATACGTTTTACTGAAGACCTTCTTTGCTACAAAAAGTTGCAATTTTGTTAATAACGCTCTAATTTTGTGTAGCAATTATTGTCGTAAAATGAAAGGTTTATTTTTTTTTTGAGCCAAATTTGTTTACTTGCTTTTTATCATATTTTATCTATTTCTCATTTTCTATGGACGTAAATATGCCATTCAATTATAATGTAAATATCTCAGGCGGTTTGTAGTCAAATTTTGTAAATGAACACATTTTGTGGTGCGTTTTTATATTGCGACGTTTTGATAATTTTTTATTGTAGATTAAAGATTTCACGTTTAGATTGCAGAACGTTACGTTTAAAATATCCACCATTTACTGAATGAACGATATCAACAAATTTTAAATTCCAATTTTTACCCTCGTCACTTTCCTTTCCTATGTACCTCTAATGGCAAAAACATCGCTGCTATCCTTACATATGTCTAGCCCTACTTGGGGCTCTTTTACGGAACTGATAAGAGTCGGTAAACGCAATGCTTACTGCTGGAAACCAGTACAGTTCTGTTAGCAATTTCCGTAGTCTACCGCCAGATGGCGTCATGAATCTGAAAAGCATATTTTAATGAAAACGAGAGATATAAAGGCATAATCATGGCAAAAGACGATGTTAACTACTCGTGTACGTTTTAAAAATCAGTAGAATAAAGTATTTTGATGATGTCGGTTGAAAATTTCTGTCCTGATAAATAGTGCAAAAACAAAAAGATACACATAGTGGATGTAAGAGAAAATTCGTAAGGACAACAGTTCAATCGTATCAAAGTATGTTACCCTGATAAAGTTACTGATATTAGAAAAATTCAGCATCATTGGACAGTACTTTTACCATTTCTTGCGATATATTTATAAGAATGTTCTAATAAATTTGATTGTAAAGGATTCTTTAATGCCAACAATGCTATCTTGGATCCTATAGACGAAAACTGACCTCTAGACTTATAGGAGCTATAGACCTATAGACGTATATCTTCGAATCCTATAGACCAAAAGCGGTCCAAAACTTTGCCGGATAATTGTAAATATTTGTCATGATTATAACATAATTATCATCCAATCATGAACATAACGGAACTCCAGGTATAATCAGGAAATTTATTTGGCTAAAAAAACTTGAAAATGCTTTCTCTTGAGTTCTTTCTGGAATGGAGTTAGGAAGTTGGTTGCCTTGGATGCCTTGGATTCATGTTCGAACTCTGAAGAACGCATGAATACGGTAAAGCACAGTAGAGCTATCTGCCTAGTGGTAGGGATGCCTCCGTGGAGGACCTTCTGAAGGAAATTGGTTCGCATACACATTAGGCATGGGGAAAATTACGAAAAGGATTTAGACGACATTAAAGATTACGAAAACGACATCGAAAAACAATGTAGCCAGCCCATTCGCCAAGAATCGAATACAGGTCGGACCAAAATTAAAGAATTTCACATTTAGGAAGTTTGTAACAACGTTTGACAAGTTTTACTGACTCCTATATTTTCAGGTGTACTATCCTGCTTTTCTCGTCCCACAATTGATACTCAGATAAGAAATTTACGGAAAACAAGCACAGTGCGTTAGGGCTCAAATGTTCGAATTCAGCTCGGTTAGCAGAGTAATCGCCACTACCGCAGTAAAAGATAGGTAGGTCCTGCAAAATCCGTCTTGAGTGTAAAAATTTGATACTGCCTGTGCCAATAGCAACCTGCGTAAGAGTTTAACAGTAGTGTAGACCTATTTGATATTTAACGTTCAATTAAGCTGTGTGTTTGTCAATATTTGAAATATAACTGGAAGAGAAGACAGCCTCATCTTTCTCATAATGTTTTTGTTACAACAAGTCATCGTTTATGATTTTCGGTTACGAACCACAAGAACGGTCTAATAATATTCTATTTGGATTTGCATCAAATCTGCTTTTTGATTACAATTAAATAGTGGTTAAAACCACTAATTCTTCAACAGGTTAAGATAATTTTGAATGTGAGCCGTTAGGTTGAGTGTTCGAAGAGAGTTTAGCTTTGTTTTAAAGTTTATCCAACTCAAGTGAACATGGTTTACAAACTGGACTACCGTGCGGTTTGCGAAATCTCACCTTAACAAACACGATATGATTTCCAAGCTGTTGATACAACATAGGAGAGTACCTGGCCTGTTAGACTGAAATTCTGTCAAGTTTTACTTAGTTTATTTTAATACGGAGAGAAGCACAATAGGGTTGTCTGCCTAAGAGAAGGCATGGCCAGGTCGTAACTACCAGTGCTAAGCGATTTAATGTCTCGGCCTCCAGTGCACCTGAAACACTGTTAAGTACGAAATATATTATAGTTATAGTGTTACAGTACGAAAAAGACACGTATCCTAAAAGCTAGTTGTTTGGAATCGTGAGGTATTGAAGTAAACGTACGCGGCCAACGAATACATATTCATTCCGTTAATTAGCATTATTACGAAGTTAATTTTTATGGCAAGAATTTGCAGATATTTTAAGATGTCAGTGATTTTGAACCCAGTTTCACACTATTTTGATTGCCATTAAATTATCTGCTTCTGGAATTCTACAAACTGTGATACAAAACGTATTCAAAGATTTGATGATACAGATTTAATTATTTATATGATTTGGCATCACAATAGTTGTTAGAATATTTTATTTTCATAATTATATTTTACTTTTACCAGAGTTTGTGCAATGATGATTCAAGTCTGTGGAAACTTCCATAATTAAATCAGTGTGCACTCGATTACAGACTTGTTTAAAAAAAAAGATTCAAATGAAAACCATAAAACAAAATGCAGGTGAATTTTTTAACAGTCTGAATCAAGTTCCCTACCTTGTTAAGACACGATAATTATGTCCTTGTTGAGGTTAAAATAAAAGTAATAAATTTAGACTTGGCCATGAAGGAAATCTCACAAAAACTTCGTTTCTGTTTCTAAATATACGCCTGATATTCTCGTTTATTGCTATCCATCCATGCGTGCGGATCTAAAATAGTAAAAATGGGTCAAGCTGGCATCAGAATTTATCACTCTTATCACTATAAGTAAACCTGTCGTAACAATTTACTATCTTTTAAACAAAGGAACGCAGCGCGTGAAGATTGTACTGTTAAATACTTCAGAAAATTTAGACCTTCAAATTTAAAAAAAAAAAACTTCAAATTCGATGACGCGATGGATTTTTCAAAAATATATTTACTGTTTAACATTGTATTTATTATGAAAATGTTATAACTAATTTTTTATTTACTAGCTCTTTCGTATAATCCTGTGCTATATGCTACTTAAAATTTCGAAAGATTAGTATAACTTACGCGTTCTGCCAATGCCAATGATTTGCAAATTTCGGAGTGCCTATGGTTTAAAACCATGTATCTCCACATCAGAATTGCTAAAAGTGAGCAGAAATAGGAAAAATTTGGCATAAGTGAGTTACTTGATGCTCAATAGAGGGAGCCACAGGCTCGAGAAAGTTTAGGGATAGGGATAAGAAAATAAAAACTTAAATATCATAATTTTTTTTATAAGTTTTTAGGTTTTTATAATTTTTTGTACTTTCATATTTTATACTTTTTTTTTTTTTTTTTTTTTGGTTTTTATAATTTTTTAACACACGATACAAACTCTAAAGCAAAAAGCGAATAGGAAAGAGTTTACGATTAATAGGCTCATTGGCATGTGGCTTGTGTAGGAAAGTGCAAATAATAAATGGGAACGCGGTGAAAGTATTCTTAGGCAGATTTAGAATCTGCGAGAGATGTGCTTCTTAAGTAAACAGATTGACAACTTTGCTTGAAGATCTTGAATTGTTGGTGTTGATGATGTAAAAGCAATTATATGGCAGCTCGTTGAAGAGACGTCCTTCCTTCGTGGCGCGGGAGCTGGAATAGAAGTTGAGAGGGCGTGTCTTGCCCTTTTGGATGGAGGGTAGATGCCGAACTCTCGGCCAATCACGGCTCTCGGTCTCTTCTGTGAGCTGCGAATAGCAGGATCGTATGCTGGAATCTGCTGGAGTGCTCGGTTATCAATCTGTTCAATTTTGAGGAATAAATTTTGACTAAGTTTTTTAATATAGTAATCAACAGGTTTAATGTTAAGGTCCGAATGAATTACATCTGTATGGACGTACCAGGCTGCATTTAGGGCCATACGTAAGGTCTTACTTTGAAAAGATTGAAGTTTTTTCACATGAGTTTTTGCAGCAGTACCCCAGATTGTACATGCGTACATAAAGACAGGTCTTATAATTGATGTATAGAGGATTTTAATTGACAGATAGCTCTTTCGAGCTAAGAGAGGATAAAGTTGGGATCTAGCACCTTTTGCTTTATTGAGAACATTTTCAATGTGAAGGTGCCAGCGTAATTTTGAATCAAGTACAACTCCTAGGTACTTGTAAGAATTTGACCAGGGAACATAGTCGTCGAAAAACTTTAAATTAATGGAAGGGTACGGGAGGGGGCTACGTTTGAATATCATAGCAGCACATTTAGCAACATTAATTTTAATTTTCCAAGTGATGAGCCAGTGCTCAAGAATGATGTGAACCAAGTTTTCAAGGCGTTTGTTTTGAGCTAGGATGGCCGTATCATCTGCATAAAGTGCAAGAGTGATACTAGGTGATTTTGGTATGTCATTTATGAAAATGTTGAACAAAATTGGGCCTAAAAGTGACCCTTGGGGAACGCCACTTAGTATAGGACAGGGTGCCGAAATGAAAGAATTAACTCGTACAGAAAAAGATCTATTAGTGAGGTACGAGTTAATTATATGAATTAAATGGGCCGAAACGTCAAGTCGTATGAGCTTGATAATGATTCCTATATGCCAAGTCCTATCGAATGCTTTGGCTATATCAAGAAATAAAGCGCCAGTAAGCATATTGTTACGAAACCCTTCGTGAATTAACTCCACTGTCCTCAGCAGCTGGTGCGTAGTGCAGTGTTTTGCTGGAAATCCAAATTGTTCATCAGTCAGAACGTTGTGCTTTCGGAGAAAATCATTCAAGCGTTTAAGTAACACAAATTCGTATATCTTTGATAACGATGATAGGAGGCTGATAGGTCTATAATTTTGAGGATTTGAAAGGCTTTGGCCTGGTTTTGGAATAGGCACAATGAGTACTTGTTTCCAGCTTTGAGGAAAATAGCAATGTTCTATCATAAAATTTATAAGCATTACTAAGAAAAATAGATAACTGGTGGGTAAATTTTTAATCATACGATTAGAGATAGAGTCCATACTAGGGGCTTTTTTTGGGTTTGAGCTTGGTAATGTATTCGTTTACCTCGCTCATGGAAGTGTACTGTATTTCTCTCGCGAAAGGCGAGGAAAGGAAGCGTTCAACATCTTGTGGGAAAGAACTTGCGTTGTTCGCAAAAATTCCTTCATTATGTGGTGTAAATTGAGTTTGAAGAGAATCCGCAATTAATTCAGATTTCTCAGCGTCTGTGTGAGCCACCACTGCGTCCGTAGCTAAGGACGGAATGTGAGATTTGTGTTTGCGTAGGCGGGCTGATGCGCGCCGAAGACTGTTATCATTGGTCGTTAAGGACTGAATGTAATTCGTGTATTGTGACTGGAAGAACTGGTCACATGATGCCTTGATCTCATCTTGGAGAGTACGGAGTTGAATTTTTAAGCCAGGATTTCTATTTCTTTGCCAAAGTCTCCGTACTTTATTCTTTTCTTTAATTTTGAGTTTAATTTCTTGAGGTAATTTACGAAAATTGGGTCTGAGGGTGTGTTTTGATACTTCCTTATAAGTATCAGTTAAGGTGTTCGTTAACTGATCTACTGCCGTGTCTATATCATGGCTGGATTTAATTTCGAGGGAGGGTAAACTTTTAGAATTAAGTTTAAAACGAAAGTTGTCCCAATTTGTTGAGACGAGTGCCAGAAAGTTTTGAGTAAAAATAGTACAGCTAAGGTGGATGATCATGGGGTTGTGATCTGATGATAAACAATTTTCAACAGTCACTTTGTATCCAAAAGGGATGTTTCTAAAAAGTGCCAAGTCAATGAAAGAGGGGGCACCCCGTGAACCATATCTAGTGGGGGAATCCGGCGCAATAATTTTAATTTGGGCGCACTGGGCCCATTTTAGGAGGCCACGACCAGCAGGGTTTGATCTGCGACAACGCCAATGCTGATGGTGACAATTTAAATCACCAGCTATGATTAGATTATTTGAAAAATTGAGCAGTATGTTGAAATCTACCACAGGAAAATTTCCACCTGGTGGGAGATAGGCAGAGATCATAACTAGGGAAGGCGAATTTTGAATAAAAATTTCGATAATTGTTGCTTCAAGTTTGCTCATACTCGGTGTGTCAATTCTTCGATGGGGTATTGAATTTTTTATGTAGACACAAGTGCCACCATGATAAACATCACGTGCATCTGAAGCTTGTCTGTCATTTTTATATAATGCATAATTTACAAGCTTGGGAGCTCTCCCTGGCTGGAGTTTGGTCTCTTGGACAAAAATGATATCAAAATCCTTCTCTTCTACATAGTCTCTAAACTCATGGAACTTGGAAAGAATGCCATTAGCATTCCAGGTGCATAGTTTAAGATTTTTCAACCCTTTCAAAGTATGGAATTTTAATGATTGTGGGAATCAGAGAATTGGAGAGTGACATAACTCTCAAAGATGTAGTAAGCCGTGTCAGCACCAGATGGAGCCACTCTGAGCTGCGGTAAGGCGTTTTTGAATGCCAAAAGTAATTTGCTCTGGTCAATACCAGGCTGGTTAGAAATTTGAATTATAGCCAAAAGGATTTCGGTACAATTTAGGTTCGAATTTACTCCAATGGGGACCGATAAATTTGGAATGAGTTGGGGTGCAGTCTGTTGCATACCCGTAAGGGCAGCAGAGTAGGAAACTCCAGGGCGAATATTATTTGCACTGGGTGTGAGTGCAGCCGGCAGTGTTGGAAATGTAGTGCTTTGTAAATTAAATTTGTTTGCGTTGTCAACGGTCTGACTGGGCTTGGTACTTGGTTTTGGTGGCTGTCTATTTTTGGATCCTGGGAATCTTGGGCACGATCTCCAGTTAGCTGCGTGATTTCCGGGACAGTTTGCACATTTGTTGGGTTCTTCAAAGGGCTTGGTACAATCTTTAGCCTGATGCGGACCAGCGTATCTGACACAGCGTCGTGGTAGAGTGCATACCTCCGATGAATGGAAGAATCCCTGGCAACGCCAGCATTGAGAGGGACCTTTCTGCCCTTTGAAGTGTTCCATGACGACTTCTGTGCCAAGGAGTTCAGTGATGGAGTAGATTTCTGTTGCTTTAAGGCTGTTATGGATTTGAATATAGAAAAGAGACATCGGCATTTTGGTCTTCCATTTCTTTAGCTGAGATATCTTGTGAATTTTGAAACCAAGCACTTCGACCGCAGTCTGCACAACGTTGATCGGAGTGTTTGAGGGTAATCCCCTAATGACCACTTTGAGTGGTCTGTCGGATTTTAATGTGTGTGATTTAAATTGGATGTTGTTTTCTGTAAGAAATCTGACAACTGTCCTGTAATCTGTTTCATTAGTGGTGGTGAGGCGTAAAAATTCTATGTCTTGTTTGGATTGGACAGTTGGTGCGTGTCTGCGTAACTGATTTAGTAAAAAGAACCAATCAGCACGCGGTTTAATGAAGATGGGTGGTGGTGTTTGAATTTCGGGTGTTGGAGTGTCAGCCGGCTGCTGCGTTAAATTTTCAGTGTTTTCTGTGATGTTTTGAATGTTTGTGTATGAGTTTGATGTTGGAATGTTGTTGGAATGTTGTTGGTATTTTCTCTAGTGTTGGGTAATTTCTTTGCAATCAAGTGTTTGCGGGGGACTGCAAAGCCGTCACTGTCGACTGGTCTGGTGTGTTTTTTAGTGTCTTGTTTAGAAATTTCTTTAGGTGGGTCTAAGGATGAGGGTGATTTTGGTTTTGGATTTTTAGATTCAGAATCAGGGGCTATTGTAGATTTTTGGAGTTCTCTGATAAACTCTTCTTCAGTGGCAGGTAAAGTGAATAAGTTGATGTTAAGTTTCGTACAGAGTGTATGTAAGGAAAATAAAATTTTCTCACCCTCATCCTGTAGTTGTTTCATCATCAGGTCCTTGTTCGGTGTTTCAGATCGTTGTAAACGCTAAATGTCGAAGAGCAGATCAGTATGCCGAGTTTTAAGAGAGTAAATCTGCAGTGCACTTTTTGAGAGCTCTAGTGCAGAAGGAGAAGCAGGAGGAGTTGAATTGGTGGTGTCCATATCAGTCAGAAATTGAAAAGGCGGAGGAGAAGTGGGATGATTGCCTGCTGGCGGCGCCGTATTCGTGGTTCCATTATTTGCATTACGGAGCTCAGAGCTCGAACGTCCGTCGCTTTTGGCGTCCATGACGCGAATCCCTACGCGTTCTGGTTGCACGTTTTTAAACGAAACTGTTCTGCTTGTAATAGGCAGAGCGGTGGATTTGAAAAAAATTCCTATTTCTCACTTTTTTCCTGTTTTCTTATAATTTTACTCATCATATGTGCAGGCGACTGGTGAATATATCATTATAGTTAAATAAATTATAAAAGCATAAACTCTTCAATCCACAAATCGTCATCCAAAGAGGAGTTCCAAAAAAACAAAAAGTGCGTTTGCATTCAAATCGCGCGACATAAACGCTAACTCCGACGGGTGGAGACTACTTTAACATTGCATTTCGTTCCCAATTTGCGACCATTTACTTTCCACCCGCCTGCAATATACGACGCTTGCCCACCGACTCAGCACTTAGTTACAATTCTCATCGAATGCTTTTCGAACCATGTCTATGTCTATGTCTATATCTTATCACTTAGTAAGACGCAATTGACCATTAACGGCCTTTACCAGTATACATTGCTTGACACTGAAAATGCAACACCAAAAAGGAGTGGTCAGAAATTTATTAAAATTTTAGAGCAGACGCACGTCATTGAGTTATGCGCATGGACCTTATAAGATATAGACCAGAGGTGGGGAACCTTTTTACCATTAGAGGCTACATTTAAATTAGGCAGCAATAAGAGAGGCCGCATAAGCTGATTGACCTAAGAAAGTGACTTTTGTGAAATTATTATAGTTTTTCTATAGATTTAACAATTTATTGCATTATATAGAAAAAATAAAATATAATACTACAAAATTTTAAATATAATATACATATAAAATAATATAAAAATATAAAAAAAATACAATAAAATATTTTTTATTCACTTAGTTAGTGACTTATTTGGCTTTGTTTTTTGTTTGACAGTAATTGTCTATTTGGATCAAGCTTCGTAACACACAGCTTTAATTGATCCTCTAAATGTGCATCTGTAATTTGCGTTCTTAAATTTGTTTTTATTTTTGACATGAGAGAAAATGTTGTCTCGCAACAGTAGGTACTTCCGTAGCAGGAAAGTAAACGGCGAGCATGTTCTCGAAGGCATGGATATTCAACAGCATTTTTCCAGATTTCTATGGGATCCTTTTTAGCGTTAAAAAGGGATTTGATGATACTATCTTCCCCTAAATCAATTAACTCCATTTGTAGTTCTGCAGAAGCCTCGGATATATCTATTAAATGTGGTTCAAATGCCAGTTTCATAGCAGGAGTGTGCTCGTCAAAATCAGAAAATCTATTAGTATACTCTTCTATTAAACAATCCAAGACACCTACATATTCATCGAATATTTTATTTTCACAGTTCTGCTCATTTAACATTTCTAGCTCCGGGAAGTGTTGTGCAGATATTTCCGATCGACAAAGCAATGTTTTGAAAAATGATAATTTTTTTCTAAACGCTTGGATCTTTTGCCACATTTCATAAATATGCCTCGTTTCACCTTGCAGGCAAATATTTAAATTGTTTTGTTTTCTCATCATATCAGACAAAAATGCAAGGTTTCTGAGAAATACTTCATCTGATAGATCACATTGTTTTCCTTGTTCTTTAAAAAAGTTTAAAATTTGTCGTCGTAAAGACAAAACTTTTATCAAAACCTGATCTGTTGATAGCCAGCGAACCTTGCAGTAGTATGGCAGGTCAACACTATACGTTTCCTCATCTAAAGAGAGCATCTGCCGAAACGATGACGCATTATATTTACGCGAATATAGTTGACAATGGCAATGGTTCTATCCAGAGTGTCTTGCAAAATGGTAGATTTTGCACAAAGATTTTGCTGATGCAAAATGCAGTGAACTGATATCAATTTTTTCAAGTTTAAGTTTTCCTTTTTTAACAAAGCAACGAATCCTTCTTTTTTGCCTCTCATGGAAGGTGCGCCATCGGTGCAGACACTGACTAAATTACTGACATTCAATTGTAATTTATTACATACTTCTTTGAAGTTTTCGAAAATATCGGCTCCGCGAGTTCTTCCAGTTAGTGTAACCAACGCAAGTAGTTCTTCGTAACATTGAAAATCTTTAGTTATAGCACGAATAAAATATAAAACTTGTGCCGAATCTGTTTTATCAGTGCTTTCATCTAAAGCAATTGAAAAATAAACATCTTCATTTTGTATAATTGCATGAAGTTGCTCTGTTACATTTTGCGCGAATTCGTGCTGTCGATCTGTTACAGTTCTTCTTGAAAGAGGTAATTGTTTGTATTTGTCGACATTTCTTGGATCTAACATACTCACTGCTTCACCAATACATTCTTTAATTATTTCAATGTCACTAAATGGTTTGCCCATTTTTCGAAGTATACGTGCTATTTTATACGTAACAGCAACTGCAGCGGAATTTTGATTTACAAAGGCACTAAAAAATGCCTGCTGATGATGCTTCTCATTTCTCAACTTTTGAAGTGCAGCTTTTTGTGATTCACCTTCTAAAGCGAAATATTTATGTTTTTTATGTGTCAAATAGTGTTTATTTGCATTCGCTTTTTTTAGAGTATTTAAAACTGTATTGCACAACAAACACATCATTTTATCTTTCTCAGCAGTAAAGAAAAAAATCTAACTCCCATTCTATATTAAATGTTCTGTTTTCATCACCTAATTTTCTTCTCTTACTATTTGACATGACGGATTAAAAAAAAACGAATATCAAATAATATCTTTAACAAAGTGTGTACTTTCTAGAAATACAATAAAACCGTGTACCTGTTATAAGCACGCACTGTTAACTACAGTTTGCTGAAGATCGCAAAAGGGAAGCGTTGAGAGATGCGAGTCAGAGAAGCCAAAGCAAGGTGTGACACTCAAATGGGAGATCTGAAACCGAGTTTTGTTTACTTCTTAGACATGGTAGTTGGCGCTGCTAGCTGTAGGCCAGATCCTCGCTCATGCGTGTTAGAGTCTGTTTCAGACTAGTATTCTGACGTCATGTTACAATATGACTGTATTTGGCGGGATTTTTCGCGCAACTCTCATGACGTTGATGTACAATAGTTGTTTGAAACGAACTCTACCATTTTGTACTAGGTGGCAAAGGGCCGCACAAGAACCTCGCGGAGGACGCATGTGGCCTGGAGGCCGCAGGTTCTCCACCTATGATATAGACTAACCCAGTGGGCGGTGCGCGAGTCACCGACATGTCGGCAAGAAAGAGTAGGGACGATATGGTTTACTTCAACACTGAAACCTATGGCTATGCGTTTGTATCACATAACTCTTTTTAATTATTAAGGTTGATACGTTGTATAGTGATGAGATTATGAAAGCCACAGTTTTTTTCAAATAGGATTTAATATATCTCATTAAAGCACTTTTTACTTCATTCCGCGCATATTTACTGCATTTCGCGTAATTCTTGTACAAACATCTTTACTTTGGTAAATCGGTAAGAACTCTAGGCACAAAATTCATGGACTTAATTTTGCGTACAAATAAAGTAAAATTAAATAAGATTGATAGTACGTGATGCTTTGAAATAAATAAGATAAAATTAAACAAGATCTGATAACTTTTTTTTATTTAATGGCTATTTTCAGGCAGTGATTTTCAAAACTTTAATAACATTACAAAACAATCATATATTTGATTACATAATCATTAACTTATTAACATTAAAGTGGAATATTTATTTTAATAATTTATAAAATTCGGAGCATAAAATTTTCTCAGTTTCCCTTCATTACGAAGGAAAAAAAGGGTAAAATAAAATATAAAAGCTCTCAGATTTTATATTACGCCCAAAAGGAACCTTTTTTTAACGTTTTGTGTGGATGCCCATGTTCGCGTGGAAGATTACATTATTCAAAATTTGATGGCTTTAGATACTGCCGTTTTTCACAGTGCGAGAAACGTACATGTATTCATGCAGATTCTTCAATATTTAATTTCTTTATATATAATACTGGGCGATAATATTTGGTAACAACAATTTGCAACGAGACACGGACATTTATAGTAAAACAGCTCAAAATGCCGCTTCGAAACTAACAGGCTTTCTAGGGTACCGCCCCTTTGGACTAATAAATTAAATTAATAGTAAATAAAAAAAAATCTTACGCAGAACTAAAAATTAATTAAAAAATAATCACTATAGAATACAAGCAAAATTATTATGGTTAAATGCAATTTTAATATTAGCATTAAGTGTATAAAAATTATTAAGTAGTCAAAAGTGTTTATCACTATGATGTATTATGAAATATAATTGAAACAAAATTCCTTTATAGAAATTGTGTTATAATATTCATGTATAATTTTAAAAAAGTAGCACAATTTAGAATTTTATACAAAACTTCCCAAAATTCGTTTTTAAATATTTTAGTATTTTTTACTTATTTACACCAATAAAGCATAAAAATTGCTTCCTTGAAATTTTCTATGAGTTCAGATTTAAAATAGTATTTTCTAAAAGAAGTAGCTACAAATTTCCTTACAGCATATGAAAAGCTAAAAAAAATAATTCATCCCTGAAAGCATGCAATAGCTTTATAATTATTTGGAATGTTAATTATGCTTGATAAATATGCTAATTTTTTAAAAATCAATCTCAATTTGAAAAATAAATATGTGGAGAAATTCTAATTTGTGAAATGAGGCGCTACAAGCAGCTTTTTCTTGACAATTATACATGCTGCAATAGGCAACCACTGTTAAATTTCTGTAAGTCGTCCCTACTCCTCCAGATGTGATCAAGGTGACAACCGGGAACGCCTCAGACGAGGGAGGAAAACCCATTTGGGTTAGTCTATTTCTTATAAGGTCCATGGTTATGCGAATGACGTAAAATGCGCAGCTCTCCGAAGCACGTGAAATAAGATATAAGAGAAGGAACGTGCAGAATGAGCAATATTCGTGTCGTTATTTTTGCCAGAATTATCGAAGAAAGTTGGTTTTTGTCCCGGAGGTGATGTATTTAATTTAATTATGGCAAAGCACACTAGGGCTATCTGCCTAAGGGGAGGGATGCCTTCGTCGAGGACTTTCTAAGGGAAATTGGCTCGTATACACGTTACACATGGGGAAAACCACGAAAACGCCCATGCTGCCAGCCCGTTCGCGGGATTCGAACCTCGGACCGAACTACCAGTGTTCAGCGACTTTACCGCTCGGCCGCTGGTGGGCCTTTTGTCCCGGAGAATACGAGTAATAGGAAAGAATGCCAGGCCGCCGTCAACGAAGGCACTTCCAGCAGATAGACGATTTCACGAGGTGATCGGATTGAGAAGGGCGGGTTAGTCCTTACGTCAGATCGCAGCTGATACCCACATGGATGCGAGCACAGGGCATCGGATATGGCGAACATGGTTGGAACAAGGAAATGTGGGAAGAAGGAGGGGTGCAGTGGAGCCCGTGGACCTTGATTCAAATTCTCTTTGGTCACTTGAAGATATTACCTCGCACTCGTTTGGAGTTGATTTTATTAAGTTACCGTGTAGTCGGTGATTAGGTTTTGCGACGACTGTTGCTTGACTAGACTCTTGTACATGTCTCGGTAGCCAGATATAAAAGATTAAAGCTTCATTTGGAATTTTGAATCTCTTTCAGAAGTGACATCGATTGCAAGAAAATGGCATTTTTATTGATAACTTCGTCAATTATGTTCCTATATGATTGAAATTTTCTTATACCGCACAGAAAAAGAAAAAAAAACATCGAACCAAAAAAAAACCGCACAAAATGACGTTTGAGAATACTTAGCCTTTTACACTTAAAATACGTTTCAATATTTGAAATTTTAGCAGAAAGAATATACTGCTATTTAAATACTTTAATTTATAAACTCTTACTGTGCGGTTTTAGAAAAACGCCCGTGAATGAAACATAATTCCGCTTTCTAAAGAACAAATCAGTTTCTTTTCAAAAATTTTAAAACCTTCAAACTGTTACTTTTGTTTCTCTCGGTGAACTGGCCTTTACGTACGTTTTAGGAAATGCAACCGTACACAAGGATTTTAGAATTTCATAAAAATTTTGTATTTTTCATAAAAAAATGTTTAATCGTCGTCACCAAAAAGGCTTAATAATTTATTTTTTTTAAAGTATTGGTGATAATCAGAAAATGGAATTAACAATTTAAGTACAAAACCAAACAGAGGAAACAACAAGTCTGCAATTTAATCAAAGCCACTTCTCTGCCTAAAATGGGCAACACAATTTAATTTAAAAAAATTTTCTGACTGCACATTTTTTAATATATAGCATATTGTAATTTAAAAATATACTATATAGCGGAAGAGCAAACGAAAAAACTAGGAAGTAAAAAAAAAAATTGATTAATTTTCTTCCATATTGAATTTTTCGTAATAATTGTAATCCCAAACTATAATTTTAAAAATCCATGTTATCATCGAATCAAAACTTGCTACTGTGTCAGATGCAATTCATGAAGAAATCTGAAATATTTTGAAATCTGAAGAAATCAATAAATTTCAGAAATATTTGGCAGCCAATAAGCTGCATTCATTTGTATAAACATTATTGAAATAAAAATGACGTATCAGAAATTTTCTTAGAAACCTATCAGAGGTAATTACTTACATTTATAGACACCAGAGACCGAGAATACCCTGCATTTGTATAGAAACAGAAATGAAGTATTTCTGGGATTTTCTTCAGAACAGAGTATACATTTTAATCTTTTTGTGTTAATCTCCACAAGTCTAACATACATTACGTGACTCAACTAGATACAGAAAATTGATTCTCAGCATGAAAAAATGTATCTCACTTTCGTTACAAGATTTTTTAAATATTTTTAATCATCATATCTCTAATCAATGTACACATTAATTTAATGCGTGAGGATCAGTAAAACCTCAATCATCATTACTCAAGCTGCAAAAGCATAATTATGAAAATAAAATACTCTATTAACGATAGTACTGAAAATTAACATAAATAATCAAATCTGTACCTTCAAATTTTTGAAAAATATTTATATCACAGTTTACAGATTTTAAAAGGCGTTACTCATGTTTGTTTAATGGTAATCAAGTCAATATAAGACAGGGCTTAAAACCATTCAAATCTTAAAATTTCTCCAAATTCTTGCCATAATAATGAATGTCAAAAAAATGCCATTTAATTGCATGAAAAATGCTTTCGCTGGCCCCTTGATTTTTCTTCAACGGTTTTTTGTTTCAAACCACAGGTTTACAGGATTATTGTTTTTTTTTTTTTTTATTATTCTATAAAATGCTGATTCAACAGAGTTTCTGTCTGTGAGATCATGGGTTCTGCTGTTTTGTATCATTACCTCGGAAATTACATATGCGAATTATATCCGCTTGATTTGTGTAAAAGGTTTTTCAAAGCTGAACTATATGTAAACACTTAACCCTAAAATTCAAAATTTTGTATTATGTATACAACTTACAAACCCTAACATTTAAAATTTTGTATTTGTATCCTTGTTAAATAAATAGTACTCTGAATCACTGATTAGTTGTAATCACAAAGCAAATTTCGTTAAAAATCCAAACAAAAGTTGATTAAGTCCTTCTCGTGGTTTATAATAGAAACTATAACACAAATCTAAACCGAAGACTTCCTGTAATAAAAGTAGTTGTTTTTAATAGTCTCGCTTGTCTGAATCAGATCAATCCCACGAAATTACACCTTCTTGATGGCAAGAAGTCACGCTTGCGCTCGTCGTTGGCAAGAACCTTGGGCCCGATACAGGTGACACTGCGACTTTTCTCAGTTCTGCACTCAATTTTGAGAGAGTGCATGCTGGGGGAACGATCCGAGAGTCTCACATCCCTCTTCTCCTACCAACTACCTCTTGAAGGACATTCGACTCGCCGCATATTTAGAATGTCTCAATGCTATACAGAGACTATACATTTACAAATATGCATACCTTCCCCGGAATTCAAGCACGGGCAGTTGGTATCAGAGTCAGCGTTGTTAACTACTGTCTCGGTTAGGAGGAAAAAAAATAGCATCACAAAGATGAGGCTGTTTTGTTTTGTCGTTAAATTTCAAATATTTATAAACGCAAAGTTTAATTCAAAGTTAAATAAGTGATAGGTTTATACTACTGTTAATCTCTTTCGTATCCTACAAGTAGCACAGCCACAATCTAATATTGGCCCTCAAATGGATTTACCTTGAGCTACCTTTTCTTGACGCAGGGGCTAGCACTACAGTACCCGAGCCAAATTTCTGTTTTTACGCTCTGCCGCACTGAGTAAAAATTTGTATAGCTTTCTGATCTGCTAAAAATGGGGCATGAGCAAAGAAGGATAAAACACCTCAGAATATAGGTGTTATTGAGAAACTTATTAATAATTGCCACTAACTTTCTAAATGTCAAATTCTTTCATGCTCGCCTGAATTCAGAATTTGTTGCCTACGTTTTATAATGTAAGGTTGCAACCGGAAATAAAGGATGATTCTCGATAAATGTGATGTGTTATCTATTACTACAGTTCCATATATTTTAAAGATTTGTTTAGAGACGAAGGTAGTGTGCAGATGTACAGTCTAATCAATGTACACATTAAATTAATGTGTACATTGATTAGAGTGTCTTCGGTCTTGACATGAAGTAAAATAAATTTCTGAATATATTTTCTAGTTCTTTTTTTTTTTTTTTTTTTTTTTTTTTTCACGGATATCCACCCTACCTCTTTTTGAATTCGACCTGGATCATTCTCCTAGCGTTCAGCACATTTAATCCTTAACTACTTCTGCTTTCCCCACTATAAGCAAAAATAGCGTAACATTTAATTTTCCACGTGTTTCAATAACACACGAAGTTGCATAGTTACCTGGAAAATAACCAGAAGGCAGAGACTTCTCATATTCACATACTCGCTTTAATACAGCCATTCAGCAGCTATAGCTTAGGGGCTCTCTTCGTATTGACGCTTTAATGCTCAGGAGTCCAACCATTTAACTTCTCTGGGCCACACTGGAATGATGAGATATATTGGACTACACAAATAATTTCTACAATGAGTGGCAGCTCTTCATCTCCCAAATAAGCAGCAACGTAACAATCTGGAAGTTGTTGCTACACATTTATACCCCCAGTCAGACGGCATGGAAGAAAGCTTTAACCGAGCTATTCCTAATAACCTCTCGTTCGTGGGTTACAGAAACCAGCAGCAGAGGGACAGGAAGTTACTTCTGTTTCTAGTGACCTATGGCAGTCCTGTCCACGAGACTGCCGGCTATTCCCAATGGATCCAAAAATGCCATGGGATCCAAAAATTCACGAACACTGTTTCACACAACACAGAATAAAGCCAAATACAAAATTTCCAGATTTTTTGCCGATTTCCCCCTTTTCCCGATTAAAGAACCGTAATTCGTCCATGTCCCATGATCTCTCATTTCCCTCACACAAAATAATGCGTAATCGGAACTGAGTACTGCTCACATTATTACCAAAGTGCCAGGTAGTAACCATTATCGCCTCCAAAATGTCGCCAAACTACCAGTTACCATATTGTAAAGATCAACCCAAAACTCTAGCTAAAACCCTACTTTTATTTTATTTCTAAGGCCCGCCTACTTCTTAAAAGATATGCGGAGCATTTGAAACAGAGAAATCTAAAATAGATTAAAACTTTTAGAGCGATATTAAGATGATTTCTTTAACCACATTGTTAAATTTGTAATAATCATTAATTATGAAATCAAATGCGGAGAAAACGTATATGGAATTCTGAAATAAGAAAAATTTAATATGTCCCAGTAGATTTCACCGAAAATAGTTTTAAAGGTTCAAAATAATTAAACTACTTTGTACTTTTTATTTAGATTAAAGAAACACAATATAAACGCAAAGCATGTTTTTGAAATGGAGCGATAGCGTTTATGAAATGAAAGAGAATTTCGCAATTTATGTAGTTATTTAAAGCAAGGGGTTTTCACGTAATGACATCTTAGCTTTGAACTATGTTTCAAAGTGATAGCCGAAGGAGGAACCTACTCGTATTTTTCCTCCTGAGTTATCCTGCAACATATTTATTTAAGACTTGTGAAAACAAATATTTCTATATATATTTAAAAATGTACTAAACAACGCATTAAATGTTTTTTATTCTTCATTTTTTAAAAAGAAGGAGAAGTAATTGCTTTAAAATCTGCGAAAGTTCAAAGCTTTGTAACTGATGAAACGCAAAATTTCGCTCTAGAATGAGGATTATAATAAAACTTTTATATAAATCTCATTGAAAATATATATTTCCGCTCTTTGCGATGCCAAATGAATTTTCGTCTGTTCTTGAAATGAAGATGTTTGCGAAAATTCGCAATCACCTTCATTTTCACATTTTTCCTTCAGTTAATTGGCTTTATTATAATTTAATTATCATAACAAGAATTTTGAGAACTTTTAAGATTTTACTGGTTTCAAGTCCACTTTTATATAGTTCGACCGTCTCAAGCGCAACCCTGGTTGGCATTCTGCTAAAACACATAGACTCGTCCAAAAGGGACGGTATTACTTGCTGCAACGTGATATGTCTTCTCTTCTCCGGAAAGAGCTATGCTGGCGGGAAAGAAAGTTCCCTTCCTTCTACTCTATTTTGAGAATAATTCGGTTCGAATGGCGCATGCGTGTTTGCGCTGATGGTCGCGGATGAGGGGGTCGAACTATATCATTTTGATTATATTAAAAAACGAAAATGAGTAACTTTTCTGAAAGTCTACAAACTCTGATATAAATCTTATTGAAAGATATGAAGTTACAGACTTGATCATTCATATGACTTTGCATTACAATCATTGTTAGTATATCTTACTTTCGTAATTTTTCTTTACCTATATTGCAGCTTGTATAATGATGAATCAAGTCCCAAAATTTAGGAGAAAATCTGTAGTAATAAAATGCAGATCAAGATTTCGCAATTTTACTTGAGTCTCGTAAATTATATCAGGCATGCGTAGATTAATACAAAGAAATCTAAAAAATATTTCGTTTCAGTTTCTAAAAAAAATGCATGACATTCTTGTTCATTGCTACCGATGAATATTAGCATTTTGTTCATTGCTATTAGTTCATTGCAATATTAGCATTTACCTCTGATAACGCTTTTAGAAAATCTGTAAAAACACTTTTTTAGTTCTAAACAATTAAATACATAGGTTCGACTGTCAAAATACTAGGGAAACGTACTTCTCCAAATTCCAATATTATTTTAAATAGTTTTCGTAAAATGAATCTGACATTAAAACTGGGCTTGATTTGAGGATAGTGTAAATTTTTAAAATTGTAATTGCAGTTTGAGATACTTATTATTAAAAATAAGTTTCCAAATTATTACTTACTAGTTTTTTCACATACTGTTACGGTATATGTATTTTAAAATTATTCATACCTGAATACAAGTGATATTAAAGAAAACTGCTCACCTATTTTAGGCTGAGTGGTGGCTTAGGAATAAATTTTAGTTCTCTTGCTTTTACTTAAATTCTGTCTTCCCTTTGCTGCGTACCGCGAAGACGGTTTTAATTTATCCCTTTAACGCCCGCTGATCTACTTATAGATTAGCTATTAGAACATGAGAATACTATCTTTTAATCACATCTTATGGTTGGCTCATTTCTTTACGCATGAGGCCACACCCCCAAAAGCGTTTCGGCCTTCACGATGCAAAAATTCGACGATTGAGGGGTAGCGAAGTTTGTTTAGATTTCTGACTGTAAAAGGAGTTAAACCGACGGATATTCGCGGCAGGAGCCGAATTTGCAGTCCAATTTCTCGTTGACATGTCTAATTTAGAAAATAAAAAGATCGAGAACGTGTCTTGAATGCGAGCAAAAACTAAACAAAGACAGCAGGTCATCAAACTCTGGCTGCATCTAATTTTTTTCAACTAATTTCTAAACCCCGCCTATTGACTGATATGAATAGGTGGGATTTGGAGAGTTATACAGAGTATTTGTAATAAACATATCTAAAAGTCTGTGAAACATCAGTGTTGATATTAAGATAATTCCCTTAACCACGCTGGCAGATATGCGAAGAAGAGTAAACGGTAATAGCTCGTAATTCATTTAATTTTCAGTACTAACTTCTTGTTTATTTAAAGACATATTATTACTCTTCTTTAGTGCATTTACCATTCCTGATTAGGGTACAGGATCTGGATATAGATAAAAAGTATTTGGAAAAGTATTATTTAAAATCAGCGTAAAAATAATTTAAACTTCTGCAATCCATCGTTCATTAAGATTTCACAATATTCCCTATTTACGTTACTTATAAATACGGTATGTTATAAATTTTAGATTAGTGTTTACATTTTGAAGTTTTTAACAAACAAGGAGAATTTTTTATAATTTTATCAGAAATTTCTTCTTCCATTTATTTGGCTTTTTTTTTTTTTTTTTTACCTTTGAGTTGCTACCATTTTAGATGCCCAACTATCTGAAATTTCCATTTATGCGGCATTTGAAACTTCGCGAGCTTCCCTGGTAGTCCAGCTTTCGCAGCATATTCTTAAGTTAGGTAAGATGTGAAGCACAAGGAACAGTTTTGCCAATTTAGAATTTTAAATGCACACTTAGGAAAAACATTTAGCATCTAGGAAGAGAGATCACACTTCTTAAATTTTTTTTTAGATTTGTTTTAGCATTAGAGTTTTTTCTTTTATTTTCCTTATGTAAGCTTTCCTTTGGTTACATATATTTTATGAAATTATTCACCGAATTATTTGTTGTTCTTATGATGCTCATAATATTGTCAAGTATGAGCATCATAGAAATTTTTTTGAAGAAAGAGGTAAACTGGCTGTATCAACAGTAAAACCTTTACTAATCTTCAAAATTAATAGCCATCTAAATTGCAGTGAACGTTTTCCGATACTGTTAAAATAACAAAGTTCACACTAGTGATAAAAACACTGGACACTAATGGTAAATACTAATGAATAATATATTGAGTTATTAAAAATATATTTTAACTCATTGTTATTTTTTGTTAATAACTTCTTTATTTAGGCTTTTCAGTCTTTCCTTATTTTCCTTTCTTCCTAGTAGTTGCTATTTCAGGTTTTATTTTCTGTGCGACTATTTTCTCAAAATTCTTCTGGTTTGAGCAAAAAATAATATTATAGTAAGCCTAGCTATTACAGGATCGATGAAGAATAAAGTGTACATGTTTTAATCAACAAGAAGAAAACATAGATATCTAACAAGGTTAGCCAAACTTCATGTCAGTAAAGGCCGCACGTTTTAATTCAGGAATGTTCGAGAGCCGCATCTAGATTTTCTTAAAGCCAGAAGTTTATAGAAGTAGTGTGGGAGGTTTTAAATAGAAATAAATCCCTGATAACTTTGTAAAAAGAGTCTAAACTACTTAATTACTTCCTTTTAAACATTGAGTAGTTTTAGTTTACCATATTTCAAACATATATTTTATATGCGTGACAAAACAAAACAAAACAGAAGTTATTATTGTCAGAAACAAACTTTTGTCAGAAACAAAAGTTATTATTTTTTACCTTGCATTACATCCATTGGATAAGAATTTGGAGAATGTTTAATATATAAAAGTAAATTCTGCGTAATTTTTATGCATGCTTGTAGCTTACTTGCAAAGTAGTGTTGAGGATATTAACCATGATGAAGATATTTGGCATTGTTATTTATTATCTCAATAATGATTGGCACTTGTTAATTAAATGTCGAAATTTGTCTGCAAAGAGTAAATATAGAAATTTCCATTAGAAACCCCAATTAATAACTGAAAAATAAATAATAATCTCTACTGTTAGTAAACAGGCTTGATTGATAAATCATTCCGTGTAGTGTTTAGCTTTGAATAAATTCTTGAATAAAACGTAACTCGGCTGTCTCGACTCCAACTTCATTTTCTTTAAAGATTTCAAGAACTGTCAACCTGCTGATTGTATGTCATTTGAAGAAAAGTGCTGGTACCAGCATATTTTTTAAGAAAAAAGTTCTACGTTACGGTTTTGGAATTTTGTTCCAGTTTTCTTCAAAGAATTTAACCGAATAGTCCTCAATCATATTACAAATCAATACTGCAAAATATACTGCCTCAACCTCTCTCAAGAAAGAACCTAGCAAGAAAGTGGACAGTGATTTAAAACATATTCCAAAACCACCACTTTGCCACAAAGGAGACAACGCAGCTTTATATAAAACGATAGCAGCAGAAAACGGACTGCTCCATTTTTGCAAAAAAAATTTCAGCTTTTTCATACCTCAAACGCGGACGCAATAACTGGTGGCCAACAATTTATATTATGTATTAAATCGGATTTCATTTGATTTTGAAATATGTTACTTCTTCGAATCAAAGTTTATTTCGAAAAGTTCGATTTCAAATTTTTCATCAAAACTAATATGTACATCTGAACAAATTTGCCCAGTTTTGTATTCATAGAAGAGCGTACGCTTGATTCTCTTTCATTAAATATTAATAATTGAAATATATTTGTCGCATCTGATCTTTACGAAGTTTGAAAGTTAGGATGTCATGAAGGTCCAACCATAACATGGTGCAGAAAAACTGAACATTTATCACCAAAACATTGATTTTTTCCCTTTTTCTGCTTGTTTTGTTATATCTTTTCAGATCAGCTCTCTACTTTAACTAGCCGCGAACGTCTCGTGCTGTAGACTAGCCGTGTGGCGATATGCTTCTTTTTAGCTCTAAGAATGGCAACGCAATTACCAGTGAGAAAATTCAAGATCACATGACTACTTATCGGACAGACGTGAGACCTAAGAAACGATGAATCTGAAAAAGAAAAGCATACGGAATCATTATAATGATATTCCGCTTTTTATGATGTCATGCACAAAGTCGCTCTTTTTATTCCATTTTATTTTTTTGTATCATCTTTATGTGAATTACGTCTGTTTTTTTGCGTGTTTTCGCAATTAAATTGCTAAATATTACTTTTGGAGCCTTGAGTAAAACTGTATGTGCAGCTCTAAAGTACAACAACATCCCCCCTTCATATGAAATATAAGATATATATTTTAATTATTAATATTTAACGAATAAGAAGCAAGCTTACACTGTTTCGTGAATTCGAAACTGGGCAAATTTATCTTTTGAGATTTAATTCCAGCTCTGCATTTTCAGTTTGGATGAAAAATTTGACATTGGAACTTTTCGGAAAACTTTCATTCGAAGTAGTAACTTATTTTAAAGTCAAATAAAACTCATTCTAATACATAATATGAAACGTTGCTGTCCACCACTTTTTTCTACTCTTTTTATGATAAAGAATTTTGAAATGTTTGTTTGCTGTTACTGATTCATCACATTGGTTTTTGAAAAAACTGTGCTGGGTCTTGAGGCAAAGGTTGAATATGAAACTTCCTGTGGGTTGGATATACTAGATCGTTCTTTTTTTTTTGTCTGTGTGTAGCTAGGTAGCCTTTACAATGATGTTCGCAATGCATTTACGAACTTTGATTTCTAATGTGAGCGACGAATATTCACTTAAACTGAAATTGGAGGGAATTGTTATAAAATTCAAAAATCGTTACCTAGAGTTTTTTCAAAAGAATATGCTTAAAACAAGCACGTTTTTTCAATTGACATGCTTAGGTGTAGTGGCCGAAACCGCTATGCAAGCCCTGGGTTGTGACATCAAGTTGAAAACAAAACACAGCATAAAAATTTTATTGAATGCTAAAAAAATGGCTACATACAATTCTGAAGAGGAAAAACTTATCTTTTCTCAAAAATCAAATTCTATACATCAATCATGCGAGAGCTTTTAACATTGCCAGCAATTTAATATTATTTTAATTACAGCTATATTTTTACAACTTAATATTATTTTAATAACAATTAAATAATTATATTTAGTCCCGTGATTTCATCACGTATATTGCACTCTGAATTTGCAATTTGAAATCATTCGTCGTAGATTTATGCGACCTTATCACAACTCCTCCCCTCATAAAGGAATTTTTCTTCACTATGGAAGGAAAAATTCTACATACTTTTCACTGCTTTCAAAACACAAGTGGTAACCATTTATGTGATAATAGAGAAGCCAGTTACATTACCCTGCACTTATTTCTAGATAACAAAAATGCAAAAATACAACAAAAAGATTTAAATTTTGAATCTACACAAAGTACCTTTTCAGTTAACAAAATGCTAATACTTAAACATTTGATTCTAACCATTTTGAAAATGAAACACACTATGCAAACAAATTTAAATCTACAAAAATCATTTTTCAAACAACAGTTTACAGAACAAAAAGCATATGAAGCATATGAAGTATATATTTAGCATATGAAAGTTCCTGCTGTCCGTAGATCTGATCTCGAATACTCAATCACTGAGATAGGACACTCTTCAACATTTACAACTATATTTGGATGAGGTCCGAATTTCTTTTTCCTGACTTTATGATTTGTCAGTTCATCCAAAGAAAACTCGCCAATGGCTGGTAATGTCTCCTTATACATTGCACGCCATATAGCATATGCATTTGATTCAGCATTATAATTGAACATCACTTTTACAGCAAGGTTATTTGGAAGCAATTTCTCAGAAGAAAACGTCTTGATAGAAGTGAGTTTTTCGAATATCGAATTCTGCAGATCTTGTGTTCCTTCAGTATGCGATATAACAAATTGTGTTTGGTGTTGAACATTATCATGAGTTTCTGTTGCTTGTGCTTCCGAGAATGCTGCTGGCGAAACATCCGCAAGGATAGCCCTTTCCTTTAAACTGATGTCTGGAATTTTAATGTTCTCCGTATTACTGGTTAACTTCCTTTCTTCCGAATGCTCATTATTGAAAAGCCCTTTCACTTTCTATCTCTTTCTTTTCTTCCGACCTGGAATCTAAGTCTTTCGCACTCGCTCTCTCTAAACTCCTGCGCGGATGCGCCTGACTACGAGTCTCCACAACATTCAAGAGAACCGGTCGTTCCCTAATTTCCTCAATCAACTGTGCAGTTTTATTCCCTAACAAATAGTACTTTTTAATCTAGCTCTACCGGAGTAACCGCTGCCTTTGTGGGGACCACACCAAAATCACCTTCAATGGTGACTTTTGCCAAAGGTAAACATTTACATTCGGTGTCCAAAGGCTGTTTCACCCACAGAGTTTCCCCTAATAAGTCACTAGTATTAATCCAAGTACTATTACACAGATCTATACCAGCTCCAGTATCTCTCAGATATTCTCTCTCTATCCCATTAATTACTGCTTTCTTGAAATACGGCTCAAAACATTTTCCTAAACTCTCCGTTCCTAGATTATTCACCAGATTAGCCTTATTCGTTTCCAGCGATGGACAGTTAGGTCGGATATGTTCGTCCTTTCCCCATTGGTAACACTTTATTTTCCGCTGTTTCTCGAAACCTGCTTCATTGAAAACTTGCCTTTTTTCAGGAGCCTCCACTTTTCTATGCTACTCTGATTTAATTCTTCGATGACCACTACTTTTCTCATTATAACTACAGTTAGAATTTATATACCGCTCTCTAACTTTCTCAAATGGATTCTTTAACCCCACTCTCTGTTCTAACTTTCTCGTATCTCTTCGCAAAGCCTCATACTTGTTGCATTCCTCTGCTAAAATGGAAGCTGTTTTAAATTCTTCCCAATTGTCTAAGTAGTTATTTCTAGAGGGACTCGCCGCTTAATTTGCTCAGTGAGCATAAGTTCCTTAAGACTTTTCAAAATCTTGAACTTCCACTGAATCCAACCAATTCTCTAAATACACTCTCAATTCTACACTAAATCCACGCATAAAATTCCGTTTTTTCTAGAATGTACTTCAAATTTTGTTTTTAGTGCCCAAGTACTAAGCTTGAATCTCTGCATGAGTAATTTCTTAACATGCTGATAATCATCCCCTTTATCCGTTGGTTCTTTCACTATTAACTGGGCTACATCGTGAGGTAATAAAGGAATTAATTGCGAGACCCAATCCATCTCATTAATGTTCTCTTTTTGAGCTTGTTTCTCAAATAGCATAAAGAATAATGAAATATCTATATTACTCGGTTCAAAACGCGGTACTACTATATCTTTCAAATTAACCTTTTTTTCTCTAGATTGTTAAACTTTCGAAACCGTGAAAACTAGGCTATTCGTCTGAACCTCATTCATCAGTTTTAACCTTTCCAATTCAAAAACTCGCTCCCGTTCCCGTTCCGCTCTCTCTCTTGTTCACGCTCACGTTCTGCTCTCTCTTGTTCACGTTCCCGCTCTGCTCTCTCTTGTTCACGTTCCCGTTCTGTTCTCTCTTGTTCACGTTTCCGTTCTGCTCTCTCTCTTATTCACGTTCCCGCTCTGCTCTCTCTTGTTCACGTTCCCGTTCAGCTTTTCTCTGCTCAGCCGCAGACCAAATTCTTGCCGCGTATACTTTCGCAGCTTCTTCTTCATAGTCCTCGACATTTAGAATAGCCTACCTAATTTCTCTTACTCTATTTGCCTGAGACACATTTTTTTCAAACTCCTCCGCTAACTCCAATAGCAGAGCTTTATTAAATTTCCTCATAAACTCACCCATTATGGAAAATTAAAGAAAAATAACCTACCCCGAAATACAATAACACAAAAACAACAACAGGTCTATCTCTCCAAAACAGAATTATTCCCTAACAATTCTGAACACAAATTGCCTTACAACACTTAATGATAATACCTATGCCGGTGCTACTTTGGTAGACGGTTGCATGGATTTTTGGCGATTTACGTTGGCGCAATTTTTCAAACGTCAGCCATCTTGAAAAACGCTGATTTTACACATAGTAAAGTATTCGAAACTTTAAAAATATTTATATAAATATCGTTAAAAGTAATGGATTAATTACAGTATATACTCGCGTATAAGTCGACCCCCCCTTCGACATAAAAAATTCGTAGAAAATAAGAAACCCGCGTATAAGTCGATCCCCCCCACTTCGGAAATCGATCGAGAAACTTCGAAAAAAAATTTTTCAGTAAGACCCCGCTTAAAGCTGTTTCGTTTAGCTCTGTTTCGGTTTAGCGCTCTTTTAATTCAACTCGGGGATTCCCCGAAATTGTGCGCAGGGCTAGGTTTCCAAATAACATACCGAAACAGTGTACTTGTGTTTCTTGTTTGGTGCGGTGCTGTGCGGACGCATTTTTATCATTTGAAACATTTGTTGACATTATTGTAAGTATAAATTTATTTAATGCTATAACGATAATTACAGTGACAAATATTATGATCTTTAGTTTTTATCATGAACGGAACAAGAAACAAGAAAAAAACAAGAACGGAAATCAAGCAGAAAAAGCATTTCACTGGAAACTAGAATGCAAGTGATTAGAAGATTAGATTCTGGTGAACGTCAGTCTCAAATTAGTGCTGCATTGGATTTGGCAACTTCAACAATAAGGACAATTCTTAAGAATAAAGAAAAAATACTGTCATCGGCAACTGCAACTACGTCAAGCTCTGCAACTAGAATTACCCGTTCTAGAAATAACATTATGGAGGAAATGGAAAAACGACTGTCTATATGGATTGACGACGAAATTGAACGCAATATGCCATTAAGCCAATCTATCATAATGCCTTCTTGACAAAAAAGGCAGAAAATTGGAAACGCAGACTAGACTGAATGATCTGACTGAGAATTTTATTTGTTTTTATAAGTATATTCGTTTATATTGCTTTTATTTTCGTAAGAAATAAATGTTTGGTTTTATTTTTATTAAAAAAACATTATTAAATTTAATACGAAACCAATTTTCCGTCCATCTTCTCCTAACCCCATTATTTACATGTTAAGATAGCCTCGTTTAGCGCTGTTTCGCATTACGCTCTACTTTGATGGAACGTATCCCCCCGCGTTAAGCAGGGTCTTACAACAATTCAAAATCATCTGAGAAAAAAAGTAAATATACGATAAAAAATACCTTGGTAAATAAACAAAATCAAAATCCTTCAACGTCTGATTCATGTTCAGATTCGCCAAACATTTCATAGAACTCTTCTGTCGTCATACATATTTTCAGTCTCGAACTCTATATTGTTACAATCACTACTACAGCTTTCATCATTTTCACTTTCAAAAACAGCATCATCTTCCGTGCCGTCTAGTTCGTTGCTAATACAACATTTTTAAATAATTTTATAATCATTCAGAGGGTATTTCGCAGGCATTCGCATTTTTCAGGCGCAAAAACAAAAATTTCCAAAAGTGTCCACAATTTTGGCCACCACTGTAGTTCGTCACATAATTTAAGTCATGAAATTACTTCAAGTAAGTGACTTATTTGATAGGTCGTCCAATTCGAGTGCGGGAAGAAAACAACTGCATTATACAAAGAAATTTTTGAACTTCCGATTCTTTTAATTTTTTATGGCCCCGCGTATAAGTCGACCTCTCACTTTGAAGTCTTTTTTTTTGCCCAAAATATCTCGACTTATACGCGGGTATATACGGTATTTGTTGAAAATGTCGTTTTTTAAGATGGCAGGCAAGTGTAAATAAATACATTTACTATGAGTATAAAATACTAAAGTAAGGTTATTATTACTTTCATATAGCAAAGAAGAGAATAAAAACACCGCTATAAAAACATTGGGCCAACGTTTAATTAAATTAAAATATTACTGAAATTGAATATCCAATTAAAAACCATCATACCAACATTTAAAAGAATTAGAATATTATTAAATTCAAATACTTTAAAATACGTTATATAGAATATAATTAACATTAACACATATGGACAATAATTATCTCAGCAGTTTCTGAAAATAGTGTATTAATTTTTTTAACAAAAATTGAAGTATACAATTATAAAATAAAAGAAAAATATGTACTTACATTTTTTTTAGTATTTAACCTGTTGTTTAGTGATAAGTACCACAAAAAAAATCAGAATCATAATTTAGATAACATCTTTGAAGACATCTTTGAAGGAATTCGAAGATATGAATTAAATTTTAAAACGGCGCGGAAATGCACAAATTGTCAGTAACCAATCAGGGAACTGATTACAGCTCGTTAATGCACAAATATTCTATAACCAATCAGAGAGCTTATTACATTACGGCTAGAATTAAAATTATTTAAAAATTCATACATAAAAAAATCATTTTTTTTAAAAATGCAGAATAAAATTGTATTTTAATATTTAAGAGTCATAAATAATGTTTAAAACGTTAGATTAAATTTATACATATTAAAACGAATTAATTTTAAAGTAAGGTGACGTCATTGATTACATCATCCACAACATAAAATTTCATAAAATATGATAAACAATAAAATTTTTATTTCAAATAAAAATGCAAAATTAAATTGATTTTGGTGCTACTTTGTAGACGGTTGCCCGGATTTTGGCGATTTTTATTTTTTGACGAGCGATACAACTTATGGTAAACCAATTGCTAGACAAGTTGTTTATGGTAACCGATACTTTGTTGTCATTTTATTTAAAAAATAATGCGTTTTATTATACTTAAATTCCGTGTTTTAAATATTATTTATGACTTCAAAATAATAAAAATTAATTTAATTTTGCATTTTTATTTGAAATAAAAATTTTATTGTTTATGATATTTTATGGAATTTTGTGCTGTGAATGATGTAAAGAATGACGTCACATTATTTAAAAAGTAATTGGTTTTATTAATATCTATAAATTTAATCTAATGTTTTAAACATTATTTATGGCTGTTAAATATTAAAATACAATTTAATTTTGCATTTTTTTAAAGTATGATTTTATTATGAATGATTATTTAAATAATTTTAATTCTATGCGTGATGTAATCAGCTCCCTGATTGGTTACTGAATATTTGTGCATTACCGCGCCATTTTAAAATTTTATTATTCTGCTCTTCGAATTCCTCAGATTTCAAAGCGAATGGATGTGTCCGTTTCGAATATAAATGTTGTTATTGGTAATTACCAAGAATTATTGGTATCGGAATAAAAAAATTGTCATTTGAGGCCTTATTTTGGCCAACCTGGCTTTCCTAATCAAAGATTTATTTATAAATTTTTATTAGCGTCATAGGAAATTTATTTTAAATTTTTAGAGAAAACATGGCTAATTGCTTCTTCAATGAAGTGTGAGAGATGTGGATCATACAGATGAAGATCGTTAGCGGACCGGTTTTTTTTTTTTTTTTTCTTTTTTTTTTCTGTGGTACTTATCAATATAAGACAGGTTAAAAAATGTAATTACATAATTTTCTTTTACTTCATTATTGTATGCTTCAATATTTATTAAAAATTTTATACAATGTTTTAAAAAAATTCTGAGATATTTATTGCCGCATATGTTTTAATGTTAAATAATTAATCCTATAAAACTTATTTTAAAATATTTAAGTAATATTTTAATTCTTTTAAACGTTGGTATGATGTTTTTAATTCGATATTCAATTTAAGTAATACTTTAATCCAATTAAATGTTGTGCAATGTTTTTATAGCGGTGTTTTTATTCTATTATATGAAAGTAATAATTTAACCTTACTTTAGCATTTTATAGTCTTAGTAAATGTATTTATTTACATTTGCCAGCCATCTTAAAAAACGTTTTCAACCAAAAATTAATCCATTATTTTTAACGATATTTATTTATTATTATTATTTTTTTTTTTTTTTTGAAGTTTCGAATACTTTACTATATGCGTAAAATACGTAAAAACAGCATTTTTCAAGATGGCTGACGACTGTAAAAACCGCGCCAAAAATTGCGCCAATGTAAATCGCCAAAAATCCGTGCAACCGTCTACCAAAGTAGCACCTTGATTTTTAATATTTAAAAGCCATAAATAATATTTAAACACGGAGTTTATGCGCAATAAAACGCATTATTTTTTAAATAAAACTATATAAATATTGTCCCCTAACTCTGGACTAATTTAAAAACTAAATTTTTCTAAAGCATACCGTTACAATACTTCATACAATTTAAACAGTTACTAAAACAATAGAACAAACAATTTAATTTCAATTAGCAACAGTAACCACAAGCTTAACTTTCAATAACCACCAGAAAACATTTGATCCCCAAAAAACAGAACTATATCCAAAATAAACCTAGTCTCGAATAACTGGCATAACTTCTCCAAAATCACAAAAATGGTACTCACCGATTTTGAAGATGCCTTCGATTGACTCTCCTGGCACTATTTGGATATTCTTCCGGGAAATTTCGCTATTTTGCGGCACTAGATCACGCTTCCTCCGGCCTTCCTTTCTGACACACTGTCACTTGTCACTAAAGAGGCTTCACCACGCGAACTGTCCTTGCACGCAAAATTAGATCGTTCTTGAAGAGGAGAAAGTTGACTGTTCACATAAAACTCAAGTTCACAGGCGAAAAAGTCCGTTTCTAAATTTATTCTCAGGAACAATCCCTAAAAGCTGCCGCCAACTTTTAATTTTTACTGCTGTGGCGTAGTGTCTGAAACCGCTATGCAAACCCTGGATTGTGACATCAGGTTGAAAACAAAACACAGCATAAAAAAATTATTGAATGCAAAAAAATGGTTACATACAATTCTGAAGAGAAAATAAACCTATCTTTTTTCAAAAAATCAAATTCTATACATCAATCGTGCGGAGCCTGAGTTTTTAACATTGCCAGCAATTTAATATTATTTTAATAACAACTATTTTTTACAACTTAATATTATTTTAATAACAATTAAATAATTATATTTAGTCCCGTGATTTCACTCTGAATTTGCAATTTGAAATCATTCGTCGTAGATTTATGCGATCTTATCACTTTGTGTTGTTTACCAAATATGGACTTGGAATTGACACAGTTAATAATTCTTGAGCGATATATTTTATTTGACATCATTTTGATTTCTCAGAGTTTTGGTTTCCGAGTGAAAGATTTTCATAACCTGTTCTAGCTTTATTTTTTTTATGATTGCACAAACATAGCAAAACATTACAGAATTTTTGTCTACCAGTTTCTTTTTACACAAATGTGATACTGAAATTTTAAATGTTTGCATTGCTTCAACGACGTACGTACACAATTCGTTGCAGTTGATACGAAAGTTGTTTGAGTTCGTATTATTATTTGCTCTACGAGTGTGATTCTAAAATTTAGGAAGTGAAGGAAATTTATTTATTAATAGTAAGTGTTTTTCGTCGGTCTCTTTCGAGAGGTGTACTTGGAGTAGCTCATCTGGACAAGTTCGTGAGTATATTTTTGATTTCTACGCTTTCATTATGGACATTGTCTTGTAGATTGATAGGATAGCTTGACTTGGTAAATATTGATCAGATAAATGATTTAGCAATCCTTAATAAGCGCGATATTGTTGAGAATATTCTTAAACATAGCACGATTGAGGATTGTAGGCAGATTATGTCTGAGTTTAACTTAGCGTTTAACACGCTTAGAAATGGCTTACGGAAAATCACCTCAGAAATGGAGCAATGGCTCCAAAAAAAACCTATGCAGAGCTTGAGAAGTGTGTAGCGATTAAACAAGCTGCAGGAGATTCAGCGCAAAATATCTGCGGTAGCATCCCGTTAGTTAATACTAACAATGATTCGACGACTAATCAATCTACAAAAGCAACCCAAACCAGTTTCAAATGTTATTCAGGAAATAAGTAAAATAAATAATTATAATGAAAAATGGATTACACCCAAAAAATACCACAAACGCACACTTAGTGAAAGCAGCAACGGTTCAATGACGTCAACCAAAAATAAATACGCTTCACTAAAAATAGATGATAAAATGGACACTGCAAATGTTAGTTCGCTAAACTCACAAGAAGACAGTACTAATAATGAAGGTGATTTCATTACGCCCAACAAAAAGGCTAACAGAATTCCGCCGATTATCATTTCAGATGTCACGGACTAGAAAGCCCTCAGAGATAATATTAAGCAATTTACCATATCCATGGAATGTGTACAGAAAGGTGGTGATATCCACATTAAAGTTAATTCGGACACTGAGTATCGTGAAGTCACGAGATACCTAGACGAAAAGGAAATTCCTTACCATACCTTTCTTCTCCCTCAGGATAAACCGATAAGAGTTGTAATCAAAAAATTATCTGTTCACACCAAACCCGAGGACATTATGGAAGAACTAATAGATAATAACATTCCGGTTAAAACAGTAAGACAAGTTACCAAGAAAATAGACAATGAAATTGTCAAACTACCTACTTTCATGGTTGAAGTCAAACGCAGCATAGAAGGCAAGAAAATATAAAACATAACGCATATTCTAGATTTGGCTGTTAAAATTACTCCCTTCAGACCCACTCCAGGACACAAACAGTGTCACCACTGTCAGAGGTATGGCCACAGTCGTGTTCACTGTAAGCACAAGCCCAGGTGTTTAAAATGCGGGCAAAACCATATTACTACTACATGCACAAAAGACAGAAACTTACCCGGCAAATGTTGCCTCTACGGAGGCCCCCACATTAGTTTGTACCGTGGTTGCGAAATGCATCCGGATAATTTGAAAAGAAAAATTGCAGAAAAAGAATTCCAAAAAGAAGCGAGAAAAACTTCACAAAATAGTCCTCCTGATATCAACTTAGAAAATTTCCCACCTCTTCCAAGAAGAAACATAACCCAAAATAGCAGTGAAAATGTTAATGATCAGAATGCTTCATCCACCAATCAGGACGCAGCTGTCGAAAGTGAGAACTTAGGCTCCGTTTCCGATTTCATAATTTGGCTGAAGAAATTATTCCTGCAAGGAAAAAATCTCTTCGAGCGGTTCTTAAAATCTAAATCAATATTGGAAAAAATCCAAGTCGGCTGGGAAGCCTTTGAACTTTTACAAGCATCAATTATGAATTTTAACCACATTAACAGTAATGCAAGAACTCACCTCACTGCCCCCAGCAGTTTAAACCTCGCATTTTTTAACGCCAACGGTATTCGCCACAAGAACGTTGAAGTTGCAAACTTCCTTAATCACCATAATATTGATGTGTTTCTAGTGAATGAAACTTGGGTCAGACCTAATGATAAGTTCCAGATCAATGGTTACAACGCATTCAGGACGGACAGAGACCATAACAGGGGCGGTGGTACTATAATATTAATTAAAATGCATCTGCACGCCAACGAGTTTAATATTCCCAATAGCAGCATCATTGAAACCACTGCGATCGTTGTGCATTCGCGCGCAAATGAACCGATTGTCATCATCTCGGCTTATAATCCCCCCAGAAACATTCTCACCAACAATGACTTGCAAATTTTTAACAATATCACTCACCCTGTTATTATAGCAGGGGACCTGAATTCTAAACATCATAGCTGGAATTCTCAAAGAAATAACACAAATGGCAATTAACTTTATAGCTATGCTCTTACGAATGACCTTAGAATTTTTGGACCAACGGAACCTACCAGGTATCATCATACAGGCAGCTCGGATGTTTTCGACGTTGTTATTACAAAAAATATCCAGCAAATCCCTTTCCTACAGGTGATTAATCAATTAACCTCTGACCATCTCCCTGTTAAATTTACTTACCATGGCTTTGAGAAGACCTTGCCTTTAAAGAAAATTATAAACTGGCAGAAATTAAATAAATCTCTGGAACAATTACCTGCACACCCGGCTCTTGCCGATACTGTAGACATTGAGTACAATATCACTAAGATCAATAGTGAAATTAAGAAAGCCCTTGATGATTCCACCAAATTCAAAGATTATAAGAAAGACAAGCTCCCCGACCACATCATTGAGAAAATAAAAGACAAAAACCGCACAGCAAAAATCTGGCGAAGAACAGGCGATCCCAATGTTAAAAGAAATCTGAACAGAAAAATTAGGAACATCAAGACCCTCCTCCTAGAGTATAGATCAAATTGTTGGGACGATTTCTTAGACTCCATGGATTTCTCTCCGAATACAGTCTGGCGTATTGGAATTTCCTTAAGGAATACTAATAACAGAAATATTGGTCCTCTCCACACCAGTAGTGGAATTGCTTATTCTGAACATGACATGTCTAAAGCGCTTGCGCAGCATCTAGAAAAGACTTTCACCAATCATGCCTCTAATAATGATGAGACAGATGAAGAAGTCGATAATTTCATTAACCACCTAGCTGACAGAAATTGTAATAATCACTTCAACCCAACTTCTCCAGCAGAAATAAGTAATGTAATTAGCTACTTAAAGTCCAGGAAAGCTCCCGGCTACGATAGCATCACCAATACGGTGCTCAAAGCTCTCCAAAACCTACATAGTCCTCATTACAAACATAGTCAATGCTTGTATGAGGCTCAATTACTTTCCGCAACAGTGGAAGCACGCGCAAATAATTACGTTTGTCAAGCCGGGGAAAAACCCAAAGGACTTAAACTCCTACCGTCCGATCAGCCTTCTCCCCAGTTTGGGGAAGGTATTTGAGCGTGTGCTCCAAAAGAGATTAACTCAACATCTAGAGGATAAGAAAATGATATGTAAGGAGCAGTTTGGTTTTAGAGCCGGTCATAGTACCGTGCACCAACTACTGAACGTTACAAAATTTATTGCAGACTCCTTCGCAAAAAAGAACACAATCGACAGCTGCTTTCTAGATCTAGAAAAGCATTTGACAAGGTGTGGCATGAGGGTCTCCTCTACAACCTGCACCTTGTTCATCTGCCCATCAGTTTTATTAAGCTCATGAAAAGCTATCTTAAAAACGGGACCTTTCAGGTAAAAATTAATGACTCTCTCTCTTCAAGAAAAAGAATTAAAAGCGGAGTGGCTCAAGGAAGCGTTCTGGGACCGCTTCTGTTTAATATCTACACGAATGATATGCCGGTTCCTTTGAATGCAAAAGTACTGAAATATGCCGACGACACAGCAATTTTAACCAAGACGCTAAAACCTCAGCTCGCTGTAGATAAACTTGAAAGCGCAGTAAATATCATAGCACACTATTATGATTCATGGAAATTAAAAGTAAATCCGTCAAAGAGCCAAATTCTCCTTTTCAGACGTCATCGGAAGTTTACTCCTGTGAATGTAAATATAAAAATTAATGATCAAGCCCTAGCAATTGTTTCAAGTACCAAATATCTAGGAGTAATCTTCGACTCACAGGTGTTATTCAAAGAACACACGGAGTATGCCTTGCGCAAAGCCACCGCTGCTAAAATGTCTCTTTACCCTTTAAAAAGAATAAATGCTAAATTAAACGTCAGTCTCAAGAAAATCTATACCAGCGTAATAAGACCCACACTACTTTATGCAGTGCCTATTTGGGCCACTGTGTACAAGACTTATAAGACACAAATTACAGGTCTTCCAAAACAAAATACTCAGACAAATTGTTGACTCCCCATGTTTCCTACGTAACTTGCAGATACATAAAGAACTAAAAATAAGACCCATAGCTGATCAAATTCTCACCACGAGCCACAATTTCTATGCTAAAATAGAACTTTGTTAATATGAACATATCCGTAATCTGATAAATTATGATCCTACTATACAAATTGCAGCAAAGAGCCCAAGAGGCATCTTCCATAACAGAAAATGGTGAAATGTGTATATATTGTACATAGTACTATTATCTTTATTTTATCTTCATTGTGTCATTTTACCAGTGTCTTTGAAACTTTATAGACTTATGGACATGATCCGTGTACTGGATCTTCAAAGCACTGATCTTATATTTGTCATTTTCGTAATCTTCTTATTGTTATATCAGAGACTTTGTAATATTGTGGATTTATGGACATGATCCGTGTACCTGGATCTTCAAAGCTCTGATTATTTATTGCTAGTGTAAAATGTTTTTCACCATTTGCCACTTCGCTCAAATACCGCCGTCCCCATATGTACATAGTGTATAGTTTCAGTAACTCATGTGCCTCAGTGTTGTACAAGAACGTTAGTGTTTAATTTCTCAGACCAAGACTTCACTGAATTGTGATATCTACTATTTCAAGATGCATTGGCTGTGCACAGTTCACGAGAGGGTGACTCCCATGTGACTACCACTGTCCAATCTGTGTTTTACATAGAGGATGAATTTGAATATTTTGTTTAGCTAATCTGTTGCACTTAGTTGTGCCATTTGTCTTCATTTAGATCGCGATATTAGTTTAATTATTCCAGTCTGGATAACCTGTTTCAAAATTTGATAATTATTAATATATCCAATATTTCTCATTGCACGCGTAAGCTGCTTTGCTCGGAGTCTGAACTTGGGTGGGTGACCACCCACGTGACAGGCTCCTAACAATCATCTCCCTCCACTCCACCTACATTTCACAAAATTTGACAAGTTTCGCCTAGTTGGCACGGCGTAAATCGCCTTAATTAAAAACTTAAGTACCAACGCCTTAGGGCAATTTACCAACAGAGACGTTTAAAGTAGCGGTTGGCTACTAATTGCCGCCTAGCCGTTGACTCGATTTCGATTTTATACTAGACATTCATTCACTCTTTTAAGAAAAATAACCTTTCGAATATTTTCCCAATGCACGGGAACAAATTGACAGGCAATAACTGGCCTGGCAGCCTAGAAACGTTTCCAGGTTTTAAAAAGGTAACATTCACAGCATGCTTCCATTGACCTGGAAAGTAAGCCAAACTTAGGTAACCGCAATTATTATGTAGTAATAAGTACTGTTAAATTTATTGGTGCCTCTTTGATAGCCCTGTTGGTAATTTCACAAAACCTTTAGATTTTTTAACATCTAATTTTTTGATGCTACAAGCAATTTCTTGAGGAGTCGTATGTGGGGTTATTGTAGTAGAATCTGTTTGTAAATATAACATAAGCTCGCTATGAATCAATTTTTATTTTAAACTTAACGATAAAAGTATTCCCCCCACAAAATTATATCCAGTAAAGAGATTGACTGTACATTTGATCACCTAACCTGCACCTTAAACTAAACTGCAAGGAATTTGGCATGGAGCTAGGAATTTAAATTTTAAAATTCAACGTCTTATTTTCCAGAATGAGATCAAGACATCATGTGATCAGTCCCTCTAATCACAATATTCAGAATATATAAAGTCTCTAACGAGTAATGACACCAGTCGTAACTCTGAAGGATTATGCAAACAGAAAGCACTGATTGCGTTCTTTGCTGTCGATGCAGTGATAGCTCGCACAGACACGGAGAAAGTTGAGCTTATTGCTAACACTCTCAACACCGGATTTAGTAACTTCATGTTTTGAAGTTAGCACTTATATTACCAAATATAAGCCCAAAAATGCACGTTCACTGCACTCTTCCTCCAGTCGTATGGTCAAAAACGTTCCCTCTAAATTTGTTTTTCTCCTCCATAATAATGATAATTTCTAATTAACTTTATGTACATATTAGAAAATTATTATTTCCATAAAAATTTTAATTGCTTATTAAGTGCATTGCTATTTTCCAGAAAGGCAGAAACGCAAATTTATTAAGCCTATTCCAGTCCAGTGCCAATCAAACCAGCACACATGGCACCTGTCCAGTACCATTCGAACGCAAAATTACCGATCTAGCAGTATCCTCTCCTCATTATGAATTGTATATTAGTTGGTGTTGGTGTATTTAATTATGGCAAAGCACGTTAGGGCTATCTGCCTATGAAAGGTATATTAATTTATATTGCTTGAACACTTGAATGTCCGAAACACTTGAATCCGGTTCCTCCGGAACCAAGTTATCAATACTGATGAGATGTTTGGATTCCAAATTAAAAGACTGGCTTCCACGGACTGTGGAGTATATTCATGGAAGCTTCCGCATATATATAAAAGATGTAAGGAACATAATTTATTTATTAATAATAAAACGAAAGAGAAGCTTGCTTATATTATTTGGTGAATGGAAAACTATGCAAAAGTATTTTTTAAGTCAAGCTATGCGGTTTTACCTTGGGTGAAGATTTTGTGGAATTGAATTTTTCAACATAAGTTTTGATTCAAGGAAGTAAAGAATTATATAATCAGATATAATACAAGAAATTGCTGACCACCAGTTTTTTCGTAACCCCTTGTGATATAAAAAATTTGAAATATCTTTTGCTAATATAACACTGAGTCACATATGCGTGTTTTTTTAATGAAACTGATTTGTGTTTTTGAAGCTAAGCAGTGGTTGTAGAAGATAGGTTTGCTCATTATTTATTTTGTAATTAGGTTGTCTTTATATAACGCGTCTGACTGGAATATTTGCTTTCTAGCTAGACGGTCTTTAGACTGCTTTTAGCTTACGAGTGCATTCCCGCTATATTTCGGATTTTTGATTTGGAACATGAGTGACGACAATTCAATTAATTTAAAGTTGACGGAAGTTGTACCAAAAACCTATAACCTAGACATTTTCCCAAAGAAATATATTTAAAGCAGCACGGTTTTTCAATTAACAAACAGTAAGCAATTTGAGAGTTAGAAGCTTTAAGGAAAATGAAGTTAGGCCAGATACCGTGTTATGTTTTATTCTGGAATTTATATAACGCTAAACGGAATGATTTATTATTCAACCCAGTCAAATAACAGTATAGATTTTTTTTTCTGAAAATATAAATTTAGATTTCTAACAGGATTTGCTGTATTTAACGTGCAGGCGATTTTCGGCGTTTAATTAGCAAATACCGGTTATTATTGAAATGATGATTAATAATGCTAAGAATCATCAACAGGATTCAAACGCTGAAGATCAACACTGCAAATAAATCTAGAAGCGTACGTAAATAATTATACAAAATTTTTACTTCTCAACATCACTTTCAACAGCAATATGTTTGAAACCTTTATCCAATGAAAGTGATGTAACATATAGCAAAAAAAAAAAAAAAAAAAAAAAAAAAAAATTAAAAAAAAAAATTAAAAAAAAAAAAAAAACTTTGCTTCCTGAAACATTTTATTCACTGAAGAAAGATAAAACTGTATTATTATTGGTGCATTTTCTTTTCAAGTTAAAACATACGAATTCTTTGGAATATTTCTCTTGTAAATATTAGCAACAGTCGGCACGAATTACTCCTGCATAGTTTTGTAGTTTCTAAACACTATCCTTTCGGGAAAGGACGCCTTCGTGAAGACTTTTGTGCGACTATCTGATTCGTCTTCATGCTGTGCATGAAACAAAAATATAGCACATAAATTAAGATCACACAGAGAGTCCTTTAGCCTGGACTCAAACTCTTGTCACATTACCAGTATTCGGCGGTCTCCACCACTCGGCCACTGGTTGCCACGCCGTCTATAAAACAGTTTTTTTTAAACAGTCTTGAAATTCTTTCTGCACCGATTCTATCTGCCATTAAATACAGTATACGTTTCCCAAGCGCCGTGTTTTTTTCAATACTACACTGCCCTTAGGAGAAAATAGCATTCAGCACTGTTCTCTCTTTATGGGAAAATTATGTTACAATTCTATCGCGTTATTTTCAGTTGATGAAAATCCAGAGAGCTAAAACTAGCCAGTCTTGATGTATTAACATTGAACAGCATATGAATGTTTAGCTGCATATTTCTAGTGCTTTGCAAATTAAATGGAAGCAATTTAGATAACACGAATATGCGATATCGCGTTACGAAGTTTTATGTTATGAAAGGGTACTTCAAAGAACTGGAAGGTTATCTGCTTATATAGAGGGATCCTTTATTTGGGGGATTTTCTGTGAGTTAATTTATGTTATTTAGATATGGCAAAGTACACAACTATATTTAGAGGTTAGAGTTGTAAAATGCATCTTTAGTCAAATATTTACCTAACGCTATAAGGTATTTTCTCCCTCATTGGTCCATGCCTTCCTGCTATAACGGTAGCACACTCGGCGCGTATTCGAGAGGTCCAGGTTCGCGTCCCGTCGAGAGCATTGCTCATTCTTCACGTCTTCTTCTTCATAAAAACCTAACTTCTGTACTCATCCGCATTTGATTCACTTTGCATAAAAATGAGGTCAGTGCTTCGAAATCTAATTGCTGGGATTTATTTCATGGAAAATTAAGGACTGACACAAATAATACTTTATAACTGAAAATATTCCACTATAAATGGCTAAAATTTTAAAGCATGAAATATGACTAGGATATTTTCAGTTAATTTTCTTATGATGAATCCTAATTTACCAGTTGAAGTTATTAATGATGCAATATATGTTAGCGTTAAAGCATATAATTCAATTATTTCATAGAATAAGTAGTTATTTCATGAATTAACTAGCCAAGTCAGTTAATGTGTACAATAAATTAATAAGTCACCCAAACGGGATAGTGGTTAGTGAAGCTGACTGCCGTATGGTTCTATAATCTGAATCAGCAATAAAAATAAGATGACATTTGAAAGCAGAAAGAATAAAGTGTTGCTTATATTTTCCCAGGATTTCGACAGCAGTCAATGAGCAACAGGATATTAATAGTCTTCGGATGTTTTCGGGATTTTGCAATTTTTCGGGATGATAAAAAAATTTAATTATTTCAGGTTACGTATGATTATGTATCGCGCGCAGGATCACATTAAGTGAATAAAACAAATGAAATCATAAGTATTTCGTTATCATCCGCTGTTACTGGAGTTACTAAATTAATTCCATTCATTTTGGCATTTCTCGTAGAAATATGGCTTGTTTCTTATAATTTGTAATAGTAATTTACAAATAGTTCCCTTACAAATATAGCTAAGCTTCAAATGGAAGGGCAATCTGAACAATTTTTCACGTTAAGTAATGTAATAATTCCACAATCGATAACAAAGCGTATACAGAAGTGAATTTTTTCTACCGAAGGACATTCCTAGTTTGTAGATAAACATTTTTGCACTTATATGTGCAAATAAAAAAGCGCCTTCCCGAGATTGAGTAACTGGAAATTTATTTAAAGATTGGTTTTTATTGTTTTCTGCCAAACGTTGAACGCTATTTAAAGCAGAAAAGTCAAGGCGATATTACTACTTGATAATTCTCCAGGTCATCGATAAGATTTGAATCATCCCAACGTCAAAATACTTCTATCACCTAAAGCTAATTCTTTGGTACAAACATTGGATTAAGGTATTATTTATACCTTTAAAGCGTATTACAGTAGATTTGAAACGTAACCGATTCAAAATCAATTAATGTAATGGGAGCTTGGAAGAAATTTTAAATGAAGTACTGTACCGATGTTTGACGCTAAAAGAACTGAAAACATCAGCGCTAAATGCGTGTTGGAAGAAAATTTGGACCTCTTGACTCACTTCACTTGAAATAGAAAACGTGCGTGAATCGCCAGAAAATGAAATTAGTGGCATGTTAGAACTTGCTAAATCAAACAGATGAGAAGGTTTTGTGAATATGGCTATTGAGCACGTTCGAGATTTATTAGTGGAAGAAGAAGTTGACTAAGCGGATTTGACGAAAATGGCATCCGAAGCTTTACGTCATATCGATTCTGAGGACACTAGCACTGATAAAGATTGCGCAGTTAATAATTTAACATAAAAGAAATTAAAAGAAGGCAGAAACTTAGCTGAAAATCTCGACTCATTTTTCTTGAATGCTGACCCTTCCGCTAAAGAAAGTCGAAAATTTAAAAGAGAGCGGCAAAACTGGGTAGCCCCATAGCGAGAAATCTACAGTGATCTAGTAAGAGCCAGGAAGCAAAGCAAAATTGCAAATTTTTTTAACAGGAAATAAGATGCAAGAACTTTATGTGAAGAAAACCGTTCTAGAAGTAACATCGATATCATTCCACCGAAAAACGGTTCTTCCTTGTTTGTACTGTCCAGTGACGACGAAAAAATGTATTAAATGAAAGTTGCATTAAATTTAAATAATATTTGTGTCGTTCATGCATTTATACTTTTTATAACAAAATTAATGTTATATTTTCGCCATTTCTAGACTACATGAGGGAACACATTTGTCAAAGTTGGTAAAGGGTTAGAAGTGATATTCCAGATGTATCTTGCATCTAAATGTCCGGGAACGTAATCCTTGAATAATGGAACGATCTTCCATAAAAAAGGTTTGCCAATGGAAAAATTTGCAGTAGCACTGTTTATGATATATGGGTGATCATAAGCTTGGGAACAGGTGGTTTCGTTAATGAACTCTATAAAATCGACTGTAAGAAACTGCCCTGGTTCATATTTGACTGGATCTTGTGTGTGCGTGATTATGGCAAAGCCTCGAGGGCTATCTGCCTAAGGGGAGGGATGCCTTCGTGGAGGACTTTCTAAGGGAAACTGGCTCGTATACACGTTACACATGGGGAAAACCACGAAAACGCCCATGCAGCCAGCCCGTTCGCGGGATTCGAACCTCGGACCGAACTACCAGTGTTCAGCGACTTTACCGCTCGGCCGCTGGTGGGCCTTTGACTGGATCTTGAGTGTTGTTAAAGATAGCAAGTTCAAATAAATGACAAGGCTGTATGGTTCGCCAACAGGTGTCGCACTAAAAAGAGTTAAATTGCATGTAGTTTTTGATAGTCATTGCATAATACTGTAGCATTTGTTCATAGTATTGAACGAATGTATTTTTAAAAATGAAAAGTATTGTTGCGCGCGTACGGGTTCGTAATAGACTGAATGCACAAATTTTAGCTGGCACACTGATCAAAAAATTTGTACAGCAATTTTGTGGTATATCGAGATAGCTTGGAATGAAAACCTTTTCCTTAAATATTAATGCACGTATAGTAACTACATTGTCGATTAACATCTTGCGAATTTGAATGTTTTACAGGTTCTTTGAGAAGAGCACAAAAATGCTCTGAACATTCATTATGCCAAAGAGAAATATCAGTTGAAAAAGTTTAAAAAAGCAATTTAAAAGCAATTTGCCAGCTATTGATCTCTGTAGGTTTTTCTTACTGGTATCAATTGACACCCATACAACCAACATTCAATGGCAGAACTTTGTACCGGTTTATATTGACTTTTACTGGTATTCTTACTGGTATCAATATAATAATAAATCTTCTGTTGGTTTATATGGGTTTATACTATTTTTTTATCTGACGTTAATAGACAGACCATCAGAGTAACCTGGAAACGCAGATGGTCGTTTTAGAGAGGGTTTTTACTAAATATGCTTATTTATTTGATTTAAAATTTTTTTTTCGGAAACAATAACAGTAATCATATGCACCACACACAACGAGGTCTCTCTAAGGCGACCAACCGCAAATAAAAATTAATCTTTGCAAGTGGTCGCCTTAGAGAGGTGATGCTCAATACCAATATATACTTACGTTCTCAGAGATACGTTTATCTTTTAGAGGTGGTCGTCTTAGGGAGATTGCATCTACGGAATGAATCTCTCTAAGGCGACCAGCCACACTTGCAGAATTTTCTTTGTGAATGGTCGCCTTACAGAGGGAATATTCAACACTAAAGTATACTTATGTTTTAAGAAATACTGGTCTTTTTCAGAGGCGGTTGTCTTAGGGAGGTGGTTTTTTGCTACGAGTTGGTTCTCTGAATACACACACATAAGTTATATTAAATTGAAGTAACGCGAAAAAATGCATTCACAATCGCAAAACTTTTCTCCCTGTTAACGCTGACGTGAGGAGAAAAAATTCCCCCTCCTTCCCCCACTCTCAGAAGTTTCCCAAACAAGCAATATGGCGCCGCTCTAGTTATTGTTGTGCGATGGTGGTGTTATTTTCTTCGTGGTTGTAGTAATGCAATATATTATTGACTATGATTTACTGTATTACAAATTTTACTATTTTTTACTGTTTAGAAATTAGTAATAAATAATAAAATACCAGCACTGACTATGAATATACCACTAAAGCCATGCACGTGTAATCGTGTCTAATGTTTGAGAGAACGTTGCTGATAACTGACTAGTTGTGAAATGGAGTTTCTGAGAGTGAAATTGATTTTCCATCTTTACTTTTATCCTGAAAAACAATGGGCTTAAGGACTGAAAAGTGATAATTTCAGACTTGATAATTTGGTTCAGTTGCAGATGCAGATGTGATCAGATGCAGAAATATAGTTTTTGCATTCTACTGAAACTGTATTTTGGAAAATTTATTTTTTCGATTACAGTTTAGAAACTCTTTTTTAAAGCTTGTTCATGTAGATGCTTTATCATTTGAATATTATGTACTAATAAATTTGAGCATACCTTACTTAAAAATGATCTTGCATGATTCAATTTTCAATTTTTCGACTAATGTGATGTGGCCGAGCAAAAAGAATGTTCTTTTATGTTTTAAAAAATGTACTAATTAAATTCCGCGAGCAAAAAAGGTAACTTTTATTAATGAAATAAACATTGAAATATTTAATGTGTTTATTACTTATTGACTGGGGTAGACAAGACATACAAGCTTAAGGAATCTTTTTCCACTACTAAAATTATGTGAAAATTTAGATGATCATAGTAGCTTATATCGTTTTTTCTTTTTGGTCTATTTTTCTTTAGAAGTATGAGACTAGAACCACATTTTTACATTAAATATTTTGTGTTATTTTGTTAAACCACGTATAATCATTTTTATCCATACTTTAATTTTCATTATTATTAGTTTGGTGAATAAAATTTCAAATGTGTTTTTCATAAATTGCTTTTGAAATAAATAGAAATAGATTTGTGAATAAGATTTATGTAATATTAAATGTACTAGTCTTGGGAGTATAAAAAGTGAATTATTTATTTGAAAAAAATTACATTAAGTTGAAACCACATATAGCGGTTATTTTCATAAATGACTACCTCTGATAATGGCACATTTGTCAGGACAATAATTAAATAACAGGACTTCAAAAATCACTCATAGTTTTGTCAGGACTTACTACAGGAAACTGGCATTATCTCGAATTGTGGTGTTGATTGTTTTAGGCACGTTTTGCTGTATAATCAATTGACTTCGGTGTAGAAATTTTTACGTGGGTATGAATTTTGAAGAAGTAATTGAAAGTTTTTACGAGACAATTAAAACGAAAGCTTTTCGGATCATGAGTCTTATAAGGGCACTGTTATAGCATTGCTTTCAAATATAGTTAGAAGCACTTCCACAGAGAATCTGGTTGTTCTCTGCGGATGAAAACCCATATAAATAAATTTTCTGTACAGCCTTATACAAATGCAGTTAAAATTACTGTCATTACAATTAAGCGAATATAGCTACATTTGTTTACAAAAAGTTATTATTGCTAAATACTGCAATATATAAATTTCATTTGGCATTGTAATTTCAGAAAATGCTCAGCATGAGGTATTTTTATATTATATACTCTACTGTCAAAAACAATAGCTACCTTTTCAGTACTTTAAATTTTACTATTTAGAATTTTTATGGTTCAAAATAATATTTCTATACATTTTCTAAAGTATTCTTTCTACAATAGAAATCTAAATAACTTACACCTAAAACACTGACTCCAATTTATTCCAATAATGCATCGCTTTAATTAAATTTATGTTCCTTTGAGATGATATATGAAAAACCTTGTGTAATAATAAATTATTAATATATATATAGGTATATGGTATTTTTATATATTTTTTTCGGGTAAAGTGCAGAATCGCCCACTTATTTATTTGGCACTTTTTACAAAAGTAAAAAGAATTGGATTTTTGTCAATTTTCTTTTGACCTTTTAAGTGAAAATAGGTCGATGTGTACATGGATAAAGTCAAAGGAGTGCGCAATGACATTTTTGTGCAATTCTGGGATGTTTTTTTAAGTGAAAATAGGTCGATGTGTACATGGATACCGAGTATGTACAATTCTTAAAAACACGCTAAGCAGTGGGCGATTCTACACTTTCCCATTTTTCTATAGGAATTCAGTTTCATTAAATTAGTTATTTACTATGATTATGTGTATATGAGTATATTCATACTTATTCACACAGATGGAATTTTTACAGTACGAAATTTGATCTTTTTTACATCAAGATCTACATATAGTATAAATACCCATTATGTTATAGATTTTATTTATATAAAATCTGTGGAAGATTATATAGCACTAAAAGTGAGATACGGAATAAAACATTATACGCTATGAGATACGTATTTCCTTAATTCCCGAATTGTGCGTTGAGAATTGGTATTTGTTGAGACTTGTAAATTTTTTTTAATTCGTTTTGTTACAATATAATTTATTGTATTTTGGGTATTATTAAGTTTATTATATGTTGTCTTCATGTTTCATTTATCTTTTGAGAGATACAGGTAACATTCAAAGTATTGTAATAAGGGGTCGACACAGTGTTTGTATATTATTGTTTCTTCACTTAATTATATTCTAGGATTCATCCTTTCTTCCACGCAAAACATATATGTGTATGCGTGTCATAATATGCTGCAGGGTTTTACTATCATTGGTAAGCGAGCTTTAAGGGGATAGCAAGTATGCTAAATTTGAACTCTATGTTAAGTTTCTAATTTGAAAGTCCCGTATTCTTTTTGCTTGCTTGTTAATAATGTTTCTCTTCCTGAAAATTTGGTTTTCTTCTAGTTTTGTTTTTTAAATTTGGTTTAGTGCATTGTAGGTAACTTAAAATTTAAGCAGATGCTAGAAAGTACCATCCTTTGGCAATACATTTCTCATTAGGTATCAAATTGTTAAACAAGCTCATGTGATTAAATACAGTTGTTTAATTTCCCAATTAAAGAACTGAAATACAAATATATGCAGGGAGATACAGTACTATATGTATATATTTATAATGTAATCAATAATACATATACAGTCAAAGTAATGATTCGCAACCATCAAATGAAATGATTACTATAACAAAGATAGCAGCTTGACACTCAACTTTACCTACATAAGCGCCATGTATATAATTTGAAGAACACACTTCTCTTTTACAATACTTTTGCAGACCCCAACACTCATATAGTAGGTAAGTCAGAATTAAAATTTACTATTTACTTGCTTTAAGTATTTTTTAAAATTTTTTATGTAGTATATAAGTATTTTCTAAATATGAAATTATATTTTTAAATATATATTTGTTTTTTAAAAATTATGAATTAGTTCTTTTTGTTTCTTATTGGTTTATATGGATTATGTCTAATTCTTTTTAAGTTTCTTTTTATTGATATGCATATTCGTGTAGGGGAGGTAGACAAGGGTTTCTAAAATACATTGGTTTCTAGATTATTTTTATTATTATTTTTTTATAAAAAATTAATTTTTTAAAAAATTTAATTTTTAAAAAAAGTTTAATTCTTGACTTTACTTGCTTGTTTCTCAAAAGACTTCATTAGTATTTTCCTTTTTGAACTTTGATTCTTAAATGTTAATTCTTAAATGTTAATTTCTAAAGGAACCACTGTATTGGAATTAATTTTGGTTTTGATTTTTACCCTTGCCTGCATGAATAACGAAACACGAATTGAATGATTGGAGAGTTAGGTTTGGAGGCAACTTCCCCTTGATAAGTCTGTCTCCTGCCTACTCAACGGTTATTCACATATGCATTTTTTTTTAAAAATGTTTAATTTAATTTTAATTTATTAAATTAGTAAATTTATTTTCATGGATTGATTTTGCACTTGATTTGCTTATGTTTCTGAATTTAAATGATAATTTAGATTAGTTCGAGTATTAAATCTTTTATATGTTTGCACATTTTTTTAAAAAATTATTTTGGCTTTTTTCCTTTTTTTAGGATTTAAATTTGCTTTTTTACTTTTATACGTATTTGTTAAAAATTAAATTTAAATTTGTTTAAATTTATATATATATAAATTTAAACATGTAATAGATTCTGTTGTCGAATACAAGCAGCTGAATCCGTAATGAACAGCAAGAATTTTGATGGATTAGAGATGTTGAAACTCCATTCCACAATGAATAAGAAATTTGGCAGTCGAGGTAGATTTAATTCAACTTTACTTTCAGCAAATATGTTGCAGCCATAAAAAAGTTGGCACATTATTTATGCCTATTCCAAAAATCAACATTTTTGATACATGTGTAGTAAGAAACAAGGAGCAGACAGACTGCAATCCAGTTAGGCCAAAGTGTAAAAAGCAAATACGTTATGTTAAGGGTGAAATCTTAATTCAGACCGAGTTAATTTTGGATTTTAATCCATGCATTTTTACTCGTATTTGATAGTTAATACTACTGTAAAATTACTATTGGCTGTTTGAGTTTTAGTTCCTTTTACAACATCAAATTATGTAAGAGTCATATGACATAATTAATCTCAAAATGATGCAGTGCAGAAAGATTACTGTTTTTAGAATATAGAAGGAAAATTAATTTTACGCTGCTAATTTAATCTTTTGCTTATTCCTTATTTTTTTTACATATATATATGTACATACATCAACACGATGGTTGTGAATCATGACTTTGGTTATTATCTTTCTATTCATTTTATTTTCAAAATTATATAAAGGTAGTTTAAAATTTTGTAAAGAGAAATTATACAAATATTTTGTAATATGTTTAGAGATATTCACGTGAATTAAGAAGGACAGGGGCTCGTAGGGTATTTGGCCTATGGGTTTTACGGGTTTCTTTTTATGGGTATTTGGCCTACGGACCCATACAAACGTACGGATGTCTTTTTATGGGTTTTTACGGGTATTTGGCCTACGGGTACCCATACAAACGTACGGGTTTCTTTTTATGGGTTTTTACGGGTATTTGGCCTACGGGTACCCGTACAACCGTACGGGTTTCTTTCTATGGGTTTTTACGGGATTTGGCCTACGGGTACCCGTACAGTTGTACGGGTTTTTGTCTGTGGGTTTTGACGGGGATTTAGCCTACGGGTACCCGTAGGCCAATTCCCCGTAAACAATTTTTATGGGTTTCTACGGGGCATTTTTAGCAGAGGAATCTGCATGCACGACTTCAATTAGAGCCATCTAGATTTGAATAACTTATTCCTAAACCCGAACATGTGTACCTGGAATCCCGAATATTGAATTTCGATATTTATGTTTCATACTTTATAAAACTTTACTGAATTTTTCATTAATAAATTCAACGATTTGAAAGACAGCAGTGGCAGCACTGTGCGGAATGAATCATTTTTTATCTCCAGCCCGTGAAACTAAAAAAATTCGGAAATTCTAAAGGTATGGTGTTTATAAATATTTTGCGAATTTTCTATGGAATTGAATTTCATGTGGCGTAAGTGCGAAGAACATGACATTTAAATGATAATGTTGTCTGACAAAATGTTAATATTAAAAAGATTACTGATCTTACTGGACCAGTGAACGTTGGTATGATAAACCGAGAAAAGCATAAAATGACCTTTGGGTAAGCGTCTAATTTGTGCTGACGATGCCAAATTTCGCTTCAAGTTGTCAAGGTATTTATTATTGATACCATCTACAAACTCTATATTACCAACACCAGAATGTGCCATAGATACGAATACTAAAACTCTTCCTCCGCCATGTTTCACACCTGCTACTAACTTTTCCTTCCGCAACTCCTCTTTTAATTTTCTCTACACCAATGCTCGTTCATCTGAGCCGAAAGATGTTAAATTAGCTTTCATCAGCAAACAACACTTTTTTTCCAGTAGTCGGGATCCTTTGTTTCATCGATTTTTCGAAAGCGACGCAAAGTTTTCGGATGTTTTTTACTGACATAAATATTTCTGCATGCTACTCGCCCATAACATCTTGCAGATCGCATCACTCTTCTTACAGTTTCTGGATTTATACACATTCCATATAATTCACGAAATTCCACAATAAGTTTAGGAGATCTCAGTCTTGGACTATTTTTAATATTCTCTAGAATAAAGCTTTTCATTCCATGAGATAATTTAGATGGTCTTCCAGGTCTTCTTTTGTTTCGAATACTTATCTGTATCTTATAACGCTTAATAATACCAAAAAACTGTAGAATCATTTCAGTTAAGGGGAAATAGGTAATTTTTCTAATAGGTTTCCTTTCTTTTTATGCAAATGGATAACTCATCCGCGGGTTTCTAACGTAGTTTCGTTTCGTGACCGAGCCATTGCAAAAACACATTAAAACAACGAATATTTTCTAAAACGAAGATTCGAATTATAAAAGCTAACAACATATAAAATTTTCCCGAATTTCTTTTTCCAAACTGATTCTATAAAATTTTGCATTTTATTTATTACAAATGTTTTTAATTAGAAATTATGAAAATGTACAATTAATTTTGAGGAATCTTTTTCTTCCATTTCAGTCTAAAACTATTTTTAAAATTTGCCGTTTCGTTTTTCCAAATTTATTCATTACAAAGAGATAGCTAAGATATTATATATTTAAAGGGGAAATATTCTTTATTAGTTTACTGCAAAGCTTTTCTCTTATTACCTAAAAAAGTAAAAATATTGTATTATGCGAATATTTTTGTGAGACACTGTAACTTAGTCCCGCTTGCCTTATTTTATGCGTACACTGTAAAAAAAAATCTGTAAGGTTACTAAGAAAACTCATGGAAACTGGGATGCCATGAGTTATTTGAGTAACAGCAAAAGGTGTTTTCTTTGTAACTTTACAAGTGTTTTGCCTGTAATGGTTACAGATCTTTTTCTTGTAATATCGCAGCATATAGTTATGTAAGTAGAACATAATTTTCTCATGTAAAATCCCAAACGATATATCTGTAACGGTTACAGATTATTTGCGTGTAATATTACAGCAAATAATTATGTAAAAAGAACATGTTTTTCTCATGTAAAATCCCAAACGATATATCTGTAATGGTTACAGATTATTTGCGTGTAATATTACATCAAATAATAACATGTTTTTCTCATGTAAGATCTCAACAGATATATCTGTAAACGTTACAGGTTATTTGCTTGTATTATTACAGCACGTTATTATGTGAGTAGAAGATACTTTTCTTACGTAAAATTCCAATGGTTGTATCTGTAAAGGTTTCAGATTATTTCCTTCTAATATTTCATTAAGTAATTATATGTGTGTAGAATATATTTTTCATAGATGAAATACTAAAGGATATGTCTATTAAAGTAATAGAATTTTAATCTAAAATAATGCTTATTATAATAAAATACATTGAAATCAATATGTTTTGAGTAAAGCAAGGATATCTGTAGGTATATATATCATTTTGATTAATAATCGATTTGAGCTTAATTTGATAATTAAGTTCAAATTGATATGCTACTCCTTACATTAAATTACATGTATATCCTTTACATAAAATAATGGAAAGTCATCTGGAATTTATATTTGGCCTCTAAAATAGCTGAAAAAAAAAACAGTATGCTTTATTTGCATGTTTTAGTGTCAATTATTAAGATATATTCTAGAACATTCTTTTTAGTAATTTTAGCTAAAATAGACACATGTTGCTTTAGATTTAACTGAGTAAACGTGTTGCATGTTGATATGATCATATTATTACAATAAAAGACATTTTGTGAAATATTTCTATGAAGAACTCAGAACAGCTGTTCTTCATGTTTCAAAAATATTATATTCTCTCCTTCTAAAAAATGACATTTTCAGTAAATTAAAGAATTCAGCATAGCAATGAACTTCATTTTGTTACTACAAGGAATTCAAAATTTTGTTCATAAGCTTGAATTACAACGTCCAACTAACCTTTTTATTCTTATCTGCACTCAGTGTTTGTCAACAGTCTGCTATTGTTTGAAGTAATAGATGGCAACTGCATAACGTTCTTACCCTACCTTACCTAAATTTTTATTAATTAAATAATTAATTATTATTAATTAAATAATTTATTAATTATTAATTATTATTAATTATTATTAATTATTAATAATTAAAAATTAATTATTAATTATTATTAATTAAATAATTTCCTTTGAATTAACAGATAGAAGTCTTTCATTAAAAACCTAATATCATGCTTTTTGAATAAGCATAAAACTTCACCAACTGACCTTAATTTTTAAAGCCTTGCTTCCATTAAAATTTTTGATGCTTAATACAGTTATGCCTTTAACAAATTTGTTTCAAAAATTAGTACTTCAGTTTAGCTTAAAATTTAATGCATTTTAATTTTACCTATAATTTTTTACAAACGTGATATGTAATAAAACTTTAAGCTTAATATTTACCATTTAGAAAGTGATACTAAAAAGTATTCTTAGTTATTATAAGTTTCGAGATTTGCATACAAAATTATGAAATATACATATGACAACAGAAAACAAACTTTATGCTCTCTCTCTATATATATTACAGCATGTTAATTAAGAGGTTTATTGAATTTATAATTTTATTGTGAAACATTATGAAGCAAATAATATGTTAATTAAAATACAGAAGTAAAAATAATTTATTACTTAATTCATAAACTTTACATAAAACCTTAAAAAAAGAATTAATTAAAAAATAACACAATATAACATTTCATAAAAATTCGTTTCGACTGCTTGGAAAAAATGAATGGTTTTCCCCCTTCTTTGTAAACCATGTCTCCTAAATAAAGAAAAAAACATTTCTTTTAAAATCACAATCATGCTCTTAAAAAGCTTATAAAATTTTAATAGTTATTTATTACTTATTTTAATAGATGTTTTAAACACGTGCTTATATAACACTTTTAATCATATTTCTTTATAATATCTTAAGTAATCAGGAACAGCTTAAATACTTTAAAAAATTGCATTACAGTGAACCGTCTCATTACTACAAGCTACCTCAGTCAATCACTTTTTAAATTTAACCTGCATTCCTCATAAAATAACTAATTAGTAAACATAACTTCTCTAAGATGCCCAATATCATCAAAATCTTCAGGAATCACGCATAGCTAGCTTAGAGAAAGTTCACTGTACAAAAACAGCCAATATGCAAATCTTTTCATAAATGAAGCCACCATAGTTATTAAATATAATATATAGTATACTTATATTCAGAATTCAGAACTTGAATAACTTTCTCGAACTGTTTTAACATTCGAAAAATATTATATTTATTACCTTAACTTTCTAAAACAATATTACATATTGGTCCAAATGAATCACTGGGACTCGGACAACATTTTCCCCCTAGCTTTCTTTTAGCAACAGGATTCTGAAATTGTTTTAATGATTTAGGTAATGTTTGTCTTCCTTAAGGCGCTCACAAAACAAGTTACCCTAAATTTTTCGTCTGCATAGTGGTCGTTTTCATCTTACCAACTGATTTGCTAGTGGATTTTGGGTGCATGGCCTATTATTTATGAAACAATAATAGTGAACAGCTTCAGGAAAATGGGGATATCCAATGCTCTTGATGCTATATTCCCACTTATTTTTACTAATTTTATCTTCCGAAAATTGAGAGGGAAAAATTATACGAATAATTTAATTTCCAAAGGACACAGTCACAGCAGGAATATAACAAATGAAAAATAATCATGTATAAACTACTACTATCACAATATTATTTCTTTAAAAGAAACCTCTATTTCAGTAAGAATACACATAATTGCAACATCTAATAAGTTATCTCATTTCTTTATAATTTGAATTTCTCTCATTCTCATTGTTGTTCCTGCAATTCCTTAAGCCTTAGATCATACATAAATAATTAGAGAAGATGAATATGCAGCTGATATGGCAAAATTGCACAGTGAATGGCAGTTGGTATTTCCTTTCACTATCATAGATCATTTTTTGTATTAGGCTGGCATAATATTCAACAGTTAGAAGAGAAAGATTCAACGGGCCTTTAGTGTACAAAAGTTTGCCTTTGTTAGTATGACGAAAACAATCAGTATGTCGATAAATCCATTTTAAAATCTTGGGATATTCATTTTCTAAATGCATTAAAAGGGGGAAAATTATGCAAATATTTTTTTTAATTTTCAAAATCTGGTTCTAAAGCTGGGTGGGATGGAATATGCAACGCAATACGGTAATTCTGAAGATCATTGCTCGTGGTAGTACAAACTGAGTGGTGATTACATGCTGTAGAAATTGCAGTTCCAGATGCATTAAATGCTTTGAGGTCTAGGAAATAGCATTGGGCAATAATAAGAATGAAATTCAAGGTATAGGGAAGTAGGAATGAAGATTATTATTATCAGATACTGAAATGTTAATGTTACTAAGCATTCTTATTGGAATAAGTAATCACATCCTTCAAAATTAAATTATTGCTTAATTTGCCCCTTGATTTTCATACTATAATATTAGTAAAAAGGAGGAAAAAAGTCTGCAAGTAAACATAACTCCTCTCTATATATCATTATGTCGATAAATCCATTTTAAAATCTTGGGATATTCATTTTCTAAATGCATTAAAAGGGGGATAATTATGCTTTTTTTTTTTTTTTTTTTTTTTTTTTTTTTTGAATTTTCGCGTGCAACTAAGCAAAACAAATGGGACTTTTTCTTCTTTAAAAAAATTGTGTTAATAAATGGGATGAGAATTAAGTTCATTTTAAAGACTTATGACACATGAAATATACATGATCAAAATAAATTAGAAAATTAAGTTCAAATAAATTTAAAGCTAAATTACGTGTTGAAGTTGCAATACTTCAGTTTGATCTATAATCCGGACCTCAAAGCTACAAACTTTCTGCGCATGCATCGCGTTGACGCATGCGCGTAAGACCTTTACGGCTGCGAATATGCGTGTGCGCATGCGCATAATACGTTTACACATGTGCGTTTAATGTATAACGGACGGTATAAGCTAAGCTAAAATTATCTAATTCAGTTAATGTTACAGATTGCGTTGTTCCTTAATCTTCGAATTGGATCCGGCTTATTATTTTTTGAAGACTGTTAGAGCAATTTTATAAAAGTAAGCTTGAACTTTCAATTATGTAAAATAGAATTTCCGATATATATTTACTAATATGTAAAGGATCTACAAAACGAAAGTATGTTTCGAAGTCCATTAAACAAAAAGTGGAATTGCTGTAAAAAATGGATAAAGGCATAATCCTTTGTTTATCTAACCATTCATAAATCTGCTGTTTATCAATTTCACGCTGCTCTGCGGCGGGGGGGGGGGGGGGGGGGAAGCCGCGGCGGGCAATGTATTGGATGTTGATCTGTCAGCAATCCTTATCTTCAGGGCAGATGTTTTTATTTTATTTGGCTTCTAATTCCTTACTAAATGTAGTATTTCATCTCGATGTACTCCGTCTTGTTTATGATTTAAATCAAATTCCTCGTCATTATAATTCGCTTCCGATAGTGAAGAAAGTGATACAGAGGTTATTGAAAACGAAAAAATTTCGATTGACAAATTAGTCGGTATTCTCGACACAGCAATTATAGGACTTCAACAGCGGAACTTTGTAACTGAAGAAGAAATTATGGCTGTTTATAGAATTAAAGAGAAAGTATTATCCCATAAAACGAAGCAACTTAAACAACTTACATTGAAAGAAATGTTTAATAAAGTAAACAAATAAATATTAAGCTTTTTATTTTATTTTTTTTGTAAATTTTGATACCCTTTAGATCATAATTGTTCTTTATTTCATAAATTACGGTTTCATATTTTTAATTTTATAATTTCTGCATGCCATCTTACCAGATTTAAACTGATGATCCGTAATCCGGAAAAATCGATAATCCGGAATCGCCGAAGTCCCGACGAGTCCGGATTAACGACTTTTGACTGTACTAACAAAACCAAACATCATATTCCCATTCTGCACAGTATAAAAATTCTTCTGCAAAACTGCAAAAATTACCAACACTTTGGCTTATTTGATAACTTTCAAATTCACTCCTTTGTTTGCATTTAGAATTTATAACTTTAATTTTCCACAGAAATTTGTTTTTGATTTTAAAAAATTTCACTGGCATAATTTCATTCACTTCAGCATATATTAATAGATGCAGAAGGTTTTTGTACCTTACATAATTTTAAATCTTATGTAACCTAACGTAATTAATAACAAAATCAAAACATAGATCAGAAACTGCATAAAATTTAATAAATAATTTCTACTAGTGTCACACGAAATGCTATGAAATTAATCAATAAAATGAGATGAAATATATAGAATTAATATTCCACATGTGTGAAGCTGGAAGTTTTACGTTAAATACTTTTTATTAATTAAGTATTTTTAAAAATGACCCCTTAGAGCATGGGACCTTTCCTAATTAAAACTTTCAAATCCACTTCGCTAGTCTTTCATAACATTGCTTTTCTTTTATTAACAAGAAATATTGCATTCAGTTATTTAATTTAAGATTTCCAAAAATAATGCTACTGAAAGGCATGAATACTTACTTAAATTTGAAATTAATTTAGTTGACTTAAAATAATATTTAAAAAAATAAATCTTTATATATACGTCTAACAATCAGACCTTATTAATTTTCTTTTATTTGAACAATATCTGAATTCTGCATTAGTTTGGACTAGTAAATACCAAACTATAAGAGAACTAATGTAGTTTACAAATGCACTGAATTTTATTTCATGCATTAACTTTCAAAGAAAGTAAAATTTTCTGCATATTTGCATCATTTTGATTGATAGAAATGGCAAAGCATGCAAAGGCTATCAGTCTGAAGGGAAGTATATATTCATGGACGGCTTTGTAAGGAAAAGTAACTTGCATTTCCATTTATTCATGTGTGTGTATATATATATATTTACAATTGTTAATGCTAAAATCAATGCTTCATTAAAAATTTATTATTATTTTATTTTTAATACTAACATACAGGTACAGAATTGTTTTAAATTCCAATACACAATCATAATTTATTTTTAAGAAAACTTATACATTATATTACATGAATAAGAGAAACATTTGTCAAGAAATATATTAAACTTGTATTAGCAGATTCATGCTATCCTAGTAATAAGACTATCATACTTCAAAACTGTATTAAAATTGGGCAAAATAAAATCAACATAAATTCTACATGAAATGTTTAAAAATTTATAAGTATGATATACAATATAATAAATTTTGTAATTTATAAAATATTAATGGAATATTTTTGGAAATAATGTACAAAATTTTAGTTTTCTTTTATAACTAGTTTAACGAATTTTTAGAAAAATATTTTAGGTCATTTCCATCTTTCCCCTGTTGATATTGGTATATTAAAATATATGGAATAATTAAGTTGCATCTAGTTATTAAACCAAAACATTACGAAACGTATGATGCGACATATTTTTAATCAATATAATTACTTCATTTTGGAATTATAACATATTCGTAAGAAATTAATACCATTGAAAAAATAATATTATTACACTAAAGAATAAACGAGATTCTCGACCGCATTGTTCAAGTTTTTGTAATTTTACTTCACAACACACTCGTACATAAACATATTAGACTGAATTATAAACCAAGTATAATTAATTAGGTAATCCTAGAAAAAGAATAAACTAAACCTAGTAAGCAAAAAATATATACATTACGTTCAGAATTCTAAATGTTTACATAAACTTTTCTCGCAAGGCCTGCCGGGAAAAAGATGTCAAACGTTCTTTGGTCAGACGATTGCAAACGAACGCTAACATGATTAATTTTGTTTTCAACAACCACATTACCGTTTCAATTAAATACCACGACAGTGATTAAATTTTGGAATAATTAGTTATAAATAATAATACGGGCAATTTAAGGCGTAATTTATCGGATGCACAATGACAAAATACTACTATTAGATCTGCATTTGGAAAAAAATATTCTGCACTCTTTCAACTCATTAGACATTACGAACACTGATATTAATTAATCGCAAAGCTTAAACGTTTAAATACTTACTCACTACATATAACAGTGCAAAGTGCATGAGAATAATCTGCATAAAATGAACAAAAAATATTTCAAATGTAATTGTAAACATTTTCTTACTTACCTGCGCTATACAACCAACATGCATTCAGCCATGTTTTTTTCTGCAACTAGCTTTAAAACACTTTTCTTCTGATTGGCTAATTTCCAGTCAGTCACGTGATTCTTCCATGCGGCTACTGAAACATTATCTGTAATGTTACAGGCAAATTAGCTGTACCAGCCACAGTTTGCTTTCAATCTGTTACCATTACAGGAAATTCTTGTGTAACTTTTTGATTTCTGTAACTTTACAAAACTTTTGCCTGTAAAGAGCGAACTTTTTTTTTACAGTGTAGGGCTTTCTCGAGTTTCTTTCTGTCAGTTTCCATGACAGCTTGCATCACTTACCGCTTTTATCATATTATACAGAGCAGCTCTCTGGACTACGAGTACGGGACACTTAGCCGACAATCACATAGTCGACAACACACTTAACCGACAGCTGTTAGTCAACAGGTTATTGAGCCGACACGGACAGTTAGCCGACAGGACATTAAGCCGACACGTACATTTAGCTGATATGACATTTCGCCGACACAAATAGATAGTCGACAGGATATTTAGCCGAGACAGTCACTTAGCTGACATGATATTTAGCTGACACGGATACTTAACCAACGGGACATTTAGCTGACAGGATATGTAACTGATAGCTGATTTGACCGACAACACATTTAGCCGATAGCACGTTTAGCTGACAGTGCCGCATTTAGACAAGAGAATGCCACAAGATTTTAGTAAATTTTGCCCTTATGTCTACAACAAAAATTTAACATTTCTATCAATTGAAGCTTGCTCTAATTCTACATTAATTCACATTAAAGTCTTTTTTATTTTTCCTCCTGTCATCAAACACTCCTAAAGATCCCATCTCTGAGTTTCATTCCAGCGTAATTTAGCATATAGGAAGGGAAAAGGTTTGACATTTCTTGCCAGGGAACATGAATCCTGGTTTCCAAAAATGAAATAAAACACTATTCAACAGTTAATCACCGAAGAACTCTTATTTACATTTTGTATCTAGATTAATTATCCCCACATTGTATCACTTTTCAAATTGTTTCTACCAAACATTATCACCTAGTTTTATAATTGAAGAAATTAAATAATAAAGAATCTGCATAAATGTGTCTCGCATTCTAAAAAACAATGGTAACTAAAGTCATCGGATTTTAAATAACGTAATCCTCCACACGAACATGGGCACCTAGCAGCCGGAATTTGGAATCTTGAATTTGTTTTATTGTCTATTTCATATTCTATGAAACCTTAACGAATTTAGGACTGAGAAACTCAACAATTCCAAAGAGAGCGGTGGCATCACTAAATAAATCCTTTTTACTTCTTGCGCGCGAGACTGTCTTTTGAAAATTCTAAAGATATGCTGTTTTTTAAATATTTTTAGCCCAAAGGGAGCCCAAATACTCTCAAAAAATGTATCAATGTGTAAATGACAAAAAGGCCTCATTGTGTGCAATATAAAATCGGAAAAAATTCAGATTTTTTTTTATTATTATTTATATTAAATTCAAAAACAATAAAAAACATACTTTGAAGCACATCTTCAACATTTTTTAGCAGAAAAGAATTAATGAAAGGATGTCTTACTGTCCTGGAAATACATTGCGCGTATTTCAAAGCATTCGCGTCATTCGAACTGCTGTTTTCTGTGAACTATTTAAAAAATGGCTAGACACAAACGCCCTGAATTATTACTCGGTATCTGATTGTGTTTGCAGTTTTATTCATTAAAGATGGAATTGATTATCGCCTTATTGATAACAAATATATAAAGAGTCCCTTATAATTTTTTTTTTTTTACTCCCATACAACAAGATATATGTTTTCTTACACTTAACATTTTATTTATTTTTTTTCCAAAATGTATTATTTCCAAGAAATGCTTTTGTACGAAGCTTTGCGCATACACTGTTATATGCAGACGACTACTTTTATTTGTTTTTGCTCAGCCATTAGAGATATTAATTCAAACTTTCTCATTGTATTATCCGAGAAACGAAGACAAAATAAGCGGCTCGGAAAGGCAGCGGCGTGTATAAATGTAGGAACAAGATTTTCAAAAAATTTGAGCATTTCAAAGTGTTTCAAAGTGTATGAAATATAATTCCGAAGGTTTCCTTAATGTTGCAAATATTTTGCTTGTAACGAATTCGTTACAAAAACCTTTTGGGTTGAGTGGTGTGATTTCTTCCGACATGTATTAATTACTAGTACCGAATGAAAGATTAATAAAAATCCTTATGGTATCTATTTAACGTTATTTCTTGCCACCACAAGACAGGCGATCACATTCTTTGAAACGTTTATTTCTTTACCACTACATCCAAAAACCTTAATAAATCCAATATTAATATCCCTCCGCACAGAAAGTGTTTTTTCTGGGCTTTATTTGAAGGCTTCTCTGATCCTTAAAATCACTGGTATGTTTACAGATTATTTTACTCGGCGAATGACGGCCACGAGCATGCATGAAACACTCATCCGAAAGGTAAATACCTGTTTTATGAAATTAGGCAAAAGCTCAAATGCGTTAATATAAAGCATGTTTAAAATGTGAAACACCCGTGAATTAACTTTAATTTTTTATGTGCAGAGTGTTGCAGTTCGTGCTCCAGAATAATGCACCTATTATGGTAGATTAAAAAAAATATTTCTTCTTTATTTTCGGAACGAAGTTATCATTACAAGAAATGAGTGATATAAAAGCTACCACCGCCTCATCCAAAGTGTGCGACCATTTTGCGACATTTTTACTAGGAGTAGTTTTAGCTGGGATACATCCTTTCAAAGAATTCCGAGTTTTTTATTTTTTCAGCTTTATAAAGGGGATGGGGAGATATTTTCAAATTCTAAAATTTTTCTTTCTCTAAAATTTAAAACATTCAGCATGCATGTGCATGGTAATTGTACTCGTAATTGCTTTCACATTTGTTCTATGTTAAAGCCTCCATTTTCGTATGTGTATCTATCTATTTAGTTATCTATTTATCTATCTCTATCTCTTTTTTTATGCATATATATTATTATTAGTAGTAGTCAGTAGTATTAATATTATTGTATTATTTGAACTAGCAGCTTCGCTGCCAACCTTCGTCTGGCTTTTAAATGTTCCGGAAAAGTGGCTGAAGAGAAAACCAAACGTTAAATTTAAAAACTGCGTAGAATTTTACTCTGCAGAAAAACTTCATAAAAAAAGTTATTACGTATAACAAAATTACAATGAAATAAGCAATATCCCTTAATACAAATATTAATTATCCTAAAAAATAAATTAACCAACTTCCCTTTGGAAAATCTTAAGAACTCAAATATTATAAAGGAGGTCAAAAACTTTGTTTCCTAAAAAAAATCACTCAAAACTTTTCAATATCTTAAAAACAGTGAAATGAACAATAAATAGCATAAAAGAATACAAAAAACAAAAAATTCTGAAAAGCAAAGTATAATTAATGATATTGTATCTTATATTTTCAAGAGAATAAAAATTAGGTGCTACTTTGGTAGACGGTTGCACAGATTTTTGGCGATTTACATTGGCGCGGTTTTTATAGTCATCAGCCATCTTGAAAAATGCTGTTTTTACGTATTTTACGCATATAGTAAAGTATTAGAAACATTAAAAAATAAATATCGTTAAAAATAATGGATTCATTTTTTGTTGAAAATTTTGTTTTTTAAGATGGCTGGCAAATGTAAGTAAATACATTTACTAATAAAAACACCGCTATAAAAACATTGCGCCAAAATTTAATTGGACTAAAATATTACTTAAATTGAAAATCGAATTAAAAATATCATACCACATTTAAATGAATTAAAATATTACTTAAATATTTTTAAAAAGTTTTATAGGATTTAATTATTTAACATTAAAACATATTAATTATCCTAATAAAAAAATTAACCAACTTTCCGTTGAAAAATAAAATCATGCAAACTTTTCAATATCTTATAAACATTGAAATAAGCAAAAAATAACATGAAAGAAACTCAAAAAACAAAACATTCCGCACACAATTTTACTCTGCAGAACAACTTTATAAAAAACATCAATAAAAATGTATTATATATAAAAAAATGACAATGAATTATGCCAATCTCTTAAAAACAATCACATAACAAATACGATGAAAAATTGTTGCCAAAGCCATATTTCTAAAAGAATGAAACTATTTAAAATGATGCGATTTCATCAAAAATCTATCAACAACAATAAGAAAGGAAAATTGTTGCCAAAATCACATTTTTAAAGATGTGAGATGTAAGATGTGAGAAGTGTACTCGAAAGCTTCATTTAAAAAAAAAAAATTAAGATAAAAAATATTATCATTTTTCCAAAATTCTTTTTGTAAAAGCAGTCGCAAGGATGAAAGTTTACTGTGTCTAAAAATCAAAGAAAAATAAACTTTACACTTTTAAACGTAAACCTTTTAAGAATAAATACCGTTGAAAAGGTGTTAAGCTCACTTTGTTAAATAAATTCGTATTTAATTGATTTATTGAAACACGAAATTTATTTTATGTTCGTAAAATAGCTAAGTGCATGCATTTCATGACGATGGAAAAAGAGTGCGTAGAGTAAAATCTCGCTCTCCTATACCCCATTATGTCTCAAAATAACGCGATTTCGTCAACAAACATAAAACAAAAAAAAAATTGGAATTCGAATTTCGAAAAAATCGCTTCGAGGTACTCTGGCACTTATCTACACTCATGTCCATAAATTAAGGATAATTCTGAGACACGCGGAAATCGAACTCTAAAATAAATATATCACCTATAAAATCATTACACACATCTTCAAGAATCATATGCAAATTTCAGGAAGTAACCAGATGACACCGATGGTACGTTACAATGACGAGAGTGTAAGAGAGTGATATATGAGGAATACAGTCAAAGAGGTAAAATTGTTCGCAGGCGCTTTATAAATGCAATTCAGTGCAATAACCGAATAGTTATGACACAAAGGACGCATTTGGATGATTGTTTACGTAGTAGAATTATCGGCCGTCTGGAATGTGGGCGTACCCAACTGGAAGTATCAGACGAACTTGGAATTGCCCAGAGTGTCATCTCCAGGCTTCTGCAACGACTCCAAGATGATGTTAATGTGAGTAGACGTTACAGCACAGGTCGCCCCAGAGGTACAACGCCGAATGAGGACCGGTATTTGGCAGTTTCTGCCAAAAGAAACATGCGGAGCACAGCCTCAGACCTGTCTCGTCAGCTCTCCTCAGCCACTGGTACGACAATTTCAAGGCTGACCGTGTACAGACACTTAGTGCAGATTGGTCTATATGCTCGTAGACCTGTCAGATGCGTTCCACTTACTGCAACTCACTATCGTCTGCGGTTAGCTTGGAGTAGAGAGCATGCATTGGGGACATCGCAACATTGGGCGTGTGTGATGATTTCCGACGTGTCGAGGTTTAGCTTGCAGTCTGATTCTCGCCGGCTTTCATATGAAGAGCTCCAGGTACCCGTTACCACCAAGAAAACATCATTGAACGACACCGTTACGGTGGTGCACGAGTGCTCGTTTGGGGTGGAATTATTCTGGGTTCCAGAACTGACCTGTATGTTCAAATGTGAACCATGACAAGCCAAATCTATCGGGACGTCATTCTGGAACAACATGTACGTTTGTTTCGGAGCGCCATGGGCGCACAATTTGTGTTTATGAATGACAACGCTCGTCCTCACCGTGCAAACATCGTAAGCGAATGCCTTCATTCGGAGGATATCACCCGTAGAGACTGGCCAGCATTCTCACCGGACTTGAATCTAGAAGAGCACGTATGGGACATGCTTGACCGACGAGTTGCAGCCCGTCAACCTCCTCCTACATGTCTACCGGAACTTCGAAGAGCATTGCGTTTTGAGTGGTGAAATATCCCCCAAGTTCAGATCGATAATTTGATACTCAGCATGCCTAGGCGTTGTACGGACTGTATTGCATCGTCTGGGAGACATACAATGTATTAACAATCATACCAACCACGTAATATTGTTTTTTTTGTAAATAGGTTCTTTTTTTGTAATTTGCTCCAGGGAGAAAAAATCGCTAATTTTTTTAATAATATCAAACATATAGCATCTTTTTTTGCTCTTTACCTTTTGTTTAATAAATAAGCTTTACAAATATGTCAAATTTGTTTTGCTTCTAACTCTTCCTTTGCCTGATTTTGCATTATCCTTAATTTATGGACATGAGTATAGATGCACCTATGTACCAAATTTCGTAGCCGTGGGTCTTTTAGCTTACGCGCAGCGCAAACGAAAGACCCACACCGACACACACACACACGCACACACACAGACTCTTTGTTTTATTATATGTAGAGATTACTATCATTAATATTATTGGCATTATTATTATTAATGTTATTATTCTTATTATATTTTTATTTGTAGTACTTATACTTTTTTGAGTTTGTTGCCTCTCAAACTGTTAAGCTGAACGAAAAGCGCAGTCAGAAGAATTTATTTGTACAAATGTTATTGTTTTAAATTATTACACCTTGATGAGTCAGTTTGAAATAATATAAATAATTATTTACTTTAAAATATCAATAATTATTTCTCATTTTATTTAAAAATATTTATAGAAAATTTCAATGTATTCTAACATTTCAATTTACATTTTACGTGCTTAAAGATAAAACGTGCTTACTTTAAAGATAAAAAAATAGTGACACAAAGGTTAAACTTAAATTAAATAGTAATTCAAAGAAAGTTAATGATGAAGGATTTAAATTACCGACTAAAACTGCTAAACACCAAAAACTAGAAAAAGGACCTTTAAATCTCTCTTTTAAGAGAAAATTTTTAATAGTAACTTTCCTTTTTGGGGTTAGCATTTATTGCAAAACACAAGCCTAAAAATGCACCTGACTGGACTGTATCTCCAATCGTATGATCAAAACCATTCCCTCTAAATTTTTTTTTTCAATAATAATGACAACTGCTAATTAACTTTAAGTACACATTAGCAATTAGCATTATTGTATCCATAATAATGTTCGTTGCTAATTATATACATCGGTATTTTCCTGAAAGCCAGCAACCTGAATTAATATTGCTTATTCCAAACCTGGACAGTGCCATTCAAACCCTCAAAATTACAAACCTAGCAGCCTCCTATCTTCGTTATCAAATATATTCGAATTTCTGTTGCCTGAACATTTGAATGTTTTTCTCCGAAACGAGCTTCTACGGACAGTGGAGTACATTCGTGAAGGCTTCCGCAATAAAATGCTTTACATTTTAATTGTTGTATCTATATAGATCTACATAAGATGTAAGAAATATAATTAACTATTAATATATCTATTAATATAGAACGAAAGAGAAGCAAGCTTACACTGTTTACACTGTGAATGGAAAACTGGGGAATTTTTTTTCAAGTCAAGTAATGCGTTTTTACCTTGGATGAATAATGAGAAATTGAATTTTTGGACATACGTTTTGATTTAAAGTATTTTATAATGAAAAATAAAACAAAAAATTACTGACAACCAGTTTTTTCGTACCATCTTGTGGTATTAAAAAAAAATTAAAATTTTCTTTCTCAACCCCAACTATTCATGCCAATGCCAATGATTTAAAAATTTCGGAGTTCCTATGGTTCAAAACCATCTACCTCCACATCAGAAATACTAAAAGCGAGCAGAAATAAGAAAAATTTGGCATAAGTGATTTACTTGATGCACACTAGAGGGAGCCACAGGCTCGAGAAAGTTTAGGGATAGAGATGAGAAATAAAAACTTAAGTTTCATAATTTTTTTATAAGTTTTTAGGTTTTTAAAATTTTTTTGTATTTTATATTTTATACTTTTTTTGGTTTTTTATAATTTTTTATACACAGTACAAACACTAAAGCAAAAAGGGGATAGGAAAGATTTTACGATTAATAGGCTCATTGGCATGTGGCTTGTGTTGGGGAGTGCAAATAATTATTGAGATCGCGATGAAAATATTCTTAGGCAGATTTGAAATCTGCGGGAGATGTGATTCTTAAGTAGACAGATTGATAACTTTGCTTGATGATCTTGAGAGTAGTAGCAGGGGATGAAATAAGCAATTATATGTAGCTTTGTTTTAAATGAAACCGCTTTTATTCTTTAAAGAAAAGCGGTGGTTTTTGTTATGGATTATTTCCTTTGAAGCTAGGTTGTCATTAGAATGCTTTTGGCTGTCAAATGTTTTCGCGTTCTCTTTTCGAGCTTTGATTTGCAACATGAGTGACGACAATGCAATTGCTTTAAAATTGACGGAAATTGTAACAAAAACACGAAACTTAGACGTTTTCCCAAAGAAATATGCTTTATTCAGCACAGGTTTCCAATTCACCAACAATAAGCAATTTGAAAGTTCGGAAGCTTTAACGAAAAATAAAGGTAGGCCAGATTTAATAACAAGTTACGTTTCATTCTGGAATTGTATAATGCTAAACGGAATGATTTATCAACAACCCAGTTAAACAATAGTATATATTATATATTTTAACTAAATATAAATTAGGATTTCTAATATTAGTTCCTGTATTTAATTAGCAGGCAAATTTCGGCATTTTATTTAGCAAATACAGATTTTATATGACATGAATGCCAAGAATCAACAACAGGTTTCAAACGCTACAGACCAGCATTCCACATATAGAAACGTTCATAAAAAATTGCACATAATTTACTTCTCAATGCTACTTTCAACACCAATACTTTGAAAATCTTCATCCAATGAAGGTAATGTACATATTGCAAAAAGTAATGATTTCCCTTCTGAAACATTTTATTCGCTGTAGAAAGAAAAAGCTGTGACTCGACCTCTGTTGGACACGCAGTCTTTAAAACAGTTTTTGTTCGTGGCACACTATTTTCCATCACTTTATATTTGTTGCGTCGTGCACTTCGTTATAGGCCCAAAAATTTAGTCGTAACTAACGATTACGTAACGAAACATAGGTACTGATACTACTTAAATTTCAAATAACAGAGTACAACCTTATTCGAACAGGAGTTCTTTGTCCACATATCTCTTCAGTTACTGCTTTTTTGCATAAACAATTACACCGAAAGCTTAAATGACCAAAGGAAGAGTACATTTAAATTTATCCTGAAACATTGAAACAAAACAGAAACAACTTTAAAGAAATAAAATTACTTTTCTAAACAGCATTCTCTGAAATATTCTATTTAAATCATATTTACTTCAGGAAGTACAAACTTTGTATATTAAGCCGCCCTTAAAATGAAAAACTGCGAATTGTTTTCATTATAATATTGGCTACTATTTCAAGAAATAGTTATGATTAATAAAATAAAATTATTGTATACTAAATTTACTCATTTTCATCTTTTTCATCAGAAACAAATTATCTTATTGTTTAGTAAATCAAAACTTAATTATATTCAATTTTTAAAGAGGAATAAGAACTTGTATGTAATTTCTTCCTTCATGCAGGATTTTCGGTTTGCGTGCCAGAATATTTTAAATATAAAGATATTCACTCTCGGGGTGTTGAGATAATTACCGGAATCATGCATTCAAAAAAACTATTCTTGAAAATATCAAACAGTGCTTTTGATGATTAGGATCAGAATAAGAAATGCTCCTTGTAAAGAGTAAAATAGTAATTATTTCATCAAACCTGTGTTTATGCTCTCACTGATTTTAGTTAGAAAAAGAAAAGCAGAAAGTGGTCCCTTGGAAGGTTTGGTTTATTTGATTACGACAAACCACACGAGGGCTATCAGCCTAGAGGGAAGGATGACTTCTTCGAGTAATTCCTCAGGCATCCTGGCTCGTACCAGTATAACATACTGTATAACCAGTATAACTTTGTATACTGGAAAATAACGGAAACGCTCGTGTATCTAACATGTTAATAACCGAAGTTAAGTCGAACTGGCAGTATTGACCTAATGTAGTGCTCGGCTGACGGTGGGCCGGGATGCTTGGAAGCAATTACTATATTTATATTGAAAGAGTTAAAAGATTGTTAGTATATATGCTGTTACTGGGAAAGGAATCACTCAGTCAGTAAAGGATTCTATAGACCTGCACTTGTGCCTGCCAAACATCGTTCGTGAATACTTAAAGCTTTGCCAAACTAAGGAAAGTTTTTGGTACTTTTGTAAGGATCCTAAGTTTTACTAACGTTTATTTTATTTTAAAACTGTACTATCACTTCTTATTTTCTACTTCCGGCCAGAATTAAATGCTTTAACTTGTTTATGCAAATTGTCTTGCTAACGCTCAAGTATTTAAGTTGTGGCTTTTTGCCAAGAGTTAGAGAGAGAATATATTTAATTATGGCAAATCACACTAGGGCTATCTGCCTAAGAGGAGGGATGCCTTCGTGGAGGACTTTCTAAGGGAAACTGGCTCGTATACACGTTACACATGGGGAAAACCACGAAAACGCCCATCCAGCCAGCCCGTTCACGGGATTCGAACCTCGGACCGAACTACCAGTGTTCAGCGATTTTACCGCTCGGCCGCTGGTGGGCTCCGACCAAACAAAAGATGACGTGGCAGACGAAGTTCACGACCGAAGAGCATCTGGGATGGAGAATAGCCGGTTAGTCTTGCATTTCTCTTGTATTCTAGCATTCCCTATTTCGGCAGCTTTTTTGCAGGATCTTTCAGACTAGGAGTTCGACCTCTCCAGGTGAGGATCCCTTCTGAAAATGGATAGTTATGTCTTCTGATTCTGAGAGTAGTTTCTTTGAAGTCCAAGGAAAAATTGTATTTCTTTAAAAGTTCAATCCTAGTATGCAAGGATCTGTAATATCTGCCACACATGCCATGCGATAGTAGGCGGCACTTCCAAACCTGAAGTTTACGTTTAGCTTTCCCTTACATCGATTTTATCACTAGACACAGTATGGAGGGTAACACAGGATGGCGTCCAAATGAGTTTTGCTTTAAAGTGTTGAGTTAAATCTTTCCGAATGATGGTAACATTAGCTCCTCCGTCAATGATCTGGATCAATGCAAGGAATTCCATCAACATGCCCATTGATGGATAGTCCATTACTGCTGCCACTCACTGCAGAAATCTTCAGCGCTTTAAAATGGGGGTTTTCACTGACCTTCAAACTCCATTTCGCGATATGATCATTAATTTGTTTCCTGCGTCGTTCCTGGCAAATGGTACTGTTTTCTTGCGGTGTACCGCAGTTCCTTCGTACGTGGCCTTCAGCTCCGCAGTTCCAGAATTTTAGTTCCTTGTCACTATGTTTCCATTTCATGGCATTTAATTGTCTGTTTTATTTTCCGTGCTCTGGGGTGTTCTGCAGTTCCTTCGTATGTGGCCGCCCACACTGGAGTTCCAGCACTTTCAAATCCATTTCTTTTCACTTGCAGTATGCTTTGGATCATTGTCCTGGTACAATTTAAAACTATTTTTTATATTAAGCTTTTGTGCTGCCGATGCCAAATTTCGGTTCAAGATGTCAATGTATTTATAGTGATCCATTATACCTTCTACAAACTCTATATTACCAACACCAGAATGTGCCATAGATGTGAATACTAAAACTCTTCCTCCGCCATGTTTAACACCTGCTACTAACTTTTCCTTCCGCAACTCCTCTTTTAATTTTCTCTACACCAACGCTCGTTCATCTGAACCGAAAGATGTTAAATTTGCGTCAGATGAAGTCAGATGTTAAAATTGCGTTCATAAGCGAACAGCACTTTTTTCTAGTAGTCGGTTGTCCTTTGTTTCATCGATTTTGCGAAAGCGACGTGAAGTTTCCGATTCCTTTTTTATTGACATAAAAGTTTCTGCGTGCTAAAGTAAAAGTAAAAATACTGTTGTGCCTGATCATTTTTGTCTTGGCCCCGCTTGCCTTATGTTATGCGCAGGGCATTCTCCAGCTCCTTTCTACCAATTTCTATAACAGCTATATAATATGATGAAAGCGGTAAGCGATGCAGATGCACACTTACAGCTCTCATCATATTATGCAAAGCAGCTCTCCGGACTACGAGTCCATGACAATTAGCCGACAACCACGTAGCCGACAGGACACTTAACGGACAGCTGTTAGTCGACAGGTCATTTAGCCGATACGGACAGTTAGCCGAAAGAACACTTAGCCAACACGCTTCTTAAGCGACAGGAAATTTCGCCGACGCGAACAGTTAGCCGATAGGACATTAAGCCGATACGGACATTTAGCCAACAGGATATTTCGCAGGCATGAATAGTTAGTCGACCGGATATTTAGCCGGCACAGACAGTTAGCTGAAACGGATAGTTAACCAACAGGACATTTAGCTAACAGGATATTTAGCCGGCAAGATCTGATAGATGATTTGACCGCTAACACATGTAGCCGAGAGCACGTTTGGCTGACAGTGCCGGCATTTAGACAAGAGAATGCTACAAGATTTTAGTAAACTTTGTCCTTATGTCTCCATTAAAAATTTAATATTTCTAACAATCGCAAACTTATTAATTCATTAACTGCATTAATTCCCATTAAGGTCTTTTTTCACCTGTCATCAAAAATTCTGTTGTTAAAGATTCCCATCACTCTGCTTTATTCTTGCTTGATTTAATAGATCGGATTGAAAAAGGTTTGAAATTTATCATCAGGGAACATGAATCGTGTTTTTCAAAAGAAAAAATTAAACAAAAATTCAAGAGTTAATCACGGAAGGAACCTTCTTTACATTTTCCTTTGTATTTGTATTAATTGTCCAAAAAGTTGTGTCACTTTTAAAATTGTTGCCACCAAATATTATCACACTGTTTTTTATTACACGAAATTAAATAATGAAATATCTACATGGACATATCTCGCATTGTGAAAAAACAATGGAACCTAGAATAATCAAATTTTGAATAACATAGTTCTCCACCCGAACATGGGCACCTGGAAGCCGGAATCGGGAATCTGGAATTTGTTTTATTGTGTATTTCATATTTTGTAAAATTTTAACGAATTTATGATTAAAAAATTTAAGCGAGCAGTGACAAAACTAAAAGAAATAAAATATTTTTTTTTCCAGCGAGCGAGACTATCTTTTAAAAATTCTAAAGATATGCTGTTTTTAAATATTTTATCCCAAATGGTTGTTAGGCGAAATGCTCTTGAAAAGTTTATCTATGTGTAAATGAAAAAAAAAGCTCTTTGTCTGTAATATGAAATCGGGAAAATTTTAGATTTTATTTATTATTATTAAATACAAAATTTATTAAAAAAAAACATACTTTGGCGCACATCTTCAGCAGTTTTCTGTAGAAAATGATTAATTAAAGGAGGTCTAACTGTCCTCGAAATACATTGGGCGTTATTTAAAGGCTTTTGCGGCATTCAAACTGCTGTTTTCTTTGAACTATTTCTAAAACTGGCTTGGCTCAAACGCCGTGAATTAATAATCAGTACCTGAATGTGTTTGCATTTTTGTTCATTATAGATGGTATTGATTATCATGTTGTTGATAATAAATATATAAAGAAGCCCTTATTAGGTTTTTTCCCCCTGATTCCAATACAATAAGCTATAAATGCTCTTACACTTAGCGTTTTATTTTTTCAAGATGTATTTATCCAAGAAATGTTCTTGTGTGAATCTTTTGCTTATACACTATTATATACAGACAGATTCTTTTATTTGTTTTTGCTCTATAATTAGAGACATTAATTCAAACTTTCTTATAATATTATTTGAGAAACTGCGATAAATTAAGAGGCTTGGAAAGAGGGCTCTTAAAATTAAGAAGCCTATATAAATATAGGAAGAAAAGTTCTACCTAATTTGAGTAATGAAAAATAATTTCGCAGGTTTACCTAACGTTGAAAATATTTTGTCTGTTAGTTGCAAAAGAGTTTTGCGTTGAGTAGTGTGTTTTCTTCCGAAAATGTGTTAATTACTTCTACCGAATGAAACATTATAAAAGACCTATAGCATATATTTAACGTTATTTTATGTCCCCACAAGAGATCGGATCCCACCCTTTGAAACGTTTATTTCGTAACTACTACATCCAATAAAAAAAATTAACACATCTAATTTACATCCCCTCATACTAAAAGCTCTTTTTCTAGCCTTTATCTGAAGGAATTACTTCTCGGGCCCTCAAAATCTCTGGTATGTTTACACATTATTTTACTCGGCGAATGACGGCCACGGGCTTGCATTGAGCTCTTATCCGAAAGGTAAATATCGATTTTATGAAATCAGGCAAAATCTCATATGCATTTTTAAAATGTGAAAACCCGTGAATTAAATTTAACTTTTTGTATCTACAGAATGTTGTTTGTCGTGTTCCACAATAAAATAGATGTTCTGGTAGCTTTAAAAAATATTTCTTGTTAAGTTTAGGAACGAAGTTATCATTACAGGAAATGACGGATATAAAAGCTTCCACCACCTCATCCAAAGTGTGCGACCATTTTGCGACATTTTTACTAGGCCTAGTTTTACCTGGGATACATCCCTTAAAAAGAACTCCGAGTTTCTTACTCGTTTAGGTTTCCAAACGGGGTAAGAGATTTTAAAAATCTAACATTTTCTTGTTTCTTGAGGCAGTTGAACTTTTAGCTGAGTGCTAGAAATTCGGAATTTTAATCTTAAAATTTAAAATATTCATTATCCAAGTGCATGGTTTAGTTGTACTTGTAATTGCTTTTTCATTTGTTCTAGATTAACGCCTGCATTTTCATTTGTGTATTTTCGTCTAATTAGTTACCGTATATACCCGCGTATAAGTCGACCCCTCACTTCGACATAAAAAATTAGTAGAAAATAAGAAACCCGCGTATAAGTCGACACCTCACTTCCGAAATCGATCGAGAAACTTCGAAAAATTTTTTAAGTACTACATTTATTCAAAATTAACTGAGAAAAAAAGTAAATATCCGATAAACAATACCTTGGTAAATAAACAAAATCAAAATCGTTCAACGTCCGATTCATGGTCAGATTTGCCAAACATTTCATGGAACTCTTCTGTCGTCATTGGCTCGTCATTATACATATTTTCAGTCTCGAACTCTGTATTGTTACAATTACTACTAGAGCCTTCGTCGTCATTTTCACTTTCAAAAACAGTATCATCTTCCGTGCCGTCTAGTTCGTTGCTAATACCAGAGGGTATTTCGTTCCAAGCAATTAATTGAGCAATTAATGTAATATCGGGAGTTTAATGTTGCCTCCGTTTGTACATGTTTGTCGACCGTTCCGGTCGACAAACATGCCCAATATTTTCAAACATTTACTTTGAAGGGCTTATTGAGGCAGACATCTAGGGGTTGAATGACGGATGTCAATCCTCCCGGAATTACGGCCACAGTCGTTTTTTTAGGTGTTTTGTCACTTTTGTCACTTCTTCAGAAAAGTGTCCACGAAAAGAATCGTATACTAAAAGAGAAGGTTTTTTGAAAGCTGCTTCCGGTCTTTTATCCCACACATTTTTAATCCAGCGGGCAAAAGCGTCGCCAACATATTCAAAATCTTTGGCTTAATCGAAATTTACTCTAGTTAAAGTATGAAACTCTGTGATTAGTTCGTCACATAATTTAAGTCATGAAATTACTTCAAGTAAGTGACTTATTTGATAAGTCGTCCAATTTGAGTGCGGGAAGAAAACAACTGCATTATATAAAGAAATTTTTGAACTTCCGATTCTTTTACTTTTTTATGGCCCCGCGTATATTTCGACCCCCCCCCACTTTGAAGTCTTTTTTTTTGTCCAAAATATCTCGACTTATACGCGGGTATATACGGTATATATTTATATACCTCTATCTCTTTATCTCTCTCTTTATACGTATATATTGTTATTATTATTACTCGTAGTATTAATATTGTATTACCATTATTATAGTTTAATTTAGTATTTATATTTATCTTTGAATTGATTGGCGCTCAAGAAGTGGCGTGGAACGAAGCGCGTTGTTAGAACATATTTGTACGAATTTTAATGTTTTAAATTATTACTCCTTGATGAGTCAATTTGAAGTAATATAAAAATTTATTAGTGTAATGAACGCTAGCAAACAGCCTCATGTACTGCAGCGCCAACTTATCGGACGCTATTCAAAAACACCTACGCCCGAACTAGTTAGTTCGAGTTTCGGCAGAGGACAATGAACATGTAATTTTTATTTTCGTTTCAGTAATATTTCCTTGTGTTACTTCTTGTTAGTTTTGTCAGGTAACTTTCTTTATTTAGTGTTTGTGTTTAATTACATTCCTTTTGTTAAATGTTAAAGTTTGTCTGGTTTAAATTTTACCAGTTTTGTTTAAAAAGATGATCACCGTGGTATCCAATCATCATTTCATCAACAGACAGAAATTTATCGAAAATTCCAAATTTTTTAAAACTGTGATTAATTTTGTTACTTTGAATGTCCTGTCTGATTTTTGCATTGCTGCATAATTATAGTTGTGAAAATGGATTACAGATTTAATTTCTAAATATTCACTTCGAGACATTGCATTTTTTACTATCGGTACCAGAAGATCTTATTCTTTTGACCGGTATTCACGTTAACTACATAAAGTAAGGCCGGTGAAAATCAAAAACCCAATAAAACCATTCATCTCATCATTTGTAACTGAAAACTCCAGCCTATTGTTCCACTCTATCGGATATCTTTTTGTTTCATTTATTATAAATTCGTAAAATTAGGGAAGTAAGAATTCTGAAAAAATTTAAAGTAGATTTCTATTTTCTGAAAGATTTGAAATTCTCTCTAGGTTTTCATTAGAGAATTACCTTCTTCGTTAAAAGCATAAATAGCGTTATTTTTTCGTCCAAATTGCTTTCGGCTTCATTTTAAATTTTTGCAAGCACTTTGTTTGATAATTTCAACCTAACTTGCTCTTTATTTTCATATGCATTACTGGCGCTAGATGTAGATGGAAGATGCTCCGTAATATTAGGTCGAAAATCATTTATGTTTCTTGATTCACATTGTTCGTTTACCTCTATTTATTCCTCGGGTAAACAAATTTCTTCATTACCTGACAAATCTTTTACCGATGGAGTAATCATTTCACCATCATCAAAGCACTCTTCGTCAGTTAACTCATCCACATCAGGAGGTAGAGCAATTATATCTGTCTCAATTTCCTTAGAATACATATATTCTGATGCTTCTTCGGCAGTGTGAAACCCTTTCTGTCTGGAATTTATAGAAAAAATGAAAAGAGGAAAAAATAGTATTAGTTACCATTACAATCCAGCGATCTATTTGTAGGTCAGCAAGTTTAAGGTAAAAATGTAGTTCTAAGAATAGTTATTTTCCCAATTTAAATAACGTAGATGTACTGAAAATATAGAACACATAAGAAAAGCATAACTTACTTTAAAGTTTTTTTTTTTTCCTCCGTTGGATACAGAACCGAAATCTGCTCTATGAAGCATCACTTGACTAACTTCAGGCGTTATCTGCTGGACTGATCTGAAAAAGAATGTTTCAAAACACCGCCTTTGTGGGTGTGGCCACATGTGTAAGAAAATCAGTCAATGACAAGAAGTGATTAAAAGATATTATTCTCAGTGGGCGGTCTAAAATTAGCTGATCCGTAAGTAGATCACTGTGTGGTAACGGGATAATTTCAAACTGCTTTTGCGGTAAACAGGAAAAGTTAGTACCAATTTAAACACAAAACCGAAGAGTAAAAACAACAGAACTACAATTTATTCTAAAGCCACCACTCAGCTTAAAACAAGCAAGCAGTTCTATTTAAAGTAAGCAAATCAAAAGTGATTACATCTTGTAAATCGTCGCAATTTTAAAATACATATACCGCAATAGTATACAAAAAAAAACTAGTAAGTAACAAGTTGGATATAATTATTTTATTAATCAGTATAATCTCACAGGCTGCATTCATTTCTTTAATGTTCGCAGATTTTCTTAAAAACCTATGAATCGCTAATATTCATCGGTAGCAATGAACGAGAGTATCATAAATTTGTTTAGAAAATGAAAGGCAGTAGTGTGAAATTTCCTCCATGTCTCTGTTATAATATTTTTATATTAATCTCTACAAGTCTCGTACAATTTGCGTGACTGAACGAGGTAGCAAAATGGATCCTGACTATGAAAAAACGTTGATCTGCATTTGATTACTAGTCTTTTTCTCTTAAATTGTGAGACTTGAGTCTTCATTATTCAAGCTGTAGTAAAAGCATAATTTAAAAAATAAAGTATGCGAGCAACGATTGCAATATCAATTTATATATACAATCCAATCTGTAACTTTAAACCTTTGAATACGATTTATATCCGAGATTGTAGATTTTCAAAGAAGTTACTCATGTTCATTTTTAATGATTATCAAAATAATGAAAAACTGGACTTTTAACCAGTAAAGTCTTAAAGTTTCTCTAAATGCTTGCCGTAATAATTAACATCATAACAGTACCGCGTAAGTTTGCTTCGACGGGCTCTAATTTCCAACCACTGGAATATAGAGTTAGTGCTTTTTCTACTACGGAATGCTAAGTCCTAACAGACGATTAGTCTAGAAGATCGTGGCTGCTATGTTGCACCCTCAACTCGAATGTTAACCCGAGATAGTGTAAAATGCATGGCAACCTAATTTGCAAACAACCGTTGCGGTCCATACAGTTGACAGTATAACTTTCTTCAGTTCTGGCCAAAGTTTTAAAGGAGCACCCCTTTCGAAGGGATCCGAGTGTCTCCCACCTATCTTCCACTACCAAAAACTTGTGGAGAGGACTTTCGTCTCGCCGCATATTTAGAGTGCTCTATACCGCACCAGACAGCTAGCCGCTATTGCTGTTGGGTGACATAGAAATAGTGTTTACTTCCACGCCTATCGAATTAGTTTCCACCTTTCCGTTGCCCTGCTTTGGCAACACGCTTTTCAGATTTGTCGTTCGTAGAATTCGGACGCTGAAAGCGTAGCTGACCTGTAACGGTTGTAATTCTTATTTTAAAGCTTATCTGTATTGCTGAATTATTACTAAGTGTTTACGTATGAATCTTTTATTATTAAATATATTCAGTTTGGTTTAAATAGACCAAGAGTTGTCGAATTTATTAAGGATATTTAAAATCGAAACTGCATCATCCATTTTAGCGTCATTCTAACACAGGAACGTAAACAATTTTTGGAGGCACCGACGAGATTGGGAATTCTTCAGTTCAAGTACAGATAAGTGCTTTTTATTTCGATTTACATCTGAATTTGGTTCTTGAAGTTATATATATTTTGTATTAATTTTCATTTTGAACTCTGATGCTTCGAATACTTATTATGGATTATGCTGTAATTAGATTGCGTGGTAGGGCAAAAGTGGCCTTCAAAAGGCTTCAGAATAGTATTACTTCCGATTTATCTAAAACTGAAGTAATTTTACATCTGGAGCGCTTGGAAAGGATTTATTCAGATTTTGGTAAATTTGATGTCCAATTATCAGAACAGTCAGAAATTGAAGATTTTGAATCGAAGTATTTTAGCTTGCAACTTCAGTATGAAAATTTGTTAGATTTATTGAAAGTTACCGAAGTTGAATATTCCTATTTTTTCGGGTAACATTAATGACTGGATGAATTTTAAAGATTTATTTGTTGCAACAATGCATAATACTTCTTTATCAAATATAGAGAAATTTCAGTATTTAATTGGATCATTTGCTGAAACAGCTTCTATAATTAAACATATTCCGTTATCAAATAATTCTTACGAAGAAGCATAGGCAAAATTGCTCGCTAGGTACGATAAAAAGAAACGAATCGTACAATCGTTAATTAAAACATTTCTGGATCACAAATGTATTTTATTTCACAGGTTGATAACGTTAATTTGCGACGATTAACTGATGCTTCCGATGAATTTATCAGAGGTTTAAAAGATCTTGGTGAAAAAGAAACTTCTAGGGATCCATGGTTAATATTCATGTTGCTTCAAAAGGTAGATTCAGAAACTCGAAAGTTATGGGCACAGAAAACAGCGGAAGATGATTTGCCTAGAATCATTTTTTGAATTTAAAAAAAAATTTTTAATCATAATTTTTTGAATTTTTAAATTTAAGGTGTTCTTCTCTCGAAATTATCAGAACGTAATTATATTTTTCGTGGGTGAGTGCTTCAACTTCATTTTTAATTTGCTGCAGCTTAGGATTCCAGGGTTGGGCGGCGACCGACGTTCCCGAAAAACTGTAGGTAAGCCCATCATCATCCCCGAAGGCGCAGCAAAGTCGAGCTGGAACGTATTGCCGTCCATAAACATTTAGGTTTCAAGGCTGGAATGGATAAGCGCACAATTCCGTAAATATGGAATCTGCTTTTCCTTTGTCGTGAAAATCATTAAAATAGTACAGTATTAACTGATCGTCAAATTTTTCAATCATTGCGAGTATGGTAAGAGTGATTGCCTAGAAGTATAATCGTTTTGGTTCAAACAGAAAGAGCAGAAATGATGAAAAATATGGTCCAGTGTCTCTCTATATAGGCTTTGGTTAGGATCAACGAGAACCAATTAGAAAACGCTATGGGTGAGACTACTGCCCTCTAGCGGTCGTTGCTGAACTAAATAGAATGTTCTAGAAATTCTAACATGTAAATGCATGCTGCAGTCAGGTTGCGGATTTAGTATGACATTAGACGAGCGGGAGTTCTACATCAATCGAAAAACGTGTACATGTAACCGGATTACAACACAAACAGGATGAAACATGTGGCTAACGTAACAATAGCCAGATAATCCGAGGTGACAATGTAATGATGACTTCACGAACATGATGCAGCACGTCCGGATTTAAACCACGTGGTTGATGACGTAGGAATCCCCACGTGCTCAATTCCCTTCCCCTGTGAGCGCCACGCAGCCCCTGGAAGGGTCTCAGTAAGTTCCGCCCATCTGCTTCCTGTGGCCACAAACCGGTGTTTTCTATCTACTGTAGAAGTTCAAAAAGACGAATTTGAAGATATAATAATGTCCTTATTCTTAGATAATAATGTCTCGAAACACAATTCGGGTACAGTACAATTAATTAATCATACTAGAAAATTTATTTCGTTAAATTTGCAGAGTAAACAACACGTGACGCGAGGTGGCCAGCAGCGAGTGAAGGAGTCATAAGACCGCGAACTAAAATTTTTCATTGTAAGCAAAGTCTTTGCTATAAAACACTACAGAGTACTAAATAAATTCTTGGTTAATCCGCGGGAAAGCGCATGGGGTGTATTATACCCCACCTCTACAAAAAAGTGGAATATTCCTAGTTTGTGAAACTGTAATTCTGTGCTGCATTCAGTAGCTGGGTTTCCAGCAGTGGTTGACTTTCAGAACCGCTTTTCCGTTGATGAAAATGAAGATAGGAATATTCTACGCTGTTTGGGTTCGAAAAAAAAAATAAAACATTAATTTATGTTCCTAAAATAAAAGGAAAAACTATCCTAAGGCTTTCAACATTACATAAAGATGATGCTATAGATGATATTACTGGAGAAAAGAAAACGCCAGAAATTATATGTTTTTATAATATGACTAAGGGAGCAGTGGACACTTCGGATGAAATAGCAGCAAGTGTTTCAATTGCCAGAATGAAAAGGAGGTGGCCAATGCTAATTTTATTTTCTGCACTAAAGTTTGTTGCAAATGATTTTCGAATTATAATACTTTCAACTGTTACCCCAGCAACCAGATACTGAAGCAGATATCTGTTTTTGAGAGACATAGCATTACAGTTAATAAAAAAAAGTACTGAACAACGATCAGAGATTAATACTTTATCGATAGACTTACGTACTGCATGCAAAAGAAGATCAGAAGTTTCGACGAATAATTCAAACTAATGTATGAAATTCGAAACAACTAAGTATAAAAGATGTGATGAATTTTTTGCCCTTGAGCCAGGGACAGAAGAACGCAAATGTGACGTTTAAAATGAGAACTTTCTGTGCCAAGAACACATGAATGTATTTTAAAAGTGTAAACAGACAAAATAAGGATTGCTTATTAGAGATGCAATAAGACGAAGGAAATGTTTTTTATTTTATTAATATTTTCATTTTTATTTATTTCATTCATTTTATCTTTCTATAAACTTATTTTTTAAATTAATTTTTTGTAAACGAAGTATTATTCATGTGTTCTAAAAGAAGATAAAGCTTTACAATGAAATACAAATACTTTTACCGTATTTTAAATATTAAGGTATGTGATACCCCACGGGCACACTTCAGTAACTTTTCCTGATGCGCTTTCCGCCGAGTTAAATAGAAATGATAAGTAAAATTAGTAAGTAATGTAAGTTGCAATCAATGTTCATAAGCTTTGTCAGAGCATAATCCAAAACAATTATCGCACATCTTTGTAGACTTAGACTCTATAATTGACCGAGCTATTGCGAAGAGCAATGTTGCCGGTTCCAGAATTAAAGCCCAAGGGCACTTGACATAAAGAAATCCGTACGTGGAGAAAATCTCAGATTAGAAAAGCGGAGAAAAGGGGAAGAAGAGCAGTACCAAAAGGAGCAAGACAATACAATCGGACAAGTTCGCAAAACGGGAGGAGCGATCATAGCTTTGAAGGAGGACCCAAGACAATGCAAATCAATGACAACAATATGAGAAGATACACTACAGCAATAGTTCCAATGACAAATTCAAATACAACTAAACAACCTCAATCAATAGTGCTAAATATTACAGTACAACTATACAACACAATTTTTTTAATACAGCTATTCAACGCAATACACTACAGCAACTCAACAACAACTTAAAAGCGTTTGTAGGTCATTTAAATTACATATAACAGAAGACTATACGATAAAAAACCAGTGATTAATAAATTCCTTATTTGTGTTCATATTAAACATAATCTCAAACAGTAAACATTATTTTAAAAGTCCGTAGCATCATGGAATTGAAACCTGTTTCCATATCACATGTATTTCATGAAGAAATCTTAAACTTTTTGAAATTTGAAGAAATAATTTCCCGAAGAATGTAAGAGTCCAACATATATAAGCTGCATTCGTTTCTTTAAATGCTAGGAAAGTGTTATCACAGATTTTCTCACAGAGATACCAAACATGAATGCTAATATTTATCGACAGTATAGATCGAGAATATAATGCATTTGTTTAGAAACTGAAACGAAGGATTTGTCAGATTTCCTGCTCGACCAAGTCTCAAATTTAATGTTTTTATATTAATCTCTACAAGTCTGACGTAATTTATGCGACTCAAGTAGGTACGGAATATTGATTCGACTGTTTAAAAAAATGATCTGAATTTGGTCAGAAAATTTCTTTTTAGTTTAATTTGTTTTAATCAATATGCTTGCAATCAATGTTTGCACTGATCAATGTGTGTGCACTTTGACTATACATGAGAGGGCAAATAGGCCTCACCTTATGGAGTCATATCAATGCTAATTAGGAGGAGCGCGATTTCGAAAGTGTTGCCAAGGTAGTATCACACATTCGGTTTTTCTGTGCGGGCGCGTAAGACCTTCTATAGATCGATGATGGTTGCCGATTAGAAAGATTATTCCACAGGAATATAAATGAAAATATGTAAATCCTGAATATTTTTATATATTGATAATCATTTCATCAAAGAAATAAGCTGCGAAAATTGCTATATACAGGTGGATCATTAGTCTATGTGACTATTGGACAAGCGATAGCCATTTTGTTATGAGCCTCTTCTGTTGCGGGTTTCTGTGCGCCGCTTATAAATCGCTTAATTTCTTTTTATGGGTAACTTCAAAGATTAAATATTATGTTCCCTAAAACCTATTTTGGATTTGTTAATAATGGATTTGCGTGCTAATGGTCTTGTTGTATAGATAAAATACTTCATGTTTTCTAGCGTTAATTTGTTTGTAACCTGTAACATATTGCGTACCTAGATGATGCATGAAAGTAAACAAAGCAGTTTCATTTAAAAAGAAAATGCGTAAACGATAACTTTATTTCAAGCTGCCTCTAATTTTAAAATACATATAGCGCAAAAGTATACGAAAAACGTAGTATGTAATAAAACTGGATACAACGTTTTTCTTATTAAGTATAATCTTAAACTGTAAGTATAATTTTGAAAATACGTGGCGTATTCTAATTGAAACTTTACTTGCATGTCAGATGCATTTTATGAAGAAATTTGAATTTTTTAAAATTTGAACAATTATACTTTTTAAGTATTTAACTGTCCTTAAAAAGGTTTCAAAGATAAATGCTAATGTTCATGAATAGCAATGAACGAGAAATGAATGCATATATTTAGAAAAGAAACGGTGTATGTGTGAGATTTCCTGCACAATGAAGATTTTATATGAATCTCTACAAGTCTGACGCACTTTTCTTGGCTGTACTACGTAAGGAAAAATTATTCTAACTGCAAAATTCTTGATGTGTATTTTGTTACAAGATTGTTTTCTAAAATTAAAAATTTTTTCAACATGTCTGTAATCAGTATGGGCACGGGACATCAATCATCGATATACAAGCTGCAATAAAATTAAAATATAATTATGAAAATAAAATATTCCAAAACCGATTCTATTGCCAAGTCATGTAAATAATGAAATCTGTATATCTTCAAATCCTTCAACATGATTTGTGTCACAGTTTGTAGATTTTTAGAGACGATACTCATGTTCGCTTTTAATGATAACCAAAATAATGTGAAACTGGGCTCAAAAACATTAAAATCTTAAAATTTCTCGAAATTCTTGCCATAAAAATTAATGTCATAATAATCCTAATAACCTGAGTGGAACATGTTATCTCCAGCTGCGTAAGATTGCTTCGATGGGCTCTAGTTTAAGAACACTGGATGGATTTTAGAATTAATGTTTTTTTCGTACTATACGTTTAGAATTTTTGCAATTAGATGCCTTCAACTTTGGGCTTTTTATGTTCAGCAAAAATTTAAATACCTCCGAGATAATAGTTTCTGCCATTTAAATTCAGATTTTCCTTGGTTTATAATACTTTTTTTAAATCTTCTGTAAACGTTAATCTAATGATAAATTTAATGTATTCTAAAACAGAGGGATTATAAACGTGTATAAATGTCTTCTGTTATTTAAAAAAAAATTCGTTATAACAAATATGAATTTTTATTCATAACAGAAATGAATGTAAAGTGCCGAATATCGGAATAGTATTTAACAAACAATTACTTTATAACAAAAATTAATTTTCATTCATAACAGTAATGAATGTAAAGTGCCAAATATCAGAATCGCATTTGTTTGAAACTCGAAAGAAGTCTTTGTATCTGAATTTAATTTCCCAGCTCTTTACCTGAGACCGAAAGTCCCTTTATCGCCTAGATTTTACATCTTTTATTAAAATTAAGTTTGAAATTTTATCTCACTTTAGACTAGGAATGAAAAATTATATAATGAAACTGCTTTGTTAACCCGTAGATTTCCTTGTTTCTAAGTGGCAATTGCAAATTATTTAAGACATTGGTATATTATGGTGAACTATATGTCGCGAGCGTATTTGGAATCTTGAAAATTCACAATGGGTCACGAAGTGAACAAATGCCTTAAAAATCTTAATTCATGGTATGTAGCTAAGAACTGAATTTCTGATTGCGGTTGTGAAATGGTTTTTTTGGATGCCTTTGTATTTTTTTTGGGAGGGTGTCGTATTGCCATAAAATTTGAATAGCACTGATTTAAAACGTTTTGTACTCCAAATCGCAATGTGCTAATCATCTTTAATATTTTGAATTTGTTACTAATTTTAATTTTTTGCCTGATGTATGAAATAATTTTTTACAAACATTTAGTTGATCTGAAATCTGCAGAATTTTATTTCATTTTATATAATATTGAATTTTATAGACTAATGTGGTCTTTTCTTGTCCTTTGCATCAGAACGCATATGTATTGTACAGATCATTGCGAAATTACAAAGAGTTCTGGATGCATAAAAAATGTTCCTTTTGAAATACGTGCGGATAAAAACAACGTGAGATAAAAATAACTAATTGCGTCAGTTTTCAGATATGCAAATAGAAAATTATGAAACAGTTTCGAAAATTATTGAACAGTTTTGTTGTTAAACACAATAGATATCGATATTTTTACTTACAACATGCTCCGCCCTTTGGCACTACACGGAAACAGAGGGATGGACCGTGGAGGTCTGTTTAAGGGAACCTGCCTCGTATCCACTTTACGCATGGGGAAAAACACTACCCGATCGCCGAGACTCGAACCTCGCACCAAACCAGTTATCATCGGCTTTTACTGCTCGGCCGTTGGTTGGCCGATATAAGTACTGCTGACGAATTTTCAAACACTGTTCACAGAATTGCTATCTCACAAAGAAATTGCTCAAGGAAAATTTGATGACAAAGAATCAAAGCAAAAACCATCTACTGCTTGGACCGAAGCAAGTATCAATAAGACCAAAGAAGAGAGAACGAAGCGGAACAGGAATATCTTGATCCATCTCCTATGACATAATTTCTCATTGCGATTGTAATTCGACGTTGGCCTTTAGAATGGACGAAAGGGCTCTTTAATCCTCTGAAACGGACTGTAATGAAATTCGCTATTAATGGCCAGATAAAGCAAATTCAAATAAATCCATACAATTATTTAGTACATTTCAATACATTGGACAAACATAACCCTAAAAATAAGAAAATATACGCGATATTACCTTATTATTTTACATAAAAGTATAAAAGTAAATTTTGAAAATTTCGGAAACCAAATCGAAATTTTTCAATTGGCCATCCTATTTACAGACGATATAGGCATTGAGAACAAATTTACAAATAGAATACTCAAAACCGCTATCGGACATTTAGCTCAAGGAAAATTCATGACGTCTTTTTGTTGGAATGCTATAAATCATGCCCAACGAGATATAAATATGCCTCACTGTATAGTCATGCGTATTCACTGTGATCAACAGTAGGCAGTAAGTATGTTTGTAAGCAAATATTTTCAAGTAAGAGTAAAATTAAAACCAAATAATTGGATGAACATCTTTGAGAACTTCCTCAGAGTTGCAAATACTTCGATCGAAACAGATATCAATACATTAATTTCTCAAATGTGAGGTTGAACAGTACCTTTTCCACTTCGTAGCTTATCCTCCTGACACACCTTGAGCATTCAACTCAATGCATCTCTCGTAGTAGCACATTATGTGACGATAGCCGGAGCAAATTTGCAAACTACTCGTGGCTTAACACTGGAACTGTTTGAATACTATATTAATTTAATGATTCGTTATAATTACTATTGGAATTTAGAATGAAATTTTATGTATGAAGTTTAAAAGCAAATGTCAAAATATTTCTAATTTGCTGTCATTACATATAATCAATCGTAAATTAATAAAGTTATTATGTTGTTTAAATATATTTTACTTTTTTTGGTCATCAGGTACCTTTAGGCAGTGACGGCTCGCTAAATAAATCAAATAAATCACTGATTCACTTAAATGTTCCATGTATATGTGTTATATGAGCGCTTGTTATATATGCACATATAAATGTGGTATACACTGAGAAAATTTCAAAAAACGGAGTCAAACCCGTAAAATTCTCTGTTACAGGTCAAATTAAACAATTTCTTACAAGAGTCAAACCTGAGAAATCCAAAACGTTTCAATGAAATCTATGCAATTATGTGATTTGCTTACTTGGAGATCACGAGTTGCCACTGATAATAGATGATTTGTGTGTCTCAGAATATCTCATCTTCTTTGTGTGTGGCACAGGATAGCTAAAAGGCTGGATTAATTTGCATTAAAGCAGCAGAAAGTAAAGATATTCTATGCTATAGTTGTTGAATGCCTGAGTATCAGAAGTTTTTGTTTCTTTGATTATTTGATAGAATAATAAACATACAGCTTCGTGTACTAATGTAACTCGTGGTAAATTAAATGTTAAATCTTTTCTGCTTATAGGGGGTAGTAGCCCAGGTGTGTAATTGCGAAAACAGGTAGTTTGATATCTGTCGAATCACAAAAAGAGATGCGGCTTATTTTCGTTAATTTAAAAAATATAAACAATTTGCTACCAAATCCATATTAGTAGTAAACACGTTAGACTTTCAATGCATTTTAACACTTGGAAAATTTAGTAGAAATCCTTTACTGTTATTTAAAACTTTAAATGACAAACCCTTCCTGTCGGGATTTTGAAAATCGCTCCGGAATGAAAAATAATTTCGTTTTTTAAAGCCTAAATGAATTACTTTTTCAAAAATTCTAAGATCTTCAAACTGTTAACTTTATTTCACTTGAGGAATGTGCATTTACGCATATGCTTGAGAATGCAGCTCTAAACAACGTTTTCAGAAGTGTACAATCATTGCCGCACACGCTTTAAATCAAATGTCTTAAACTCTGCAAACCTTTCCACTCTTTCCTGAAAGCTCTTGTCGTGAACATAAAACTAAACAAAAACCATTCAAGCACAGAACAAACAGGAAAAATAACAGAACTACAATTCAACTCAAAGCCACCGCTCTGCATAAAACAAGCAAAGCAGTTTGTTTAAAACAAGAAACTTAACAACAATCATCACCAATGTCGGTTTTTAATTTTAAATTTAATGTAGCACATGATTACACGAAAAAACTGGTAAGCAACGAATCATTGTTTTCTTAATAATCATCATTGAATTAATAATCATCATTGATGATCATTGAATATCAATTGTTTTCTTAATATATTTATTTCAATTTCTTAATATATTAAAATTGAAGAAATCCTATCCTAATTGAAGGAATTTGAAGTTTTTTGAAATTTGAACAATTAAATTTCCGAATTATTTGAGAGTCCAACCCGTATAAGCTGCATTCATGTGTTTAAAAGTACGTAAACAGTAATCACAGACCTTCTTAAACATTTATAAAAGATAAATGCTGATATTGATCTATACCAATGAACGCAATATCATCGCGTTTTCCATTCAGAAGAATAAACAGGTTTTTTTCATCGCATCTCTCTACTTTGAATGTCTGGGAAGTAATTGTGAGGCAGTAGACACCCACACAGTACAGCAATATCGCAGTATCACCAATGAACGAGAATGTCTCAATATTAATGTTTTTATACTAAGCTCTATGTATCTGACATAATGTACGTGACTCAACTAGGTACGGAAAATTGAAAACGGCGAAAATATTGATCTGCATTTGGTTTCAAGATTTTTATTTTCTCTTAAATATTGAGATTTCACTCATCATTGTACAAGCTGTAATAAAAGTGTAAAAAACAAATGTGAAAGACTAGGACTGTTGGAGTGTGTAAGTGAATATTGCTTCAATTTTCATGGAAATATCAAAACCATTATTCCTGTTACCTACCCTTTTAAGTTTTGTTTCTTGGCAGTTTAAGCGAAATCTGCAAAAAAGCCTGCACCCAGTTTTATTCTTTTATTACTTTGTTTGCTGTTGCCAGCAGCGAAAAGAATGCTGAGAATAAGATTTGGATGCCAAGTTCTAATTGCTGCATGTACAACCCTTAAAATATGCCAGGAAAATGTTTCATACCAGCGTACGAGTAAACAAGCCAGCCATTGTAATAATGGGGAAATATGCTTTACAATTTGACCTTGCATAAATTAGGCACTTCAGACATATTAAATGGTTCTTAAAGAGTTCTCAGTCGCTTAGCTAATATTTAAAAAAGAGTTTATTTTATTTTGAAACATTTACATATTTTTAGAACTCAAGACTTTCTGTGCTACAACATGTTGCAATTTAGTTTCCAACGCTCTATTTTTGACTAACAATTATTCTAGAACAATGAAAAAAATTTTTAGGCCAAATTTATTTTCTTGTTTCTTATTATATATTTCATTTCATATACATTTAAATATGGAATTTTATTAAAATATTAATATCTCAGTTACCTTTTAATAAAAACGTTTACTTGAAAACTCTTTGTAATGAGTTTTTAAATTGCTACGTTTCTATAATTTGTTGTTGTAGTATTAGGAAATCACGTTTAGAATATTCACGACTTGCTGAATACAAGAAATCAACAAATCTTTGCAAATTATTACCCTGGTCAATTACCTGAGTTTAAAAAATTCAGCAGCTGTACTTGTACAATCTGACATTAGCTGTCTCGTCTTCCGATATATTTAGAAGCGTGTTCTAAGTATGATTACTAAGTTTACTATTAAGTAAAGTATGAATCAAACCATGAATCTTATAGACCGAAATCATACCAAAACTCTTACGGGTAATTTCAAATGTTGATCAGGTTTATAATGAAAATATATCATTCTCCCATTATGATTATAATGTGACTCCAGGGATAATCTATATTTTTTTTTACCTACTGTTCTCAAAAGTCCTTTAAAATATTTCTGTTGAGCCAATATCTGGTATGAAGATAGGGAAGCCGGTTGTCAAAGCCTTGGATTCGTGATCGAAACCTGAAGAAGGCATGAATCCTCGTTACGTGTGTAGTTTCTATGTGCCATAGAGGCACTTGAACTTCTATCCTTTAGATTGGTTTCGTTTAATTGTCTATCTCAAAGCACTAAGTTTACTAAGGGGAAGAATGCCATCGTAGAGGACTTTGTAAGGGAAACAAACTGCTTCAATAAATGTTGCTAATGTAGAAATCTTCCATGCAGCCAGCCCTTTCGTCTGGAATCGAATATAGTTAGAAACTACCAGTGTTCAGCAATTTTAACTATCGGCCACTGGTGAGCGTGAACTGCTATAGAGGAGAAGATCTCTGAAGAGTATAGTAAGAGCAGAAGGACTGGGTGGCCTTTGGATCCATCTCCTGAGATATTCTTCAGCAAACCTGGAGCTCTTTTATCTCGAGTGTGATTCGTCCCTTCGGTGCTCTTTCGATAATGTTTTCAGTGATAAGACAGCTAAATGATACAAGTTTGATAATATTGCCCGAATGCTTAAGTAGCAAAGTGTCTGTATGCTGAGATAAGCAGCCTTTAAAATTTTGCAGAACATGAAAAAAAAAGTCTAGCGAGAATATCTGTGTGATATGGTATTTACTGCGAACATATATATTTCATTACCAAAATGTTGTTCCGGTTACAGTGAACTATCTTAAGATGATTATTAAAATAGGAACTTTTTTGCAGCAGGAATTCAAGCACTTATTTTAGTCACTGTTTCAACCATTTCCTTTCACTTCACCTCAGTTGTAAAAAGTTTATAAAAGAGAGGTTAAAAAACGAAATTAGAACTGAAAGAAATCAGAATAAATTCACGAATTTCCGATATATTTATCATTATTTTTTAATTTCCATTATACATGCTGCCTTAGATTTTATATTTAAATATATTTAAAAATTATATTATTAAAATTTATGAAGATAATGTATATCAAATTTTTCTATTCTAAAGATTGAACCTTAAATTTGATCAACCTTCCCTTAATTTTGAATCACAAAAATTAAGCTCAATTATCAAGTGAAATTACTGATCAATTGAATCAACTGACACAGTCTGGTGCGAAATTAAGGATAATTTGACATAATTGTTTATTAGGATCATTATTAATTTCGTTTTGAACGAGGAAGTAGCATTTTTACAATTGCGGTGCTTTAGCTACATTTCTAACTTCTCCTCAGTCTAAAATAATCTTTAAAATATGTCGACCTAGAGGATAATGTAATAAATAAGACAACATTTTTACCAACGATGAATCTCGAAAACACACTTTGAAGGAATTTTATCGAGATATTGCTTCCTCGGCGTATTTCGCAAATTTTAGGAAACTTCGGCTTACAAATAAATTCACAAAGTTCGGATATATTTCTCATTATTTTTTTAATTTCCATTATGCATGTTGTCTTAGATTTTATACTTAAATATAATTAATATTTAGCTTAATGAAATTTATGAAGATAATGGATATAAAAATTTTTCTACTCGAAAGTGTGAACTTTAAATTTGAACAAATTGTCCCTTACTTTTAAATCACAGAAATTAAGTTCATTTATTAAGTGAAATCCATAATCTTACACGTATTTAGACATTTGTAGAAGTCTGATAAAAGTTTAAGAAGTCTAGAGTCTAAGAAGAATGATTATTTCGATTACCTGCGAGTAACGTCCTAGAGTTCTCTTGTCGAGATTTAAAAATTAAGCATACTCTCAGCAAATCACAGACGTAAAACTATCATGCTGACACCCCCACCGGGTTTGTCGTGAGAAAACCGTTGATGTTTCTGGCAGGATCTGTACTTAGGCAGTCTCGGGATCAATGGTGTATAATCTGCTTAACAGAACATAAACTTCCGTTCATTCGAAGGATAGTTCAAGCGCGGCAGGAACCATATGGTACTACTATATTAGTATCTGTTGCTTGATAGTGGAGTTAATAACTCGCCATCGTTCTCTTCTACTAAATAAACGTTCTTCGTTGTTGGGCCACATTTTAAGATTTACGTACACGATAATATTTAAATGTTCCGTTAGAAATGTTCTTCTATTTATGCATACGGCCTGGCCAGGTTGTAGATTTTAATTTTTTTGAATTCGACTAAATTATCTTGTGGCTATTTTATATTAATAATTGTTTGAGGGGAAGATAAGTAGCAAAGCAACGATGCAATTGTGCAATAGAATGAAAGATAATGTCTTTTTAAAAATTAAATGAAAGTGTAACAACTGGTTTCACTGCATTGGCTGATAAACATTTTCTATCATTTTCACAGTTTTGGGTTGTTGTTTTAGAGCATGAAGTAAAGAAACAAGAACATACGCCACACCTCTATTTGTTTATGAGCATTCGCAGCCACAATCATATGTTATAGCGTGGTGTAATAGTGTGAAATAAATCAAGCTGGATATATATCAATTGGAAAGATATAATCGCAGTTGAAAGAAACTTTATTTTCCTGGATTGTGTTATAACAGGTGAGGTGGCATGGATAATGCGATATAATTCTTAATCGAAATGACTGTTTCGAAATTTAAATTATCTGATTCTCGAGAAAAACTAACAATCATAAATAAAGGGTTCATGTTTTCTATGAAAGCAAAGGAATCAATTGACCATACAAATGTAGATACACGTTTAAATACGACGGATATTAATCTGTTTACATATAATAATTTTATCGAAATAGGATTCCATCGGTTAAGTGAAAACTGCAAACATTTTATTTACTTTAATTAACCACTTCTTTTATGTTACGCATCTTTCCTGTGTGTTCTCCATTTCCGTTTTTCTGACAGAATGTAAATTTTAGCTGACGAGTATTTAGTGGAGTAGGGAAGAAAGTGTATTTATAGGAAAGTTTTAGACTGTTTAGTGATAGCCTGTTCTGCCCGCTGAAGGCTATGTTACTGCTTTAAATTTTACGTTAGTTGTCGTCTTCAGAGTTGCTGTATTCTTGCCATTAGTGCTTGTCGTACACGTATAGGTTTCAACCCACTTGAGCGCTAGTCATAGCAATATGTAGCCTTCAGAATAACTTAAAGTTTAACTTAGTTTTAACTTGAAATTTCTTTATTTTGTATTACGCCATTGTTTCGTAAGCAAACGAAGTGATTTCTCTTCAAATATATTGAGTTCTTAATAAAAAGGAGCTTTTACATTCTTCTTACGTTTCTCGCTTTATCCAAATATAGCGATAATTTGCTTAGAACGCACTGTAATCTTCCATTACATTACAGAGAAGAAATTGCGGACTAAACATTAGTTTATCATAACAACAAATAGAGGTGCAATATATATATATATATATATATATATATATATATATATATACCTGATTATACAATTCAGAACGATAACATTCAACATGCAGGTAAAGCAAACCTGCAAAACCTCAGGGGCAAGCAATTAATGCATACTTAAAAATAAATACAGCTAAACAATCAGCATAATTCAGCTATTTTTAAAAAGCTAAATTGTTTTATATAATGATAGTTTCCTTCCCCTTTACGTTACTTGCATATCAATTTACCTATAGCTAACTGTTATTTAATTCTGAAATGAGTTGATTTAATATTCAGTAACAGAATTTGGTATTCAGTACGATATTTTTCGATTGGGTATGTGTTTAGTTGCGGGTACCGGGGCAGTAGACCTAATCTAATACAGTTAGTTGTACGATTTTCGATCAGATGATAATATGAAAAGAATGAATAAGTAGAGGGGGGAAGTTCATAGTATTTTGAAGACAGTTCATGTCATAAGCAGCATTAGAGTAAGATTTCGTGAAGACGTCTGTAATTTGGAGCCGGTAGTAACAATTCAGATAGCATTGAAGTCAGTGTAATAACATAAGTGACATGATCGGAACTCTGAGTCACCTCTGCCTACGAACTTGCCGGTAGCAATATTCTTCGTGAAGCAGTCTATGAATTGTAAGTGAAGTAAAGTGCTGAGGTGGATAAAAAAAAGCGTTATACATGGCAAGTGGCTGGGAAGCAAATGGGTGTAGTAAGGTATGCAGTGCACTGCTGAAGTAGTCTTCGTCCGTCGAAGTTATCGATTGGTTTGTGCGAATTTAGAGCAAAGGCATTTTTGTTTGTGTAACACGTCTTTTGATGTCGATCTATGAATTGAAGAGTTAGTGTCTTTAAAATACATTTAACTAGAACTATATTTGTATCCTACAGAAATGATTGACTCAACGGCCTTCATAACGAAACTATCACACTTTGCGAAGAAAAAACAAGAGAAATAGACTCACGGGGGCGTGAGCTACTCAGATTGCATAGATGGATCTTGCTGCAAGCGAACGGTATAAGTCATCCCCCCGTCCCTTTCGACATCGTCATTGAGAGCTTGTCACAACAATGATGGAAGAGGATTATCACGGTCAACTTTGGACAGCGTGGTTCCCTGGAAGGAAGGGCATAGGGTAGTGAGATCCATCGTCGCATGGTGTTGGCGTGAGGGAACAAATCACCCTTAAGGCACAGGGTATCCCGTTGGTCGGATACCAATTTCAGCAGTGGAGTGGAGACCGCAGCCAAAGACGTCAGCGCGAGACGACCAGCAACATCGCATGCAGCAGCAAATGTGGCAGCTGTCTTCTTTTCAATTATGGCGAGCAGACACAAAACTTTCAACAATATGCAGGAAGAGTTACGGCTTGCGCAAGGAACATTGCAGGCGATTGTGCATAGTGATTTGGAAATGAAAAATGTACATGCAAAGTGGGTGGACACCGGACTACGCTTTGCTTGACAACATGGAGGACGCTCTCAATGGTCAACATGTTCAATCTTCTGCTGAATTGCATGCATTTGTCCATATGTGATGCGCGGATACCTCACAGATTGGTTTACCAAAGCCCCTTCGGGACCTCCCAGCCAGATGGCAGAATTGTATTGACATGGGCGGGGATTATTTCCAACTGATGTAATATCAGTTTTTTGTTAAATTGTATTCCGTTCTGCGAAAGACATTTCTTTACGACCTAAATATATTCGCTTCAGGTAGCACCGATCACCTCCACATCAGAACAGCAAGAGGAAATAGGAAAAAAGACAGGGAATTACTATTTGTTACATATCCACCGCTCTGTTTATTATAAGCAAAGCAGTTTGATTTAAAAGCGTCAAGATGACAATAAAATGCTCCGTAATTTGTACGCGATTTTAAACTACATATAGCGCAGGGGTATACGAAAAATGTAGTCTGTAAGAAATAATTAAATTTTTTTTTATAACAAGTTGAACTTCAAGTAGCAAATACAATTTTGAAAATTCATAGCATCATGGAATGGAAAACTGTTTCCGTGACAGATGCACTTCATACAGAAATTGATATTTTTTTTAAAATTTGAATGTCTACATTTCCGAATTTGACATTACAATCGCTATACGCTGCAAACATTTGCTTAAAAGTTAGTAAAGTGTCATGAGACGTTTACTCTTAAGTTAAAAGTGATAAATACAGATGGGTGCTTGACGCATAGTCACCCATTTTCTCCCCACTTTAGATACCGTTTGCCACAGGTTTGGACATTATTATGTTATGCATCCTTGCGGCAAATGTATCATTGAGCCAGATAAATCACGAGATTATAGATATTTTTCGGCAATACATGCATGGATGGATGGATAGCAATGAACGAGAATATCATGCATTTGTTTAAAAACAGTAAGGAAGTACTTGCTGAATTTCCTGCATAACCAAGTCTCAAATTTATTACTTTTATATTAATCTCTACAAGACTGACATAATTTACGTGTACCTTACAGTCACCTTAACAGGGTACTGAACTTAATGTAGACTGTTAAAAAATTTTACCTGCATTTTGTTTTATGGTTTCTTTTTTAAACTTGATATTTTTTTTAAACAACAAGTCTGTAATTGATGTGCACACCTTTTTAATGACGGTTCAATAGACATCAAATATCTTCACACAAACTCTTGTAAAAGAAAATATAATTATGAAAATAAAATATTCTAACAACTATTGTAATGCCAAACCGTATAAATGATTAAATCAGTATCATCAAATCTTTGAATAAGATTTGTATCGCAGTTTGTAGATTTGGAGAAGCAATTAATTTAATGTCAATCATAATAGTGTGAAACTGGCTTCAAAATCACTAACTTCTAAAATAGCAGCAAATTCTTGCCATAAAAATTATCGTCGTAATAATGCTAATTAACGGAAGGAAAATGTATTCGCTGGTTTGCTTAAATACCTCTAGGTTCAAACAACTAGCTTTTAGGATACGTATTTTTTTTTCGTACTGTAAAATGCTGTCTTAACAATGTTTCAGGAACATCAGTAGCCTAGCCCTTAAATTGCTGAACAGTGGTAGTTCCCTCCTGGCCTCGAATCCAGGCGAACGGTCTGGCTGCATAGGCATTTTGGTAACGTGTATACAAGCCAGTTTTGTTTTTCAGAAAGTGCTCCGCGAAGCCGCGCCTTTTCCTTAGACAGACAGCCCTATTGTGCTTCTCGCCGTATTAAAATAAACTAAAAAAACTTGACAGAATTTCGTTTGAGAAAATAATGGCTTACATAATATGGACTGATGCAAATGTTTAATGTGTATAAGATTAGGGAGTTCACTCAACAATTAAGTTTAATTTCTTTGATTCAAAATTTAGGGAAAGGATGATTCAAGTTGTTCTATATTAAGTATAGAATACTATAAGTCATTTACCATAGGTACTACTAAACACCATCAATGTGTAATTGAAAATTCATAACATTTAGTATGTATAAGCCAATATTGAAATGGTACATAGATGTTCAATATCAGTAACTATATTTCAAGAATAATTCATGTGAGCACATGTTATAGCAAGACAAGTATACAAATATAAATGGAGTTGCGTTGTGTCATAAATAATATGCAAAACCCATTCCGTTAATACTACATGGTTTAGTGTAAAAAATAAATTAAAATTAATTACAATACAAGGTAAGTAAAATCAAACTACGTTTATGCATGATGATAAAGAGATTAGGTTACAATACTGATAGCGTCATAATAATCACAGTATTCATTACAATTATTAAGAGGTGGCTGGTTAACATGCTTTGCAGAAGTACCGCTAGAAAGGAAAAAAATCACATACCTTCAATAACAATTATAAGTTGGGCTCCAAACCGTACGGGAATAAAATGAACTATTCACTCTAGACCTTGAAATACAAGAAGAGGGTTCTAGATGGAGGGTTATTGACTTCCTTTCAAAGGCTTTCAGCTTATCTGTTGAAATGAAAAGAAAGGGGTAAGCAAAAAAATAAAATCAACAAAAGATAACATCAAAGACGAGGTCTGGCTCCAATTTTCCATCCAAGGCAACAATTCCATCAGGAAGGTTACGAACGTCTAACTTGCCAGAGGCCATTTTTGCGTGGATCAAGGCTCAGGGCCTCTTATTCAGCAAATCCTCAACTTAGGTGTCCGTCCGATTTCTCTGAAGCTCTCTTGAGTCCACCATGCAGAGGATGGAAGTAGGTAGCATATTTTTCTAATTCAGATAGTCAGAGCGCCGCTGCTACTCTCCTAGCTGTTCAGATGAAGTACACCTGGCGAGATTATCAAAAATTTGGCTAAGTATGATGATCGGAAGAACGCCAAGTATGACAACCTCCAATGGCGTAATATAGAAATCTTCACGGAAAGGGGTTTCCCGACTTCCAGAAGACGCGAACCATCGCGGTTCAACAATGCACTCCGCTGGGTCAACCTCCTTTCTGTTGATGGAAGGGAGAACGCACTAGCCTCGCCCGGGGTGCCACTCCACTCTGGCGAGCACCCTATCCGACGATTTTCACTTCCGTAAACAAACTCCCAGTATAATATTTCTACGCTTGAGATGTCAGAGCAAACAGGGTCCCGTTTACGAAAAAACTCCGGATGGTGAAGAAATCAGCACATGGGTTGAAACGCTTGGCAAAAGAATTTCGGAGTGCAGAAATCTCCAGATAAGGAATTCTAAGAAACGAATTCCCAACCGACAACTTCAGATGTGAAAAATTACAGAACAAGTAAATAGTTCAACACAATATACGAATTTAGTACAGTAAAAATTAAACTATTATTTAACAATTAAGTTCATTAAAAGTGTCAACACCATATAAGTTGTTTCTTCAGCAGAAATTAAGTATACACACTCAATATCCAGATTGAGTTTCAATTAAAATTGATTTACCTTATCACCAGTCAGAAAATATGTATTCGATAAACTTTAATAGAAAGAGGGGTAAAAATTAAGTTACCTTTAATAAAAATAAAAGTATAACGTACGAAAAGTGCAGTAATAAAACTTTGAAATAATTAAAGTTAAGCACTATTAAGAGATAGTGTCTTATACTTAATTATTTCCTAACATAAAAATAAAGTATAGAACAAGCAAAATAAACATTTATGAATACAAAAACGTAAGTGATGCCATTCACAAAAGGGTAATGTTATTTTCAATAGCTCGCTGGCTTTGCCGCAACATCCTCCCCACCCTGGTCAATCTCCAAAGAGATGACCAGCTGCACAGGTCGGGTAATGGAATGTCCATTGGTGCGCAGAATACAACTACGGACTTGTCGCGGTTAAGGATTAGCGCCTCAATACGGACCTTTTTCCAGGTGTTGCGAGGTCTAACATCTTCTTGTGGTAGGACAATGTCCCCTTTACGGATTTTATTTGTTTCAGATGGATTCCGCATTTGATGAAATGTACGCAAGTCCATTAGATATTCCTTTTGCCATCTTTTCCAAAAGGAGTCCATCAAATGTTGACGATTCTTCCACATACGATTTAAATTTGTTTCAGGATTTGTGGGGCTGGAAGTTGTTAATTTCCTTCCTATGAGGAAGTCTGAGGGTGTTAAAGCTTCCTCAGAATCATATTTTATTCCGTATTCATGGACAATCGGTCTACTGTTAAGAGCGGCTTCAATATCACATAATACAGTGATCAAACCAGCGTCATACAAAAGAGCCTTACCTAATGTTTTCCAAAGGCATCGCTTAATTGAGCCTATCATTCTTTCCCACCATCCTTCCCACCAAGCCCCTCGTGGGGCGACTAATTTCCATTTGATGTTGTGGTGGGCATAAAACTGTTGTACCTTGGCAGAGGATATAGTATGCCATAATACTTTGAGCTCTTTCTCCGCAGCGCAGAACGTCGTCACATTATCAGTGTACACTGTATGAGGAAGTAAACGACTACAGACAAAACGTTGTAATGCAAGTAGAAAGACGTCAGTATGCAGATCGGAAACTTATTCTAAGTAGATAGCTCGAGTTGTAGCACATGTAAAGATGACAATGTAAACTTTTGTAATGGAGTTTATTATTTTTTACGTAGATTGGTCCAGCAAAATCAATTCCGGTAGTTTCGAAAGGAGATGATTTTTGAATTCGCTCGGCTGGTAATGGAGCTTCTATCTGTTCACTTCTCTTTTGTTTCAGTACTTTAAATGGAAGGCAAGCCTTTATCACCTTTCTAATGGTTTGCGTTGCTATTAATATCCAATATTCTGAACGAAGCTGAGAAAGTACAATTCGAACACCGAGATGATGCATTCGTAAATGTGTTTGGAGTATCAGTAGTAAAATTATGTAAATGTAAAATGATGAGAATCTTCCAATGATATGGGATGTTTTTCAGCATGAGATAAATCAGAAACTTGTAGTCAACCACCAAGAAGTCTAACGTTGTTCTTGAAAAAAGGGTTAAATTTTTTTATCCTTGATTTCTTAGGGAGTGATTTTTTTGTCAACAGAGCTTCATATTTTGAAGGAAAGGATTCTTTCTGAACGGCTGTGTCCAATAAATACGAGTTCGAGTTAGTTCTGTGGCATGTACCTCACCCACTAACTTTTGTTGTTTCCTACAGTTGTGAATAAAGCGAAGAATCCAAGATGTTACACGTAACAATTCAAAGTAAGAACTGTAGTTTCTAGCCTTTATGATTGGTTGAGTAGATACGATGTGAAGGGTCTAAACCTTTTCTCTCTTTTCTTCTAAGTTATGACTGTAGTCTTTAGAAATAGTATCAGAATGTCAGAATGAGGCCAATATTCTGGAGATTTGACTAACCATGGAGGGCCGTTCCACCAAATTTCCAGGTTTTTTAGTGTTGATGGTGAAACACATCGAGAACGTTTGTCAGCTGGATTGTCTTTGTCAGGGCAATGACTCCATTGTGAAGGATTAGTATAGGAAATAATTTCTGTTACTCTGTTGTTAACAAAAGTTTTCCATTTGTTGGGGGTCACTGCCTATCCACCCTAATGGTCATCTTTAAAGGTAACAATGTACAGAACTGAACCATTTACACTTTCAGATGCGTCACAAAACACATGAATAGCAAAAGGAACATGGGATGAAGTGCCTGTGCATCGAGGAATTTGAAGGGAGCAAATGTCATCAAGTTATTTTACAACTGCATGCCATAAAGTTGATAAATTAGCAGGTAGTAATTCATCACACTTAATTCCAAGAATCCATGTATCTTGGAATAAGATTTTCCCAAGGATAGTAAACGGTGAAAAAAAGTCCTAAGGGATCATAAAAACTAGCAATGCAGCGGTGTAACTATCTCTTTGTAAGTGGTTTGTCTGTAGAAACACAGACGGAAGTCTTGAATGATGTGCTTCAAAGTATCAGAATTTGTATTCCAGCCAATACCTAAGACAGTTGTTTCCGTTTTGTGAGATTCTTCATGTGTTTGTAGTACATTTCTGAGTTTCACAGAGTTTGTAGCGCATTTTTCCATAGGCAATTTCATTAGAGCCATTAAATTCTTGATCTCGGGATATAGCATTATAATGAGTGATTCAGTTTCCATACTAGCAAGAAAGTCATCCATATAGGGAAGTTTATCTATCATTGGTGTGATACAAACCTATGGCGTTTGTATCACATAACACTTGTTATTTATTAAATGTGATACGTTGTATAATGATGAGATTATGAAAGCCACAGATTTTCCAAATAGGATTTAATATATCTCATTAAATCACTTTTTACTGCATTTCGCGCATTTTTTTTCACGCGTAATCCTTGCACAAACATCTTTACTTTGGTAAAACGGTAAAAACTATAAGCACAAAATTTATGAACTGAATTTTGCGTAAAAATAAAGTAAAATTAAATAAGATTGATAGTACGTGATGCTATGAAATAAATAAGGTAAAATTAAACAAGATCTGATAAAAAAAAGTTTTAAATTTAATTAACATTTTCAGGCAGTGATTTTCCAAACTATAATAACATTACAAAACGATCATATTTATTTGATTATACGATCATTAAATTATTAACATTAAAGTGAATTAGTTATTTTAATAATTCATAAAATTCGGAGCATAAAATTTTCTGAGCCTAATGACGGGGAAAAAAAAGTTAAAATAAAATCTAGAAGCAATCAGATTTTATATTACGCCCAAAAGGAACCTTTTTTTAAAGTTTTCTGTGTTACCTATATTTATTGAATATCATATTCTTCGCCCGTAAACCACATACATTTGAAAACAGCATATCTTTAGAATTTCCGCACTGGAGATAAAACTGTTATTTTCTCTACAGTGCTCGCTCTGAACTCGTTGAGTTTGTTAATCAAAAATTCGTTAAAGTTTTACAAAATATGAAATAAAATTAAACAAATTCGAAATTCGGCCGTCCAGATGCCCATGTTCGGGTGGAGGATTACATAATTCAAAATTTGATGGCTCTAGAAACCGTCGTTTTTGTCACAGTGCAAGAAACATACATGTATTCATGCAGATTCTACATTATTTAATTTCTTTACATATAATATAGGGCGATAATATTTGGTAACAACAATTTGCAAGGACACTTATAATAAAACAGTGCAAAATGCCGCTTCGAAACTAGCAGCCTTTCTAGGCTACCGCCGCTTTGGGTTAATAAATTAAATTAACAGTAAATAAAAAAATCTTAAGCAGAACTAAAACTAAATTTAAAAAATAATTACTATAAAATACAAGCAAAATTAATTATTACGGTTAAATACAATTTTAATATTAGAATTAAATGTATAAAAAATAAGATGTCAAACGTGCTTATCACAATGATGTATTTGAAATAAAATTCCTTTACAGAAATCGTGCTATAATACTTATCTATAATTTTAAAAAAGCAGAAAAATTTAGAATTTAAAAAAAAAAACAAACCTTCAAAAATTCGTTTTTAAATATTTTAGTATTTTTTTACAAATTTACACACACAAAAAAAAGCATAAAAATTGCAAGAGAAATTTGTTTGTTTGAATTTTTCTGTTAGTTCAGATTTAAAATATTATTTTCTAAAAGAAGTAGTTACAAATTTCCGTAGAGCATAGGAAAAGCTAAAAAAATATCTAGCCCTGAAAGCATGGAATATCTTTATAATCATTTGGAATGCTAATTATGCTTGATAAATATGCTAAATTTTTAAAAATCAATCTCACTTTCAAAATTAAAAATATGTAGAAATTATTATTTGTGAAATGAGGCTCTACAACTAACTTTTTCTTCACAGTTATACACGCTGCAATAGGCAACCAATGTTAAATTTCTGCGAGTCGTCCCTACTCCTCCGGATGTGATCATGGTGACAGCCGGCAACGCCTCAGACGAGGGAGAAAACCCGTTTGGGTTAGTCTATTTCTTATAAGGTCCATGGTATTCTCCGTGCTAAGCGTAATTTCTATTTTCTCTTAAAAAACAATAATGAATTGTTTAGTATTGTAAATTAACATCAAATTCTTTACTTTAAATTTACATTTCTGACATTTAAGCTTAGGCTTAACTGAAAATAAGTATAATAAATTGTTTATATTTAAAACTACTATGATACAGTAACCAAATTCTACCAATTATTAAAACGATAAAGAACGTCGCAGTCTCTCATATTTGTATTTCATACAGCTTCAGCATTTTATACAAATAAAAAAAAAGATTTTTTTTAAAATTTAAATTAATACTCTGGAACATATCAATTTTATCATATTTACAAATTAACGTTTTGCTACATAACGACATAATCCCTTACATACCAGTAACTAGACAATTTCCATTATTTTCTAAAAATTTTAAATTTCACATTAATGAAAAACAGGTTTTTAAATTCCTGAATCATATCATATTTTCTGTATGCAGGTATACTAGAATTCTACACATTAATAAATAAAAAAATATAATTTCTCACAATGAAAGAAAATATTATTAGAAAAGAAATACTTCAAATTTGGAACACTAAGCAATGCTTCACATACACACGCACATATTATCAAAGAACTCATATTATCAAGTGCAATTACGACAGCAAACACTACGTATTATAATAATGAGGTAAAAGTTACTTATAGTGCGAAAGTTTACCGTTTTGCTACTGTTGAGTAAATCGTCGGGCTATCGATATATATCGCAAGACGGAAAGCATTATAAACATATCAAAACATAAAAATTAAAAATACAATTTAAATGAAAAATGATGTCTTAAATATAATTCACAATTAAAACAACAGTACAAATTTAAAATACACAAACGATACGTTAAACATTGCACATAAAATACGTTACATTACAGCTCGGCTTGACAGATTATCTCATTTTCCCTTGTACACAACGATCCGTATTCACCCGAAAAACATCAAAGAATTGCACAAACTCGGTGTCTATGTACAGATCTATCTATTTTCACCTTAAAAATATCAGAGAATAGCACAACCTCGGCATTGCGCACTACATTCGCTCTGCCCATATACACATCGATCTATTTTCACTTAAAAAATATCCTAGAATTGCACAAACTCGGCACCGCGCACAACCTCGGCATTGCGCACTACATTGGCTCTGCCCATGTACATATCGATCTATTTTCACTTAAAAAATTCCTAGAATTGCGCAAACTCGGCACCGCGCACAACCTCGGCAATGTGCACTACATTGACTCTGTACACATTGATCTATTTTCATTTAAAAAACATCCTAGAATTGCACAAACTCGACACCGCACACAAACTCGGCATTGCGCACTACATTGGCTCTGCCCATGTACACATCGATCTATTTTCACTCAACATCCGAGAATTGCACAACCTCGGCATTGCGCACTACATTGGCTCTGTCCGTGTACACATCGATCTATTTTCACTTTAAAAACATTCGAGAATTTCACAAACATGGCAACGCGCACAACCTCGGCATTGCGCACTACATTGGCTTTGCCCATGTACATAGCGATCTCTTTTAACTTAAAAATTAAGACATTAAATAAACTCTTCATTGCTCATATACTCAGAAGTGCTGCGCGAATAACTCTTTAAATAAGAAGCTATAGCATAGGTATAACTTGTTTTTAAGAAAAGGCATAACAATATTACGTCACAAAAAGACGTGTCCATGCCTAAGACAAGTAAACAACGTATCGACTGGTGCAGCCTATTCTAGGATTGAGCCAATAATTTTAACCATAAATAAGAGGCTATAAAAAGAAAATAAAAACAAAAGTTTACGAGATCCCCCCCCCGGAAAAACAAAAAAAATTAAATTTGAAACCATTAGCCTGTGCAATCATATTTAATGCACAGTTTCCAGAGTGAGGGACGAGGACCCTCACTCCACTCTATGCAATTTAAGTGTCTACATAAAAAACTATTATAATGGTTGATTATGTGTACACTTGTATTGCAATATTACAAATTTATGGACATTTTTTTATACATATTTTAAGAATATTTTTAAACTTTTTTTTTCCTAATTTTAATGTTTGTCCATTCTTTTTACACACTTGCCATTTTTCAGCAATTGTAATTTTGGTTTGGTTTTAATGTTTCTTTTTTTCTACTAAGCAATGAAAACACTCTAAAGGTTATAAGTAAAATTTTCCCAATCTATATCTCTGATTATCTCAAAAAATGCATTGCACAAATCAATTTTCTTTTCATAGCAACTTTTTTCGAACATAAACATAGCCAAGTGGAAAGACGCATCATTTTGCCTATTATATGTTGGGAAACGTGTTTTTACGTGTCTCCAAGTGCTTTCGATTGTATTGGTGTGAGCACCCGTACTTGGATCACCAAAATTTAGTGAATGGTTAACGGTTAAATGTTTAAATTCTACTTTAGTCAACACATCGTGATTATAACCTTTCCAACAATCCGAGATAATACTAGTGCCTGGCTCTATCCATTGTTTAATTAATGCAATTAAAGTTTCTTGACTCCGCTCATGAACAGCCACTAAAACCACCTTTCCCGGAATCACGCTCTACACCCGCAAAAACCCACTGACCTTCGACATAATGCCCTTTGTTGTATTTCCCTTTTACCAAATTTTGATTCGTCTACTTCCACAACTTTGCCTACCCCACCAATTTTATTTGACATCAATTCAACATAATCTAATACTTGTTCATTAACGAACTGACGCCAGTCTGCTAAAGTCGAAAAAGAAAAGCCAAAATCCTCTTCAATATTACAAGACGCCGTACCCTTAATTAATTCCCATGTTAAGAAAAGGATTTCCTGTAAATTGAGCTTACTACAGGCGAATGAAGATCCTCGCCTAATTGATTTTTCAGCCCTACACTTCTTGCATCTCCAAATACTACCATTTGATGACTTTTTCTGATTAACTAACCCGCATGGTATCTTACATTTTTCACAACAAACGTTATCCACAATAAACCACAATCCATCATAAATCCTCTAAAAAGTACATACTCTCTTGTTAATTCATACATAAAATATCTGTTTGGAATGCCTGGCTTTCCCAAACTATTGCGCTTGTTTCAAAACTCCCACCTTAAATTTTCCTTTAAAATCTCCTGATACTAAATACAACATCACTAACAGAAGGTTTAGAGCAAGCCATAACTAAATACAAAAATCTCACCTCCAAAGTAGCCAAAAAATATGTCCAAAATAGTATTTTCCACGGTAACTGAACGTTAAACAATCGCACAACAGATCGTATTTTATTGTCGAGTGTCAAAATGTAGAAATATCTTTATAGCCCGAAAACAGTATTACGAATTGTGATGATGATTATCGTTTTTTATTCTCGAGTGTATTTAAATATTAATTTTAGTAGAATTCTGATTAAAAATGTTGTATTTAGATATTAATTTTAGTAGAATTCTGATTTTAAATGTTGTATTTCCCCGTGCAATGCAGCGCGAGACAAATTTTAAGTGAAATCTATGCCGGAAACGTAAGAATATATTGGCACGTGCATTTAACTTTGAGTAAATGGATATCTCGGTAATTTGTATTGAAATTGAATAAATCTAACTGTCTACTATATCAGCTGTAACCGTAATTTCATCCTCTTGTTTACACTGCGTTTGGCGAATTGTATGGGTTACCACATCATATCATTATCGCCGCACTTGGTGATATTTGTTTAGTTAAAATTCTGGGTGGGCTATACTAAAGCTGTGCTCAAAAATGTTATGTTCACGTCTTTGTGGAATGGGCTAGAAATCAAAACTCTACACAATAAATATCATAAATATTTTACTCTTGCTCCAAAGTACAAACTTGAAACACAATTCACTTATATCTTTAGAACACAGTTACAATAAAAATAATCGCGTGTTGCCACATCTCTGAAACACAAAACTTCATTAATTTAAAAGCTTTATACGAATATCGGTAGCAAGCTCTTTCGGTGAGCAATGGATGGCGTAACAGTATGGCGTAACAGTTAACATAACTAAGTTAAACCTAAATAAAAGGTTTTCTTGGCTAACATTTCATTAAAATAGAAATTAAGTTACAAAAATTTAAGGCTGAATCCTAGGACATGCTGGAGAAATCAAGACGTTCCTTAGTTGTCCTAGGCTTGGACACGCCTTTTTCTAACGTAATTTTGGCTTGGAAACCAGTTACAGTTTACCATAGCTTCATATTTGAAGAAACTTTAAATTATATTTGAACTGAGTAGGAATGTTAGCTGTACAATATTACTGCGCGAGATTTTTTTACTATAAATTTACTTGCTGTCGTTAACATTAAACACAACGATTTAACGTTCAAAACTTAATTATTAAAATTAAATTTACTAAACGATTACAAGAATTCGATGAATAATCTAAATTTATAATTGCACTTGCTCGAAATGCAAAAAAACGAATGCCTCAAAATAATTTTGATAACTTATCATGAATAAATATTTCAATATTTTCAATGAGTACGTCTAATATGACGGATTCCTGCAATAGAGATGAAAAGAGCTTCATCGCATAGAAAGACCGGCGATAAAGTATATACTTCTGTTCCATATTCCACAATAAAATAAATTTCTCTATGCTTTAGTATTATATTAAATAAAGATTCTTGAAATAAAAAACTTTGCTCATCAAAACAAATACATTTTGACTATAGGAAGCATTTTATTTAGAATTTTTAAATGTAAAAAATTAGCTACCCTGTTTTCAGCAATTTAATAATAGGATTTTCAAACAAACAACAGGAACAAATCTTCAGAATATCACTCTGAGGTTGCCCATACCGGCAAAACGCACTTTCTCTCTATTCTTGACGGGTTCACCAGCGGCCGAGCGGTAAAGTCGCTGAACACTGGTAGTTCGGTCCGAGGTTCGAATCCCGCTAACGGTTTGGCTGCATGGGTGTTTTCGTGTTTTTCCTCATGTGTAACGTGTATACGACCCAGTTTCCCTTAGAAAGTCCTCCACGAAGGCATCCCTCCTGTTAGGCAGATAGCCCTCGAGGCTTTGCCGTAATTAAATAACCTAACCTAACCTCTATTCTTGACTCTTGATCTTTATTTTTAGCACAGAAGGGCGTTAGCTCAGAAGGGCTCTAGTCTCGGAACAAGATTATGCGCCGAATCACTGTAATAGGCTATATCAGTATTCAAATTAGCAATTAAATGTATTATCTTCCTTTGTTACATTTAAAGAAATTAAATGATGAAAAATCTGCATAAACGTATGTATTTTGCTCGCATTGTGAAAAACAAAGATACCTAGAGCCATCAAATTTCGTATTGGTTTTTGTGCACTTCGTAACTGGAGGATAAGCGTTATCTGAAAGCGACTTTCCGCCAGTTCTTATTCATATGTACAGCAAAATCTAATGTTACAGTTTACACATGAAAACGTATTTATCGTTTATTACATTTAGAGTCAACAATTGTAGCAATAAAACTGTTCAACTGCCTGTATTCGCACTCAAGCCGTTATTTCAAAGGAAACATTCGAACATTTCATAACAGCACTTATAATATCAATATTAATACACTAAATCAGTAAAACAGTTAAATTTCTTCAAACTTACTTACCGCGAATGCTGACCATTCTCAACACAAATACCTTATATAAGTCACTACTTCTCCTACAATTAATTAGAAAGTCCTCCACGAAGGCATCCTTTCCCTTAGGTAGATAGCCCTAGTGTGCTTTGGCATAATTAAATACACCAAATACTCCTACAATTCAAACTATTCAGATTCAGGTGTGTGCAAAAAAAAAGTTTTGTTTTGCAACAAAATCTAAATTCATAAGTTTCGAAGCAATAAAGGTTTGGATATATTACATGATAATGATGATAATAATAATTGTCATAATAATTGCCTTTCATTCGGGTTGTCGTACGGATACGCGTTTATCGAATATAATTTCAGAGGATAGTAAAATTTTAGTTGGATGTACGTTAGTTATATTGAACTTTATGACATATAACCGCTACAGGTTACTTTAATTTCTATAGCACTGCAGATGTTATTACCGCTGTAGGTTGCTTTTAACTTTATGATATGTACCTTTTTTTATTGTAAAAACTGGTATTTGTTTAATTATTGTGAGAGTTCATTCCTACATATTTTTTCATCAAATGACCATTAAAAAAAGCTTGATGTTCGCGGTTTTCAAGATCCTTGGACGAAATCATATCGATTCCTACAGCCAAAGGATCGTCCTCTATACGTGTGCTATGTCGCGATAGCCTCGTATGTCGCACGTCAGGTTATAAATATACTTTCAAACTAAACATCTGTCCACATTTCAGAATTAGTATGAGAAATGTGAACTTATAAGAAGAGCTATTATTAGATACAAGATATAGGTTACATTTTTTTTTTTTTTTTTGGTCAAACAAATCTAAAAGCAACCGAATATAGTTTCGTAATTGCTCACTGTACTGTTTCCACGGCTGAGGGATGGGGGTGACCATGCCGTTAAATCTGGAAAGAAACCTCATTCTAATGATAAACCTACTCCTATCGGCAGTAATTAACGTTATCTGCGTGAAACGTTCTTCAGACTCCAAGAAATGTTGCAAAGGGAATTCTTTACGGCTCCAGCTGCGCTTCGTGGTGTATTTATTGTTTGTCTATGAAATCCTTGATTTCTTTAAGAATATCAACCGCATGTAAGCCTGTTGAGCTGATGCTTCAGGGCCTATAGCCAAATTTCTAAACATCAATCTCGCGATTGAGTGACTGCAGTAAAAATGCAAAGTATTGGAATTTGTAAAATAAACTTGAAAATTAATACATACTTCACATCAACAATAATCAGATAATAGACTTGCTTAACAGATGTATGTCGCGCTAGAGTTTTCTTTTCAGTCAACGTCATAGAAAAATGTATATTTCAGTGTTTTATAGGCATGCTCATGCTTTGCCAGCAGGATCGCCATTTGCTAGACAAGCTTTATTTACGCGTAGATGAAAAATTTTAGAAAAGTTTTCCTGTCTGCATTTTAATCTCCTTGGCAAAGCATAAGGTGCAGAGATAATTGGAACTGATCTCAGAAACAACGTACTGTCAACTATTGAAGAGCTCAAGGTCGATATCAATGCCAGGATCATTCGGAGCTTCTTCGTCGAAGGCGCCTCGCTTCTGTGACTTTTCACTTTGCGCATTTTCGAATGTTAATAGTTTGTTATCATTCCGTATTGCTTTCATTGCTTATAGCCAGTCAGCAACAGTCCCCATTCGGTTGTTTACTATGCAGTCACCCAGGACAGTTTGGTGTATTTGAGAGGTTGACTATGTCTTCTTGGTGTAACCTGATTAAGAGTTTATAGCTACTTTTGACAACAAAGAATGAAACAAATGGAAGAATTTCGAATCTTGTCGTTGTCTAGGGCAACACCCCCTGCGGGAGGAGGCTAATACCAAGCTGGAGAAAATAGATGTAAAAATGCATAAGGGCATGCAGCCTGAGTTCTTGATGAACACTGAGTCGTTAATAAAGCTCAACTATTGATAAGTGATAATTAGACAATGGTTTAAGGGTCAACTAGAATAGGTGGAACTAAAAAAAGAAGACTATCATTGCACAAGAGCCTTTATTTAGTACGATTGTTTCACAAGCTTTCGAATGGAGTTTTCTATAAAACTGGGAAAAAGAACGGAATTAGAACAAAAAAATAATATTGAACTCTCCTTTGATGAGTTTTTAAAAGTGCAAAACGCAGATGAAATATTTATTTCGGTGAAACGTGATAAAGAAAGAGAAAGAGAAGAGCATGTTTTTTTAATATATCGAAATAAAGCCAGAGGTTTTTTGGAGAAGCAAAATCAAAAATTGTAGATGTAATAGATGCCACGAAACTTAAAACTGGAATCAAGAATGTAAGGAAAAAAATCAGAGGTGGTATACTGTTTGAATGCATGCATCAAATGCACACGAAAACTTTAGGTGTATAAATAAAGTTAAATGCTTTATGAAAAGACGAAATTTAATCACAGTTACCGGCTGAAATAATATAAGATTATTACTTACAATGCTGAAATGACTCGTGATGAGATTGAAGGTGCTATCAAAAGGCAAAATAAAAGTTTTGTGATGGTGCTTTTCAACTTTCGATAAAAGTTAAAAATGGTAAATTGCGTGGCTTTGCTGAAGTGCATCGAGGAAAATATAAACATTTTCTTAAAACTGGAAAATTTAATTTGAAATGGTTAAGAGAATACTTGACTGAAGAATATCGTGAAGAATTTATCTTGACGTGATAAAATATTTTAATGCCAAGGTTATGGACATTTTATCGGAACGAAATCCAATTTTCTCTATATTAGATTAGGATAAAAAGAGCGGGAATATAGGAGTAATTTTTAATGCATGGATTGTAAAAATGCCAATGTTAAATATAAATTGCGTCTTTGCGTAAAAGTCTAATGTCTTGAGAAGATATGCGTCTGCTTTAAAAGATAAATAGACTTCTTAATCAGAAAACCAGATTATGGATCTTAGAATATGGAAACATCTTAAGAAAGATAAAAGCTTTAGAAGTATTCATACTTCTGAAAGAGATCTGAAAGAGATGTTTAAAAATATTTTTGTTAAGTGTGAATGTGAAATATGTTTTTTTACTATTTGATGTTAGCGAATTTGAATGAAAATTAGTAAAATAAAAAATGAGCAGAATTGCATTTTAAACGAAAGAAAAAGTATATTTTGTTGACTATTACGGACTAATTTGTATTTTACTAAATGTAATGAAAAGCGTTTCTTCAAATATATTTGTTATATGAGATGTAAACGTACGATTGCGTAGTATTCTGAGTTTTCTTAGTCAAGATGTACTTGCCTGTTGTGTATTGAACTACTGCATATCAGGTTTATATATTTTGGTAATCCACCAATCCTGAGATCGAACACTCAAACAAATTTCAGTCCCTCCATCTAGATGATGAAATGAACTAGGGAATAACAGACAGTAATCCTGAATCAGATCATGCAACAGCAATGAAGACATGAGGAGTATCACGCAACAGCCATCAAAACAGGGCCAATAGCAATAAAGATAGGAATCGGATAACGAAACAGCAAAAATGACATGAGAAAATAAAATCTGTAAGGAAAGCTGTTAATAAAATCCAATCTCTTATTATTTCGGATTTACATATTAACTGAGAAAAAAATGAAAGAAAATATAGACTTATTCTTCAGCGTATATATATATAGAGAGAGAGCCCTTAAAACGGAAAACTTAAATTTTAAACTCTACGATGCCGAAGATTATAAGAAAGCTACAGGTTGCAGACTCGAAAGGAATATCTATTTACTTTGTTTTTAAACCCAAATCCCTCATAGGAAGGTGCAGTTGTAGTATACTAAACAAGAGGAATAATAATTTTTAAGCAATCTGAAGAGCTTTGTGCTGAATGTGAAATGATACTTGCTCTTTTAACAACTTTTACATGTATAGAGATTAACTATTGTGTTTTCTTATTAGATTACTGAGCGTAGAGCGTACGAGCGGCCGAGCGGTAAAGTCGCTGAACACTGGTAGTTCGGTTTGATGTTCGAGTCCCACGAACGGGCTGGCTGCATGGGCGTTTTGTAGTTTTCCCCATGTGTAACGTGTATACGAGCCAGTTTCCCTTAGAAAGTCCTTAGAAGGCATCCTTCGACTTTGGAAGATAGCCCTAGTGTGCTTAACCATAATTAAATACACACACACACTCTTATTAGATTACTATAATACATATGTTTCAAATATTTATGGAATATTCTGACGAGGGTAGGAAATGAAATGGTCGCAACTCAGTAAATAGAATATTCGCAAGCTTGTCTATCAGCACCATGGAATCTGCTATCAGAACAAATGTTTAGATTTAATAAATAAGCACGTTATATAATTTCTGTTAAATAAAGACCTTAATAGCAATTAATTAAATTACATTAACACAATTTAAATTTACGACACAACACATATAAAACTGCAGAACGATTGAGATTTAGACCTGTTATGGCTTATATTTTTATAAACATTCTTTAAATATTTTCTAATACATTAGTCATGACGTAATCACCATGTAATTACTTTATTTCTTTAGCGTGCTATTTTTCAATTGCTGACTTATAATAACAACCTCTAAGAAATATAGAAAAAAAAAGTAATTTCCTTCAATTTTGCAGACACATATTTATTACTAGTGAAGGAATTTGAACTGAAATTTATAAGAAAAATCTCGAAAAGGTAATTGCACATTATATTGACTATTACAACAAATAGCACTCAAAACTTGACATGCCTTAAAAAGACATGCAATGTTTCCCTTTTTAGCCCTTCCTTCAATCAGGAGGCCTACCTAGATGTTCTCTACACTTTATATCTAATATGAAGTTATTGGTAATAAATTTCTGGACAAACCTCTCAAGGCCTTATGCGCCAAACACAGGAGACATTAACAGGTAACAGGTGACGGAGGACGGGTACGCTTGGTGTCTAGCATAGGTAAGCAGGCATGTGTCCCGCGTCCTCCCCTATTTAGAAGCAACAACTCCCTGGAGCCATAGAAGGCTCCACCGGGAATTTATAATGATTTGAAACATAGAGGTTACAGTCTCATACTGGAGCGGTTTCAGATTTACATTGGTGATATAATAACATAATGCTGTGATTTAACAAAGATGCATATAAATATAAATAAACATAGAAGAGTAACAGAGAGAGAAGGCAGGAGAAAGGATGACAGTAACAAAATGCGGTACTTACAGTACTTACAAGTTCACAAGACTGGAGCAGATACACGATATTTACAGATACGCTGATGCTAGTTATTACAAGTACACAATTCCTACATTAGCAAATACGTAATACAGTTTCTAACACACTAGTATACATGCGCAAATACATGATATTTACAAATATGCTGGCACTAATACTTACAATTGCATGATACTTATTTAAAAAAAAAAAAAAAAAGGAAAATTCGCAATTCAAAAGCAAGTACGCAATTACACATGTACAAATACCCTAATGTAGATACATTAAAAGCAGATACACATTACAGTTACATCGATTATAATATTGTATAGAAATCGTAAATAGGGGGACAATAGCTATGCATGTTGACATTCCTATTATGTAAATAATTATGCTATTATAGAAATGCTGGTGTTGTGGATTATTCTGGTAATACACCGATATAAGTGCTTACAATACAATACTTACAGGTGTCAATACTGGAGTAAATGCATGATTTTTACAGATACACTGATCTTAATATCTACAGGTACACAGTTCTACGGAAGCAAATACACAATAGAATCGAGAATACGCAAATACAAGATATTCACAAATGCGCTGTCACCAGCGCTAACAGGTACATGATACTTACAAAAACAGATTCGCATTACAAACGCAAATACGTAGTTAAGGAGACATTAACACCAAGTCGGGCTATATTACCTGGCTGCTTCTAGAGCGCCTTAACATGATTCACAGCCTCCCTCGGACGACTGTGCCGGCGGGGTGCCAACGCACCGAACAGCTTGCAGAGACTTCTCATGTTCATCGGAACAATCTATCACACTGCGGGCTGCGCGGGGAGTGGTCCCCCCGGCACAGCGCTTAATATCTACATGAGAGCGTCCCCATAGTGAAGGCAACAGACACGACAGTACTAGTACGGTCCCTGCCAAGCCTGCACCTACCATAGGATAGACCTATGGTTCTAGTCCTGTGAAGTCTGATTATATACCCAAAGAGACCGACGCTGTCAGGACACAAGTCTAGCCAGTGGTCTGAGAGAACCCCAGGGCTCCTCCCATAAATGGTCGGTTCCGGAAATTCCCAACAGTCGATCCCCTGGAATCGGTTTGCCCAGCGTCATTAGATTATACGAGCCAGGGCTTGGACCAAGGCATCGTATAGTTTCCAGCGGGGCCACGAGGAGGCTGACGCTGAGCTGTGGGAGACGCAAGCAGGCGAACCTGAAGCCATTCCCACAGCTCCTGCCCATGGATCAAACGTCGGGTTTCCTGCCTTCCTCCACTGCTTACGACAATGTCCCACGCACGGTTCACGTCGCTTACAGTGTTTTCCAGCCGATTCCAGGCATCCGACCCCCGTGTCAGGGAACCGGCAGTTCGGGCTTTGGATCAAACAGCAGGTCTCCTCCCGCTATGCGGTCGGTTCTGGATATTTGTCCTCGGGTCCGAACGCCACCCGCTTAAACCCAGGAGACAATATGAAGTTGCTGATTTAAAGTGCCAATTGAAAGAACTTCACACCTAGAGATAAGAACACATGAACTAAGTCTCACTCGTAAAAAAAAGTATACAATATTCCACTCATCTCTTAAAACAACGATAACCTACTCACCAGTCTTTTTCTACGTTTCGTACGATATAAAAGATTTTTAAAAATCGGTTTTAACAACTTTTAATTTCGTACAAACTCGCTTTGAACAAAACTGCGTTGCTTTTACAAAGCAAAGCGGTGGATGTGTATTGCACTGTAGGCATTCTGAGACTATAAAATTTGAATAGCGTAAAACTTTCGTAGAATATAGGCGTGCGGAAGCCCAAAGTTGAGTTTGAAATTTGTTTTATTATGTTTCGCAGCAATTCAACGAATTTTTGATTAACAAACTAAACTATTTCAAAGCGAGCAATTGCGACACTGTACGAAAAAAACATTTTTATCTCCAGCTCGCGAGACTCTGTATCGGAAATTCTAAAGATATGCTCCTTTTAAAATTATTTTGCGATATTGCTGTTGAACTGAAATTTATGGTTGAAGTGCGAAGATCATATTTAATAAATAATAATAACACAGAAAACGTTAAAAAAAAATTCCTTTCGACGTAATGTAAAATTAGAAAACTTTCAGATTTTTTAATTATTTTTTTTAAATTTTATTTTGCTTTGGTTAGGACACTATTCCGAACTTCCTAGTATACTTGCGAAGAACATGATATTTAATAAATAAAGGTAACACACAATATGTTACAAAAACGCCCCTCTGGACGTAATTTAAAATCTGAATCCTTTCAGATTTTATAGCCGAAAGGAGCGTTAGCTCAGGAGGGTTGTTAGTTTCGTTTTGGCATTTCGCGTCGATTCACTTTCTACGTTGTTTTAATTTTTTATTTATTTTATTTTATTTTATTTTTTTGACTTTTGGTGCTCCAAATGTCAAGTGGACGAATTGAAACGAGTCTTTACTCTTTTTTTTTTTTTTTTTAATTTTAGTGCTTTGAATTAATAACCCTTTACGAGTCCATTTGAATCATTAAAATGAATAATTAATTTGCATTTTCATAATTTTTAGTTTAAAATAGTTCTAAAAAATTTCAACATATTTAACATTTCAATTTACATTTTACTTCATTCTATAATTTATCCTTTTAAATTGGTTTCCTAGGATACTATATTCTATTTTATTCTGATTTGAAATTTAACTTTTATGTATATATATATATAAGATGTATATTTATATTATTAATATTTAACGAAAGAGAAGCAAGTTTATATTGTTTGATAAATGCAAACCTGACCAAACTTATTCAGTCAGTGTACGTATTTTCAGTTTGAAACCGAATATATCGAAACAAACTATTATTCGATGAATTAATGGATTTTGAAATTAAATACAATCTAAATAATTAACTGCTAACCTGCTGACCGCCAGTTTTTTCTTGCCCTTTCGCAGCATAAAACTTTGAAGATGCTACCAAACTTAAGAGAAAATGTTTTTCAAAAACCTTCTTCTTTTAAACAAACAACTGTGCGTTGACTCTTCGGGGCAAAGTGGTGATTATAGAATAATTGTTAGAAGGAGGCGCAGTTAATGTGATACCTTACGCAAACTAGTGGATGAAGGTAAGGTTTTTCCGGTAAAGAATAAGGAAGAGATAACCATGCGTTTGGAATGTATATACATGCATGCACACGCCTTACAGCTTAGTTCTGTACTTGACCGTTCCCGTCAGCGGAATTGTTTTCCTATTTCCATATGTTTATGTGGGTTTGTTCCCTCTTGATGAATTTTCTGCCTTTTCTAAAAGTGCAAACAAATATGCATGATGGCAATCCATCACGCTTTATAAAATGAACGGAATTTTTTCTTAAATTCTAAATTATTTATCGAGAGATTTTTGCATCGAATTAAGTATAAACCTGCAAGGTTTTTCAACTAAAAATATATATACAACTCAGAATATATTGCCCTATAAACTCAGACGAAAAATGGATTTGTTCTGGGGAAATTCGCCTTTGAAGATGGATTTTCTTTAAGCTCCGTGGATAAATTCTTAGTAAGTATACATGACAATTTTCCATGTTACGGTACTATGAATAAGTAGAATAGGTAGTATTCCACAAATTCATGGTCATTCAATGATACACAGACAATATTACATTCATGATATACAGGTCATGATTCCTCAATCGAGAGTAGACTTGCCATTAAAGAAACAGAACTTCTACGGTAAGCAAAATCTTAGTTATCCGGACAGAATTTTAATAAGACACAGAAAGGGCGATTAATCTATATTATATTTAACAGAATATAGTAAATTCATCTAAATTTCTAAACAATTCATATAAATTTTCAATTAAATTAATTTGGGAGCTAAGTTAATTTTTTAAAATTGAGTCAGGATTCAGAAAAAGAAAACCTTTCAAATTAGAAAGCGAAAATTTTGTTCATATTGTTTTCTTTATTTCGATCGGACTCAATGTGAAAGAGAAGATTAGTAGGCAAATATTTAATATGTATTTGGGATTCAGTAATTTGGTTTCAATGGAGGATTTAACAATACTTATATATTTTAGATTCTGAACGTTTAAATTAAGCATATAGAACTAAATTATGCGAATGAAAAATCTTTGGAATCTTAAAGATTTTTTTATTATCAACTGTTACTTTTCATTATCAATGCTGATTTTCTACCTTTGGATTTCCCGTAGAAATAGCTTCATTCTGATAGTTTGTCACGGTAGTTTTTCTTACGTTCCGGCAAAAGAAAGCAAAAATTGAAATGGAATAGAAATATAAAATTTTAATTTATTATTAACCCAAAAGGAAGTTAGCGCAGAAAGGCTATTAAGTCTCGAAGTGGCATTTTACGTGGAATCACTACAAACGGCTCTATCACTTTTCGAATTGTACCACCGAATACTATCGCACTGTATTCTATGTAAAGAAATTAAATAATAAAAAAAGGACGTATGTATTTTTCTCGCAGTGTTAAAGATCAGCGTAACCTAGAGCCATCAAACTTTAGAATAACTTAGTCCTTTACCAAAATATGGGCATCAGGAAGCCCGAATCTTTGAATTTCGGCTTTGTTTTATTATCTTTATCACATTTTTAAACTTTTAACGATTTTTTTATCAAAAAACTCTACGACTTCAAAGCTAACAGTGGCAACACTGTAGGGGGGAAAATTATTTTTATTTCCAGTACATGAGACTGTGTATCGAAAATTCTAAAGATGTGCTGTTTCTAAATATATTTAACTCAAATGTTCTCGAAATTTGTATGCATGTGAATGAAAAAATATATTTTTTAGTGAATTTTTAGGCGCGTTTTTAATTTACGCAAACATAAGCATTTCAGAGCATTTGGGCTAACGTCCCTTTGGATTCATTCATAAAACATTCAAAAACAGCAAATGTTCACAATTTCGGATATACAGTCTCGCCCGCTTTTGAATCCTTGAGCTTAAAAATTCGTTAAAGCTTTACAAAATATGAAATAGACAATAAATGTCAAGTTCCACAGCCGAGCCGAACGACTATATTCAAAATTTGATTACTTTAGCAATCGTTGAATTTTCACAATGCGAGAAACACAAGCTGGTCACTTTATCCTCATACAGTAGTACCTCGGTATACTTCATTATTCAGTTCTGGATCCTTGGGTGTTATACGGCCAACTAAGCGGCGGAGCGGTGAAGACGCTGAACACTGGTAGTTCGATCTCAGGTTTGAGTCCCGCGAACATGGGCGTTCTCACCTTGCGTAACGTGTATACGAGCCATTTCCCTTTGGAAAGTCCTCCACGAAGGCATCCCTCCCCTGAGGAAGATAGACCTCCAGTTCTTTGCTATAATCTAATAAACCAACCAAAAATCATTGTGCGCATACCAAACGAGTTTTTCCAAGAACAAATAAAGGCAAAATAATTAGACCGCTTGGCTTATTAATGGGACCAAATTAATAACCGCTTGTAGAGTCATTAGGCTTGCAGGGCGCTAATATTGGGTGGTTACAATTTGAAAAGGTGAAAGGACAATTATAGTGAATCAAAGTAAAATTCCAAAACAAAATTAGGATTTCTTCTGGCCAAATTACCCCTTTGGAATAATAGAAAATTTTGTTAGCGATTATAGACGCTTTTTACAAGAAATTTAGTGCACTGTATTTTAAAAATTAGCAATTTTTTTATTTAATTTTATTTACCTTCATTTAGAAAACACTGACTGCACTTTTTTAACCCTATTCTCTTAAACCATTAGATTGCAAAATCTAAAAAGAAAAAGTCATCTGCGATTTCCATGGCAACTTAAATTGTTTTTAGTTCTTTTTTATGGCGCTACCACAATACAGAGGTACAACTAAAATATGTCACAAAACGGCATATTTTCCCCCAAAATGTTTTTGTCTTGTTTTTATATTTATATACGATTTTCGTATATCTCGCTCAGGAGCAGTTTTAAATATTAATGCAAATTTTCTATCAAATCATAAAATAAATACGTACCCGGTATATCATTTGAAATGTTCAATCTTGTTTTAAATAGTATTTTCATATAACAAATAAAATTGCTCGTTAACCTTGGAGTTGGAATCACGTCCTGCTACAAATCGGAGTCTCGTGTTCATATTCCGACGAAAACACATTTGATAGACCAGTTTACAACAACTGAACTATCAAACTGTCCAGTTTACTGAAACAACTTATTGATTCAAAAACTATAAATGTAATTTCCGTTAGGATTTTTATGTCTGAAATGACTATATTCGATGGCTATATTTCTACGGAACTGCTAATTTATATATTTCCAAGTACAAACAGAAACAAATTAATCCAAGGAGTAAATACATATTTTCATAACTATACAAAACATTTCTAATTCTTACAGAAGTGCCTTTATCCTTAAAAGTTCTGATGAAATTGCTTGGGATGGGGGTCGTCCAAATAGCTATGTGTTGCATCGTTTGGGAAGGGAAGACACTACAGCCATAAGGCAAAAAATTCCAAGTGGAGGTTACGATCTGGGTGTGGACTGACATTCATCAGAAGGAGCTTGAAAAGAGACGGGGGGATGCAGCAACGGGTAGTGTGGCATTAAATGCCAAGAAAAAAATTTCTTAACATTCTGAAATGTAACTGTTCATAGAAGTCTAAGGCAAACATACTTCAAATTTAATCGAAAACTCGACCCTTTAAAAGAAATGCGTAAAATATTTGCCTTTTATAACAGACCTCAGTTGATTAAAGAAAGTGTGTTGCTCCTGCTACTACCCTGGAAGTTTACAGCCATGGGGGGGGGAGGAAACAAGGAATGATGCCGAGGGGTGGGGCATTTCCACAGAAACTTTGCACTCCTCTCAGCTGGGATGAGGAGGACAAGGGAAGGTTTGGTCATAAACATTTCAGATTTCCACGTGTTGCATCGTTTGTGAGGGGTGGAAGTCTGTAGTGGTAAAGAAAGGTTTCCGAATGGAGGATAGGGGTCTGAAACATTACACTTTCTCCCATTTCACACAAATTTTCAAATCTTTCGTAGTTTATTCGCAAGAAAATAATGCGCAGATGCAAAAATTTATAAATGTATGCACGATTTTTGCTTATTTGAACTTCCCCTTGATTAAGAGTCCACACGAATTATACTATCAAGTTATATATCTTTTTATAACATAAATATTAGTAGTAAAAAATTCAGCATGTATTAGACTATCAGTTGAAAAATAGGCTATCGATCTTAATTTCTCAATACCAAAACTATTCGAATTACTTCCCAATACACTTAATATATGAGAATGTTTCTGATAAGCAACTTAATAATAATCATAGCTTTAAACAGTAAATAGTGCGTTAAAAGATGACATATCATTAATATGAAATACTTCATGCATTTATTTCACTTGTCGCATGTCACACTTGACTTCGGTACGTCACACACAGTGTCAATATCTTCAGCGTTGGTCTAATTTCTTGTCACCAAATTATCGCTCTGTATTATATTTAAAGAAATTAAGAACATCTGAAAGGTTCCAGACTTTAAATTATTACGTCCAAAGGGGCGTCTTTCTAATATTTTGTGTGTTACATTTATTTATTGAATATCGTGTTCTTTGTACTTAAACCATAAAATTCAGTTCAAGAGCAATATCGCAAAATAATATTTTATTGAGCGTATCTTTAGAATTTCCGATACGCAGTTCCGCGCGCTGGAGATAAAAAGGTTTTCTTTTTTTTTTTCTTTTTTCTTTTTTTTTTTTTTTTTTTGTACAACGTTGCCAAATATCGCTTTGAAATCGTTGAGTTTTTTAATCAAATATTCATCGAAGTGTTACAAAATATGAAATCTATAATTTTCAAATTCATTAGGGATTTTCAAGCAATTTTCAAATTCAAATTAGGGCTTCCGGGTGCCCATATTCTATGGAAGATTACGTAAGTCAAATTTTGATAGCTCTAGATTCCGTTGTTTTATCACAATGCGAGAAACATCCATACATTTATGCAGATTCTTCATTATTTAATTTCTTCAGATATAATACAGGGCGATAGTATTGGGTGGCAACGATTTGAAAAGTGATACAGCCTTTTAAAGGCTTCAGCGCAAAACGAAAACGATAGTCCTTCAGGTACAAAGCCCCTTTGGACTAAAAATTTGACTAAATATCCAATTCTACATGAATTTCTCGGAAAGGACTTGCTTGTAAAAATTAATGTTTAATTGTTTTTATTATTTATTTGTAAAATACAAAATTTATTTAAAATTTTTCCCAATTAAATTTTGGATAGACACTCACGGCCTGCTATAGGTATTTCATTGCGAAGAGTGTTACCACTCCTCGCTTTGGAATCGTTAAATTTGTTAATCAACAATTCGTTAAATCTTTACAAAATATGAAGTAGACAATGAAACATAAATATTAATAGATTCCAGATTCGGGATTTCAGGTGTTCATATTCGGATGGAGTATTACGTTATTCAGAATTTGATGGCTTTGATACCGTTGTTACTTCTGAATGCGAGAAACACACCGTGAGAGCAATTTAAAAAGTGTAAAACTTTTAAGTGATTTTTTTCTTGATTTTACATGTTGAGTTTCGAGAGACTGCCACTGCAGAGGTATTTTTTTTTTTCGTATAGTGTTTGCACTGTTCGCTTTCGAATCGTTGAATTTGGTAATTAAAAATTCACACAAAATATGACAATAGGCAATAAAGCGAATTTCATCGCAGTGCTTACTTCGTTTACATAATTTACATAATTTTCGGATAACTTCAATGTAATACAATTGTTCCGTACCTAATTTATAAGGGTTATCGTGGCAGCGCGGTCAAGGAAATGAAAACCGTTTAAGTTGCCATGGAAATTGCAGACGACATTTTATTTTTAGATTTTGGATACTAACAGTTTTGAGAGAATAGAGTTAAAAAGTGCAGCGAGTGTTTTTAAACTGAAAGTAAATAAAGTACTTTTAAAACGCAGTCCACTGAAATATTTTAACAAGCGGCAGCAATTTCTGTGGGATTTTAGTAATACACGAGTTTTTCAGCTGATTATTACTACGAAATTTTTTCTTAAATGAGAACTTATACATTTATCCTTAAAAAAATGTAGTCGTGCAGAAAATAATATAATATTTCGTCTACAAGTTCCAACGAGTTGTTTAAGATGTAAAAATCAGAATTAAAATGTATTGTAGTAGCGTGAAAATTATGAAACTTCTTATTTTAATGATTAAACACAATTAGGTAACCACATGGAGAAACGTAAGAAGCTCACACTGAAACAATTTATCAAAAAGATGTTTATTGTAATATTTCCCGTAGATGTTTCAAGCATTCACATATTTTAGGAAATCTCCAGACTCATATTATATCTGAAAGCAATTATTCGGCAGAATGACAAGTGACATAAAAGAGTTTTTTTTTGCAGGAAAATCCTAAAACGCTGTGTGGTTGGACAAGAAATTCCACAGTAATATTTAGTTGAAAAACTCACGCATTACTAAAATCTCACAGAAATTGCTGCTGATGATTTTAGACATTTGTTAAAAAATTTCAGTGTTTTAAAAGAACGTTATTTACTTTCATTTTGAAAACACTCACGATACTTTTTAACTCTATTCCATCAAACCGTTAGAAACCAAAAGCTAAAAATAAAAAGTCGTCTGCGATTTCCAAGGTAACTTAAATAGTTTTCTTTTTCTTCATCACGCTGCCACAGTAGCGCTTATAATTAGGTACGCAACAATTGCTTTGCATTGAAGTTATCCAAAAATTGTGCTAATTATGTAACTAATGTAAAAATTGTGCTAAAGATATATTGTCGGTCTACTAACAATATTTGTATGAATTTAGAACCGTTTAATAAGCCGAATTTTGGGATTCAATGAAAAAAATTTTAAAATTAGATTAGAACTATTTACCTAAAATGTTGAATTTGAAATTTAAGATCTAAGAAAATTCATAAATATTTATCAAAACAAAACAAAAAAAAAAAAAAAAAATAAAATAAAATAAAAACTGCGATGCAAATTAATATTAGTACTGTAGTATCTTCTCTTAAATCCGATATTTGATAGGTTGATTTAATATATATAGTAGATATATATAACAATTTCTTGTAGGTTCATTAATTTATCTGGTTTACATACGTCAAAACTGATATATTAAACATTACCTGCAAAGTGAAGTTAAAAGTGGACAAGTAATGTTAAAACTAAATAGGAGAAAATTCAAATTAAACTCGGTTATTACACTTCTTAAAATTACTATTAAATATGGATGGTAATTTTAAAAAACACGATAACTCAGTTTAATTTCAATTTTTTCCTATTTAGTTTTTAACATTAATTGACCACTTTTAATTTCAAGAATTGGGAGATAATATTTTAGAACATTAATTATCGCTTTGCAAAATTTTAACTATTTAAGTCCCAAACTTCTTCTTTATATAATAATTGTCAAAAATAACATATAGCAGCTAAATGTTGCAACTTAAAAATTTTTTAATTCCTGTGGAGCGTAAACAAGTTCTGACTCATCATTCTTTATTATAAAAATATAATATGAGTATAAAAGAAAGTATTCGTTCGTAATTCATAGTTTCTTTTTTGTGTGTCACCCTTTGTACATTAAAGTGAGGGACTGAAAAGTTGACCATTGTAGTTGTCGAGGAGAATTGCATGGAGGTAGGAAATAACCTCCTTTCTTACCTCCTTAGAGAATTAAGGAGGGCTTCAATTAATTCCGCGAAGTTGGTATACGATCGGACAAGACATTTTGAAGTGAGCTTGCATAAATGTGCAATAATCCCTTTGGGGAAGGCAAGCGAATGGCAGTGAAAAATAAAATGAGGTTAGTCCTAACCCCCTCCCCCCAGATTTATTATATTTAGGCTGTGTTGAGTTGGCAAAGGCGCGAGTATCCAGGACAGGGTCGTCTGACCTTGTCAGTGACGCCTGGAGTTCCTCGATTGTCCTCTCTCTGATCTTATCTTTACGGTCGTATTCGGATGTACTTAGCTTTCTTTTAACTGTTTGTTTCATTAAATTGTTCCTTATTAATTAATTATAAATATTCTTAAAAGTGGTCTTTAAAATTACTAATATTGTATCAAAAATTAGACAACATTCCAAATAGGATGCAGTAACACGCTTGAATTTGCTGCCCGCAGAAGTTGCCGCCCGGCTTGCTCCCCTCTAGATCCGGGACTGCTTCTGAGAACTGTTTGCAAAGATTTCGTGACAATAAAATTTGCAAAGACCAATAAAATTTGTTGTCAGCATTTCGGCTCCCTCTTTCTTTCTATAAGTTCTTCAAATCCAGGAAAGGGTAATGCGTGGATTTGGTGCATGTGAGAAAAAATTTAAATGTCAAATGTTCTACAAATTCCTTGCCAAACATAAACATTTCCAGTGGTGTTTTGGCTTGATAAGCAGTACATTTGAGTTTCAATTCACTCTTTTCGGTAGATCTTTATCTACCCACTCCACAATTTTCTCAAACTGACACTTAAAATAAAATGTCTAAAATTACTAATTATGAATAAAAAAAAGGCAGTATAAGAAAATATAAGCAATATTCTATAATGTTTACTATGAGAAACTGTACTAACTTCGAAACATGAAATGGCTAACGAAATGGTTGCTACTTCCATTTTCCAAATAGCAGTGCTTTACTTAGTGATGCTATACATCTATGACCGACAGTTGAAAGTACTAATAATATATAATGAATAAACACAGGAATGGAATCTGTTAAGGCATTTACAGAAGAATAAACAAATTTAAACTTTTTTCTACTAGAGTGGACATGATGCAACAAAGGCTTAAGTGAATTAAATTCTTTTTGCGCTCTTATTACATTTTTCTAAATTTTTCGATTCCTAAATTTTTCTATTCCTCTTTTCTTATAACACACAAACAATTTTTTAAATATGAGTGAGCCCTGAGCGCTAAGTTCGGTAAGATCACTAAAGACGGTAATTTGAATGTGTTCAGATCTAGGCAAATGATTTAATTGCAGGGGAGCTTTCGTGGCTTCCCCTCATGTGAACGAAATACGAATTCTTTCCCTTTAAACGTCCTTTACGAGACGCGACTCTTTTAGTCGTATAATTTTCAAGTGCTGTGAACAATTCTAATCTAAATTTTTATGATATAAAATTTCATATAAATTTATTCTACTTGCCGCTTTTATGTACATTATATGTATGAATACAAACCTGCAATTAATATTGAGAATACTATTGATGCAATTGATGTTATAATTAATACTGAAAATAATGTTTAAGCTAAAAATCAGTTTGAACCCTTTTTCATAATAAGGTAACATGCGCCAAAGATTTTGGATTATGGTAAAGCACACAGGGGTTACTTACCTAAAAAAAGAGTTTTTTTAGGGAAACAGGCTGGTAATTCACCATACACTTATGAAAAACCTCGAAACCTCCCATGCAGCCGCAAAGATTTAACATGCTCAACTATCTTAACTCTCGACCGTTACTGGACTTTCTCAGCTTACGAAATATGTATATTAAGTTGATTATTTACATAACAGAAGAACAAAATAAAATGACAGATTATAAATAGTGCATTTTACTGACAAAAAGTTCTTCGAAAAAAAAAATACTGTAAAGAATAAGAACGATGCAGTTAACGGCGGCCGATAAGAAGTGCTGGTGCATATATTTTTTCAGAGAAAATTATTTTGCTCGTATTGTCGAAAAACGAAAAATATTCATAAATTATTTTTTTATAGTTGTTAAAATAGACATGGATTATCTGTTTTACGAGAATATCTTTTTAGAAAATTTTCAAAATGAAATTGGCCTGAATTTGCATTACGCATGGGGAAAATTATAAAGACACCAAGCCGTTAACCTGTTCAGTTGCCAACAACAAATCCAAGACAAATATCACACATCCAGCATTCTTATTCAATCAACTGCAGTGAACTTAAATATTTGTTTGTATATCATTATTAGTATTAAAATAATAAAAATATTTACTCTAATAAAAACTGTTGTTAAAGACATTTTCTTTTGTTAGGGATTTCATGTGAGTAATTAAATCTGCTTTGAAGCAAGACAATTTCTTAAAACTTAATGCTTCAAAAAATTGAATGCTGGGATTCCTAGGAAAGAAATTATCCTCAAAAATATATTCCACAAAAAATTTTGAATTTTATTCTTAAAATGACTTTTTAAATAATAAATAATTTTTATAATTAATAAATATAACGCTTACTTATTTTTTACAAAATGTACAATAATATCCTTTATTTACAAAAATACCATATCCAACAACTATATTGTTAGCTAATAAATAATATAATAATAAACTAATAAATTTGTTTCTTACTAGCTATGTGTCATTTTTCCTTTTCAGCTTTCTGTTATAGGGTAATAATGTTTTTAATCCTTTTTCAGACAAAGTGTACTAGTGTTTCAAGGACAGGAAGGCAAGAATTTTTAAACTCAGTCAATAAATTCATGATCAACTGAAAATTCATGAAGACTATTTCGGGTTAAAATTCCCTTTCAGAATAGAATAGTGTATGTAAAAAAAGTGAAATGCAAATTTTAAATTGATATTATCACCGTTTCAGCCCTTAAATAACTCCTAAATGTTTTGTTTATTGCTTTTAAAAACAGATCAGATGTTTAAAAGTTAATACCGTAATGTTTGTATTAAAAAATCTCGAAATTACTGCTTAAGAAAAAGGCGGAAACCAAAGGCATTATTATTATTTATTTATACCAGGGGCATGTTTAATTTCTTTGAGATCGAGAAGATATTTAAAAAAAATGTTTATGCTATATCCTGAAATCACTTAATTTTTTGTTTTCATAAATCAGATGAAAAATAAGTCACATTTGAAACCCATCCTTTTATATCCTCATAGAAATCTTCATAGATTTCTATGAGGATATAAAAGGATTCTATGAGGATTAAAGGATCAATTTTTATCCTCATAGAAATCTTTTTTTTTCGCCCTTGAAATTAAGACATTCGGTTACCAAATTTTAGCTTCGCAGAATATTTAATTTTACTTGAAAAAGCATATTTGTATACATTTTTACGTATATATTGTTCATTCAAAAAACGAAATCGTTCCAGAAAATAACATCCGTTTTAAAAACTAAGTAAATTTCAGCATTAAATATGCCTGAAATGTTAAAATTTTGAAATGTCCTTAATATTTAACTAGAGTTTATTTAAAAAGCAAGTTTAAAAATCACATCAAGTTAAATTGATTAAATTTGGCAGAAATAATAAAACAGATGTTTTTCAGAATAATTATACAAATATTAGGCTAAATATGTATAAAATATCTGTCTATAAATATCTATAAAATCTAATAAATATCTAAAAATAAAAGAAATTATTTAAAAAAAAATAATATCTGCATGTTAATGAAGAACATAGAAAAATGTTGAAAGAGTTAAAGATTTTTAATTTATGACGAAAACATAGAAAATCAGAAATAGTATCAAATGCAATCGAACTATAAATATTGCTTTTCAAATGTTGCAGGAATCTCACAGAAAGAATGAATATTGCACCAGATATTTTTAATAGGAATTTTATTAATAGCAGTTTAACCAAGCTGCATTGAAATTCATATGATAATCAATGACCCTAACTTATAGTAAACATTAATAATAATTAAAAAAAGAGCGGGTAAATTTTAAAGCCAAGTTGTTTCAAAGTAAGAGGAAAGAAAACTTTTAAGATAGTATTCGCAAGTGAACCCTGCAGCAATCATACGGTCATCACGGAGAAACGAGTCTTTTGCAACTTTCTTCACAGCTCACATTTACGGGTACTAATATTTATGGTAGTAATCCATCTCATTTACAATCGGAACCCTTGATCAAGTGTCCTGGAAGGGGAAAGAACTAACAATAGCAATAGCTGGCATTTTTCAGAGGTTTAGGGTTATTTTCCCGACATTTTAAGGGAAGCTCGGTCCAAAATTAGTGACATTTTTAAAGGTATTCGTAGAAAATCACTCGACAGGCTAAGGGTTAAACAAAAGGAGTTGATAAAGGGTATAACGCCAACTAAGAGCGTTACAATAACTTCTAAGCTCCGGACCTCTGATGGAGATAAGATGGAGAAACTACTGATGGTGTGGATGAGAGAGAAGCAGCTTTAAGGAGGAACCTTAACACAAAGCATCATATGTAAGAAGGCACCAGCGATTTACGGTTATTTGCTAAAGAAGATCCCACACACTTCTCAAACGAGGAATCGGAAGACTCGTTTAAAGCCAGTCGGGGCTGGTTTGACAACTTTAGGAAAAGGACCGGCATTCACTCCATCGTCAGGCATGGTGAGGCAGCAAGTTCGGATGTGAAGGCAGCTGAGGTTTACATCAAAATGTTTTCCGAACTGATAGTAGCCAAAGGATACATCCCCCCATCAAGTCTACAACTGTGACGAGATAGGGCTTTTCTGGAAAAGGATGCCGAATAGAACTTACATAACGGCAGAGGAGAAGGCGATGCCAGGTCACAAACCCATGAAGGATAGATTAAATCTAGCAATTTGCGCCAATGCGAGTGGCGACTGTAAAATCAAGCCTCTGCTAGTATACCATTCGGAAAATCCCAGAGGCTTTAAATCATATAATATTTTAAAAGAAAAACTGCCAGTTATGTGGAGGGCAAATCCGAAGGCGTGGGACACCAGGAGATTCTTTGTAGAGTGTATAAACCTGGTGTTCTGCCCTTCGGTTAAAAAATAACTACAAAAAAACAACCTACCCATGCAAAGCTCTTCTCTTCCTCGACAATGCCCCTACTCACCCACCAAATCTCGAATATGATTTACTCGAAGAGTTCAAGTTTATAAAAGTTCCCTACTTACCACCCAACACCACTCCTATCCTGCAGACCATGGATCAGCAGGTGATTTCTAATTTTAAGAAATTGTACACCAAGCACATTTTTTGGGGCTGCATTGAGGTGACGGAGAACACAAACCTTACCCTTCGAGAGTTCTGGAAAGGCCACTTTAAGATCGTCATATGCCTAAGAATTATTGCTCAGGCTTGGCTGGGTATTACAACGAGGACCTAAACCTCTGCATGGAAGAAGCTGTGGCCTAAGGCTGTAGCTGAAAGGGCCTTCGAAGGATTGGAACCCAAAGTGTCAGTGGTAGAGGAGCTTGTTTCTCTGGGAAAATCCATGAGTCTGGAGGTGGATGAGAGAAATGTGAACGAACTCGTCAATGAACAGTCTCAGGAGCTGACAACCGAGGTGTTACACGATCTGCATTGAAGCAGCGTACGGTGGTTCAACGAAAAATTAGTTTTGAAGAGGAGCCAGAGATGGAGGAGGTTATCCCTACAAGAGATATAAAAGAGATCTTCGGAATAGGGAAGAAAGTTGCAGAGTTCGTGGATAAAAATCACCGCGAAAAAGTTGCAACTATTCGTGCATCGGACGAAACTTGCCTAACTCATTACCTTAACAGGGAGGAAGAAACAAACCTCCTTGGACAGTTTTTTTAAACGATCTGCGGGTGAAAATGAGCAGATCATGACGAAAAAAGCGAAGACCAGTGACAAAAATTAAGCGCTTCCGTAGGCACTTCAGTTTTTCTTTTAATTAGGTTTTTATAGATTATGTATTTCTTATTTATAAATAAATGTTTCTTCTTGTTTTCGAATAAGAAAATACATTTTTCTTATTCAAAAACACTTAACCAAAACAACTGAGGTAGTGTTTTGGAAGCTGGAACGGATTAATGGCATTTCGATTAATTTCAATGGGGAAAATTGCTTTGAGATACGAGCAATTTGACATACGAGCAAGATTACGAAACGAATTAAAATCGTATGTCGAGGTACCACTGTACTTAATTATATTATCGTTAGCAAGCAGATAGTAATAAATAATTTTAAAAGTCTGCTGCTATCAATATATAAATGATGTTGACTAGTATAAATAATTTAGAATTACGCGCCTACATATAAGATGATGTATGTTACTACATATACGTATTAATATATACATATGTAAGTCTGTGCATATATATGAAATCATAATTCTATTTAAACCAGTTAACAGTTAGAATTACTGAACAATCTTGAAAGATTCCCCAAGAACGAAATATGGTATAACAATGAACACTTAGTTTAGAAATTCGATTCTATTTTATATTGTTGTAAAAGTCATTGTAAGAGTGAAAATTCTTCATTCTGCCTTAATGCGATTTTTTGCGTTTAATGTGTTGTTTGGAGATTTTATGATCCCGAATTATATTGATGTGATATATTAATACTACATTTGTAGATATACGTTTTTTGAGAAACGAGTCAAAGCGATTGATTTTTTGTAAGAATTTGGATTTATCCTTATTTTATTGACGTGCACCAGCACTGAATTGAGAATGGCTTGTGCTATGCTTCGATGGATGAGAAAGCGTTCGTAAGTAATGAATATTATGAAAGTTTCAGCATATTTAAATGAATAGTATTAAAAGTATATATTTATTAACATATATCAATAGTTTATGGTAAATTTTTCATTATAAATCTCATGATAGTTTCATTTCTCATTCTATTGCATTTCTATTGCGGTACATAAATTTTTTGGTATACATATTGTAGATTGCATCAGTTTTGCCGCGCAATTTATTCATCAATATGTTACTTGTAGTGTTAATAGAAATTCCATTATTTTTGTATTTTTTTTTTTTTTTTTTTTTGCAATTGTAGTATCTGATTAGGGAATTTATGTTTTATTTCAAGATGTATATGAAGTTGGTTATATCAAGTGTTAAATAAACATTGTTATTCGGGCAATGGCGTCAGCTTTATCCAGATAAATAAATGAATTTCTTATTTCTTAAATACTCAAGATATAAAGACACACTCGGATAGTAGATTCACTGACTTTACGTTTTTTAAGGGTTATATATATACATTAAGGGCGTGTTCAAAAAAAAAAAACCATTGACGGTTAGTCTTGGCGTAATTCGGATTCATACCAAGATTATCCATTTCTCAAGGCAATAATTTTTGTTATTTTTGCTAAACCGTTTACGAAAATACAATTTTCCGAATGCTGAACTCTTATGCATGAAAGGCAGATTTTAAAATATTTGTTTTGCAGTTTGATGCAAAATTCGTATTTTTAAAACACTGATGTATATGTTCTTATTTTAAAACTCTGCCAGTATATAACATTATATAACATTCTTGTGTTATCCCCATTTATAGATGTCGCTTGCTGTACAGCCTGCTGAATACATTTTACTTTCTAGCTATCTACAATTACATCGCGTTGTTTCGGTATGAACAGGGGCGAAGTATTCATCACTTATATACATTTAAAGATAATTAATAATTTTTTCTGATTTAGATATCTATAATATATAGACAGGATTACTGATAAAAAATTTAAGAAAATAGTAAATGAAGAAGTAAATAGAAAAATTTCTTTCAGGTATTGTGAGATGTCAATATAAACTTCATACACTTTACTAGGGGGCTGTTGACAAAGCAAAATCTTTACTATATATATCTACGAGCTCTAGGTATACAGTGTGTTGCTCAAAGTAAACTTCCTGCATTGTGAAGAGTACTACGTGTATGTCGTGATGCGTTCATGCGAAGCTTGTTTCCTCGTATAAGCTCTGCCTCTTCGAACCGAAATTGTCCGTAATCTGCAGCGTCTTGAGTTGTTTATGCAGGCTCTTGAGCTGTTCTGGTATTTCCTGTCGAATCTAACGATGACGCGGAGAGTGCTTACCTTTCCGGAGCACGCAGTGTTTCTTGGTTTTCTGAATGTCTTTTGTGTCTTCTACTAGTTTCTGATACAGTTTGAGCAAGCGAAGTTTCTTGAGTTGCTGCTTGTCTGCTGGAACTCCTATTCGTTTCTTCTTCAGTTTCTTGAATGCGTAACCTTTCTTGTCGCTATGCATGCCTGCTGAGTTTCTAGTTGTATCTTCATTCATTTTTGAAGCATGCAAGTTTCTTGTACTTGCCTGCTGAGTCTCCTAGTGTTTTTTACTTCATTTTTTCTGTAACTCGCTGTAACATTTGTGCTGTCTTCTTGCGTTCAGATATTTTAGTAAATTGAAAAAAAAATATGTAGCTGTAGTAAAGTAACATTGCATCTAAAATACGTTAAATACCTACAGAAGTTTAAACTTCTACTCAGAAAGGAACTATACAATAAAAGAAATTAAATTTTTATTAATAAAATTAGAATAGCATAAAATGCATAGAAACATTTCGTTATGAAGAAAATGTATTCATTCTTTCCAAGCAACCAGCGATTCGTTTTTCTTGCCAAGTCAGGAAACAAAGACTTTTGACACTTCAGGTAATACATTTGAGGTTATGATTTAAATTTATTTTAATATAACAAATTTTCAAAATCTCAGTAAAAGAATTATTTATTAAATTTCAAAATCTCAGTAGCGATAGCATATCGTGTCACGTATATAAAGGTGAAACATAAAAGTTGCCAAAAGCAGCTATTCATTTAAAATACTGATATTAACGAAAGATTTTCGACATACAATGACGTTATATGGAATCACGGGCTTTCTTCAACTTCAGAATATAAACGTAAATAATAATAACAATAAGTTTCAAGTTTGGCAATATTATTTATTTCATATTTTTTTTAACTTAACATTTTCTCTTAAACAAACTCTGCGATTTGAAAGTGAGAAGGGCCAACATATTTCCAAATAAAGCAGTTTGACCTCCAGCGCGCTAGACTTCGGCCTCTTGGAGAAATGAATGCGAAAAATTACCGTTTTCCGAAATTTTATACAATATCTCGAGTGGTAGTCGTAGGAAGATAACAATAGTCGAAAAGTTTTACCAAGAATCTTTGAAATCCGAGGGTACCTCCTTCCAAACTCAACCCCCCCCCCCTTCTAGAGTATATGATGTTATGAAAGAAAAAAAAAAAAAAAAAAAAAAATACAAATAGGCAAAATCCCACATATATTTATACTGTTAATTCCTGTTTAAAATATTCAATTTCCTTTAAAAAATTAAGCGTTATTTAAATAAAAGGAAATTAAATTCAGACATTTTCCCTAGCTTTCAAGCTTTTATTGTATTTTTAAATATTCTTTTTGTCACTGTTAAGCAAGTTTTCAGCGGCGTCATTAGGAGCCGTAGGTCGAAATCATTTAAGAATCATTGCTGTAAATAATGATGCTGATGACTATGATTACTTAAATAGAATATGCGATGACAACGGTTATTTCCAAAGAAACTTCGATCACGTCACTATTGTATATCGCAGTACTCCTGGGCTTGGGGGTGGGTTGGGAATTGTACTACGGTCCTGTAATTAAGCGTTTTAAATGACGTCAAAAAAGTCACTGCTCCAGATATTTTACTAGTAACTGCTGCGTATTGTGATCGAAACCGTTATTTAAATCTTCTGAATAAAATTTGGGATAATTCCTTTTATATCAGAGAATAAGGCAATTTGTAACACGAATTTCAACAAAATTACATGCATCGAATAACAGAATTACTTAAAAGGGAATATCAGTACAACAAATCGCTCTTTGCAGCTTCGCTTTTGTCCGACACTTGTTTTTCAGCTATCGTATCTGCCCATTTCAAGATACCATGAGAAGAACCTTTTTTTTACTGTGTAAATTAATTACATGTATGTTATGTATACATATGGAGATATGTTTTTGAATTAGGAACGCGCCAATTTCATTTAACGGAAACAACCGAGACATTATCTCCAGTCCAATTTAATTTTTCATCTAAATCATTTCTTAACTACAAAAGTTCATATTATTTTTCTTTGCAAAGGAGACTAGGTGTTGCTGGAAACAAATGAAATACCAAACATCATAAATTTATTGAAGTCAACAGCAGAAAAGTGTTAAACAATTAATAGATTACTTCAATGAAATGTAATTGCATTTAAACGTATTAAATTGTTTTCAGCAAATGTAATAATCAAGAAAATAGGAAGATCCGAAGAGATATTGTGCGTTTAATACTTCTTTTTGTTTTCGCTAATTTTTTATACATTTGAGTTAACGTGTAAATCTATGTTTTGGACGCATGGCCCGTTAAGTGAAGAAGTTTGTGGGAAGGCAATTTTTAATCCTGTGCAGAAATTGTGCAAACGATTGATCACTCATCGGTTCAGCATACGTCGCCATCAGGTTGGGAGCCCAGACATTGATTAGTTGGGCTCGACTGGAAATTTGATCAGCCTGGTCAACGGAAGACACCGTTTAAAAATTTTACTTGTTCTTAAATACTTGCTAATTCACTCTTGTAATATGTTTAGATACTTATAATGACAGTTCCTTCACTTTCAATAATATATTTCATAGATTGTTGATTCCTTCACTTTCAATAATATATTTCATAGATTGTTGAAGTGCAGACACACACTTCATATTGTAGAAAAAAGTTTCTCTGGAATTTTTTATGCAAATCCTGGTTATTTTTTCTAAGAATGGAAAGTGATGGAGAGTGCCATTTATAAAGCTTAGGTTTTGCTAGATTTGCAGGTTTTTCGCGCTCGATTTTAAGTGCCTTCTTAAGAATCTCTGGAAATAAAATGGAAACTTTCCATGATTTGTTGCCAATCTAATTGGAGAACAAAATTTATTTTTTATAGGAATACTTCCGGGAAGTAACCGTGGATCAATCTTGTTGTATCTTCCTCGTCCCGTCCTGTTTGTTATTTTATTAAAACGTGTTTCGAATTTTTTTTCCTGATTGCAAGGTTTCATTTGAGATGATAGATGCCAATCAGACCTTTTAATATGGCATCCTGAGCTGCTGGTGACAGAAGCTTCATTTCCTATTATACCTGTATATCCTCATAATGGAATTTAGGCTAATAAGACGAATATTCATTTCCATATTTATTGTTTTTTGAAGATTTTGAATAAGTAAAGATATTTTCTTCGTGGAACATAGCGCTTTTAAAAATCTTTGACAATGTGTAAATATGCTCGCAAACTGTAACTTATTACTTTTGACAAAAAACGTATAAATAATCATTTATTAAATTAATGACTTCAAACATATGAACATATATATTTAATAAAATAAAATATTTCAGCGCAAATAATTATCGACGTATATTTGAAGAAGAAGAAGGAGAAGCAGAAATAAACTACAGCGAACAATTACTCGAAGAATTGGATCCCCAATGTTTAAGATTGCAATACGTGTCGGAGACGTAAGTCTTTTCGGAAAAAATAATAAAACAAAACATAATGTTTCAGGTCCAGTTTAATTATACATTTAATAATTTTTTGACAAAAACGCTGGTCTGGAAAATAATACGTTTTCAGATTTATAATGCGTAATGTTTTTTTCATTCCTTCATTACAAAAATAGATTAAAAATGTTTAAGTTGGAAAATCACATTGTGAAGAATTCAAATTTATTGTAATACCTTTTGATTATGACGAAACTTTATTGCATTAACTAATGAAATATCTAAACAGAAAACTAATATACAAAATACACGTGTTTAAACGGCGAGTTTGCAAAATTTGTGAATGAGAAGTAAGTGTCAAATAGTTGATATAATTAGAGTAACAAAGACAAAAAGGACTTTATGTTTATAAATAATATGCATATATATATGTATGTGAAACAAATTAAGTAAACACTGAAATCCATCCTATACTCTATTCGGAAAAAACTAATATAAATTGTTCTCTTCGCCTGTTTCTGTTAGAATATATATTTCTAGATTTACAGAGATTTATGATATTATTTAGCTCGAGTTTTGAGAATGTACTCATCCAACATAATAAAAATTTCGAGATTCTAACTTTTCATTGCAATTATTTTTTTAATATGTAATATTAAATAATTTTGAATTAATAACAAATTAAAAATTAAAAATTAATTAATTAAAATATATGTTTATATATATCCCCATCACATGATTTCAGTTAAAGATGATGACGTAGCTAATTGGGAATATAAAATTTCCTGAATCAAATATTTCTCTTACTAAACCACAATATTGTCGAACTATGCACATTTTTTCTATCTCTGTCACCGCTGTCACGGCGTCGTGCTACTTTCTTCCTATTCCAACAATATGAGAAATATAAATATTCTAGAAATAGGTAAGTTTAGAATTTCAAATGAATTGTGGCCGCAAATGTGAATTGAAATAAATCTGAATATTTTATCTTATTCATCTGCCAAATTTGCTCTGTATTATAGATCAACATATGCGATCAGAATTCCTAACATTAATTCACACACACACACACACATATACATATATATCTATATACATACGTTTATCGTATATATGTTACGGTGAAACACCGAAATCTGGAGAATGTCGGCTTTCACCGGTGAATGTCAACATTCACATAGTCGCTTGTTATATGTCCGAAATATTTTCCAAATACACTTATTTCTGACTAACACCGGTAAATGTCGACATTCACCATCTACTAATGGTGAATGTTGAACACATAAGAATATTATATTTTGTTCTCCATAATTCGGTCGCGAAAAAACGCACTTGAGACTTAAAATAAGAACTTAAGAATATAAGAACTTGAAACACACTGTACATTCAAAATGAGAAAGGAAAATATTAGAAGTTAAAAACTTACTAAATTACGTGATTCAAATCTTATTTATTGCAACAACTTAAACTATTAGGACAGTTTCAATTGCACAAGAGGGCCTTGCTTTTACAACTGCATTTATTTGTGGAACATTTCCTTTTGCAATGACAGCGTGTACATATACACATCTCTTTTCGACCTACACCAGAACATATCTGTGATTGTCGACATACACCGGTGAGGGTCCGAATGTACAAGAATGTAATGCAATATTCGATCTTTCACCGACGTATTTGGTGAATGTTGACATTCACCGGTGAAAGTAGACATTCTCCAATTTCGGTCTTTCACGGTAACATACCGTGAAAGAAAATATACGATTATATATATATATATATATATATATATATATATATATAATCGTTTATTGCAATGCATGGTCGGAAACGCTTTCCTGGCGCTATAGTGACGAGAGACAACAGAAGAAAAATAGGGTACGAAAATAGGGTAAAGGCGTTTGTTTATTATTCTTAGCGCAGAGGAAACTAAGAAATAAGAACAAAAACAGGGGATCTTCATCAAAGAAAGTATTCGAAAGTTCCTTCGGAAAGTATCCTAAACATGGGTTTGGCAGGGGTAGTCCAGTGCATTGTTCAGCAAGATCACGAGACCTCACTTGCATTACACTTCCTCTCTGGGTACGTCAACACATTAGTGCACGAAACCCCTGTTAGAAGTCACATAGGAACTTGTGGCACATATCGTGACAGATGTTGGGATTTTCCAGAACATCTTATGTTCGATGTGCGAGAGATGTGATACCTGCATCAGGGTGCAAGTCGTAATTTCGAAGACCTTCTTTGAGGTCCATAAGTGTCTAATTTTGTTCCTATTTTTTAATTTCTCTTGTGCTAAGCATAACTGGTGTCCGTTCTTTCTTGAGTTTTGTGTTGTTTGTATCGGCCAGGAAAGTGTTTTTGGCCATGTTTTGCCATTTCATTTTTCGTCGTCGTCGTCTCTCTCATATATGTGCATAATTACTTATGACTCAAGTGTTGCTACTATATGATGAAATTTACAAACACGGTGTTTAAAATGCTACATATTCCCATCCGAAAATATCTTTTTTTTTTCCTCTTGCCCTTCAAATAAGAAATATGTGTCCTTCATTGTAAAATCTCCTGGAATTTTAATTCTTCTTTTTTCGACGTCAATGGAGAAAATATTTCAGTATAGGCAGCTGTCAATAATCAAACATGAAATTGTAAAAGCCATTAAAGTGTAGCCGAAACGCTCAGAAAGGCTTAATTCGCATAAGGATTTAGGAAATATATTTTGAAAGACTTAGCAAATTTTCCTTCAATAAATTTAATGGAACAGGCAAAAGAAATTACAGGGAACAATAAATATAGGAGAAAACAGATATTTCTCATCCTAGTTTGTTTTGATTTGTTTGATTTCTTTCTTTCTTCCTGTATAAATAATTAAAACTTTAAGAATGCAACTGAAGAATGAGAATAAAATTTTCATTTGAAAACAAATGGTGGCAAAAATCCTAGTGCTGCTCTGCTGGACGACGAAATAGACCAGTAATTCGGAATTGTTCCGAATTCGGAGTAACGAGAGAAAATTTGAAACCTGCGCAGCCAGCGTTGCAAAGAGATTGATCTGCAAGAAAGATGACTTAAATGAGAAAACTCGGAGATGATTTAATAATGTGTAAGGTTACCTCTAGTGGGATAATAATAAGAAAATGTTAAAATACAAAATACGTAAGTAAAATATACAAAAATTGAAGAAATTTAAAATATCTGGCATGCGTAAGAAATAGTTACTGATTCAAAAAATAAATGAATCCAAAGCTCCCAAACTTATACTCGTTTAAATACAGGTTTTGCTGATTCCGAAAGAACGTTACGTGTATTTCTTCGAAAATGCTTTTACCATCCTTTGTTTGTAGTTGTTTCATTTTTCATTTCAGTTTCATTTTTCCACCTATTTGGAAATTTTAGCCATTGTTTCCCTCTGTTTTAAGCCACCTGTTTATTATTACTATTATTATTCTTTCAACTTATATAAAAATTAAGTAAGGAAAAGTAAGGCACTGAAACTTTGCAAATTATTACACTCTACGTGAGATTCATGGAGGTCGCTTATTGCATACAAATCACGCCAAATGCTTTAACTTCTCTGCTTGGCTTTAGGTCAGAACAACGAAAGCAACAAATTCGCCCTTTGTAGAAAAACATTCTGTCAGGCAATAAATCTACGGGGAGATTTTTCGCTATGAAACTGAGCCAAAAGTGTTATATAGTATCTAAATATGGAAGTGTTGTACATGTTAAACGTGATCGTCGTTGCATTACTTTCACTTTTTTACTACTGAAATAAAGATATACTGATTATTTTGTAGATTGGAAAACCCTCCTTGTGATCATGAAAAGGAGCAAAAACTAGAGAACGAGAAAGAACTAGAAAAGAAGCGAGAAGCTGAAAAGATGCAAGAACTGAAAAAGAATCAAGAACTGAATAAAAAGGTAGAACAGGAAAAGAAGGAGAAACTGGAAAAGAAGCAAGAACTGAAAAACAAGAAAAAACTGGAAATGACACAAAAACTAGAAAAGAAGCAAGAAATGAAAAAGAAGCAAAAGCTGGAAAAGATAGAAAAACTAGAAAAGAAGCAAGAACCAGAAAAGATACAAGAATTGGAAAAGAAGCAAAAGCTGGAAAAGATACAAAACCTAGAAAAGAAGCAAGAACCAGAAAAGATACAAGAATTGGAAAAGAAGCAAGAGCAGGAAAAGAAGCAAAAATTGGAAAAGAAGCAAGAACTGAAAATGAAACAAGAGCAGAAAAAGAAGAAAAAACTGGAAAAGAAGGAAGAACTGAAAAACAAACAAAAACTGGAAAAGCAACAGAAACTAGAAGAGAAGCAAGAACTGAAAAAGAAGCAAACACTGGAATGGATTCAAAAACTAGAAAAGAAAGAACTGAAAATGGAGAAACAACTGAAAGAGATACAAAAACTAGTAAACAAAGAAGAACTGAAAAGGCAGAAGGAAGTGGACAAAATGCAAAAACTAAAAAACAAAGAAGAACTGAAGAAGAAGAAGAAACTGGAAAAAATGCAAAAAACAACAAACAAAGAAGAACTGAAAAAGAAGAAGAAACTGGAAAAAATGCAAAATCTGGAAAAGAAGCAAGAGCCGGAAAAGATGCCAGAACTGGAAAATATAGACGAGTCAGAAAAGACGCAATACCTGGAAAAGAAGCAAAAAACGGAAGAGAATCCTAATCTGAAAAACAAGCTGGAACCGGAAAAGAACTGTCAAACCCGAAAAGGAAACCGGATGAACTGCGAAAAGAGCCAGAACTCGATAACGACTGTAGAAAGATTGATTTAATGACCAAACGAAGCAAGACCCGGAAAAAAAAATAGAACAAATAAATCATATACCTGCTTCATTTTACCAAAATTTATTATCAACAACATTTTTATTATCAATAACTTTATGGTATTCTTAGTATATGGACGGCGTTTGATAATATTTTGCTCGGTAAGTGTAACTACTGATATATTATTAGCTAGTAATTAGTCATGCTAACTTTAAGATACCAGTATTATTTTAGCAGCAACTAAGTACACTCTTTCGTAGTTCAGATCTATGTTTTCAGTGCCTTTCATGGCTGCCAGGTCTTTCGGTTTAACCTGGGAAGTCCCAGTTTATTGACTTTTTTAACTCATAGCTTTACACCTGAAAGTGTTTTTCAACAATACATTTATGTTGTGCTACTGGCTTTAAATTGTGCAAATATTGCAGAGCTTATATTTCATAATTGAACTCATGAAATTAATTTATAAAAAAAAATTTCATTCATACACCCACTAGTGATATTCTAAATAATCATTCTTTTTAAAATTTGTTTGACCCTGAGCTGTATTATCCTACTGAAGATGTTTATAGAACTTTATATCAAGATTCAAAGAAACGTTCAAAAAGGAATTTTTAACCGCTTTTAATTATGTGTTAATCAGCTTAAGTTGCATTACTAAGATTGTAATTCTAAACAAATTAAAAGCTATTGTAGTATGTACATTAGCTTTTAATTTGCTTTCACCTTGTTTAAATGTAGTTTGACATACTACAGTTTTCGTGTCTACTCAGGATTTTTCTAGTGTAAAAATTCAAGATTAAATATTGAAATGAGCGAAAGAAATAACTTTTAAAATGTGTGTATACATTAAATCAGAATCATAATACAATTAGATAAATAAACTGAATAATATGTTATAAAGCGAATTTATATCAATTTCGATTTCTTTCAAAATAGAGATTCCTTCGCACCTCACAAATCTCACAGAAAATCTAGGTTTGTGATTCGTGAGCTTTAGTTTTTTACACTCATGTTTACACTCATAAGGATAATGCAAAATCAGGCAAAGGAAGAGTTAGAAGCAAAACAAATTTGACTTATTTGTAAAGCTTATTTATTAAACAAAAGCTAAAGAGCAAAAAAATCTGCTTTATGTTTGATATTATTAAAAAAATTAGCGATTTTTTCTCCCTGGAGCAAATTACAAAAAAAATACCTATTTAAAAAAAATCAATATTACATGGTTGGTATGATCGTTAATACATTGTATGTCTCCCAGACGATGCAATACAGTCCGTACAACGCCTAGGCATGCTGAGTATCAAATTATCGATCTGATCTTGGGGAATATTACACCACTCAAAAAGCAATGCTCTCGAAGTTCCGGTAGACATGTAGGAGGAGGTTGACGGGCTGCAACTCTTCGGCCAAGCGTGTCCCTCACGTGCTCTACTGGATTCAAGTCCGGTGAGAATGCTCGCCAGTCTATATAGGTGATATCCTATGATTGAAGGCATTCGCTGACGATGTTTGCACGGTGAGGATGAGCGTTGTCATCCATAAACACAAATTGTGCGCCCATGGCGCCCCGAAACAAACGTACATGTTGTTCCAGAATGTTGTCCCGATAGATTTGGCTTGTCATGGTTCTAGTTTGAACATGCAGGTCAGTTCTGGAACCCAAAATAATTCCACCCTAAACGAGCACTCCTGCACCACCGTAACGTTGTCGTTCAATTATGTTTTCTTGGTGGTAACGGGTCCGTGGAGATCTCCATAGGAAAGTTCGGCGAGAATCAGACTGCAAGCTAATCCTAGACTCGTCGGAAAACATCACACAAACCCACTGTTGCGGTGTCCACAATGCATGCTCTCTACTCCAGCCTAACCGCAGGCGACAGTGAGTTGCAGTGAGACTACAGTTAAGTCGAACGCATCTGACAGGTCTAAGAGCATATAGACCAATCTGCCCTATGCGTCTGTACACGATCTGCCTTGAAATTGTCCTACCAGTGGCTGAAGAGAGCTGACGAGACAGGTCTGAGGCTGTGCTCCGCCGGTTTCTTTTGGCAGTAACTGCAAAATACCGGCCCTCATTGGGCGTTGTAACTCTGGGGCGATCTGTGCTGTAAATTCTACTCACATTACCATCATCTTGGAATCGTTGCCAAAGCCTGGAGATGACACTCTGGGCAATTCCAAGTTCGTCTGATACTTCCAGTTGGGTACGCCCACATTCCAGACGGCCGATAATTCTACCACGTGAAAAATCATCCAAATGCGTCCTTTATGTCATAACTATTCGGTTATTGCACTGAAATGCTTATAGAGTCCTGCAAACAATTTTACTTCTTTGCCTGTATTCCTTATATATTACCTTCTTACACTCTCGTCATTGTGACGTACCATCGGTGTCATCTGGTTACTTCCTGAAATTTTCATATGATTCTTGAAGATTGTGTGTAGTGATTTTACAGGTGATATATTTATTTTAGAGTTCGATTTCCGCTTGACTCCGAATTATCCTTAATTTATGGACATGAGTGTATATTTGGAATTCGGCAGCAATATGATTCACTGTTACGATACAAATTCTTGCTCACAAATTGATTATCTAACTAGAAAATGGTATAATTAAAATAAAATAAAAATTATTAGATGGAAATGTTGGTTTTCTTTGCGTTTATCTGAATGGTATCGTACATATAAACCTGTTGGAGACGTTTTTTTCCCACACATCGAATAGAGACACATAGTCACATAATATAAATAATCTGACTACATTACCATAGTGTAAGATGAAGCTCTACCACATTTCCTATTACTTAAGACTGCGAAAGATTTGTTAAAGCATTACAGGATCATACTCTGAAGGATCTCGCCGTTCTGTTTCATTTTCTGCCCTCGAAAACACATTATCTTAGTACAATAGATTACTTTTGAAGGAATGGATTGTTTGAAAAACTTTGTAACTGTAAGAATTATTCTCTGACGTTATTATTCAAAAAGCGGTTGAGAGCCTAATCTTTTGCTATGCGCTTAATGATATATAAACCCATTTTGAAATGTAAGGCCTACAAACCGAAACGTAATTTTATCTTATTTCTGTACTATTCATTAGAGTTATATACATTCCCATCAATAGATACTGAATGGCTAAATATTCTGGTTACCCAAATCAGTTCTATTAGTTACAAACATTTGTAAACTAATAGAAGGGAAGTTTCAACTCTGTTTGTTACCGTATATTCAAGCGTATAAGACGCACTGTTAAAACAAAATGTAAGATGGAAGTTTATGGGTGTGCGCTGTACGCCAGCTATAAAAATGTTATGTTTAGAAATATGGAAAAAGTGAGCATACGAAAATTAGATTTCTGCGTGTAATTAAATTATTTTTCTTTAAAAGAAAGAACACAATTTATGTACTTAAAAATTTTCGTTATCGGATTCTGTTTCATTTTCACCTTCACATCTGATCCATACTTCCATAGATCCAAGTTCCTCATATTCGGCTTAAGTTATACCTTCAAGCACATCATCGAATTCTGTTTCATTTTCGCCGTCACTTTTTCTCTGATCCACAGATAAATAATCATCTTCCGTTTCATCTACACCGTCAGATATACCCCATATATTAAATGGGTTTAATTTTATTCCGTGCTTTTATTATTTACTGACACTCTATTTATGGACTGGCATGACGTATTTGGTCTCCATTTGTAATTGTTTTTTTCACCTTCACGTTTGTTCGAGTATTCCACTAACGTTTAAAATATTCTATCGATGATCTATTGACATATATGTCTAATATCTGAACTAATGGCAATAATCCGCCTGGATAAACTGTCATATCTGTATAACACTCTTTCAACAACATATTTGTGTTATCCGTTAGATGGAGGCGGAACATGTCCCAAAGTATTGGACTTTCTTGATTATCTGATACAAAAGGAAGCTTTTCCAAATATTTCTTATCCATAGTTTCACAACATTTTTCTTCGCCGATCATTTCTCGTGAATACGGGTGAAAACACTTTCGGGAAACTGCACATTTCGTACGGTCGGCTAAGCAGGAGATCAGTACGGTGAGTTGAGATTTCTCGTTGGCCTATTGTTTCTATGTTAACCGTTATTTTTCTTTCATATCATTGTTTATTTATCTCCTACCGTATCAAAACTACTGGAATGACATAAATATTTGCAACACCTGATAGTAATTAAATTTTTCCATATTTTTAAAAACTCATCAAAGTTTTATCTCTATATTTCCGAAGCCTTTGAAAAAATTTTGCCTTTTTTTCTCGGAGAACTGAATTATTCCGTGAAGTAAATCGAATACACAAACTCAGTTTGCTTTAGAGTTTTCACTTCCATTTTCATTCATTTTTTCTATTTTGAAGGCAAAGAAACGTACGCTGTTTCTTGTTACAGTTAATCCATTCTAGCGATAATGGGGATTTTCTACAATTCAGTTTCCAACACTTTCGCCGACGGTAAACTATTTCATTACTTCTTTATGCAATGCACATTTATTCTTGGCCGCAATAATCATTGCAAAATGTCATGTTTCTTCCACTCGTGTACGAAGCATTCACGAAAACCAAACTGCATGATTTCCATTTTCTTTCGTAAACGGAATGACTTGGCATTTGAAACTTGCATTGTGTTTGTTTCGCTTGGCGAAAGCCATAACTACTGCTGAAGAAAGCACTGGATGAACTGCACTTCACTAAAATCAAATGTGATATCGTTAAGTCTTTGATGTTCAGATCAGAACCACGACTTCAAATCACTACAGAAAGAAGAAACATATGACTCCTAAATCCGCAAATTCACTCTGGTCGAAAGTGCACTCTTATCCAAATCATGTTCCTTATTTCTCGAAACCCTAGAATAACATTCTCTTCCACATCCACAATGAATATAAATCACCTCCTACCTTGCCGAAATATTTCCCTGAATTTCATTTCTCCTCCGCAACACCTTATCGCTTGCCAACCTGCAATGTTTCCGAAATTGACATATTTGCTCATGTTTCCTAAGGTATGAAATAATCAAGAAGAGCTGTTGCGGGATATGATGTTTTTGATATTGCCAAACCATCATGTGTATTTTATTGCTTTCTTTATTTACTAAAGACCTGATGCATTGTAATTAAGCGATATAACAACTTGGTTTATTCTTTCCACGTTTTCCGTTACAAAATGTTCCAAAAAATGTGGTTATGCGTTGTAATTTCATTTATTCAAAACTCAACCTAGTTATATTTATAAAATTTTCAATAGCAAATGAATGTTTCAAGAAAACAGTTTAAACGTTTTGGGTCAAGATACCTTTCACAAAACGTCTAATCCAAGAATTATTTATATGAGAAATTTTTATGTAAAAACAAATTGCGAACATTTTTACGTTTGAAATTTATAGGCATATTCCATGCCAAATTTAGTAAGAGATTTCAGTTTTTTACCAGCTAAAGGAAGTCAAGGACTTCTAGAATAATTTACAAGGTCAAGGAAGAGTTTTGTCTATTGTTAATTGATATTTCCATTTCCAAAAAAGAACGTTAAGCATTAAATTTTGAAAGAGGTCTTTTTATTTTCTTTTGGCACGCTGCATAATGAGTTTATTTCAAAAAAGCTGAAAATAAAAGTACCAGTTATCTACATTTTACTATTTAAATAATAATAAATAACTTACTAATTTAAAATTTATTCATAAACAAGATTTTACTCCCACAAAAGCCGTCTTATCCACTTACGCCATATAGGGCACTTTTCTACTGAATATGCCTTTCGTCCAATAGTACATTCTCTGTCCACAAAATATTCTTTCGCTCTTTATTTGTGCAACCATAGATATACTTCAATTAATAAACTGTTTAAATGACGTAAAGTTTGTCTTTTCGAATATTAAACGGTTAATATTGCACAAAGTACGAAATCTGACTAATTATTTTTTCCTTCAATACCTAGACTTCTGTTTCGGAAATTTCGGTTTTGGTTATAAGAAATAAATCACAAAAAAATTGACTGATGTCCATCGAAATCAGACGGAGATACTTATGTTCAAAATTATTTCATAACGAGTGCAAACTTTTTCCTCATAAAATTATGAGTGTCGGAGAAACATATGAAGAGCTAGGCTTCGTAATTTTTACAAAACAAATGACTTTAAATTTAAAAGTACCAAAGCGCAAACATTTACGTTTTTCAAAACACTTTTGTACTTGGAAGTCATTGCCTACCACAAACGACCAAGATCCGGTCTGAACTTTTGCAGACAGTGCACAGTCATCCGTTTCGAATACCTTTCATTTTGGTAATTTGCGTATGCGGTATAACCTTCTCAAATATTCTCATGCTTGTGACTCAATTGAATTATCATTTTAACTGATATTTTTATGTGATGTGTAACAATAATTTTGTTTATTTTTCAGGATGAAGATTCAGACCTCCTTTGAGAATACCGACTGTAATTTGAATAGCCAGTTTACAATAACAAGCTTAACAGTAACCGACCGTCATAGGGAGACGCCCGAGGCTTAAAGGAACGCGAATCTCTATCAAAGTTGCAACTTGCGTAAATGCAATTTTGACTTTTAAATTCTTTTATTTTCCCTTTCTCGTGTCAAAAATGTTTTTCTCTTCAGTATTTAACTTTAATAACGTTAAACATTAATTTAAATTTTTCTTTTCGCTATTTTTACTTTAAAAAGATTTTAACTTCTTTCATTTTACAAAAGTAATACTTATTTTGAAAACTATAAATATTTCCTTTTGGCTTTTTATTTTAAAAAATTGTTTTTAAATGCTCACTTTATTTATTTTACAGAAATATTATATACTCTTATAAGCTAAATATATTTCTTTTTTGTATTTCCATAAATGACATTTTTTAAAAATATTTTACTCCTTTTTATTAAGGGGTGTTGGAAACCCTATAGCAACAATGTTAAATTGGCCATTTTTGGATTACCTTTTCTGAAAATCTGCTGTTCTTACAGGCTTGAAGGTTTTTACGTAATTAAAGTACATCTATTAGCTCGCGCCCTTTCAATCACGAGGCAGGTTTGTCTATGCACTCGCCATAGTAGGAAAATAATCTCTATCTTTGAAATTTTATCCTCTAATTTATTACACATAACGGTACACATTACACAATAAAACACATATCACTTGTATAGTATACATTCAACTATATACATAATATAAGGCGTGCAAAACATGTTTTAAGTAATCTCTTTCCACACGGCATGGCTGCCGGTCCAATCGCTAAAGTACCAAGTCTCGTATTCACCCCACCAGCCTGCCTCGATCGGTTTTTCCGAGGAATCTGGAATTCTTTTAATACTGTGTCTTTAATCATAATACAGTTATTTAAATCCATTTCATCGATAGTCGCGATTAAACTTTTAACTTTTGTTTTTAAACTCTGAAAAATAATTTTCCCTTCTTCAGAAATTTTATAGAGATTAAACATCACTTCAGCATGATGTAAAAAAAAACGGCCGTTTCTCAGCTTTCGATGGTAGGTCAATCATAATTTCTTTCATTATTTTCAAATGTTTCAATAATAGTTTCCCTTGCTCTTAGAATCTGAAACCCCATCCTCCTCTGATTCCGATACGCTTCCTTCTTTATCTATTTTCCTACGCTCTATTTCTTTAATTTTTATCTCGCTCTCTCTCTAATTGTGTTTCCCTAAATCCCATCTCTTTTAACCGGTTTTTAGCCGCATCTGCCTCCAACTTACACTATTCTAGCTGTAGACCCATTTCCTTTAACTTAATTTAAGTCTGCATGGTTTTTATGACTTCGTCTGATTCTTCTGACACCATATTTCTCCTTTTAAGACCCTTATTAATCTGTGATATTTCCGTTTTACAGCTTTACACATGCAATACAATAATAACACTTGATTTTACAGGCAAACATACATATTTTATTACTACTGAATACTACCATTATTCATTTAGCATACACTATCATTACGGAACACAATAATGAATAATAGATTCTCATATTAAACTTTTAACATACATTTAACCATATATTGTTAAACACATAAATACAAAAAGAAATATGCTAATATTTTAAATTAGCCTGAAAATAAAATGTTTTGAATACTGTGGCATTGCGCCGTAACGCATTTACGCATTCCTGTATTGAAACACATATTAAACGTATTGTTTCAAATGGTTAAACTAATTAATTTTTAATCAACTTATTAACTTCAGTGACTAAAACATTTTGGTAAAACAAGACAACAAACAAGTCCGTTCGACCTTACTTAGTAACCTGAGTAAACAATCAAATGCTTCAGAATCACTTCTGATATCATAATTTTGAACTATTTTAACTTTCATTTAACATGCAATATCTCCTAAATCTTGATAGAAAAAAGAACCATAATTTCTCATTTGCATATAAAATATACTTTTTCAGTGTCTACTGGCTGTAACGCCTGACATTCTAATCATTAACAGACATTCTAATTATTAACAGACATAAAATCAATTTAATTTTCTCAGTTAATATGGTTAATATATAAATTAAGAAGGACTTACTTTTGATCCCGATAGTGGAAATGTCGAACGAAGAGCACAACTTGACGCTGTAAACTTTAATCATGAGCACACTGCACTGGCACGTAACTTGACATGATTACAACACGGTAATTCTAGTTACCCTGATTTAAATTTTCACGATTTCACTACGATGATTAACATTGATGATCATATTTTAGCACATCACGCTTTCACAAATCGGATGAATTTATTCGCACACATGGCCTTAAACGCGCCATTTTCTTTCGCCATAAAAATCTTCTCACATCGTAGATCCATTCGTGAACTATCACCGAATTTCATTTTATAACTTTCAGTAACTTTTTACGACCATATTTATTTATTATTTTCACTATTTAGTGATTTCCTTTTTCACAATCTTATCCTATCCACTGCGTCGTTTTGCACCTCGCGCCGTTTCAACTCCGAGGCGGGTTCGTCTATTTCTCATGCACTCGCCATAATAGGAAAATAATCTCCATCAGCTTTGAAATTTTATCCACTAATTTATTAAACAATACACAATAAAACAAATACCACTACTATACATTTAGCTTAAGTTATCTCTTTGCACACGGCATGAGTGCCGGTCCAACCGCAAAAGTCAAAAGTCTCGTATTCTTCCCACCAGCTTGCCTCCACTCTATTTTCTGGCGTAATTACGTCCCTTCCTTTAACCGTCTTTCGCCCCCCGCAGATAAAATGTTCTGGAAACGTCTTTCACTAAGGGAAGGAACATCACAATACCTAGCTGAGTATCCTGAAACGAGCTTTTAAATCATTTTAAATTTTACAGTATTTTACAGAATATTTTTTTACGCATAGTAAAATTTAGCACTAATTATAATCAAAAGCTCATTTCGGCAAATATTTGGAAACGTAGTAAACAAGGTATAAAAATTTCAGATACCTGTGAGCAGTAGTTCTTGAGAACAGGTACTACATCGAGTATAAAAAAATCACGCTCGGAGAAAAACTCGTTTTTATGTAAAAATTCTCAATTATCAAAGCATTCAATGACAAATTAAAGCTAGATTTTATACAGTTCTAATTTTCATAGAGATTAAAGAATGGTGTTTTAAGAAAGCTAAAATTGTAGAGAATTTGAAAATGCAAATATCAGAAATCCTCATTTTATGAAAGGTTTTGGTTTTCAATACCCCTTCAACAATTCTATTCTTTAAAGTCCTTTCTCTTTTTTCTATTGTGGTAAAACTTGATACAAATTTAATTCTTTGCCTTTTAATTTTTAATTTTATATCCCTTGTCGCATTTTTCTTTAAAGATTAACATTTTGCATTTTGCTTATTATTATTATTATATTAAAATTTTGCAAAATGAACAAATATTAAATAATGAGATGCTCAATTAAAAACAAATGCAGATTTAATGATAAAAGGGAAATTTTTAATGTCTTTACAAACAAGATTTCAAGAGGTTCAAAAGGCCGTTGCCTAAAAAAAAAAAAAAAAAAAAAAAAAAAAAATTCATCGTTTCCGGAAGAAATGAAACTTTAAAAAATATTTTCGTTGTCAGAAAAACAAAACTTTTTGAAACATTACGTTATTCAAACTCTTACGTCACTTCCCGAGTGTCACGTTATCTAAGATGGCATAGGTTTCGGCTACGTACCCTAGCCTCTGGCATCTCCTGAGGGCGGTTGGTTACTACACCTGTACCAACGATAGTGAACTTCCGGTGATATCCTTCTGTCTGTACCTAAATGAAACTGGCTCTTTTTGATGGCACACTAGCGAAACACTAAAAAATCATGATTTAAACGATGAGGATTTAAATAATATAACTGGTATTTAAAGGACGAGGATTTAGATTAACTGCTGCTGATTTTTTATTTAGGTGATCGTGAGTATATGGTTTAGTGATGAAGAGTATGAATAATTGAGTAGGATGATAATAAAACTTTGATTGGGCTTTGTATTTAGGTGAAGCTCTTTTATTTTGACGACGACTTCAATGATGATGATGAAGATGATACATAGGATGGTTTAGAATGACTGATGTGATTTGAGTGATGATGGTTTATCTTATTCTGACGATGATCATGGTGACGCGATATACATGATGGTTAAAATGACGATGTGTATTAAGTGATAATAAATATTTAGATGAATTTGATGGTGACATAGTTTTGACTGATGACGATTTTATACATGATGTGAGTGATTTATAAATTAATTTAGAGGAGTTAGGCAATGGAGACGATGATTAAATGAGGATGAAGAAGATGATGATTTGGTTCATATTGCTTTCTATTTAGGTGATCTGGAGAATTATGATTTATCTATCTCGACGATGATAATGGTGATGATGACATATACGACGGTTTAAACTGATGGTATGATTTCGATGATGATGATTATTTAAATGATGGTTTTGAATTATCTAGTGATAATTTTATAATTTCTTTCTTGGCTATTCAGATAACAGTTTTGATGGTGATTTAGACGGTTGAGGTGATGAAGACGATGGTCAAATGAAAATCATATTGTTGATGGTGGTGATTTAGATGATACTGCTTTTTATTTAGTTGATTTGAGCGATGATGATTTATCTTAATTTGGCGATGTATTCAATGACGATGATGATGATAATATATATATGATGGTTTAACATGAAGATGTATTTTGGGTAGTTATGCTTAGTTAGATGTCTTAGATGATGATTTAAATTTAGCAGATGAAGTTGATTGGATTTAGAAGGAAATTTATACAGATGATGATTTCAATGAGTTAGATATTGATTTAGATGAAGGTTAATTCATTTGATAATGATTATTTATACAATAAGAGGGTCGTCCGAAAAATTACTTTGCCGCAAACCATAAAAAACAAAGTCTTATTACCTGGAAAGACCTATTGCAAAAGATACAGCTATATTTCTGCTACTTCTCAGCATAAGAAACATCGAAACTGTACCAATTGTCATAGCGTCGGTTACGTATTTACATTAGAGTGTCGTAGAAGTCTGTCGCCTGGGAAGGAAGGCAGCCCGTCACAGTTGTCTGCAACATTTCACCTGTGGGAAAGTGTGCCCAGACAAGAAAGTCTTCAGGTGCAATAACACGTGGAAATACTTGACAGCAAGATCGGAGCCATAGGATGGATGGTCAGACATTTCCCAGCTAAACGTCTGCAACATATATTTTGTGGAATTCCCCGTATGCGTCAGATGTTGTCGTAGGACACCACAAAACCAGCACTGAACATCCCATACCATTTGTTCTGAATGGCTCTTCAGATGTTCTCTAGTAAAGCGCAATAAAGATCAGCTTTCACCGGAGCACCACTCGCCAATATAGAATGCCTTTACTATCCCAGAATACCGTGTAGATCAATTTCCGTGCATAGACTGACTGAAGATCGTCCGGCGCGTGGATCCCTGTGACGCCAATCAATCGTGAGTTGCTGGTTTCTGTGTTGAAGTGAGCGACCCACATCTCATCACCTGTAACGATTCTGTTAAATTGCGTTCAATAAACTGATTTATGTATCTGCTGCCTCTAGTTCTTTGTGTTTAAGTTTTGAGTATTCGAAATGGAACTCAAATGCAATCAATTATCTATATAGATTACTTATAAATTCATAAATTTGAATTAAATACATATTTACTTACCAGCCCGAAACTTTCTTAACACGTTGAGCGGGGCGCCGGTCTCTGGGGACCGACAGTGAACTTTCCGTGTGGCCGGCGTGGATCCCTGGGGACCGGCACTGCAATTTTCGTTTGCCTGGCGTCGTTCCACGGGACCGACAGTATAAGTTAAAAAATAAATATAGTCTCAATGAAATGTGATCAAATTTAGCTTTAATGAAATGTATTGAAACATTCTAAACAAAAATACGGCTTAGCTTTAGGGCTTAGCTCGCTGCGGGCTGAACGGAAAGGACAGCTAATTCGGCGCCGAACTCAACGTGTTAATTGGAAAGCCACCGCTCGGCCTTAAAAAGGCAAAGCAGTTTGATTTAAATAACTCTTGATAACACTATTCCATAACGTTCTTTGCACGTTAAAGTACATATAGCACTGTATAATGTTGCGTGGCCCCAACTTGTCAACAACTATGGTAGTGACTGCTATGAACTGTAAATTACACAAACTCGTAAGAAGGGATTTTAAAGCCCTTTTTATTCCACTTTATAAATAACAGCTGCGTTCACTTGACGCTCACAAACTACGCCGACCCGGCGGTTTAACAAAATAGAAATGTGAAACTAAAAATAAATGACAGGATGAATAAATAACTACATCACTACCTACGAGGCTCTTAAATAGTAACTAACTTAACCGCGTTCTAAGATGCAGCTCAGATTCTGCAAGCTTACTGAATAAGAAGTTTAAAGATTCAACGAACTGCCGAGATAGGCACGCAGGCCGAAACGCGCGGTTCTTAAATTTCTACCTAGCAACCATCACGTTCACGATTCAATAGCACACATACAAACTCGTATCCCTTCTATTTAAACTCAACTTACTTCTGCTAAAATTTGAATATACTGCGCGTTCGACAACAATTTACATACTCTGGCATTGGCAATTCTAGGGAAAAGTAAAGGCTTGACAGGAAAGATAGCTTAAACTTAAAATAAATGCTAGTTAAAATAAATATAAACCCTGCAAGTGTACAAGGAAACTAGTGATTAACAAATTTATTTAATATTTTTCATATAATAAGTATAATTTCAAACTCTAAACATAATTATAAAAATCCATGACATCATCGAATTGGGACATGTTTAGATGTCAGATATATCTCGTAAAGAAATCTGAAATTTTTTGAAATTTAACAACTAATTTTTCGAAGTATTTGACAGTCCAATCTGTATAAGTTTCATTTATTTGCTTAAATATTTGTTAAGTGTTATCACAGATTTTCATAAAAAAGGGTGTGAGAGATAAATGATAAAATTGATGGATAGAAATGAAGGAAATATAATGCATTTGTTCAGAAATATAAACGTAGTATTTGTCAGATTTCTTGCACAGCCAAGATATAATTGTTTTGTTAAATTCTTTTTTTCAGATTTAATTTTTTAAATTAATTTCTCAAAGTTTGTCATAATTTATGTGACTCAACTAGGTACGGAAAATGGATTCGGAATGTAAAAGAAATACCTAACAAGGATTGTAAAGCCAAAGGCATATAATTAGTCTCCTCTGTATGCTCAGATCATTCAATATGATTTCTCTCACAGCTTATAGATTTTCAGATGAGTTACTCACGTTCGTTTTTAATGGTAATCAAAATAATGTAAAACTGCAATTAAAAAGATTAAAATTTCGACAAATTGACTAAATGAAAAATATATTCGCTGGTCGCTTAAGATTGCTTCAAACGGTATCTAGTTCCGAATTGCAAGACGGGTATTCCACACACAGATAATCGAGAATATAGTATAACATTCTACAACAAAATAATGCAAAATCCGTGCTTTTTTCATATAATGCATTCATGCTGTCAGATTTAATAGGTCTAATCTTATAATATTATTGTAAAATTACTGCCAGTAGAAATCATTCCTTGAAAATTAAGGTCCCTTGGCACCTTCTTGATGCGTAATTTCAAATGGATAATTCAAACGTGGCCAAAGGAGAAATATTAAAATTTTCAAAACATCGTGTTTACGGTTTTTTGTTCTTTTAAATACGTAGATTTACCACTGTTAACTAATATTATGATACAATAATATATTAATAATTAGTCAAATGAAATTTAGGTGACTTACTTTCAACCAGTTGGTATTTTTAAAGCTGTGTTTGAGCAAAAACAGAATATTGTTTATTTAAGCGATAGTACACATCATACAGTAACATTTAATTATTGTACATTGTTTTTTATCATTACTTACGAGCTGAAGATTCGACTTTTAATAATCCGTATTGGTATTTTTTATGCTACTAAAATGTCTTTTTATATAAATAATGGAAATTACAATTGGGATGATGAGTTCCATAAAAGTACCAGTATTCTGCAATCTTAACTACATGACCAATGGTGCCCCAAACATACAAGAAACAAACAGATATTTACAAGTAGGAATGATTTCCGAAACATTTGCTTGAACAAAATTCAAGTGAAAATCAAAACAAAAGGGTCGAATCAAAATGTTAATGTTTCATAAAAATGTGCAGGATAATGTTAGATGTAAAGCCTGTTTTCGTTTCTCTGGCAGACGTACTAGGATGTTTCATAAATGAAAGTTTTTTCTTTTGGTGGGATAGTGGCTGTGGCCTATACATCGAACATTCATTGCTGGACAGGGCCCACCAGCGGCCGAGCGGTAAAGTCGCTGAACACTGGTAGTTCGGTCCGAGGTTCGAATTATGGTATAGGGCGGTATTGGATATCACTCTCGCACTCCTCTAATACGCATTGCCGGTACTTTAAACAGCCAGCGCTACTTCTTCGAGGTGTTGGAGCCAGTTGTCCTTCCTTACCTTCAGGGCTTGCCCACAGCCATATTTCAACAGGATAATGCGCGACCACACGTAGCACGCATTGTCCAAGGATTCTTCGTCAATCGCCAGATTGAATTGCTTCCCTGGCCGGCTCGCTCTCCGGATCTTTCGCCGATAGAAAACATGTTGTCCATGGTTGCTGAACGATTGGCCCAGATTTCATCCCAAGCTGCCACACCAGATCATCTTTGGCAACGTGCGGACGTTGCTTGGTCTGCTGTACCCCAAGAACGTATCCAAAGTCTCTTTGAATCAGTGCCGAGGCGTGTGGCAGCGGTGATCTCCAACAAAGGCGGCTACTCTGGCTACTGATTCTGGAAAGAACCACACTTCACAGAAGTCTATAAATTTAATCATTTGATACTTGGTCAACATGTTATCTACTAAATAAATTTTATTGTGATATCTCATGTCTTTCTTGGTGTTGCAATTTGGATGGCCAGCAGTGTATATATACATAGTTCTAGATACTGTTAAATTTTACTTAGTGAAAAATTTTCTGAAGTATTTCAGTTGAAGGAAGTGGATAGTAATTAAAACGTCTTTTCAGACAATAATAGATTTTAAATTTTAAGCAAATGTAAGCGTAGTGTTTAAGTTACTACAAAAAAATGTATAATCATCATTTTGTGTCTTAAAAAAAAATTGGATTATTATAGAAGACAGTGACTTTACTGAAATTGTTGAGGAACCTTACTTAACCAAATAAATATACCTACATTCAATGATCGTATTTAGAAGGCTCTTCGTAAGCTATTACAAAATATTTATATTTTTAATAAAGACAGATTGGGCATTCTACTCACATACTGTATTTGTACATGTTTTAATGATACACCAAATACAGTTATTTACATATTATTCCAGTTTTCCAGAAATCTCGTAAGTTTCACATTTATCAGCATTATACAGGACGCATAAAAAAGATTTCACCACTAAATATCTCTTGAATAATTGGTCGTAAATATATGTTTCCAGTTAATAAAATAAATCAAGCATGGGATGCTTTTAAACTATAGTGGTCACAAATCATCTTTACAAAAATGTGCAAAATTTGAATTGTTATTCATAATTCTGTAGAGAAATAGATCTGTACAGGAAGACTTTACACAAAAAACAAACAAACAAACAAACAAACAAAAAAAAAAAAATCTGAAATGTTTCAGATTTTAAATTACGTCTAAAGGGGCGTTTTTTAACATTTTGTGTGTTACCTTTCTTTATTAAATATCATGTTCCTCGCACTTAAGGTCCAGTGCAACAGGACGCATAAGGTCCAGTGCAAAGGTCGCATAAGGTCCAGTGCAACAGCAATATCGCAAAATAGTTTTAAAACGAGCATATCTTTTGAATTTCCGATACAGAGACTCACGCACTGGAGATAAACATGTTTTTTCTGCACAACGTTGCCATTGCTCGCTTTGAAATCCTTGAGTTTGTTAATCAAAAATTCGTCAAAGTTTTAAAAAATAGGAAATCGATCATAAAACAAATTCTAAATTTCAAATTCGGTCTTCCACATGCCCATATTCGTAGGAAGATTACGTCGCTCAAAATTCGATGCCTCTATGTACCGTTGTTTTATCACAATGCGAGAAATATACACACATTTATTCAGATTTTTCATTATTTAATTTCTTCAAATATAATGCAGGACTCTAACATTTATTGGCAACAGTTTGAAAAGTTAAACGGACATTTATAGTGATTAAACGCAAAATCGCAAAACGAAAAAATAGTCCTTCAGGTTCAAAGCCCCTTTGGACTTAAAAAAAAAAAAAAAAAAAAAAAAAAAAAAAACTGAAAGATTTCCGATTTTAAAATTTTTTATTTTTTCTGATACGTCCAAAGGGGCGTTTTTTTTAACATTTTATCTGTTACCTTTATTTATTAAATGTCACACGTTCGTCGCACTTAAACCATAAAATTCAGTTCAAGAGCAATATCGCAAAATGGTTATAAATTGACCCTATTTTTAGAATTTCCGACACAAAGTCTCACGCGCTAGAGATAAAAATGTTTTTTTGAGCAACGTTGCCATTCCTCGCTTTGAAGTCCTTGAGATTGTTAATCAGAAATTCATTAATGTTTTTCAAAATATGAAATCGATGATAAGACAAATTCCGAATTTCAAATTTGGTCTTCCACATGCCCATATTCGTAGGAGAATTACGTCATTCAAAATTCAATGTACCGTTGTTTTATCACAATGCGACAAATATGCATACATTTATGCAGATTTTTCATTATTTAATTTCTTCAAATATAATGCAGGACTCTAACATTTTGTGGCAACAGTTTGAAAAGTGAACCGACATTTATGAGTCCGACGCAAAATGCCAAAACGAAACTAATAGTCCTTCGGGATTCAAATCCCTTTGGACTAAAAAGGAAACTTGCAAGTGATAAAGCAAACAAAAGACGGAATAAATGCAAACGTGAAACTGTTGAATGTTTTGATACTGGTGGACAATCCAAATGCTGATGTTTCACACCATTCTGATATAGATGTGTTACTACATTCTGATTGTGCTGACACACAAGTGTATAATTTTAAACAATAGTAATAGGACTGAACAGAAGTTGTGTTTCTTCAGTAACACTGGAAATAATGATGATTTAGTGAAATCATTTACTGAAAGAACTTAGGTGTCAGTATTGAAATAAAAATGAACTAAAAGTAAATAAATAATGATAATTTTGGTTATTCTTCAAAGCTACAGATAATGTGTAATTCATGAAATGAACTTTATGGCTCAACATATTCAAGTCCACGACTGGCTGAACAGCGGCGTTTTCAGATAAAGAAAAACATGGTTGAAGCTTTTCTAAATATTGGTAGAGGACATTCTGCTATCTAACAGTTTTCAATGTCTGTTGGTATGAAAACAATGGACGGGAAAACTTTCGATAAATGTGTTGTGCAGCTTGTAAAGTATAAAAGTATAAAGAGTATAAAAGAGAAAGTTTTTGAGCTGTCGAGGAAATCAGTGAGGAAACAACATGAAATTCTATATGAATGATAAAATTATATATGAAAATGAAATTATATATGTTTTGAATTATATATGTTTTGAATTATATATGTTTTGAATTATATATGTTTGAATAAATTATGTATGTTTTTAATTAGTCATGTTTAGCCTGATATATTAAAGTATTTTCAAAGCAATGTGATTCTGAATATCAAAATGTGCATAAAATTGAATATCAAGTTATTTAACTCTGCTTTGACCTATGTTTAAATTTTTATGCTACTTATCTATAATCTCTTCAACTGTAAAGTTTTTCTACCATCGAACAATCACATTTTGATATACTTTCCAAAATAATTAAAATATTATGTTTTATGCATTTAGTTTTTTTTTCCATAAATATTAAAATATATTCAAATTGATGTCATTATCAAGTATAAAAAGTCGCATAAAATTGAGTAAATATATAGTTTATTACCACAAAATCTATTGCTAGGTCATTAGAAATATGATTAGCACAGCCAATAGAATTCAAGGAATTGTGTCTGCATTTATGCCATATATACCATGAAACGACACTCCAGTGTCGATAATATACTCACCTTTCATAGATGGATACCACCTTTCATGCTATTCTTTACTATTTTCTGAACAACTCAAACACCTTCTCTTTTATACTTTTGATCACATTTACAAGCTGAACAACACATTTATTGCAAGCTTTCCTATCCATTGCTTTGATGCCAAGAGAAACTGAAAACTGTTCTGTGACCAAATATCCTCTACCAATATTTAGAAAGAGTTTGACGCTCTTTTGTTTCAAATTGCCATTGTGCAATCAATCAAAGACTTTTCAAATTGCCATTGTGCAATCAATTAATAGATTTAATCCATTTCATTTATATAATATTGTATTTGCAATGCTATGCAGAATAACTAAAGAAAATGTTTAGACAATAATATTTGAAATATAGGTAAGTAAACACAAGTCTACATGATGTACCGTGTGTTATGATTGTCTACAAAGCATAGCACATAAAATTGATTCTGTTTAAACCAAATGAACAAAATTGAGCTTAGAAAGAACTAATAAATGAAGTAGTAATATAATAGAATGCAGAAGCATTTATAAGTCATTTTCAGGTATGTAAGTAAAAGTAAATCCTTATATTGTGATTTCACGGATTTCAGATTTTTGAAAATTTTGAGTACTGAATTTATCTCTTGCGTTTTAATTGTTCTCGAATTATTTTCATACTTGATTTATATCATTCCAATACTATTCATAAAAGAACTGTGCATCCATTTTTTTACTATTGATTAACTTTTCTAGGAATTGTTAGGCTTTTCGTAAAATAACGAGCCATAAAAATTCAAAAAATTGTGGAAAATTTAATAAATAATTTATTTTTCAATGATGTTTCGTCCTATTTTAAAATGCAAGCCCCATTTTATTTATAATTTCATATAGATTCATTAGGAACATTATTGTAGGTTTCTGATTAAATTTTATGCGCAAGGGGCTATATGAATATAAGTATAAAAACGTAAAAATACATAAAATTATTTTACTTTTTTTTGAAAAAATTTACCTCTATCATTATAAAATTGTGTATTTAGGTAAATACATGCACAATACACATAACTGAAAATATTTTAAAGTTTGAACAAAAAGTAAGAATTTTTCATTTAAACCTCCCGTGTCCCCTTAATATAGATGTTTAAAGATTTTTCTGATTGTAATCCGAATTAATTTTGATATTTGTTTCTACTTTCCTTACTTTAAGTTTCTCGTTATAAAAAAATCCAGTAAGAACAATAAAACCTTTAGAAAAATTGTCCTTGATTTTTCTGAACCAATATACTGTGTCTTTTTCTCCTCTTTTTTGGTAGTAAATTAATCTTTTCCTATTGCAATCGTTATACGTATGTCCAAGCTTCATGAGTTGTAACTACACTGAAGTGCCACTAAATTAGGGATTGACATGGCTAGTCAAATTGAATAGCGCTGCGCCGCATCTGAGCTTACGTGAGGAAGTTGTGCTAAATGCACATAAAGCTAGCACTGTGGTTGTTGATAATCAGTGGTTTCACATACCAGTATAGGTAAACTTTCTGACATAGACAGCTTCAATATCGGGCAGATAGTAGTCACTCGTCGCATGGGAAATACAATTTCCAAAATCCTCAGCGGGATAGCATTTTAACGTTAGACAGTGTCAAGAGCATACCGAGAATGCACGGATGGTGGGAAAACGAACTAGCGATGGGGCAAAGTGCAAAGCACAATTAACTTAGAATAATCGTCGAGTGAGACGTCTCAGCCGTATTGTAAATGGTCAATAAAAGTAAACAATAGCTCAAATTACCACCTAGCTGAAGCAAGCGAAAGTCTTACAGTCAGTAAAAGGATCGTGTATCGCTCCCTTCAACATATGACCCTCGGAAGCCGTAGACACACGAGGGTACCTTTCCTAAATACATGCCATCGAGTTGCTATTCTTACCTGGGCAGGAAAATATAGAGAATAGACACTAGTGAAGTTGAAATGCGTAGGAGTGATGAGTCTCGATCCATCTAATTAACCCCGGTTGTGGGGAAGCGGGTAGTAGACAGCTTCCGGAGGCAGAGACCTTAATCCGTGTAGGGCAGTCTGCTAGACTGCAAGGCAACGGAGCCCCTGTTATCTGGTGTATAATAATAATAATACCGATGGGAGGCTGAGAATATGGCGAGAGAATCATAAATTTATAAATCCGTTATCGCAGATTGGAGTTGTACAAGGCCGTGGAAGCTTAATCATGGTCTGGGATGCTTTCTTCTGGTTGTGTTTGGGATCTTTGGTCCTTGTTCCAACCTCCCTCAATGTAATTTTGTACGTAGAGTTGATGAGCTATCATCTACATCCATTTATGTCACTGTCATTAACACGAAAAGGGAGTATCAAAGAAAGATAACTGCGCCTCTCACAGGTAAAGGTTGCCTACTGGTTGGTTGGATGGATGAGCATTCGTCTGACGTCTCTGTCATGAATTGGCTACTTAAAAGCCCTGACTTGAATTCTACTGAGCATCTTTCCAAATTAGTATATCTTAGTATTGAGGAATGTAGAGAATTGAAGTGTTATAGTCTATTCACTCGGTTTTGCATGTTCAGAATGTCTGTTATGATGGTCGTAAGAAATGTCGTCGCCTGGTATGATGTCAGAATGTTGTCTGTTGTGATCGTTTCGTATGTAAGCATATGATTGATCTTATTATTTATATCCCTTCCTACGGATAAATACATTGCCTCTAATGATATATAGGTCATAGGGCTTCGCTTATTTAATAGGAAGACGACCCTGAAATCTTTACCTATCTGTCCTTAGTGGGTATCATAAAAGTGAAAAATAAATCCAAATGTTGGAACAAACCTGTGCACTTGAAGTTCTGAATCACATCCAGTGTGGCAATATGTAGTAGTAACTTGGGTAAAATAGCAATTTCAAATATCAGAAAAATAACTTTCGCATCGTAAAAGCAAATTAGCACATCTGTAGTATAAAAACTTTGGCATAACGTTCTCCTCATAGGTGCTACGACTGTAGCGTCCTCCTTCCTCCGTGTCTTAAAGCTAACGGAATAGCGTAGGGCATACAACAGAAGGCATACAGCAGAAGTGGGCGGAGCATAGTTGCACAGACCAGTTGTCGAAATTTTTAACACATAATACACATCAAAGTGCTGCCCCAGAAGGCGCAAGATCCATATCGATTTGTTAGCACTAATTAAGGAAACATAATAAAGAATAAATAATGAAAAGTAGAAAAAACACTATATACACTATGCACATCGATCACCAAAACTCATTTTGGTGTATTGTTCTTGCTAACATCAAAATGAGTAACGTAAGTTAACGTAAGTATAACATAAGTTAACCTTTCGCTAACCAGTTGATTTTATCTTAAAGAGGTGGATATTAAAGAATTAAAAATATTTTGATATATTTCTGTGTTGTGTTTATATTTAGATTCATTTTTACCCAGCCAAAGGTAGATGAAGCCCTTTTCATGAGAGTGTAAGGAAAACATAATTTCTGGGCTTTAAAATAATAGGTCCAAGAAAAATACGTGTTTCGAAAATACTTTTTTATTGAAAAATATTTTCTTCATAGTATTCACGTATTTTCGTTCTATAATAAGAATCTCTAGTTATATATAAGTATTATGTTTATGTTTTGTGTCGCAAGAAGCCCCCCAAAAAAGAATTATTTATTTGAATACGTATGGCAGCGGTAGTTTAGCGTTGGTTCGTTTTCCACTTTTCCGCTTACACTTTTATCCAAAAAATACCAAAAATCAGAGATATTAATTAAAAATTCTTAAAACGCTAATTTTCGCCCTCATTTTTCCGAATGGCAACTGGGATACGACAGCAACAATGGCCTGATGCCATTATTGCTGATGTAATCAGAGAGAATTACCGATTTTATGCGATTTTATCAAAGAAAAATGAATAAATCAAAAATAAAAAAATTAAAATTTGAAAACTCATTCAAATTTTGGAAACCTCGTTTCGAGGTGCACTGGCTCTTGTCTAGATGCACCTATGTAGCAAATTCGTAGCCCTGGGTCTATAAGCTTACACTCAGCCTAAACGAAAGACGGACACATAGAAACTTCCTTCTATTATGAGTTATACATCAGAATACCTTTCATTGTTACATATTCAAGGAATCCTTTTAATAGCGTTCGAAACAATGAATTTGCCAATAATTGTTTTAGGCTTTAGTTGAATTACAACAAAGTTAATGTATACATTTTTAACAATGTTTATAAACCATTATCATTAGAGATACTAAATCTAGTGGTGCTAAAAACTTTAGTGTGGAGCTTATTTGCTTAAACTTGTTATTTTTAATGCTGAAATCGAATTGGAACCATTTTTAGAAGTGGAGTTCTTTTTTTTTTTTTTTTTTTTTTTTTTCACAGGGCCCACCAGCGGCCGAGCGGTAAAGTCGCTGAACACTGGTAGTTCGGTCCGAGGTTCGAATCCCGCGAACGGGCTGGCTGCATGGGTGTTTTCGTGGTTTTCCCCATGTGTAACGTGTATACGAGCCAGTTTCCCTTAGAAAGTCCTCCACGAAAGGCATCCCTCCCCTTAGGCAGATAGCCCTAGTGTGCTTTGCCGTAATTAAAATACACACACATACACATACACACTTTTTTTTCACAGTATTGTGTTACGTTATTATACCAACACCCTTTATCGACAGCCTATTGGGCATACTTATTTGTTTTGCGACTGCCTTACTTTTGTTTTCTCGAAGAGAAGAGAGAATTCGGGAAAATAATGATGAAAACTCTATTAACCGTAATGAACACAAGTTTAACACCAGAAAGAAGGTACTTAATTTAGATTCACTTGATTCATATGATGATATTAATGAATTTAATGATGATTCCTTTGATGTGGATATAAACAGTGACACCGATCTCCTCGAAGTTAATAACGAAGCTTTTGATAATCTTCTTAATTTGCATATTGAAAATGATACTGACCACACACCATTTTGCCAAAGATTTCGATAATAATCCTTATGATGTGCAGAATATCAGAGATGAAAATCAATTTAATTACCTCCAACCTGAAACAGTGTGTATACCTAAAATGCTGCTGAAGAAACAATTAGTATTGTGCTGACATTTGTTAATGAATTTAACTGTTATGTAATAGTTTAAGTTTAATGTCTTAAATTCGTAACTATTTACTGGTTCTGAAGAATTTTCTCATCCCAACCATCGGCTTGGAGTTCATTCTCAGGATCCCTTATCAGAGGATTACTGCAGCCCGTAATTATTTCGCTCAAGCGATAGAACACATGTTGAGATAACGGGTGGCCTCGGCAGTTTTGCATAACCAGGACCCCGGTTTCGGTGACTTCTTTAGCAGGGAAAGGTTCTACAGCGAACAATTTGTGAGGGGGGAAAAGTCGTTGGATAGGAAGCTCTCCATGTTGGAGTTGCCCCTCGAGCGAGGTTAGTGCCTCCCCCTTGTTTTCATCCGCAGAGAGTTGTTGACCCAGCGGAGTGGCTTTGGAGGCCGAATGCTTTAACTGCTCTTGCTGCTCTTTCTGGTAGTCGTAAACCTCTTCCCGTGAAGATTTCTCTTTTGGGGTTCCTGTGTTTGGCATCATTCTGATCACCTTCTTCGCCAAATTTTTCAAAAGCGCGCCAGCTATTAAAGTGATTGCGCATTGGATTGAGGAGGGCAGAGACGGAGAAAAGATTTTCTATTACACCTTTTTTCTTGATTTAGCCTGAGCCAGAGAAACGGAGAAAAGGAAATTTCATGAGACTCTCGAAGCACAAGAAAAAGGAAAAGATGACAAATATAGCGTTTAGCTTGGAGGGCCGCTGTATCGTAGACGTGAAAATAACCTGCACTGAAGAAAGGCGTACCACATCTGTAATTGTTGCCAATTTTTACGTTTTCAATGATGGCCTGTGGGCCTGTGAAGGGAAGACCTGTGTCCTACCGGTTGGAAGCTGGAATGGGAGGGAAGCCTGGCCTCCGAAACAATAGCCTTTGATTATTTTTATCAACTTACCTTTTCTTCTTCTTACAGATAATTTTCCAAGTTTTCCCTGAGACCCAATTGTCCCAAGTCTTCGTTTCGCCTGTATCAAGTAATCCAAAAATTTGTATGATTGAATCCATCCGTGAACAGTATACTGTTATATATGTTAATGAAGGTATGTTAACTTTTTCCGTTTTTTTTTTTTTTTTCCAGATATTTAGATGATCGGTCACCACCAATGTAAAATGTAACTTGTAATCTTACTCTTTATCACCTTAAATAAACATTAGTTTGATTTTACTTACCTAGTTTTGTAATTATTTTTAATTTAATTTTTACACTGGACCTTAGTCATAGAATGGGTTACCTGCAATGTTTTTTTCACAACGCAATCTATATTGTCTGATTATAAATGATTATATGATCACCTTGAGTACTCTTGCTATAATCTTTTTTTATGTTGCACATATCCACACATTTACCTAGTACAATATAGGTATTAACATGATTATTCAATTATACAGTGATGATAGTTGGTAGTAACATTTGTAATATACTATGTTATATTGTTGGATAGTTTAATACGATAGCATTTAATTTTCAAAATTACTCTTTGTCTCCATGGTGCAATATGAGAACCACTGCTCTAATATAAAGGTTTTATGTGACATTTAATTGAAAATGCAGTTTTTGTACGGTATCGAAGACTTTTTAACCTTGTCAATTTTCCTGATTGTAATTGTAAGGTTTATGCTAAGTTTCTAACAGTTAATTTTAGTTAAAGCTACTTTCCTGTATTTCTAATCTCTGCTTACAATTTCCTCATATTAATTATTGGGGAAATTGCTTTCCAATTTCTTCTAGCACAAATTAGTATGTACTTCTAACATAATAACGTTTTTTGGAGAGCTTTCAGCTTTGTTTTTTATCTAATATTTTTAAACAGAATTTATTCTATTTTAAAACAGTAGCATATTTTTTGAAGTGAATACTTTTTTTCTACAAAAAGTTGCAGGAAATCGCCAATGCTCTATTCTTGCGTAACATTTATAATAACAAAGTGAAAATTTTATTTTTTGAGACAAATTTATTTACTTGTTTTTATTAAATTTTATCTATTTAGCATTCCATATACATGTAAATATGCAATTTGGATATATGCAAATACATAAAATACCGCAAAAATAAGTTATTTTGCGGCATTCCGAGAAAATAACCTTTCAATATTAGAAGATCAGATTTAGCATTTCAGTGACTTACTGAATAAAAAAAAAAATCAACAAGTCATAAATGCGTATTCCTAACCTGGTCAAGAGGCTGAGTTTAGGAAAGGATGGAACTTCACTTCTACAAACTCTTCTTATTTGACGCAGTCTTGTGACATATTTATAAGAATGTTGTAAATAAATGATTGCAAAGCATATTTCAATGCCAACAATTCTACCTTGGATCTTATTGGGTAAAAGCAGTCCAAAACTTTTACGGATAATCTCAAATATTGGTAATGATTATAATGTAATTATATCATACTCCTATCAAGATTATTCTGTAACTTCATGAATACTGTATAAATTTCTTTCGCCTGCTGACATTAAAAGAAATTGAAAATGTTTTCTGTTCAGTCGCTTTCTGACATGTAGGTCCTAAAGCCAGTTGCCACAGCCTTGAATTTAATTTCGAAACCTGAAGAAAGCATAGATGTTCGATAAGTGTATAGGCTCTTTGCGCTATGCGGGTGCATGAACTTCTGTTATTTGGTTTGATTTTGTTTAGTTGATTACGGAAAAGCACATTAAGTCTATGTATGCCCAAGGGTAAGGACGCCTTCGCGGCATGCTTTCTAAAGGAAACTGTCTGGTGTTCAAGTTACGCATTGAGAAAGCACCGAAAACGTCAATGCCGCGAGCCTGTTCGCCTGGAATCGAAGACAGGTCGGAATAACCAGCATTCAGCGACTTTATCTTCGAATATATTCTCGGTGATAAGATTCTAAATGATCAAAAGCGCCGATCATACTCCTCGAATGCTTAAATAGCAAAGGGCCTAGTTGCTGAGTTAAGCATCCTTCGAAGTTTGCCAGATATGAAAATTAAAATCCAAAGAATACATAAGCTCTTTTTGATATGGCATCTAAGGCGAGTATATGTTTTTCAGCACCGAAATGTTTTCTAGTCAGAGTGTACTTTTTGTAAGATGATTATTAGAATAGACACTATTTTCCAGCAGGAATTAAACAAATATTTTAATCATTCTTTCATTCATTTCATTCCATTTCATGTCAGCTGCAAAAAAAATTCTAAAAGAGAGATTAAAATAACGAAGTTATATGGAAATGCTGGATTTATAAAAAAAAAAATTAAGAATCTACAGTTAAACTGAGATAAGAGACTGCGCAATTAAGGATAATTCGGTATACGGTTTACATGTTGATTATGGATCTGAGCTTGAACGAGGCATTAGCACTTTACTAAGGGCGTTGCTTTAATTAAATTTTTAGCTTCGTCTCATTCTACTAAAGTCTTTAAAATATATTAATTTATATCATAATGTAATTGATAATATAGCATAATGCAATTGATAATGTAGTTGATAATACAATTTTATCGAGAAAGAATCTCAAAAATTTTCTCTGAAGCAATTTTACCGAGAAAATGCTTCGGATTTTTTTTAAACTTTCAGGATAATTCTGAGATTTCGCAAATATAGTTTTTTTTGCGTTTAACAAATAAAATAACGATTCCTGATATATTTATCATTACATTTTAATTTCCATTAGAAATGCTCTCTCACATTTCAAGTTAAGTCTAAAACTTAACTTGAATCATCCTTTCCCTAAATTTTGAATCGAAGAAATTAAACTTAATAGTTGAATGAACTCCCTACTAATCTTATACGCATTAAACATTTGCATTAGTTCATATTATGTAAGCAATTATTTTCTCGAATGAAATTCTGTCTAGTTTAGTTTATTTTAATACGGTGAGAAGCAAAATAGGGCTATCTGCCAAAGGGAAGGCACGGCTTCGTGGAGCACTTTCTGAAAGAAAAAAAAGTCATGAAAGCATACACGTTACGAAAACGCCTATGCTGCCAGACCAGTCGCCTAGATTCGAGCCCAGGAGAGAACTACCAGTGTTCAGCGATTTAACGGCTCGGCCACTGGAGGTCCTGAAACACTCTTAAGAATTAGCAGTTTATAGTACAACAACAACAACAAAAAAAAAAAAAAAAAAAAAAAAAAAAAAAAAAAAAAAAACACGGATCCTAAAAGTTAGTTGTTTGAATCTAGAGGTATATAAGCAAACCAGCGAGTACATTTTTCATTATGTTAATTAGCATTATTACGACGTTAATTTTTATGGCAAGAATCTGCAGCTTTTTTAGATGTTAGTAATTTTGAAGCCAGTTTCACACTGCTATGATTGTCATTAAATTAATTGCTTCTCCCAATCTACAAACTGTGATAAAAATTTTATCAAAGACGTGATGATACACATTTACACTCATGTCCATAAATTAATGATAATGCAAAATCAGGCAAAGGTAGAGTTAGAAGCAAAACAAATTTGACTTATCTGTAAAGCTTCTTTATTAAACAAAAGGTAAAGAGCAAAAAAAGATGCTATATGTTTGATATTATTAAAAAATTAGCGATTTTTTCTCCCTGGAGCAAATTACAAAAAAAAAAAAAAAAAAAAAAAAACCCTATTTACAAAAAACCAATATTACATGGTTGTCTAAACCAATAATACATTGTATGTTAACCAGTAGTACAATGTATGTCTCCCAGACGATGCAATACAGTCCGTACAACGCCTAGACATGCTGAGTATCAAATTATCGATCTGATCTTAGGGGATATTACACCACTCAAAAAACAATGCTCTCCGAAGTTCTGGTAGACATGTAGGAGGAGGTTGACGGGCTGCAACTCGTCGGCCAAGCATGTCCCTCACGTGCTGTACTGGATTCAAGTCCGGTGAGAATGCTGGCTAGTCCATATGGGTGATATCCTCCGATTGAAGGCATTCGTTTACCATGTTTGCACGGTGAGGACGGGCGTTGTCATCCATAAACACAAATTGTGCGCCCATAACGCTCCGAAACAAACGTACATGTTGTTCGAGAATGACGTCCCGATAGATTTGGCTTGTCATGGTTCCAATTTGAACATGCAGGTCAGTTCTGGAATCCAGAATAATTCCACCTCAAACGAGCACTCCTGCACCACCGTAACGGTGTCGTTCAATGATGTTTTCTTGGTGGTAACGGGTACCTGGAGCTCTCCATATGAAAGTCCGGCGAGAATCAGACTGCAAGCTAAACCTGAACTCGTCGGAAAACATCACACAAGCCCACTGTTGCGGTGTCCACAATGCATGCTCTCCACTCCAGCCTAACCGCAGGCGAAAGTGAGTTGTAGTAAGTGGAACGCATCTGACAGGTATACGAGCATATAGACCAATCTGCTTTAAGCGTCTGTACACGGTCTGCTTTGATATTGTCCTACCAGTGGCTGAAGAGAGCTGACGAGACAGGTCTGAGGCTGTGCTCCGCCGGTTCCTTTTGGCAGTAACTGCAAAATACCGGCCCTCATTGGGCGTTGTAACTCTGGGGCGATCTGTGCTGTAAATTCTACTCACATTACCATCATCTTGGAATCGTTGTCAAAGCCTGGAGATGACACTCTAGACAATTCCAAGTTCGTCTGATATTTCCAGTTGGGTCCGCCCACATTCCAGACGGCCGATATTTCTACCACGTAAAAAATCATCCAAATGCGTCCTTTGTGTCATAACTATTCGGTTATTGCACTGAAATGCTTATAAAGGCCTGCGAACAATTTTACTTCTTTGCCTGTATTCCTTATATATCACTCTCTTACACTCTCGTCATTGTGACGCACCATCGGTGTCATCTGGTTACTTCTTGAAATTTGTACATGATTCTTGAAGATGTGTGTAGTGATTTTACAGGTGATATATTTATTTTAAAGTTCGATTTCCGCTTTACACCGAATTATCCTTAATTTATGGACATGAGTGTAATTATTTATATGACTTGGCATTACAATAGTTGTTAGAATATTTTATTTTCATAATTATATTTTTAGAAGAGTTTGTGGGAAGATGATTGACGTCTGTGGGAACTTCCGTCACTAAAAGAGCGTGCACATCGATTACAGACTTGTTGCTTAAAAAAGGTTTAAAATGAAAACCATAAAGCAAAATGAATATGAATTTTTAATAGTCTGTATCAAGTTCCGTACTCTGTTAAGCTAACTGTAAAGTACACGTAAATTATGCAGTTTTGTAGAGATTAATATAAAAGTAATAAAATTGAGACTTCGTTACGCAGGAAATCCAGCAAATACTTTTTTACTGTTTTTAAACAAATACATGATATTCTCGTTCATTTCTATCCATCCATCCATCCATGCATGTATTGCCAGAAAATATCTATAATCTCGCGATGTTTCTGACGCAAGGATACATTTGCTGCAAGGGTGCATAACATGATAATGTCCAGACCTGTGGCAAACGGTATTTATCACTCTTAACTATGAGAGTAAAAATCTCATAACATTTTACTAAGATTTAAGCAAATGTATGCAGCATACAACGATTGTATTATGAGATACTTCGAAAATTTAGACATTCAAATTGTAAAAAAAATTAAATTTCTATATGAAATACATCTGCCACTGAAACAGTTTTTTATTCGGTGACGCTATAGGTTTTCAAAATTATGTTTACTATTTAAGATACTACTTATTATTGAAAACAAATTGTAATTTCTTGCTCACTAGTTTTTTTGTATACACCTCCGCTATATTCAGTTTAAAATCACGGAGAAATTATGCTAGAATTTACTTATGACAGTATGTTTAAAACAAACTGCTTTGCCTATTATAGACAAAGCGGTGGATTTGTAACAGATAATTAATTTTCCTTTTTCCTCTTTCTGTTAGTTGCTGTGATGTGGAGGTGATCGGTGATACCTGAAGCGAAAGTATGAAAGTCGTACAGAAATGTGTTTCGCAGAGAGGAATACAATTTATCAAAAAACTGATATTAATCAGTTAGAAATAATCACCGTCCATGCCAATACACTTCTGCCATCTGACTGGGAGGTCCCGAAGGGCCTTTGGTAAACCGATCTGTGCAGTGTCCATACATCACATACGGACAATTGCATGCAATTCGGCAGAAGATAAAACATGTTAGCCATTGACAGCGTCCTTCATGTTGTCAAGCAAGGCGTAGTCCAATCTTCACCCACTTTGCACGCATATTTCTCATTGCCAAATCACCATGCAGAATCGCCTGCAATGTTCCTTGCGCAAGCCCTGACTCTTCCTGCATATTGTGGAACATTTTGCGCCTGTTCGCCATGATCAAATAGGACACAGCTGCCACATTTGCTGCTGTATGCGATGTTACTTGTTCTCCCGCGCTGTCACCTGTGGCTGCAGTCTCCACTCCACTGCTGAACTTGGTATCCGACCAACGGGATACGATACGCGTTAAAGGTGCTTTGTTCCCGCACAGTTACACCATGCGACGACGGATCTCACTAACCTATATCCCTTCCTTCCATTGGAATCAGGCTGTCCAAAGTTGACCGTGATAATCATCTTCCATTTGTGTCTATTTCACTTGTTTCCCCTTCGCATAGTGCAACAGTTTCGTTGTGAGAGCCGTTGTGTCAATCACTTGTGTACGATGCATGTATAATTATAGTTAAATAGATTTTAAAGGCACTGCCTCTTCAATTCATAAATCGACATCAAAAGATGAGTTCCTCAAAAAAATGCCTTTCCTTTCGACGGGCGGAGACTACTTCAGCTTTGTACTACATACCTGATTACACCCATTTGCTTTCCAGCTGCTTGCCATGTATAACGCTTTTCCAAAACCTCAGCACTTTACTTCAGTTACAATTCATCGTTTGCTTTTCGAACCATATTGCTATCGGCAGCTTATAGGCGGAGGCGACTCAGGTAGAGTTCGGATGATGCCGCTTATGTTATTCCACTGACTTCAATGCATTGTTACTACCGGCTCCTAATTACTGACGTCTTCACGAAATACTACTTCACTGCTACTTACGATATGAACTCTCTTCAAAATACTATGAACTTCCTCTACCTATTCATTCTTTTCATATCATCATTTGATCGAAAATCGTACAGCTAACTGTATTAGATTAGGTCTACTGCCCCGGTACCCGCAACTCAACACATATTCAGTCGAAAAATATCGTACTGAATACCAAATTCTGTTACTGAATATTAAATCAGCGCATTTCAGAATTAAAGAACAGTTAGCTATAGGTAAATTGATATGCAGTTAACGTAAAGGAGAAGGAAATTATTATTATATAAAACAATTTAGCCATTTTTAAATGGCAGAAATGTGCTGAGGGTTTAGCTATGTTTATTTTTACGTATGCATTTAGTGCTTACCTTTGACCTTTTTTGAATCTGTTAAATCTTATCATTCTCAAATGTATAATCAGATATATATAGTATATATATATATATATATATATATATATACTGCACCTCTATTTGTTGCTATGATAAACTAATGTTTAGTCCGCAGCTTCTTCTCAGTAATGTAATAGAAGATTACAGTGCGTTCTAAGGAAATTATAGCTATATTTAGATAAAGCGAGGAACGTAAGAAGAATGTAAAAGCCCTTTTTATTAAGAACTCAATATATTTGAAGAAAAATCACTTCGTTTGGTTACGAAACAATGGCGTAATGCAAAATAAAGAAATTTCAAGTTAAAACTAGGGTAAACTTTAAGTTCTTCTGAAGGCTACATATTGCTATGACTAGCGCACAAGTTGGTTGAAACCTATCTGTGTACGACTAACGGCAAGAATACAGCAACTCTGAAGAAAACAGCTAACATAAAATTTAAAGTAGTAACATGGCCTTCAGCGGCCAGAACAGGCTCTCATTAAACAGTCTAAAACTTTCCTATAAATACACTTTCTCTCTACCGCACTAAATACGCATTAGCTAAAATTTACATTCTGTCAGAAAAACCGAAATGGAGAACACACAGGAAAGATGCGTATTATAAAAGAAGTGATTAACTAAAATAAATAAAAATGTTTACAGTTTTCATTTAACCTATTAACCTATGGAATCCTATTTCAATAAAATTATTAGATGTAATCCGTCGTATTTAAATGCATGTCTACATTTGTATCGTCAATTGATTTCTTTACTTTCATAGAAAACATCGACTCTTGATTTATGATTGTTCTCAGTTCAATTTTTCCTCGAGAATCAAATAATTTCGATTTAAAAACAGCCATTTCGATTCAGAATTATATTGCATTACCCATGGCACCTCACCTGCAATAACACAATCCAGAAAATAAAGTTTCTTTCAACTGCGATTATATCTTTCCAATTGATATGTATCCAGCTTGATTCATTTTATGCTATTACACTACGCTATCACATATGATTGTCGCGGTTGGGAATGCTCATAAATGTTATACCATTATTGCATAATATAATTTCATATGTAGTATTTACTACTGAACATCATTTCTGTATAGTTACTATTATCAATGTTCATACCTGGTTATGTGGTAGGTAACTGTATGTATATGGGTAACATAACAGAACATTTCAACCAATATTGTATGAAACACATAACATAGGAGATGAGTAGCTATCATTGTGTAACATAAAAAAAATAATATGCAAACAATTCTAAATTTCAGAATATTTCGTTGTGTATGCTAAACCCTTTCTATGACTAAGGTCCAGTGTAAGGAATTAACTACAATAAATCAAAGGCTAAGAAGGTAAAATTAATCTAACGTTTATTAATGAGCAAAAAGTATGAATAATTTACATTTTAACAAGGGTGGCGGCAGGTTAGCCTTAAATCTGAAGAAACAACTGAAAAGACATACCTTCTTTACAAATTTAACAATTCACCTTTCCTGTTTGGGAGGCATCAAACAAAATTTTGGGTACTTGATACAGGCGACAACTCAGATGGACACTGTCTCGCAGGTAATAACAATTTTTCGTAGTAGATTACTTCTGTAAAATAAAAGTGAGAATTAATAATGTGCAACACATTCGAAGGCCAGGCTTTCTACCCCACAGCCGCTTCCAACCGGGAGGACTCCGGTCTTCCCCGATACGTCGGCCATACTGCAAGTCTGGTGCCTCTTCGCCTTCCTTCTGTGTAGGTTGTTTAATTCTTCATCTTCTCAGGAACCCCTCACTGCTGGTCTCCGCTCTGCATCTTAGAAGTCATCTCTCGTTCCTTTTCTTCGAGGAAAGTCTCCGTGGCTCCTTCAAAAAGTTTAAAAAAAAAAAAAAAAAAAAAAAAAAAAAAAACGTAATCGAAAATGTTTTCCTTGTCTCCCCATGAAAACACTGCGCATCCACTTTAATTGCTGGCTTTTTTTTTTTTTGAAAATTTGGCGTAGAATGTGATCAGCAGGAAACCAAGTCCAGCAACCCAAACAGAGAAATCTTCACGGGAAGGGGTTTCCCGACTACCAGAAGAGCCAGTTAGTGCAATTTTTTTTCATTCAGCTTCCAAGGCCACACCAAATGTGTCAACAAGCTCCGCAGACGAAAACAAGGGGGGATAATCTAGCCTCGCACGAGGTCCCAGTCGACCATATAGAGCTTCCTACCCAACGAATATTTCGACCTCCTCAAAATACGCTGTAGAACCTTTCCCTGCTAGCCTGTCCAGCAAAACAGGGTCCTCTTTTCGGGAAACTCCAGATGGTGTATCCATCCAACACGTCACCCGCACATATGGTTTTTTGTTTTGGCAAAAGGCTCACCAGCGGCCGAGCTGTAAAGTCGTTGAACACTGGTAGTTCGATCCGAGTTTCGAATCCCGCGAACGGGCTGGCTGCATGGGCGTTTTCGTGGTTTTCCCCATGTGTAACGTGTATACGAAGCAGTTTCCCTTAGAAAGTCCTCCACGAAGGCATCCCTCCTCTTAGGCAGATAGCCCTAGTGCGCTTTGCCATAATTAAATACACACACACACACACACGTTTTGGCTAAAGAATTTTCGGGGTGCAGTAAATCCTCTGATAAGAGATTCCGAGAATGAATTCCAAGCTGACGGTAAGGGGTGAACATTTTCAGAACCAAGTTAACACAAAAATGACTTTGGGAAATTAAAAATGAAACTACTAATTACACAACAATATAATTCATAAAAAAAATGTCAGCACTATATAAATTGTTTCTTCAGCAGCAATGAAAGCATACACTGTTATTATCCAGATTGAATTACAAATACATTGGTTTTACCCACCGCTAGTCAGAAAATATGAATTCGATTAACTTTAATAGAGAGAGCGATAAAATTTAAGTTACAAAAGTTAAGAAAAAAATTTAACACACCAATAGTGCAGCAACGAGGCTTTAAAATAATTAAAGTTAAAAGGTAAACAACCTTAAGGGTCAAAACAACAGGGTACTAAAACCAAAAATCTTAAGTCCCTAAACTCGAATTAAAATTAAACAGCTTCAACTCAAGAAAACTCTTAAAGCAACCAAGCCTAAATTTAAAGTTTACAAAAGTTACAGTTTAAACTTACAACCAACTTTAAACAACAAAACAAAAGAGAAATTAAAACTTCAATTACAGATCAAAACTGAAATAAAAGCAAAACTTAAGTTTGAAAATAAAAACGATTAATACATAACATAAACAAACAGAGCTAGGGCGTATGTTCATCTTTCTTTACTTCATGCTCTAAAACAACTACCCAAAACTGTGAAAATCATAGAAAATGTTTATCAGCCAATGCAGTAAAACCAGTTGTTACACTTTCATTAAATGTTTAAAAAGACATTATCTTTCATTCTATTCCATAATTGCGTCGTTGCTTTGCTACATATCTTCAACTCACACAATCATTAATATAAAATAACCGCAAGATAATTTAGTCGAATTCAAAAAAATTAAAATCCTCAACCTGGCTTGATGGTATGCATAAATACAAGAACATTTCTAACAAAACGTTTAAACATTATCGTGTACGTAAATCTTAAAATGTGGCCAAACAAAGAAGAAAGTTTATTTAGTAGAAGAGAACGATGGCGAGTTAGTAAGATAGAGAAACAGAAGCTGCATTTTGGAATTATGATCATCGTCTTTTTCGATGACATTTTTGGAAGCTTTGCGATTTTCAGAGCCAAACAACGGCTGGAGGGTTTTACTGAATATTTAGTGCTTTAATTTTCATGCGGTTAGCAAAATCATAGTTTTAGTTATGAACTCATTAAAGTTTTGTTTCTTTAAAGGCCAAATGTGCAAGGTATCCTCTACACAGTTTATTCTCTTACTACATATCTTGTCATTGACAGTAGAGGAATGATTTCTGAGGATACCTTCTGGAGTGATAAAAACCGAGCGGTCAATTTGTGAACATTGGTAGTTTGATTCGTGTCGAAACACAAGAAGAAAGAGAAAGGATCTTCATGAAGTTAAAAAATATAAATAATTTGCTGACAAAACTCTATGTTAACGCTAAACAAGTGGGACTTACAACGTGTTCTAACATTTTAAAAATTATCAGAAAGCCTTTAATGTTATGTAAATACTTATGCTGATAATCATCGTCCTGTGGGACTTTAGAAAAGCGTTTCTGAATGAAAAACAATTCAGCTTTTTAAAGTATAAATGAATTTTCTTGAAAAAGTTTCAAACTACTAATTTATTTTCACTTGAGAAATGTGGATTTACCCTTAAAATTGAGAACGAATCTCTAAATAAGGATTTCAGAAATTCTTTAAAATTCCGTCAAGTTTACACCAAGAGTTGAACCATCATCAAACGCGCTGAGAATGAAATATCTGAATTACACCTGTGAGAGCTTTTCCGAGTAACAGCAACTGAAAAAAGAATTTAAGTACGAATCAGAATAAAAATAAGAGAACATTTATCCAAACCCACCGCTGCGCCTAAATATGCATAACAGTTTCATTTAAGAATATAAGTTTTCCGAAATTTACCTAAGGATGAAAAGTGAAAATCGTTCGTTAATAGTCTAGGTAACAACTACATACAAGTTTTTGCCTATAGTTCAAGTAAGGCCGGAGGCCGACACAATTTAAAATTAATTCTAGTAAGGGTGCCGTAGCACTCCGCCCGCAAGAGAAAATGAAGAGGTGCAAGTCATACGCGGAAGAAATTCGTAAATGATGAGTTAATTCAAGTTTAACTTCAGTAAACAGTCGTATAAATTATGCGTAGGTGCTGGAGCAATTCATCGTTGCGAGGAACTTCGTCGACTGTGTATGCGCATGGATACGCGAGAATAGTTAAACGTACATGTGACTGAGAGTCGCAATCTGAGTGGTCAAACATATTCATTATCTACTTGCCAGCAATTTTAAAATACATTGAGAAAGGAATTGTACGAAAAAACTGGTAAATAATGAATTAGTTATAATTTCTTTTCCTAATAAGTATTTCTTCGAACTTTAAACATAATTTTAAAAATGCATGTCATCATGAAATCAAAACCTGTATACATTTCAGATGAGTTTTATGAGGACGTCTGAAATTTTTTGAAATATGAAGTACAAAATTTCCGAAGTATGTGACAGTCCAACCTATCTAAGCTCGATTTGTTTAAAATTTGGTAAAGAGTAGTCACACATATTTTTTAAATGTTTTCAGCGATAAATGCAATATTCATCGATAGCTATGACAAGAATATCATGCATTTGTTTAGAAACAGAAAGAAAGTATTTGTGAGGTTTCCTGTGTGACCAAGTTTCAGTTTTAAAAATCTTATATTAATGTCTACATGTGTGACATAATTTACGTGAATGAACTAGGTCCGAAAAAATTATTCTGATTGTAAAAAAATTGATAATCTACGATGGGGCAAAGCAGATAGCGCCACATCTGAAGCGAAGCATATCTCTTCAAATTTCACGATTACTGTTTTTTCTCCGGCCAGTTACTAGTCGGCCTCTTTTGTAGCTTCCAGTCTTTCTTCTGAGTGCCTCTGATATGAAAGACTCTACTTCCGTCGGCTTTTACGCATCTTTATATCATGAAAACCTTGAAAGCAGCATGTATATGCGCACATTCCGTCTGTTCCGTCTCTACGCACTGACTTGGCTTGTTAAAAGATAACTACTGTGAGATATTGTAATACTGCATGATAATTTGAGAAAATTTAAGCATTTTTTTTTTTTTTTTTTTTTTTTTTTTTTTTTTTTTTTTTTTGTTGTGATAATAATAAATTTTTGTTCGTTTTTCATCGGACTTGTGCATTCATTTCATAACGAACCCGTACGCACGCAAAAATATGTTAAACTTTCAGTTAAGCCTTGCGTTTATAAATATTTGGAACTTAAAAATTACAAGTGAAAACAACATCATCCTTGTTATATTACTTTTACTACCAGTCATCGTTTTAGATTTGAGTTACATTTTTGGTTAAAAACAAGAGGAATGGCTTAATCATTTTTTATTTGCATTTTCACTTAACTTACTTTTTTGATTACATTCAGTAGTTATTAATTTGACTAATATTTCAAAAGGTTAGGATAGTTTTGAATTTTAACCCGTTATGTTGTGCGTTCAGTTTCACAGGTTTTTTTGCATTGTAAAAAGGTTTACCCAACTCAGGCGAACATTGCTTGCAAATAGGCTCCTTTATATTTTCTGCTTTTTGAGGTAAAAAAAAAAAGAATGTGATTTCCGAGCTGATGATCAACATATCAGACTGAAACATTCTAAAGAATTTGCATTTCACAGGAAGAAAAAACACGGAGCCTAAGAGCTAGTGGGGAAAATTGGGGAAATTTTCACCACCAGGGAATACATTTTGCGTTTAGTTAATTCGCATTATTATGACATTAAATATTATGCCAATGATTTGTAGAAATTTTAAGATTATTTTGTTTTGAGTCTTCTTTTACATTACATTTGTTACCTTTAAAAATGAACATGAGTAACGCTTCTGAAAATTTTTAATCTTTGAATAAGATTACAATCAGAGCTATAAATCTTATTTAAGATATGAAGCTACAGATTTGATTATTTATATGACTTTATTTACATTACAAATCTTTGAAGAAGATTACAATCAGAGCTATAAATCTTATTTAGGATACGAAGCTACAAGTTTGATTATTTATATGACTTTATTTACATTATAGTCATTTTCAGAACTCTTTGTTTTCACAATTATATTTTATTTTTCGTTAGCTTGTATAATGATGATTGAAGTTTTAATTTTTTCCAGTATTAAATTGATTCGCACATTGATTGCATGTTGTTTAAAAAAATAAAATTTAAGGAAAAAAAACTTGCAAGGAAATGCAGATCAATGTTTCTCAGTGTGACTCAATTTTCCATGCCTATTTGAGTCACGTAAATTATGTCAGACTTGTAGCGATTAATATTAAAATATTAAAACTGAGACTTGATCAGGCAGAAAATCTCACAAATAATTCCCCTCTGTTTCTAAAAAGCATCTGTATTACATTGTCATTCATTGCTTTTGATCAATATTAGCATTTATTTCTGATAACTGTTCATGAAAATCTGTGACAACCCTTTACTAGCTTTATACAAGTTGGGCTCTTAAATACTACGAAAATTTATCAATAATTGTATTCTTAAATTATTAAAAATATTTCATACTTCTTCATTAAATGCGTCTGACATGGAAACAGGTTTCCATTAGATGATGGCATCAATATTTAAAAATGTATTTACAGTTTGAGATTATAATTATTATAATGTTACGTATTAATCGTTTTTATTTTCAAGCTTAAGTTGTTTTGCTTATTATTTCAGTTTTAATCTGTAATTGAAAGTTCTAATTTCTAATTTTTTTTTTTTGTTGTTTAAAGTTGGTTGTAAGTTTAAATTGTAACTTTTATAAAATTTAAATTTTTGGTTAGGTTGCTTTAAAAGTTTTGAGTGAAGTTGTTTAATTTTAATTTGAGTTTAGGGACTTAAGATTTTTGGTTTTTGTAACTTGTTGTTTTGACTCTTAAGGTTGTTTAACTTTTAACTCTAATTATTTTAAAGCCTTGCTGTTGCACTTTTGGTGTGTTAATTTTTTTTCCTTAACCTAAGTAACTTAATTTGTATCCCTCTTTCTTTTAAGGTTAAACGAATACATATTTTCTGACTGGCGGTAGGATAAATTATTGTATTTGTATTTCAATTTGGATAATATGAGTGTATACTTTAATTGTGGCTGAAGAAACAATTTTTACAGTGCTGACATTTTTATTATGAATTATAATGTTGTGTAATTAGTAGTTTCATTTTTAATTTCCCAAAGTCATTTTTGTATTAACTTGGTTCAGAGATTTTTCACCGCTTGCCCTGGGCTTGGATTTCTTTCTCGGAAACTCTTATCAGCGGTTTTACTGCACCCCAAAATTCCTTTTCCCAAGCGAAACACCATATGTGGGGGGCGAAGTGCTGGATGGATATACCATATGGTGTTTCACGAAAAGAGGACCCTGTTTTGCTGGACAGGCAAGCATGGAGATGTTCTACAGCATACTACTGGTGAGGGAAAATATCCGTTGAGTTAGAAGATTTGCATTATCGCTTGGGACCTCGAGCGAGGCTAGTTTCTTCCCCCTCCTTGTTTTCGTCTGCAAATCTGATGACACATTGCTGTGGCCTTGGAAATTGAATGATGGAATAGCGAGAAACGGCTTTTCTCGTAGTCGGGAAACCCTTTTCCGTGAAGATCGCTAGTGTTCAGGTTGCTGGGTTTGGCTTCCTGCTGATTAACATCTACGCCAAGTTTTCAAAAAACGCGCCAGCTATTAAAGTGGCTGCGCAGTGTTTTCGAGGAGGAGGAAAAACGAGGAAACCATTTTGAATAACACATTACCTAGAAGGAAGGGGCCAGAGAAATCATTTTTGCTGTTCTCGATGACATCCAATATGCAGAGATGGGACCAGCCGACGGCGTGCCATGGCAGTCGAAGAAATTATACAGGTGACAGGTGACGGAGGACGGGGACGCCTGGTGTTTAACGGAGGTAAACAGGCATATGTCCCACGCCCTCCCCTATGTAGATACAAGAACTCCCTGGGGTCCTACAAGGGCGCACTGGGAGTTACTGAGCCTTCATGAAAAAGTTTATATGGCGATACAGGGGCTATTCCAGTTTTACATTGGTTCTGTACAGATTCTTATGTTAATGGTTGCCTCGGCCATAATGCCATAATGCATACACGAAACATGACATTACATACATGATATATGACATGACATTAAATTATACATAATACTTGCATGAATTAGTACATACATACTTTACACTTCCCATGACATACATAATGCATGACATTAATCTACACTTATTAGAGTTATAACCTGACGGTATACTACGTTAAGTTAATTTTATTGCGAACTTGCTAAGTTACTTTATAACTGGATTACGCATAGTTTACATTATTACTATTACTTCTTAAATGACATTATGCTATATAACAAGATAGGCACACATACTTTGCCTTATAATCATATATGCGTTACTTAAAATAATACACATGTGGCACGCATGCGTTACACGCGCTAATGACTACATGACCGATTACGTTATGTTAAAAGTACACATAGTACGACGTATTACACTCACTGATTAAATTACTTACATTATACTATTACTTACATTACTTACATTACACATTTACTTATACACTTACATATTTACAATTTTAGGCATAACACCTGCTAAGTTACAATAGAGACATAGAATTCTTGCGCTGTGTATGCTATTATTCCTATGTTGGTTGGCAAACATCCTGCCCTAGGGCGCTCAGCTGCTGTATAATTTTAGATATATTTCTTATCGCAGGTGCGTGTTTGATGATGAACCTCTTGTAAAGGTACTATATCCGTAGTGGGATATGGTAGGTGACGACTCGTCGTGAGGCTACAGTTGAACACGTAGTGGTCGAGGGAATCAATATTCCCCGCACACACACGCTTCTGTCATGGAGATAGCACGCTTATAAAAGAAGGTGGGAAAAGGGCCATGCTACGTGATATAGTTTACCAAAGAGGGTATGGCCTGTAAGCGTCTTTATCTACTACCGGGTAGAATTCGAAATTCCTTCTGCCGGTATCTCCATTCTCCCATTCGTGTTGCCATTGTTTATTCCCTATGTCTCTTAGTTGTCTTTTTAAAAATGACGCCGGGATTAGTGCTGAGACAGCCTGTGCATTAATGTTGGTTGCTGCCTCATTGGCCAGTTGGTCTACCATCTCATTGTCTGCTATTCCAGAGTGGCCTCTTACCCATTTTAGCTTGATGTTAGATTGTTGGTTTCTATGCAATGTCTGTTGGATTTGCAGGATTATGGGAGATGTGTGATGATGATTCTTTAATGCCTGCAGCACTGACATGCTGTCTGTGCAGATTTCTGTTCGTGCAAGTTGTATGTCGTGTGCATACTGTATTGCCGCTTCAATTGCTAAAGCCTCCGCCTGGAAGATACTATTGTGAGCTGCAAGATGGCCTTTCCATTGACTGTGAAGTGTACCATGCTCATAATAAGCATAAGCACAACTCACTCCGTTATCATGTTTGGAGCCATCTGTGTAGAATTGCGAGGCGACAGGTACATCCTCTATTCGTGGCGTAGATCTCCTTGCTATTTTGACATGTATGCCCGAGTTTTTATGTGCTGGGTCCACGTGCTGTGTGCTGCCTGGTGTTTCGTACTACAGCGTGCTGAAGACTGTGGTGCCGAGTGCAGCATTCTCCTTTTATCTTATTACACGCTCATATATTGCTTCTAACTTGGCCCTGATGTGAAGGGGTGTGAGCCCGGTAAGCACAAGTGCTGCATTTGTCGCGGTTGTTCTATATGCCTTACTAATGTTGAGAGCAAAAGGTCTTTATTGTTGACAGGGCTTTTATTTTACGGCTGCCCATTGGTAGTGCCCAAATAGCTGAGGCATAGAGTACAATCCTTTCTGCAACCGTCAAGTAGAGCAGTTTTTGAATGTAAGGGTTCTGCCCCCAGTTTTGTCCCCGAAACTGCCTGGCTTTCTTTGCAATGTTGGCTGTTCTGACTTCTTGTAGATGTGGTAGCCAGGTCAAGCCTTAGTCCCACGTGATTCCAAGGTATTTCAACGTTTTGGTGATTTTCAAGTTTCTGCCCATTAGCTTAATACAAGGTCGTCTCGTGGGGTTTGTACCTGGACGCGGTATGACCATGGCTGTAGATTTCTGGGCTGAGATAACGAGTTTCAGCTTTTGGCACGTGTCATAGAATTTGGAGCATGTGGCAGAGCCGTTCCTCTCCAGTTCGTCTCGCGTACGGCCAGTAACTAGCAGTGCCGCATCATCGGCATACGCCACTATCTTTGTGTGGTCAGGCCAGTTGAGTTGTAGTAGCGTATTGAACGTAATTATCCAAAGCAGGGGCCCCGCGCAAGAGCCTTGTGGGCATCCCCTCTCCTGCTTCTTTGTATAGACACCACTATTGTGTGCGATTATGAGACTTCTTGAGTCCAGATAATGGTTGAAGATGTTATATAAATTCCTAGGGCACTTAGCCTCCCTGAGGACCTGCTTGATTGCAGGCCATCAGAGAGAGTCAAAGGCACTCTGAAGATCTAGTGATATAAATGCCATGTGTCGGTTATTGGCTCTATTATCGTTAATGTGGCTTCTGATCTTATCTAGGGCGTGTACTGTAGAGAGGCCAGTTCTGAACCCATATTGGTTATTACTAAGAAATTTGGTACGGTGAAGGTGGTACTTTAGCCTATTCACCAGAAATTTCTCGTAAACCTTCCCCAGCGCATACAATAAACATATCGGTCTACAGGAGCTGGGGTCTTCTGATGATTTATTCGTTTTAAGAAAGAATAAGACTTGGCCCTTTTTGAAGGCCGATGGAAATATCTGCTGTCTTAGCAATTCATTAAAGAAGGCCTTGAAGTATGTTGAGCAGGCAGTGTATGCGACCCTGATGATTGCATAGTCCAGTCCGTCAGAGCCTGGCGCTTTCTTGAGCGGAAGATATTTGAAGACTTGCTTAATCTCCTCCGAAAGGGATATCATCCGGGGTATCTGGGACGTCTTGACAGTCTCTTGTTAGTCTTTGTTGTGTCATCCTCTGGGTTATCTTCCCTGAAGGCTGCATTCAGATATGTGGTAGCAGTATCTTCTGCTATGTTGCCGGTGGAGGGTGGATTTGTGGTCTCGGCATAGAGATTATCCGGCTTGAAGACTTTGGAGGTTGCTAGTTTGTGCAGTATTCCATATGGATTTGAGTTCTCCGTACAAAACATCCGCCAGCTGGCGATCTTCGCCTTTAGGAGGTTAATCTTATACGCTGCTCTTTCCTTTCTGAATGCTGCGAGGATTGTAATCTTTGCTTCCTCGTATGTCGTGGAGCGTAGACGGCGTCTTAACGCCCTGCACTTCTGCCGTTGTTGGCGCAGTTCTTTCGTCCACCACGCAATACCATGTAGTGGTTTTGCAGTCCTGGTGGCCAGGTATTGATCACATATCCTTTTACGAAGTAAAAAGGAAGTATTGTAATCGCGAAAAGCTTCAGGCAACATATTTCAACGAAAATACCCACTTTGACCGCTTTCGAATGCAATTTAACGATGTTTTTGAGTAATATCTATACGTGAGGACAGAATAAAAGCCTCTTTTCCTCCAAAAGAACTAAAAAACTGCTTTAAAATGAATTCTGAAGAGAATTTTTCGTGGTGTCTGTACGAACGTACGCACATGCGTGCGTACGTACGTATCTCGCATAACTCAAAAACGAGTAGCCTCAGAACGTTGAAATTTTGTATATAAGACTACTATAACATTTTGGTTTCATTCGGCCGCGCCAAACGTATATAAATATATTTATAAATATATCCACTCTGTTACCCGGCTCAGTGATCTCAGTTTCTTTACTCTTATATGTTTGTAAATTGTACATTTTTGCTTTAAAAATGATTGAATTATGTTGTTTTTATCTTCCGGTTAAAGTTTTTATGCCTTTCGTAATTCTGGAAGCAATATTTGTACAATAATCATCAATTTAAAAGCTGTTTAAGTGCGGTTAAGTTTTAAATAACATGGCCGACATATTTGTTTACATTTGAAACAGCAGAATTGTAAATTTGTTGCCAATCTAGAGACACTAAGCTTCGCAACACAAAAATAACGCCTTCATTTATTATTGCGAATTAAATCATGCTTAATCCTTTCTGGAATTTTTTTGAGGAAATAAGTATTTAAGATTTACTTCGTAATTTTTAATACAGATATTTTGAGTTTTTATGTATCTTTGCCTTGTCGCGAAGTGAAAACTGAATTAATTGAATGAGAAATACTCAATCGTCTGTGAAAAACTGTTTCTTTTTCGTTTTGTTTGCTTAATTTCTTTTATACATCGTTCTAGCTTTGTTATAGTATTTGAAAAGAACATGTGGCAACGATTAGATAATTCTTTAAATGATATAAATCTTGTGAATTCTGAGTTATAATATGAACGAAATATAATACTGTTAAATAAACCTAGCGCCAGAGTGTCGCTATGGTAAGCAAAGTGAATTTTAAAGAATGCATTTATTCTATTGTGGTTTACGCGCTGTCGGCGAAAGTAGGTTTAATTCAATCTAATAAGTTAAATGAAATGCAAGAAAAAATGCGTATAATTTAATATTCCGTACAAGGAAGTCATGTGGTGTACACATCAGATTTTTTACAGAAGTAAGCTACAACGAAAAATTGTTATTACCTGCTTCGTGAAAGTGTCCATCTGAGTTGTATCAATATACAACTCAGATGGACCAAAATTTTGTTTGATGCCTCCCAAACGGGAAAGGTGAATTGTTAAATTTGTAAAGAAGGTATGTAAACTTCAGTTGTTTCTTCAGATATAGGGCTGACTAGTCGCCACCATTTAAAAATGTAACTATATACTTGCTATTTACTCCTTAATAAACGTTAGATTGATTTTACCTACTTAGCCTTGTAATTATTGTATTTAATTCCTTACCCTGGACCTTAAACATAGAATGGGTTTTGTTTTTACACAACGCAACTTCCTGAAATTTAGAATTGTTTACATATTTTGTTCTTATGTTACACTATGATAACTGCTCACATACTTAGTATGTTATTGATACAATATTTTTTTAATGTTTTGTTATGTTACATATAACACACAGTTACCTACCTCATAATCTAGTATGAACATTGACAAATGTTATTTCACAGAAATGATGTTCAGTAGTATATATCACGTATGAATTTCTATTATGCTATAATGATATAACAATAAAAAAAATATAACCAGTTTGTTACTCACTAGTTTTCTCGTATAGTCTTGCGCTTTATGTAATTTAAAATTGAATTGGGTACAAAACAATCTACTTTCTGTAGTTTCTTTAATGAAACTGCTTTGTCTGTTTCAGGCAGAGCGGTGGCTTTGGAATAAAATATGCTTATCTTGTACCTAATGCTTTGTTTTGTGCTTAAAAAGTAGTTTCTTTAGTTTGCTATTCCCCGCGAAAACTTTCAGAAATGTAGTTTAGACGTCTGACATAGAACGCGTGCGACGATGGTTCTGCGCTTGATATGAAGTCGAGGGAATTTTAAAGAAATTTTAAATGTTCTTTTCTAAGGATGCATTCTCAATATTAAGAATAAATGCACATACTTCAAGCAAAACAAAATTACGAAATTAGCAGGTTCAAGATTTTGAAATATTTAAAAAAGCTGGCTTGGCTTGGCTTAACTATGTTTCATTCAGAACAACGTTTCAAAATCTTCACAAAAAGGATTTATCATTTAAAGTTTTAAATAACCCTAAATCCTTTTGCTAAACTTTCAAATAATAAAGCATATATGTTAAACATTAATATAGTTTCCTCAGGAAAATGTATAGATTTTTTAATTTCACGAAGATCCGCCTGATTGCTTCTTTTAAATCGAAATGGATCAAACTTGTAGTATTCAGCAATTTTATTCTTTGGCTGATGGTGGGTCCCCAACTATAAGCAAAATAGAGGTAGCCTTCAATTTCTCACGTGCTCCAACAACAGGTTAGGTTAGGTTAGGTTATTTAATTACGGCAAAGCCTCGAGGGCTATCTGCCTAAGGGGAGGGATGCCTTTGTGGAGGACTTTCTAAGGGTAAGTGGCTCGTATACACTCCAACAACAGACAAAGCTGCATATTAATCTGGCAAATAATCAAAGGGGCAGAAATTCTCATAAACTGATTCTCGCCTTAATACAAGCATTCAGCAGCTATATTATGGCGATTATCTGTTTGACGCTTTAATTCAGAGCAGTCCAACGTTTCAGCTTTCCTGGACCACACTGGAAGAAAAGATATTTTGGACTACACAAATAATTCCTAATGTCAGTAGCTAGCCATGACCTTCCGAATAAGCAAATCACATATTAACATAGGATTAACTGAAAATTCTCGGATTTTTTTTCCAGTTTGACTGCAGAAAGAAATTTTTAAAATTCTCCTGTAAGAGATAAATTTACGGCGTTGACAGCATTTTTCCAAATTTGCATAATAACATATATAGAAAATTTAAGTGAATCAGTTATTTACTTGACTTATCTGGCGAGATGTAACTGCCTTACTCTAAGGATGGGTGCTGATAAAAAATTGCTTAAAAATATATTAAAATAATTTTAAAACTTTATTAATTAATTATTCTTCTAATGTAATGACAACAACATAGAATTATTTTGACATTTTATTTTACATTGCATACATAAAATGTAGTTGAAAATTTTGTTTGTCCATGCAAGAAATAGAATTAATGTAATTTTCTCTTTAAATTTGAGATTATCTGGTTTGATTGAAGTTTTTGCAATATTTTGGGAGTTCTCAAGATGTTCGTCCCGTGCTTTGGTTCTGATTTCGCTCTTAGTATGTTTTACTATTGAAAATATTTTTTCTCAAATATTCTAGCTTCCAAATAATGAGGACGGTAAATAACACATGACTATGAGGCATATTTATTTCTCGTTAGTCATGATTTATAGAATTCCAGAATAAAGTCGTCGTCAGTTTGCTCTGAGCTGATTGTCATATAGCAATTCTGTGCATTTTGTTAAAAATTTGTTGGCAATATATATGTCGACTGTAGATGGAGTTGCAAAAATGAAAAAAATATTATTTCTTTCCAAAAATATTGAAATGTATTTTTATATTTTTGTGTCAAACCAAAAAATAATTCTGCGGACATTTTTTTCCATTTTTAGGGTTATGTGCGCCTACCGTTTAAAATGTAAGTAAATATATGCATTTATTTTGGGCATATATTTATTTAGTGAGCTTTATCTCCTCATTTAGCATATATTTTATTTTACTGCAGCTCGGAGCGTGAAACAGAACTTTGTCCTTGTTCAAGGCCAACCTTGAATCCCGATCGCAAAGGTAAAATATGTCATCGGAGGCTGGTTCTTGATATTTCCATGACGGTTCTCTGTTGGAAGTGCGACTATTCGCAGTGGCCGTTTCGACGTAGCCGTTTCGACGTAGCCGTTTCGGCGTCGGGTCGCTTCGCAGTCGGGAAGTTTCGCCGTCAAGCCATATATTTTTTACACGACTGTATTATATCATGTTGTATTATATTAGGTAGATTTAAATTAATAACTCTTTTTAGTTTAATAATTTAATTTAATTTAATAAAAAAAATTATAAAATAATATATAAAATGCTTTTGTGAACAGTTTTATACAAATACACCGTTATACATGACATATTAATTTTATGAGAGTAAGGTGTTGACAAGATTGTAAAATAATTCCGATTTCCATTTAGATTTCATTTAAAAATGTAAATTTCGTGCTTGTATGAGGGATTTCTCTGAAGTAGCCGATTAAAATTTCAAGAAATTTTGACGAATCATGTAACTATTGTACCTTTATAGTTTTAAAATCGATGATATAATTTCTCTTGTGTCACAAGTTTAGCCCAGTTCTCTTTGATACCGACATAATTTTCCAACTGACTGTGTGTAATTTCTTTACAATCTCATACTTGTGAATAACCATATATATTAAAAGCAACCTTTATTAAGAATGCAAAAAGTAAATAGAACAATTAAACTAAATAAATCTAATATGAGTATAATACGGCAAGATTAAATACAGTCACGTAAAGAAAAATATGTCTTGACGGCGAAACGGCCACGGTGAAATGACTTCGGCGAAAAGTTCTAAACCCTTCTCTGTTCGCTTCTTTGGTCGCACTGATACTTGCTTTGGGCCGAGCATTGGTCAGAGTATCTACTCTTAGTTATGTACCATTTTTTAAGACTTTTAGGCTTTCATTCACTTTGCGATCCCAATTTAAATGTTCGAATGTAAATAAAATTAATTCCGAATGTGGTCGCGACCTATAGTTTCAATACCACTGTTTTAAATAATTTGCAATTGCAACTTCGAGAGAAGTGAACCCAGAGATTAGTAAAATAGTTTCATAATGCACTTATGCTGCTAGCGTCCTGATGTAACATATAATTCCAGAATTACTTTTAATAAAATTAAAAAATGTGGCCGATAAAGGAACTTTAGTCACAGATAAAAAATTGGGAAATTAAATTTGGATACTATGAGTCCGTTCGTATTTTCAAACAACTACGATTCTTGTATTCGGCAGTTTGCATTCGTTTTTGGTAGGAATGAAAATTCACATTTGCTGTAATGAAATATTTTTTTTTAAAGTCGTTTATGTATATTCATAATCATCTGTTCTTAGAATATTATAATTTTATCAGTAGGAATACTTTTAACGCAGATTTAAAAAAAAAAAAAAAGATTTAATGGCCATTAAAAATCTGAAATTATATGGCAGAAAATATTACGGTATATGTTTTTGAATTTCGGTTGAATTTAAAAAGTCCAGAATTGGAAGCATGTTTTTGCTATTATTCTATACCTGCACTACGAAAAAATACTAATCTTATAAGCTAGTGGTCTGAAATTAGAGGTCGTTAAATTTATGTGGCTAGAGAATGTGTTTTTCATTCAATTAATTAGCATTATTAGAAAATTATTTTTATGGCAAAAATTTTGAAGGAATTTTAAGATTTTATTGGTTTGGAGCTCAGTTTCACACTATTTTGATTACCATTCCCATACAAATCTTATTCAAAGATTTGAAGGTACAGATTTGATTATTTATGTGACTTAGAATTAAAATCATTGCTAGAATATTTACTTTCATAATTATGTTTTACTATTATTGGAAGTTGTATAATGATGATCGAAGTCACACAGAAGTTCCAGCATTAAATCAATGCACACATTGATTATAGGCGTGTTCATAAAAAAATAATTAAGAATAATTCTTGTAACAAAATGTAATGTAGTTTTTGTACTAGTCTTTTAAAGTCGTACAAAGATGGGAATAGTCGAAATGGATTCTCACGAATTTTTGGAATCGGGAATAATGTATTTAATGTTTGGCAATGTTTTTTTTTTTATTTCAGCGTAAAACTTGGAAATTTTTTATTCACAGACTCTAGGATTTGAAAGCGAGCAGTGGCAACAGCAACAACTTTCGAAATAAAACAGATTTTCATCTCCAGCATGCGAGACTGTTCCCATTCAGAAAAATGCGGGCGAAAATTATCATTTTTTCGAGGTTTTAATAAATATATCTGATTTTAGATTTTTTTTTTCTTTTTGAAAAATGTGGAAGTCGACCTTTTCCAAGACCCAGAAAAGAATTATAGAAAGTTTGCTAAAGATAGTTATAGTAAAGACTGAGTTTTTATAGAGAACAAACTGACATTCTTCTTTATATATATATATACATATATGTATGTATTATACTTTCCTTTTCAGAATTTTTTGATTTTGTGTTTCTTTCATGTTATTTATTGCTTATTTCACTGTTTTTAAGATAGTGGATAGTTTTGCATGATGAAACAGAGTTTGGAACTTCTATTATACCATTTAAATTCTTAAGATTTTGCATCGGGAAGTTTGTTAATTTATTTATAAAGATAATTAATATTTGTAATAAAGAATATTGCTTATTTCATTGTAATTTCTTTTTATATATAATACATATTTATTAGTTTAAAGGGGCTTTGTCCCTGAAGGACTATTGTTTTCGTTTTGCGATTTTACGTTGAATCACTATAAATTTCCGTTTCACTTTTCAAACTGTTGCCAACAAATGTTAAGAGTGCTGCATTATATCTGAAGAAATTAAATAATGAAAAATCTGCATAAATGTATGCATAGTTATCGCACTGTGTTAAAACATATTCAAAATTCGATGGTACATAGAACCATCGAATTTTGAATGACGTAATCCTGCTTCGAATATGGGCCAAATTTGAAATTTGGAATTTGATTTATTATCGATTTCATATTTTGTAAAACTTAACCGAATTCTTGATTAACAAACTCAAGGATTTCAAAGCAAGCACTGACAACACTCAACGGGGGGGGGGACTGTTTATCTCCAGCACGCGTAACTGTGTATCTGAAATTCTAAAGATATGCTCATTTTAAAATAATTTTGAGACATTGATATTGAACTGAATTTTATGGTTTAAGCGCAAAGAACATGATATTTAATAAATAAAGGTAACACTCAAAACGTTAAGAAAACGCCCCTTTAGACGCAATTTAAAATCTAAAAGCTTTCAGACTCTTTTTTAGTCCAAAGGGATTTGAATCCCGAAGGACAGTTAGTTTCGTTTTGGCATTTTGCGTCGGACTCATAAATGTCGGTTCACTTTTCAAACTGCTGCCACAAAATGTTAGAGTCCTGCATTATATTCGAAGAAATTAAATAATGAAAAATCTGCATAAATGTATGTATATTTCTCGTATTGTGATAAAACAACGGTACATAGAGTCATCGAATTTTGAATAACGTAATCCTCCAACGAATATGAGCATGTGGAAGACCAAATTTGAAATTTGAAATTTGTTTTATGATCGATTTCCTATTTTTTAAAACTTTGACGAATTTTTGATTAACAAACTCAAGGATTTCAAAGCGAGCAATGGCAACGTTGTGCAGAAAAAACATTTTTATCTCCAGCGCGTGAGTCTCTGTATCGGAAATTCTAAAGATATGCTCGTTTTAAAACTATTTTGCGATATTGCTGTTGCACTGGATCTTATGGTTTAAGTGCGAGGAACATGATATTTAATAAAGAAAGGTAACACATAAAATGTTAAAAAACGCCCCTTTGGACGTAATTTAAAATCTGAAACATTTCAGATTTTTTTTTTTTTCTTTTTTCTTTTTCTTTTTATATAAAGTTGTTCTGCAGAGTAAAACTATGAAGTTTTTAATTGAATGTTTCGCGTTCCTTTTAGTCGTTTATCCGGTACATTTAAAAGCCAGATCGAGAATGTCGCGTAGACGCTAGTTGATAATAAAATTAATCCGGAGCATTGAAGGCCTTGCCGCCGCTCGACCTTGCCCACATGGACGGCGCGTCTTTGAGGACTGTTAGTCGTTATGCGGAGTTTTCACAGATGGTTCAGCTTTGTAATCAGATTTACTCAAGCGAACATAGTTTGAAAATTAGGCTCTCTTCCGGTTTACTCTTTTTCTGAGCTGATGATACAATACAGCAGAGTCCCCAAACACTACTATTTGGCAAACATATTTTATGGCAATGATTTGGAGAGTTTCAAAGATGTTTCAAAGAATTAAAAAAAAATTCTGGTTCTTCCTGCTATGGTAAATGCAGCGTCATGCACAAACGCTATTCCTTTCGAATGGATTGACCAAATATAGTTGGTGATGAAAGTTAAGTTACATAAATCCGCACTTAGGCATGAACCTTGAGGGCGACTTCTTTCTTGGTACCTCTCATTTATTCTAAAATTATGAATAATTATGCTTTTCTTATTTTGTAGAAAATTCTGTAATATGATGAATATTTTTTCGAGCCTTTCGCGTCCCTGAGGGCCTGCATAACTGCGCGCCACTACATAGAATCGAATGCCCTTTTTCAAATGCAGGAAAATTAATGTTGAGTGTAAACCTTGAGCTCTGTTTTTCTGTATTTGAGCCAGTGCGTTGTCAATTGCGCTTGTAGTAGTCTTGTTAGGCAAGAATCAAGACTAGTTTTCACTTATAATCTTGTTTTTTGTTAGATGATGACGTAAGGAGCCTTGCTATTGCTCTTTCTGGAACATTTGCAATTGTTGGTAGAAGGTTTATTGGCCTATATGAGTTTCTGGATCTCGATTTGGCTTGCTGAAAAGGATTACTTGCCATATTTTGAAGCAGTTTGGAAAGGTTCCTAGCTTTAAGCATTTATTGCATAGGTTTATGAAATTACTTCTGCTCGATTTATGAATTATTTGAATTAATTTGCTGTTGATCTCATCTGGGCCTGGTGCTTTGCATTGGGAAATTATTTTTGTATTTGTAATTTCGTTTATTGTGAATGGGATACCTTTTAGAGTATTAGGCATTCTTTTATCGTTTATCAAAAACTGTTGGTCTTGATTATCTTGTGATGAATCATCCGAAATGAAAACGTTGTCCATTATTTCCATTATCGTGGTGTCATCTTGTGATGAACTGTTTTGTCTTGTCATTGGGACTCTAAATTGTGTGGGGTTGAATACCTTGTTTGTACAGATTTTATATATATAACACCATATGTGTCTTAATGAATTGTGCAGTATCTTTTCCAACTAGTATTATTCTTGGCTGTCAGTATTTTGTATTTATATAAGGCATTTTGTTCTGAGTAAAAAATGTAAGCTTTATTTCCTGTTTCTTGGAACGGAGGCTTATTCATTTTATGATACAATGCTCTAGTCTTCTTCCTCTCCTTTCTCAGCTCCTTAGTCCATCAAATAATTGTTATTTTTTTATTGGGATCTTTTATTTTAAATAAAATGTTGCTACGATCTTGGATTTCTTCAATAAATTTTTCAGTGATGTCATATCATTCTTTACTACTATGTGCAGAAATAATTTCATTGTTGATATTCTGGAGATCTTGTTTCATTGAACTAATGAGATTTTTACTGGAACTGAAGGCGATGTTGAAGGGCATGGTTGAAGTTATTTCACTGCTGAAGTTCAGTTGATAAGAGAATAGTTTATGATCCGACACCGAGTCCATTACGAACATTGATTACTACTGTAAGAGCAGTCTGATTAATTGTGAGAAACTTGTTTCTTTCTATTATTGATATTACGTTTTAAATTCTGCTTTGCACTGGCTGATAGAACACCCTTTTTTTCACGAACGCTCAACAGAGCCCACCAGCGGACGAGTGGTAAAGTCGCTGAACACTGGTAGTTCGGTCCGAGGTTCGATCTCCGCGAACGGGCTGGCTGCGTGGGTGTTTTCGTGGTTTTCCGCATGTGTAACGTGTATACGATCCAGTTTCCCTTAGAACGTCCTCGACGAAGGCACTCCTCCCTTTAAGCTGATGGCCCTCGAGTCTTTGCCGTAATTAAATAACCTAAACTAATGAGTAGCAAATTGGTTACAAGATTATTTTTTTCATAATAAATATAAGCTCAAACCGTAAATATAATTTTAAAAACCCATGACATTATCGAAAGAAACGTATTCCTATGTCAGATGCATTTTTATGAAGAAATATGATTTTTTTTAAAAATTTGAACCTCTAAATTTCCGAAGTATTTGACAGTCCAACCTATATATGCTGTATTCATTTGTTTAAAAGTTAGTAAAGTTTTATAACAGATTTTTCTTAAAAATCCATCAGAGTGAAGAAATAGTGCCCTTAAAAACTATTTAAGAGCAATCACAAAGCAAATTTCGTAAAAATCTAAATAAGTGTTGATTGAGATATTCTTCTTATTTATAATCGAAAATGCAACACAAATCTGAAACGATTACTTTTTGTAATAAAATAGTTGTTTTAGTTACTAATCTCGCTTGTCAGAGGCACTGCTCCGAAGCTTCGGTCACCAGATGGGGTGTTTCTCGTTTATGTTCAGAAGCTCGCTTGACAGCGCTCTGATAGTATTTCGACACACGAGAGTTCCATACAAATCAAAAAACGGGACGCTTTCCCGTAAATGAAACATTTCTAGTGTGATGGATAATAGCAATTTGTATAGTTTAGTGACATTTACGCAAAAATCCCATCTTGGTTATTTTTCGATAACTAACAACAGCGATTTTGATTATGAACTTGTTTTATAAAATTTTAAGCTGTTGAGCAACAAAACATTTTAGCGAATAAGTTATGCTTAAAGAATGAAAAATACCTCACTGTACATTTAAAATTGTATACATATTTCGGATGAGTATTCATTATTGATGGAGTATTCATTATTGGAGTATTCATCAATGATGGAGTATTCATTATTTTTTTTTGTTCCAAACGCCAAAATGTTCTAAATAAAATAAATTTTTTTCACATTCCCATATTACTATAGCATGTAATAATAATGCATAATTTTAATATTAATAAAGCAATAAACTTTTACCTTAATTTTTGTAATCCTTAACCGAATAAAATCGAATTACTTTACATTTTGTTTCTAATGTAATTAACGAAAACTTGTGAAAATATTTCATTCAAATTAAACCGTTCTCAGCAAGCTGCTCAGTGAATGGTATAGCATTTGTTTCCATTCATAATGAAATGTTGTTTAAAAATGTATTCTATGTTTACATCCGATCGTGTCAAAAACCCATTGAACCTTAATGGCAAATGACCCAATATTTTGGTCACCACGAAGGGATCGCCAGTGCATCAAAGCAGTGTATGAGGGAAACAGATTAGGGGCACTCCATCTTACTTCCTACCTCCATGGTAAATAGCATTGCAGAAAAAATGTTGTTCCATTATAGTGAGGATTACGGCGAATCACTACTTCCGGACAGGGAAAGGAAATTTCATCAGTAGGAAGAGCGAAACGACTTTATACAGGAATGAATGTAGCATGATGTGTTGAGAAAGTAGTAATGAAATGTGAAAGTATTTAGAAATCTGAAAGAATTGGGAAGAGCGAGACTCATTGTCGGCTTAATGTCTTGTCGGTTAACTGTCCGTGTCGGCAAAATGTTTTGTCCGATAAGTGTCCTCGTCGGCTAAATGGCCTGTCGGGCTAACTTGTGTCGGTTAAGTGTCTCGTCGGCTAAGTGGTTGTCTTCTGAGTTTCCGGAACCGATTACAAAAATGTTGCTTAAAAAATAAAATTTAAGGGAATAAACCTTACAAGAAAATGCAGATCAACTTTTGCACTGTGTGAGTGAATTTTTCGTACCTATTTGAGTCACATCAGTTATGTCAGACTTGTGGAGATTAGTAATAAAATATTAAAATTGAGACAAATACTTCATCTCTCTTTCGAAGAAAATGTAGGATATTCTCGTTTATCACTTAGACTCTATATTATTACCGAGCTATTGCAAGATGCAACTTTGCCGGTTCATGAAGTGATGCACGACACGACGTAATGAGCGCTTGTGTTAGAGTGAATCTCGGAGGAGAACTCGGAGGCAAGGGAAAGAAAAAGGAGGTTGGCCCTAAAAGGACCAAAAGCCAAAGAGTGAATCACTCAAGTTCCTAAAAACCAGACGAGAGTTGGAAAGAAAAATCAAAAGTTATGCGATGATGAAGTCGTACAAATACGAAAAACAGTCAAAATACTGTATACAAAAAAAAAAAAAAAAAAAAAAAAAAAAAAATTCATATAGGAATCGATACCAAAACACATACTATACGATAAAAAGGAAAAATATAAACGATAGAGTTACAAATGTAGAAATTACTCAATACAACTTCAAAATCAACAAAGTTGAAATGAGATATTTGAAAAAGTATAGTCAACCACCGACCGAGGAACTACGGAGCAAAATTATGGTCGCCATCGATAACAGTGTGTTCAAAACGAAGTCTAATATTTTTGTCTTCGTGATGTATCTTGTAATTAAAAACTTATGCATAGTTAACGAAGTCGCGTTGGAAGGCTTTTGTAAAGAATTTCTCATTGGTCCTTTAATATGTATTCAGAGGTGGTGCTAAAACGGTTTACTAACTTTTAAACAGATGAATAGAGCTCATAAAGGCTGTGCTTTCAAATACTTCAGAAATTGGGTTCTTAAAATTTTAAATATACTTATTCAAATGCGTTTGACATTGAAACAAGTTTTCATCATGGACCTTATAAGAAGTAGACTAATCCAAACGGGTTTTCTCCCTCGTCTGAGGCGTTGCCGGTTGTCACTTTGATCACATCCGGAGGAGAAAGGACGACTTGCAGAAATTTGACAGTGGTGGTCTATTGCAGCGTGTATATTTGTCAAGAAAAGGCTGGTTGTAGCGCCTCATTTTAAAAATTAGAATTTCTACATATTTTTATTTTTAAAATTGAGATTGACTTTTAAAAATTTAGCATATTTATCAAGCATAATTAACGTTCCAAATAATTATAAAGCCATTGCATGCTTTCAGGACTGGATATTTATTTTGGTTTTCCTAAGCTGTAAGGAAATTTGTAACTACTTCTTTTAGAAATTAATATTTTAAATCTGAACTAATAGAAAATTTCAAACAAGCAATTTTCTCTTGCAACTTTTATGCTTTTTATTTATGTAAATAAGTAAAAAATACTAAAATATTTAAAAAGGAATTTTTGAAAGTTGTGTTTAAAATTGTAAATTGTGCTGCTTTTTTTAAAATTATAGATGAGTATTATAGCTCAACTTCTATAAAGGAATTTTATTTCAATTATATTTCATAATACATCATAGTGATAAACACGTTTGACTCCTTAAAAATGTTTATACATTTAATTCTAATATTAAAATTGTATTTTACCGTAATAATTAATTTTGCTTGTTTTTTATAGTGATTATTTTTTAAATTTATTTTTAGTTCTGTATAAGATTTTTTTTTTATTTACTGTTGATTTAATTTATTAGCCTAAAGGGGCGGTAGCCTAGAAAGGCTGTTAGTTTCGAAGCGGCATTTTGCGCTGTTTTACTATAAATGTCCGTGTCTCCTTGCAAATTGTTGTTACCAAATATTATCGCCTTGCACTATATGTAAAGAAATTAAATAATGAAGAAATCTGCATGAATACATATATGTTTCTCGCACTGTGACAAAAACGAAAGTATCTAGAGCCATCAAAATTTGAATAATGTAATCCTCCACCCAAACTTGGGCATCTGGAAGGCTGAATTTCGAATTTGTTTTAATCTGTTTAATATTTTGTAAAACTTTAACGAATTTTTGATTTACAAACTCAACGAGTTCAGAGAGAGCACTGTAAGGAAAATAACAGTTTTAGCTCCAGTGCGGAAATTCTAAACATATGCTGTTTTCAAATGTATGTGGTTTACGGGCGAAGAACATGATATTCAATAAATATAGGTAACACACAGAACTTTAAAAAGAAAGGTTCTTTATGGGCGTATTATAAAATCTGAGTGCTTCTAGATTTTATTTTATTTTATTTTCTTCCGTGATTACGCTCAGAAAATTTTATGCTCCAAATTTTATGAATTATTAAGTAATTCATAATGTTCCACTTTAATGTTAATAATTTAATGATCATATAATCAAGTAAATATGATCGTTTTGTAATGTTATTATAGTTTAGAAAATCACTGCCTGAAAATTATCATTAAATTAAAAAAAGAAAATTATTAGATTTTGTTTAATTTTACCTTATTTATTTCAAAGCATCGCGTACTATCAATCTTATTTAATTTTACTTTATTTTTACGCAAAATTAAGTTCATAAATTTTGTGCTTAGAAATTTTACCGTTTTACCAATCTAAAGATGTTTGTACACGAATTACGCGTGAAAAAAATGCGCGAAAGGCAGTAAAAAGTGCTTTAATGAGATATATTAAATCCTATTCGAAAAACCTGTGGCTTTCATAATCTCATCACTATACAATGTATCAGTTTTAATAATTAAAAGGAGTTATGTGATACAAACGCCATTGATTTCAGTGTTAAAGTAAACCAGATCGTCCCTACTCTTTCTTGCCGACATGTTGGTGACGCGCGCCCCGGCCACTGGGTTAGTCTATCTCTTATAAGGTCCATGGTTTTCACTCAATGACGTCATCGACATATAAAATTATATTATTTAGAGTTTTAGATTATAAATATTATAACCAATGTATTACTCACTAGTTTTCTCACATACTCCTGCGCTTAATGTATTGGAAAATTGGAAACGCCAACACATTATCAATACGCTAACCATTTATTTTAATGAAACTGTTTTGTCCCTTTCAGGCAGAGCGGTGTCTTTTTGGAATGAAATACGTTTTTCTTGTGTGTACTGCTTTAATTGGTGCTTGAAATGTTTCTTCAGTTTCCTTTTCGCAGCAAAAGCTTTCAGGAAGGTAATTTAGTAATCTGATTTAGAATGTGTGTGACGATGTAAAATGGGCGATTGATTCAGGTGCTTGATTATTTTCTGATTAGATCGTATTTACGTCTGCAACATGTGCCATTAGTTAAATAATAAAGGTATGGAGATATTTCGTCAGAACTCGTTCGTATACTAGTAAATAAAATGCTTGCACGAATGAATAAAATACTCCTTATAGTTATCATTTGCACTTTTCATATGCAGATATTTTTCTGAGATCTAATAATAATTTAGATTTGCTCTCTGAATGTAATTTGTTTGTTTATTCCTTTATAAATTTTGTTATACACAAATTTTTCCACAAACTCATTACAATACAACATTAAGCATTCCCTCCCCCTTACTCGTATTCAAGTTCTCTCTGCTGGAGAACTCAGTAAGAGACTACTCACCATAACGTCCTCAGTTGGATAATATTAGGTTACTGCCAAGTACTACCTAAACATTAGAAACTCAGTATACGTGTCAAAGTATCTGTTATCTCTGACTTCATCTGAGGGCCCACCAGCGGCCGAGCGGTAAAGACGCTGAACACTGGTAGTTCGGTCCGAGGTTCGAATCCCCCGAACGGGCTGGCTGCATGGGCGTTTTCGTGGTTCTCCGAATGTGTAACGTGTATACGAGCCAGTTTTCCTCAGAAAGTCCTCCACGAAGGCATCCCTCCCCTTTAGGCAGATAGTCTTCGTATGCTTTGGCATAATTAAATAATCCAATGCAATCCTGACTTTCTTCTGAGCTGGTAAAGCGCATCAGAGAAAGAATAAAGTGCAATATTCACAATAAATTTTTTCCATTTTTAGCTCTTCTCTATTTTCCCCTTTCTGTTCACTTCTTGAATATCTGATGTGGAGTGAAACGATCCTTAAGGTTGTAGGTGCTTCGAAATTTATGATCCTTGATCCTTTGGTATTTAGTTAGGACATTTCTCAGCGCAAGAACTAGTGTGCAGAAGTATTTCAGGTTACAGGGAAGTACTGCTATGTGCAGCAGAATTACATTTGCATCAAGGTATGGAAACCGGCCCTTTAATCTCTCTTTCAAAGTTTCCATGCGAATGTTGATTGCAGTTGAAATTCAACTATTTGCAAAAGAAGGAAACTTCCAAATTTATTTTGAGATGGTGTGAAAAGAATACTGATGTGTTATCCAACTGCATAGACCTATACGCAGCCGAACAATAACGGTGCTGAACGCTGATTAATGAACAATTATGATGCTGAACACCGAACAATAATGATGCTGAGCTCAATTCTAGACAGACGGGCAGACGGCATGGGCGTTTTCATCATATTGCCCTCTGTTTAAGGAATATACTAAGTAGTTTCTTTAAAAATCCTTCCAAGAAGGCATTCCTTCTTAGGCAGAGATTCTCCAGGCTTGAATTGCCATATCAATTTATACACCTATTATGTTACACAAAGGATCTACCCAGTGGATATATATTTGTCTTAAAGATATAAGTTGAAAGAATAGACAGACTCATTATTTGAAGCGACAATGGATAATCCATACATTGTAAATAAAGTGTTCTCTTCCACAGGCTTTCTTCAAGTAAATATTTCTTTGCTTGTATAATACTCAGCTCACCAAAGGTTCACACAGATATTTGATGTTTTTTAGCATCCTTTGATTGTTTGCTTAGAAGGTGTTTCGTAGATAATGTTGCATGAAGGTGAAATACTTACAATGTGTTAACACGTATATGACTAACCAATTTAGGAAAAGGAGTACTAATGAATTTTTGTTTGTCATTGTTATGAAAGAATGAAGGAAGATACGGACTATAAACGAAGATATTTAGTCAAACATTGCCCAAAGATGTTGCTTATTTTTCAGGTAATATATTTTAGGGTAATTTATTTACCCAGCTTTGCAGTGGAGAGAAACCTCAAATTGAATGCTTGGTAAAAACCAATGATGTGTTGAATTTCGTTCAATAGACTCTTTTAATATATTTCAAAAGATAATTATATATCCCCAATTTCTTCAAAAAAAAAAAAAAAAAAAAAAGCATTTTACTCACTTTTGGTCATAAAAAAGAAACTCAAAGAAACTAAATAAAAGTAAGAAAGTTATCTAAACGTTTTGCCATGCGTTCTTATTACCTTATAGGACATTTTCATGGTAAAACGAACTGTGAAATGTACACATATCTCAACATAAAACGCAGAATAATGAAATATAATCACATTTCTTTCTGTTTTAAAAGTAAAAATCTATTACTCCCGTTACCAAATGATATAATGGAATATAAAATGCTGTTTTAAATTAAGACACCTGAGAAAACAACGCAGTTAAACACGTACATTTCTCTCCTAGAGGTGACATTCAAAAATTTCATTCAGCAATGAAACCCTAGCAGATCCGAGAATTTTGAATGGGAACCCGCATAATTTTGTGACAGCTCACTAGTTGCCGCTAAACATATCACATCTTCTTGAATGTATGGCCTAGGGAAGCTAAAGGTGGACACCTCTGCATTCAAGTTTCAAGGAAAAACCAGCCGCTATGATATAACTGCTGAAAGCCTACATTCAAGCGAGTATCTGAATACGACAAATTTCTGTTTCTTCGATTTTGTGTGCCGGGATAAATTTCAATCTTCGTGTATTATTTGAGCACATGGGAAATTAATGTTAGTTCTTTTTTACTCATAGTTGGGGACTCATCACCAGCGGAGGGTTAAAACTGCTGAAAATCGGTAATTTGATCCAGGTCGAATCACAAAAATGAAAAAGACGGAACTTCGTCAAGGTAAAAAAAATTTAGAAAATTTGCCAGCACAACTAACATAGTTCTTTTTTACTTATAGTGGGGGACCCATCAACAGTGGAGGAGAGCCATGGACCATGAGGAGAGCTCGCGTGACTTTGGTCACACCCCTTCCTACATTTCAACTTCCTGTACTGCCCAGCTAAATTTTTTATCCTTCTGCGGTCTTAGTAGCATCTAAATCAAGACAGCCGGAACACAGCACGTAATTATTGCGTGTTAATGACGGCTTAGGAAGGAACTTGGAACAGCGGAGGAGTAAATTGCTGAACACCGGTAGTTTGATCCATGTCCGGAACCAGAAAAGGAAAAAGACGGATCTTCGTGAAGGTAAAAAAATGTAGAAAATTTGGCAGCACAAGTAACACTTTAGGCTTAGAACACGTTTTTCTATTTGAAAGATTAACAGCAAATTTAAACTGCAAATGAAATAGTTTAATTCCCAAAACCTTCCTGTGGGGCTTTAGAAAAGCGTTCCTGAATGAAACATAAGTGAATGCTACTCTAGATACGGCTTTCAGAGTTTCTTTAAAATTCTATCAATTTTAACATCAAGTGCTCTGTTACCGAGACATACGCTTTCAAATTTCCGAATTAAATTCTATTAGATTTCCTTGCCAACAGCAACACATAAAAAGAAAGACAATAAAAAGGACAAAACTGCAATTTACTCGCAAGACACCGCTCTACCTAAAATACGCACAACAGTATGATTTAATAATTTAAACCATGGAGAATAGACAGCTGCTGGTGCTTGCAATTTCAAAACTCATAAATCGCAAGAGTGTACGAAAAAACTAGTGAGTAGCAAATTGGTCGCAATTCGTACTGTAAATGGTGTAATTTGAAACTTTAAATACAATTATTATAATCCGTCTTCTTAAGAATTTTATAACCATCTAATGAAACCTGCTGTGAGACATATTTCAAAAGAAATCTTAAATGTTCTGGAATCTGGAGAACTAAATTTCCGAAATATTTCACAGTGCTACCTTAAACAAACTGCATTAATTTTTTTAAAGTAAGTAAACTGTTATCATACAGTTTCTTGAAAGTTTATCACAGATAAATGATGTTGATCAATAGCAATGAACGAGAATACAATACCTTTGTTAAGGAGCAGAGATGACGGACGTACTTGTAAAATTTCCCGAGACCAAGTCGCAATTATGACATTTTAATATTAATCTCAACAAGTTTGACATATATCACTTGTCTTAATTATGAATGAAAAATTGATTCTTACTGTGAAAATATTGACCTCCCTTTCGCTATAAGATTTTTTTTTCTCAATTACGAATGAAAAATTGATTCTTACTGTGAAAATATTGACCTCCCTTTCGCTATAAGATTTTTTTTTAATTTAATGCGTGTAAGCAATGTGTACACCGATTTAATGCCCGAAAAACACTAAAGCATCAATAATGCTTACTCAAGCAAAGAAAGTAAAATATAATTATAAAAATGCCTATTTTAACAAAGATTAGGTGACAAGTCATATAAATAAAGTCAAATCTCTATCTTCAAATCTTTGAATAAGATTTTTATCATCGTTTGTAAATTTTCAGAGGTGTATTCATGTTCGTTTTTAGTCGTAATGAAACTAATGTAAAACTGGACTCAAATTCATCCAATATTAAGACATCTCCATATTCTTGATATAAAAATTAATTTCGTAATAAGGCTAATTAATTGAATGGAGAATATTATTTCTGGTCACGTAAGATTGCTTCAGTGGCCTTTCGATTCAGACCACCAGCTTTTAGTATTTGTGCTTTTTTCGTACTACGAAATGCTAATTCTTAACAGAGTTTCAGTCTAAAGGATCATGAGCAGAAAACAGCCTGACCTTGGTTATTTTATTTCTATGCCACTCAACAGGGATAATAGCTAACGACGCTGACTGCCGCATCCAAGTGACCGGGTTCGAATCCCGAAGAAGGCATGGATGATTGTAAATGTATAGTTCCTGCTGGGCATTTTCCTCCTAAATATGCAGCGAGACGAAACACCTCTCGAGAAGTTGTTGGCACAGAGTTGGCAGACCCTCAGACCCGTCCCCCCTGGGTTACTTTCCCTTAAAATTATGCTGTAAAATTTCAATAATTAAAATTTTCACTAAGAGGGGATGTTTATTGTTTTGTTCAATCAGTCAATAGTTGACTATAATTATAAGTTTTTCCTCACTAAAAGAAAGTTCTCTAATCACCGCAAACAAGTGTATACTCATCAGAAACGATTTATGAATATGCATCGTACTCAATAGGAGTCTGAGTCAGCGATATTACACTTGATTAACGTTAGAAATGCATGCATTGATGTCATTAGAAGTTTTAAATCAGAGTGCTAATAGGTTTTCTTCCAGTATATTTGCATACGACTACGGGTACCAGCAGTGGGAAAAACGTAATTTTGTCGATCGCCTTGGTATTTTTTGAGACTAATGATGGAATTTTAATTAAAACGAAAGCGTTATGTGATAGCGGAAGTGTTTCTTTTTTTTTGTACCACTGAACGTTTCGATTCTTTCCGGAACTTTCCGAACAACACTTTCCCGATTCTTCAGTGGACACCTAAAAGGACTTACTTTTGAGAGAGGTCTCAAGATGCACCCAATTTGCTCTAAATGTCAAAATTCATCGGCACATATCCTTGAGTGTCTGGAGTTGTGTATAAAGGACCTTTACAAGTCTCCTAAGCTTGTTTTCGATTTTCTGAAAGTCAATGGACTCGTCGACCTCGTCTAGTATATTCCTAGACATGGAGATTAGTAACAACAACAACTTAATTTGAAAAGGGAAAAGACAATCATTTCGGTTTGCAGTATATCTGGTATTTCAAATACGATAAAAAGAAAAACAGTAGCTGTTATCTGTAATCAGGAAGAAATGTATAAAAGGAAACTAGAGTTCTTTGTTAATTCCGAAAATAGAAGTTTTAACTCCCACAAAGTTTATCGATGTTAGTAATTTCATGATTGCCGAGAAAATGAATTTAACGGATGCGGAATTTTAGAATCCAGAGAAAATAAACCTGTTGCTCGGAGCGGAAGTTTCGTATGATATGTTACGAGCTGATAAAATCTATGTTCCTCACACAAGTTTGATACTACAAAATAGTGCATTTAGATATATAGGTGTACATTGGTCAATGATTCCCATCAGTTCAGCATAAAAGCTGAATGTCTTAAAGGCGGTGCAGCTGTTTATCTGATGATAAATAAATATAGTTTTTGAAAATAAATATGATACAGGTCGAAATAATTTATCGTATTGTGGCTTAATTAATGATAATTCAGAAATTGAATTAAAAATGCTTTTCGAACTAGAATCATTAGAAATTAAAAATGATCCTTAATGTCATGAGAAAGAAAGAGCATTGGAAATATCTAATAATACAGTTTGTTTCAAAGCTGGTCGTTACAAGGTTTCGTTACCCTGGAAAAAGGACGGGAATGAATTAGCTGATAATTACCCAGTAGCAGTAAATCGATTAAAAACTCTGGTAAAGAGAACAAATTATGGTAAAACACTGTTCTCTACACATAGTGAAATATTAGATGATTATCTCAAGCAAGATATTATTAAAAAAGTGTCGGGTAAAAAAAATATGTCGGTAAACCGGTCTTTTACTTACCACATCAACCGGTATTTAGAGAAACCACTACTTCAACAAAAATTAGAATAGTCTTTCATGGCCGCTGACATAAGTTGGTGCAGTTATCATTGAACAATTGTCGATGGACAGGATAAATCTGAATCATAACCTGTTCCATCTGCTAATTAATTGCCGATTAACAAAAGCTGGAATTTCAGAGCATGTCGAAAAAGCAGTTTTACAGTTTGCTTTGGCAGGGAAGAATCAAGACGACGTGCGATTCCTGTTTGTGCGAAACACGCAATTAAATTATCTAAATACAGCGACTTACAGATTCAAGCGTGTAAATTTTGGAATTAAGTCAAGCCGGTTCTTGTTGGCTGCAACAATCAAAGAACACAAACAAAATTAGCGAGATGACCGGCCAGATGTGTTTGAAATACTGAATTCTTGTATTTATGTTGACGACTTTATTATAGGACAAGACAGTATAAAGGTGGTTCTAAGCTTATCCCGTAAAGCTAAACAAATAATGAGTAAAGCAAATATGAAGTTGCGTAGATGGGTATCTAATGATTCTCAGCTGATGAAAAGATGGAACGAAGAAGATTTCGAGATGCAATCACATAAAGTCAATGACTCAAACGAGATATTTAAGATAAGTTTAAGTTCTGGGATACTAATGAATCATTATGAGTAGAGGCACAACCAATGTGATATAATGTCTAAAAGTAAGCGTAATACGAAGTAATTCATCTTGGAAACAGGAAGGAAGATTTTTTATTCTTTTGGGATAATAACTCCGTTGAGTGGTAAGCTGCAATTTTTACTACAAGAACTTTGAGTTAGAAAATTGGCATGGAATCATAAAATACCTACAAATAATCTCTCAGGAGAGGACAACGTGGTGTCGTGAGTGTCATCATCTAAGTAAAATTGCAATTTCAAGATTTAATTTGAATTTGGAAGCCGATTCCATGGAGATCCATTGCTTCTCAGACGCAATCAGATGGCGTATGGTACTGTTGTCCACGTAGGACTGCGTAAGCAAGAACAATTTATGTGAGTTTCGCTCCATCTAAATGTCGTGTTGCAGCTGTGAAAAGAATAATGTTACCTCTGTTGGTATGCAACTGATGATGGCTTGTTTCCAATAACTCGATAAACAGTCTGATCTGGGCAAGCTAGACAGAAGGTAATTGTGTGACTCGTTTTCTTTTCTTTTTTTCACTCCTTCAGGAAAGGACAGCAATATAACATACTCTTTTATATAACTCTCTTTCGATATGTATTTGGAATACTAGCAAATATTTATCTATTTTCATGTATTAATAAAATGTGTTTGTGATCTTGGTATTTCCATCCACAACCTCTTTTTTGAATTACACGCGTAAACTGACTATGACTACGCTGATGCTGCTTTAGATACAAGGTAAGAGGAATCACTTTGCTCTCTACTTTTGTTAATTTTGTTGTGAAATTGCGAGGCTAAAAAAATGTTTTACAACATGGGATACGGTATGCAATATTCTTAAAGGCGCGCGAAGAATGAAAAATGGAAATTTCTCAAAGGCTGATTTGATCTACGACACAGAAAAGATTTCTGTAGAACAGGTTAGACAATCAGTAGTGTCGAAGTATACTGTAGAACTTGTAAGGAATGCCAATTACAAAGTAGCGAAAGAACCAGAGAAAATAGTTCCAATTCAGTGACCTGAGTTTCCATTTGACGCAGTGAACATACATATAATCCGTCCAAATGAACCTCCATCAGCATGTAAGCACAAAAATATACTATGTTTAGTCAACCAACATTCTACATAGCCAGAAGCTGTCCTTTTAAGAATATTACTGCAAAATCATCATGCGATGCATTATTAGAAATCCTTATGAGAACGGGCATACCTCGGGTAATAGATGGGGATTAAGGTACGGAATTTTATTTCGAATTAACACAAGACTTTCATGCTAGATTAGTAGGAAGTCCTGTATTTGTAACGCCAGGGCACCGACAAAGTTCGGGATCAGTTGAACGATACAGCTAAGTTCTAAAGCGTATGCCACATCATATCATTTGAAACGGCACTAAAAATTCCGTTAAACAAATCCCATACCTGCTTTTTGCTTACCGAGACATCTCAAATTGTACTGCTGGAATATCCCCATTTAAATTCATGTATGAGAGAAAAAGCTAGACATTCGTTGGTAATATTAAAGTCGTCTTGGTCAGGAGAAATTCCACTTCCTATAAAATTGGGTAAAAGCTCTGTTGAGTATCGACAGGAGCTGAAAATGAATTTAGAAAGAGCCGGCAGAGCAAGCAGAATAGTTAGCAGAATTCAAGCAAGTTGCTTACACAACATATGCTAGGTTAGGTTAGGTTATTTAATTACGGCAAAACCTCGAGGGCTATCTGCCTAAAAGGAGGGACGCCTTCGTGAAGAAGTTTCTAAGGGAAATTGGCTCGTATACACGTTACACGTGGGGAAAACACCCATGCAGCCAGCCCGTTCGCGGGATTCGAACCTCGGACCGAACTACCAGTGTTCAGCGACTTTACCGCTCGGCCGCTGGTGGGCCAAGATATGGTAATCGAAGAGCGATACAGAAAGAAATCAAACCGGGAGATAAAGTGTATCTACTGATTCGAGATTCCAGTGATAAATTATATGCCAGATGGAGAGGACCCGCAGAAATAGTGACTGGTTGTAAGAAAGATTCTTATAGAGTAAAATTGACAGATGGCACAATAAGAAGAGTCCACGTGAATAAATTCAGGAAATTTATACAATAGTACAGGCGATAGATGTAATATTTGAGAATGAAGAGGAACTACGAGAAGACCATTCAGAACTCAGTGGGAGTGGCAATCAGACATTTTATAATCTGAAATGTGTAAATATATAATATAATATACTTACAATGTAAAAAACGTTAATTAAATTTAGTTCTTGTATGTACAGTATGACGTATTTCGTGTTGCAGATAAATTACGTGTTTTAATACATTAAAAATTTTTTCTAGTTTCGGAACGAATTTATCGTTACAGAAAACGGACCGTCAAAAAATTATCACCACCTCATATGTCTGACCGTTTCAGGACATTTTTACTACGCTTTGTGTTACAGGCAATAAATGCTTTAAAATATTTACAAGTCTAAATTGCTGACTTTTCCAAAGGTGGAAGGAGTTTTAAAATGCTAAAAATCTTCCTATTGCTGAATTTTCCTGTTGCTCAAATTTTTTGTTCCTGTTGCTTTTCCTGGTGTTGAAGGTTAGTTGAATGGCGGAAATTTGACATTTATTCTTAAAATATATTCTGCATCCCATATGCATAATAATTGTTCTTCTAATTCCTCTTGCATTATATTCGAGATTAAGGCTTGCTTTTTCTAATGCGTATCTATGTATCTATCAATCTATATTATTATTATTACTATATTTTATTTTTATATTTATTTTTATGCCGCCCAGACGGTGTAGTAGTTAGGGGAGCCTACTGTGATACCGAAGGGCCGCGTTTGTGAACGGTATGGGCCCACTGTTTAGGGGATATGTTTTTTATTTTTAGATTTGTCGGTGCTCAAAAGTGGAAAAAACGTTAAGTTTGTACTCTTTATTTATTCAAATTTTAATATTTTAAACTACTACCCCTTGACGTGTCGATTTTGAAGCATTAAAATATGAATAAATAATTTGCATGCTATTAAGATTCATTGCATTTTGTTAAGATTTTAAAAAAGTCAGTCTATTTTAATATTTCAATTTTTATTTTATTTTGTCCTAAAATTTAATATCTCCGAATGTTTTATTTTTATATGCCATTTAAAATACTGTTCTATTTTTAATTATAATTTAAAATTTTAGATTTGCTGAATGCAAAAGCGAGCAAATTTATTCTTTGAGTTTTAAATGCAAGATATCATTTTAATCGTGGATGAAAAATTTTTAATTTTCTTAAACAAGCTTTGTGTGATGACTTCATGGTTTAATAAGGCACCATTTAGCAAGACGAAACAAACATTTATTAAATATATAATTCAAAGCATAATATAATAGTTGCTCAGAGCAGTATGTCGCTCCTACCGCATAGTACAATCTACTACCTTCCTCTTCCGAGGCTAACATGCAACTCCTAATAAATACATTAACCCTTCTCGAAGAAGAGCTACCTGCGCCAAGCATGCTCTGTTGATCGCCAAACAGTCGCCAGATATCACACCCCCGTCGTAAGATTGTTGTTGATATTATTTACAAATCAATCAGCAATCTGGAAACTAAAATCTAGCAACTGTTTGCGATCAACGTGAAAAAGAAAAAAAACTACATATACTTTTATACATTCTATCCTAATTTTCAAATCTCAATTACTGTAGACATACCTCAATTTACTACATAAACATAGATAACACATTTTTATATATAAACATAGATAAATCATTTTTAACTTCACTTGTTCCGAACCTTATTATTATTGTAACAATTTATCAATTCTTAATTCAAAGAAACCAAGTTGATATTTTCTTTTATAAACATGTTAAAATATACCCTAGTATTATTCCAATGATGGCAGTAAAATTATTAAGTTTCTTATATATATATAAAATTATATTCTTAACATTCCTTTTAATTAATGATGCTGCAGCATGATTTAAATCCTTGGGAGACAAATATCTAAATTTACCACTTACCTCGAATATTTGTTATCCAATAATTTCTCTATCTATTTCAAATTACATAAACATCTTATTTGCACAAAATTGTAAAATGATTATGAAAAGCAAAGAAAACTATCTAATTATTAACTATACAAAATGTTCGTGAAGATGAACAGTAAATTAATGTTCAAAGTTCACAAGTGGGAAGTCTGGATAATGCATCCGCGTTTGACAGTTTTTTTTCCAGGGCAATGTTCTATTTCGAGATTATATTTCTGCAAAGCTATGGCCCATCGTTGTAATTTGGACGATTGCGGAGCATTTCTCACTATAAAGGCTAGAGGATTATGATCAGTCACAATTTTCACCGATGAACCGAATATCCAAGGTTCAAACTTCTTCAATGCCCATACTATAGCATAAGCTTCACGCTCTATAGTCGGCCAGCTCTGTTGAGGTTTCGATAATTTCTTGCTCGCGTAGCAGATGGGAAATTGCTTCTCTCCCCTTTGCTGTGACAAACATGCACCTATTCCGATTTGGGATGCATCAGAATGAATGACAAACGGATCCTGCAGTGTTGGGGTGATCAGCTCCGTTGACATCGCTAATCGTTCCTTCAGTTGTTGAAATGTTGACTCATGAATTTCTTTCCATTCGAGTATTTCCGGTTGTTTATTTTTCGTGAGTTCTGTGAGTGGGTAGGCGATCTCTGCATACCCTGGGATATAATCGCGATAATAATTACATAGTCCTAACAGACTTTTAAGATCTCTTTTCGTTTTCGGCGTTTCCAGCTTCTTGATTGCCTCTATTTTCTCGGGATCTGGTTGATGTTTTCCTGATCCAATGATGTGTCCTAAATATTTAATTTGAGGTTTTGCAAACGAACATTTCTTCGAATTGATAGTAAATCCAAGTGACTCTAGTTTGGTAAAAACTTTATCCAGATGTCGGAGATGAGTATCGAAATCCGTGGAAAATATAGCTATGTCATCAATACAGGCTCTTGAAAATTGTTGAAATTCTTTCAGCGCGTTATTCATTACTCTCTGAAAAGTTGCTGCTGCGTTCCTTAATCCAAAGGGTAGCACTTTAAACTGATATTGACCTCGATGAGTTTTGAAGGATGTGTACTCTTTACTTTGTTCCTCCATGGGAATTGCCCAATATCCTTTCAGCAAATCTAAAGTTGTTATGACGTTGGCTCTTCCTATACTGTACATTAAATCAATGGCATTTTGCATAGGAAAGTCATCTGGCTTCGTCACTGCATTCAAAGCTCGATAATCTAAGCACAATCTGATATCTCCATTTTTTTTGCTTACACAAACTACTGGATGAGCTATTTCTGCATTACTTTCTTCTATTAGTCCCGATTTCAATAATTCTTCTACTTCTTCATCGACCTTGGGTTTCAATGCTTCAGGAATCCTATAAATGTAAGGTTTCTTCCTCTCCATATTGGGTATTAATCTAATTTTATGAGCTTCAACTTTAGCTATTTTCAGCTTTCCGGTGAATAGTGCTCGGTGTTTGTTGATAAGAGCTATCAATTTTCTTCTCTGCTGCGGATTCAAATTTTCTAAATTCAGATTTGCATCTATTTTAAAATCTTCCAGGGGGGTCGAGAGATCTTTTCCTGGTAAAGTTATAATTTCTCCAAATTCTTCTTCATTTTCAAATATCACTCCAACTGCATTGACAGTAGCTTGGAATTTTCTAATTTTATTTGCATGAACATGTTTGATCTTTCCATCAGGTAGTTTTACTTTATAGGAATGAGGTGGGCAATGATTCACGATTTCTCCTGGACCAGTCCATCGTGCATAGAGTTTGTTATTTGAATCTGGTATGAGTAAATAAACTTGTTCTCCGATTTTGAAATTTTTTGGTATTGATCTCCGATTAAAGTACTCAGCATATTTTTGTTGTTTATCACTTGCAATTAAATTGGCTTGTTCGGCTGCTTGTTCTAACCTTATTTTTAAAAGTTGTAAGTAATCCACTGCCGATTCACTTAGATTAGGTGGTATAGGTATTTCTCCTGACCATGAAGACTTCAGTACTGCTAAAGGACCTCTTGGTTGTCTTCCACACATCAGCTGAAATGGTGAGACACCCGTGGTGCAGTTTGGTACTTCTCTGTATGCAAAGAGCAGGTATGGGATGTGCTTATCCCAATTCGAAGGATCAGTCCTGATGACATGATGTAACATTTGCTTGAAGGACTTGTTCCATCTTTCTACTAATCCATTTGAAGCACTGTAAGCAGGTGTAGAGAACCTAGGGTGAGAACCTAGTCTTTTCTGGAATTCTTTAGTTAATTTTGAAACGAAGTTACTTCCGTTGTCACTAGCTATTGTATTAGGGATTCCTGTTCTCATGAAAATCTCCAAAAGCGGGTCGCAAGTGGCTTTTGCTGTCAAGCTTCTCAGTGGAATGGCTTCTGGCCATCGGGAATGTTGATCTACCAGACATAACACATATTTATGTTTCCTAGCAGAGGGAGGTTCAATAGGTCCAATAATGTCGATGTTAACTGTTTCGAAAGGTAATCCTGGCCTTCTGACCGGTGTGATGGGAATCTTGTCAGATCGCTTTTCTGGACTTTTCAACTGACAATCTTTGCACGTTTTACAAAAGGTTTCAACATCTTGTGCTAATCCAGGCCAATAAAATGAATATCGTATTCGCTCCTTTGTTTTTCTTATCCCAAGATGTGCACCGAAAATGGAACTATGTGCTAATTCCAACACTTGTGCTCTTCTACTAAGTGGAAGCACTAACTGAAAAACATTCTGTCCTAATATTTTTTCTTGGTGATGTAAAAGATGATCAATAAATAAATAATTTCTTTTTTTTTATTGCTAGCTTCCATGCTTCTCTCAGCGAGGGACAGTTAACTTGCTCTTCGCGTAGGCGTTCAGCAGACGATAAGTCTGTGTTTACATAAACACTCGCCTTCTTGACTTCCTCCTCTTCGTTTTTCTCCTCCATAAGCATTAGCGGGGGGGAATCGACGCTGTCGTTTGACTGTGCATTGGCGAATAAAGTTTGTAAGTTTTCGCTTCCGTAATTATTTCTTTCTGCGTTTGGTTCTTCTGCCGCAGGATTAATCAACAGTTCGTATATTTCTGGAGTTATTAGGCAAGGCACATTTAGCTTATCAGTCACTGCAATTAATGTATCCACAAAATTAAATATATTGCTTCCATGATCTTTATGGTAAATAGGTACACGGCAAACTTTTGCTTCAATTGGTTGTCCGAAAGCAGGTGTTAGCAATATTTTACCTCCTTCTCTCTCCTCTAAATTTGGAATGAGCGATGAATGTACGATCGTTATCTGCGTTCCAGAGTCTACGATAGCTTCGATTTTCTCAGAGTTAATAAAAATATCTACTTTTTGCAGTGGTTGAACGATGCGTTCTGCGAATTCAGATCGTAGATGGGATGAGTCTACTTTAGCTACGATGGCTTCTTCTTTTGATGTTCTGTTTGAATTTTTTTGAGTTTTGGAATCATCCTTTCCCTTCTTATTTACTGCAGTTTCGTTCTTTCTTCTTTTGTCTGGACAATCTCTCGCGATGTGTTGATAATTTCCACAAATATAACATTCTTTTCTTCTCGCGTGAAATCTTTCGTGTTTTGGATATTCTTTTCTCATGGGTGGTGGAATATATTTGTCGTGTGCACATGTTGTATCCAGGAATCTCGGTGATCGCTTAATTCCATTTCGAACTTCGTCGAAAGATTTTCCTTTGGCCGTGAAATAAATATCACATTCTGTAGCTAATTCTTGAGGCTTCAGCCATTTATTTCCTTGGCGTATTGCGACGTGTGCAGCTGTTTCTTCATCTAATGCTTGGAATAATTTATCGGAAATAATTAACTCCTTGAGTGTTTCGAAATCCTTTACTTCTCTTGACTTGCAGTAATAGTCCCATGTAGCTGTTAGTCTTGAAGCGAACAGGATATGCGTTTCGCCGGAATAACGTTTAGTTTTTCTGAAGTTTTCTAAACAGGTTTGAGGAGTAGGTTGATATTCCTTCAGAACAAGAGTTTTCACTTTTTCGTAATTTTGCAGATCTTCCTCCTTTATATAAACAAGAACATTTGAAGCTTTTTCTCCAATTAATTTCAATAATATTTCTGATTTGTATTCTTCAGGAACCTTCTTGTGCTTAAATGCTCTTTCGATAGAATCGAAAAATATATTCCATTCTTCTGCTCTCTTCGGTACTGGTACAGTCAGTGTTTCTACTCCTTTGATCAGCTTGTCCAGGGAAATTTCGGTTTCTCGTTCTGTGTTTTGTATTAAAGGTGTTGGACTTCTACTTCCTTCATTTTGAGTTGCTCGAATCTTCGCTAGTTCTATTTCGTGTTCTCTTTCTGTTCTTATTCTTTCTTCTTCCATTTGCATTCTTTCCATTTCTTCTTTTCTTTTTCTATTCTCCACTGTAGTAATCAGAATTTCTTTCACGAAATCAGCATCTTCGATGTATTCCTTGCTATTCTGGAGTTTGTGTTTCAGTTCTACCAGCTTCAAATCTGGGGATGCTTCTTCGCCAATTTCCAATAAAACTGTTACTAAATCCTCTTTCTTTGCGTTTTTGAACATTTTCTTCTATTTTCCTTTAGAATCAAGCCTTTCAAACTCTCGATTAAATAATTCTCACGTTTTTACTCTCTTTTGCAAATGAACACTTCTTTCGTTAGTTAGGCTTAACTTTACGCCTCTTCCGTTTTCAACGCTCTAAGCTTCTAACCTCTCTGGTTTTCTCGAAAGAGAGCGTGTGTGATGACTTCATGGTTTAATAAGGCACCATTTAGCAAGACGAAACAAACATTTATTAAATATATAATTCAAAGCATAATATAATAGTTACTCAGAGCAGTACGTCGCTCCTACCGCATAGTACAATCTACTACCTTCCTCTTCCGAGGCTAACATGCAACTCCTAATAAATACATTAACCCTTCTCGAAGAAGAGCTACCTGCGCCAAGCATGCTCTGTTGATCGCCAAACAGTCGCCAGATATCACACTTTGATTCGAAGAAGTAATGGATTTTAATATCAAATATAATAAAATCGAATAATTAAATATGAATTACTGTCAAATTGCTGTCCACCAGTTTTTTCGTCGTCTTTTCTTGTATAATACTTGAAAAATTGCTTGTGAAAGGGTCATGTCTGAACGTTCGCGAAGTATTTAAAAGAAACTGCATTGCTTCTTTGAGGCGAAGCGGTGGTTCTAAAGTGTATATTATATCTGTTTTTTCTTTAGGTAAGTTGTGATTAGGATGTTGTTCGCAGCCTATAATGTGTGTTCGCGATATATATCGGAAGCTTGATTGTGAGTAATGACAAATCATTTTATTTAAAATTGACGAAATCTGTAACGAAATTCTAAAATCCTGATCTACACATTTTTTCCCAAAATGTATGCTTAAACGAACACGGGTTTTCAGTTAAAGTGCAGTTAGTAATTAGTTTGGGAGCGTTTTAGAAAAAAATGAAATTTAAACTATATATAAGACTTAGATATATTTCATTCAGGTAGTTATTTGAAGCTAAATGATAAACAGACTGATTTATGAATCAAACCTCTTTAATAAGAGTAGAGATTATTATTTATTTTTCAGAAATGTAAACTGAGATTTGTAATGAAAATTTCTGAATTTATTTTACGTGCAAATTTCAGCAGTTTAATTAACAACTGCCAATGGTTATTGAATGATGATTGATTATACCAACTTCAGCATGATTCAAGTTCTTTAGTCTAGCCAGCAAATAAAGCTAGAAGCTTTCATAAATAATTGCTTAAAATGTACCTCTGAACATCATTTTCAATATTAAGTATTCACCAAAACTTTATCGAATAGAGGTAATGTCTCATACCGCCAAAATTTATAACTTCCCTTTCGGAAAGCATTTCATTTGATAAAGAAAGGTACAGTTATATTTTTTACATAAATAAAATAATTACTCATAATATTTACATTAATTCGCTAACAGTGGATGTGTGTATAAATTGATTAAACCAATGTGGTTCACTTTTCGTAATAGTGAAAAATTAATCTTACTAACTTAACAATTTTAGTAATCTGTTAAAAATAAACATAATTACAAAAATACTACAAATAGCACAATGAAATTTTTTCTAATTACCCGAGCCCAAAATTAGTAAAAGAATGCCAGAGGTCACAATAATTTATTTCGATTAAGTACTAATTTAGTCTCTTTGATCTGTAATTTTATGATTTGAGCAATCAATATCTTGAGCTTTTGAGCGGTTTACATTTTATTGACCTGTAAAAACTCTGAAATCCGGACGTCCAATATCCAAGTATAAGTACAAGGGACTGGGGACGTGGGCACTGTGCCTCTACCATACTGGTTAATTAATACAGCACCACGTCCACCATTAACTAGAACAGCCCCAGATATCAAGAAGGGAACACTGGAGCCTCGCCGATTTAGTATATATTGACTATATTTATAAATACAGGGTCTTATACGACGTTCAAGATACATATTACAAGATTTCCTACGATTGATAACAATTACAATTACCCGCCCAAATTATAGTCACACATATTGTTACATTGAATAATACTTTGACAATATATGACTTGCTTAAAATATACCTTGAAGTACATTTAAAATATACATAGAAATATGAACACTGATACGCATTATATAACACTGATTATATACATTATTTTTATATGCAGTGGCTACTTAATATAATACAGGGTAAATACATAACATTATGCAGTTCAGGATGTATTAGCATAGTAGAGAATACAGGATTCGTCGCAAAATGTTATGATCATAGTGATTTGTCTTGGATATATAAAATCACCTATAACTTGGATTACACTAACATTACACATGCATAGATAAGTAAAGAGATACTGATACAGGGATAAATAAATATGCATACATTAAATGCACGTTGGAGACGCATTATGCATTAAGTATATAATATATCCAGATGCTACACTAATTGGGGTAATTAAATTAATTCATAAACATGATTGAGTAAACACGCATACTTAGAAACATATAATGTTTTGACTTGGATAAATGAGGTCACCTATATTAGATATATATACAGGGGTATGCACTTGCATGAATAAGTGCATACGCATACGTTCGATACGCATTGAATATGCATTGCGCATTGAGTGTATTGTATACAGCCTAGGTTAGTAAGTTATTATACACGTTGCGCATTGATACACGTTACACATATAAGTCACCTACATTGGAAACGCATTACACATGCAGGGGTAAATAGATTAAAAACATATACATGGATGAATATAACGCTGATTTTTGTTGTTTGACTTCTGAATTACAATATACATGGATGAGTAATTACACATACGTTATTAAATACACATACTTTTAGATACACACTGAGTATAGGTATACATTGTCATTAGGTACACATTGAAATTGCATTGAGTATTGAGTATCGCCTCGAGCCCCAATTAGGCTAAGTCGGGCCCTGCTTGCCAGGAGGTCTTCCCATAGCTTTGGATAGCTTTAGAAAGCGACGGAAAAACATGACTAGACATTTAAAAGCACCAAACTTGCTTTTTGCTGCAGCTACGGATTTCTAGGCTGGCGACGTCATTGCCGTCAGAGTAAGAACTCTGTAATCGATTTGTTGTACAACAGCATAAACTTGATTTTCCATTTCTTGTTTGACAGCAGGAACATCTTCTCCGATTTATTTTTCGACAGCAGGAACGCTTTCTCGAGACTTGTTGTTAGGAAGAAGGAACTCTTAGTTTAATTTCTGCAATTCTAATTTTCAACCATGCCTATTCTGCCTTGCATAACTTCGAATTTGCTTTCTATTTCGGGAGCAATTTTTCTTTTTCTCTTGAAGTACCTCCATGTTTTCTTGGCCCACTTCCATCTTTCAGGAACTGATTTGAAGGCCTCTTCCGTCATTTCTGTCATATCTTCCTTAGCAGGTTTCACTCCTTATTTGGCAGTTTCTCGCTTTTACCTTTTCTTTAAATGCAGCAAAGGCTGATACTGTTTATCTAAGTCGCTCCCTGTCGCTCTTGTCAGCGTTATTTTATTCCACATCTGACCCCAAATACTATTTTGGGCGTACGAGCTTCTAATGGATTGAATGCACCCACAACAAATGGTTCCTTAAAACTTATTTTCATGTTAAGAAAAAAAAAATCAGTTCTGGAGCTTTTCACAAAAGCACTCATAAAGCTTTTCTCTGTCCTCAAAGCACAATCAGTATTTCTCTTAAGACTACTAAGAATTTCAGGCACAGCAAAAAGAAAAGCTCGTCTCAAAGCGAAGCTCGCACGGAGTCGCTATAAGAGAAGTTATTATAGGGGTGATTGATAAAGCGAATGTTTATTTAATTGTAAAGAGTTAACTGAATGCTCAAATCTTGGGAAAGATTCAGGATTTGGAAGGTCGAGCAATACCGTGTTTGGAATCGTTCAAAGCCTAAATTAAAAACATTAATCATTCTAGTACTAAACATTTTAAACAAAAGACTACTATTGTCGCAATTTCAAGTGACTGTGTCAGATTATACGTTACAACGGTAATATGAATTTCAGGTTAATATTGTTTTTAGTTTGACTAGACTGCAGGAATAACTCACATAAATATTACTAAAGATATATTGCATCAGATCAGGACCATAAAATCTTGGACGATTAATTAGCCATGACGCTCGTTACAATGACTTATCTCGTAAAAAATTAATTATTTAATTAGTTAAAAAATACGTGAGAGGTTTCAGGTTTGGACGGTGGCTGAAGTGGGTTTGTTAAGGTTTAATACGCTGTCGCTGAGCTCGTGGTATACCAGCCTAATGTTATACTCACTCCTACTAACCCACTGTTTTTTTTTTGTTTGTTATTTTTTAAGAATATTATTAAGCGTTATTTTCTACGCACTTATTGCATATATAAAGCAACAGCAAAATTAAAAAAAAATTAGGAACAGCGTTGCGGTATACGTTTAGAAATTCCGATACAGCGTTAAACTTGGGCATACATTTTTCTAATCTTTTTGGCCTTTTCTCAGGTCATCAAATAAGTAATCCGTTTTCGTACTAAGGCGACTTTACAAAACTTTCCTTTATCTTTTTTATTAGTAATATTTTGTGGGTTTACTTTACTTATGAAATATCAACTTCTTGGCACATACGCCACATAAAATTCGATTCACAGTAAAATTGCAAAATATTTAAAAAACACACATCTTTAGGTATTTTTTCCGACAGACAGTCACGCGCGCTGCAGTTACAAATGCTGTTTTCCGTATAGTGTTGCCACCGCTCGTTTTGATATCCTTAAATTTGTCAATCAGATATTCCTTGAAGTTTCACAAAATATGAAATAGATAATAAAACTAATTCAAATTTCTAATTTCCAGGTGTCCACGTTAGGTTGGAGACCTACGTTATTCCAAATTTAATGGCCCTGGGTAACTTTGGTTTTCCCCAATGCGAGATGCATAAATACATTCATGCAGATCTTCATTGTTTCATTTCTTTAAATATAAGACAGGGTGATCATATTTAATTGCAACAAAGTCATATCCATAAGTTCGTACAAGCAGAGATTAGCTTTTTTTAACAGGATAAAGCAACTAATCGAACGGATTTCCTTTACTTTTGTTTAACATATATAAAAAATTTTAAAGTTAGTTGTTTTGATAGGATTTAAAATTGAATCTTAGATTACGATTTATTATCATTCAGATATCAGGTTATATGTTGTCCTCTCATATTAAGAGTTATAACAGTATATTAAGTTTGTGTTCATAGCGTTGAGCTAATATTCCGACAACTCATATAATTTGAACAGAAATATAAAATTTTCGACCACAGCATTATATGACATTCGACGCTCGTTAGAAAGACTTCTGTTGCCGTACCAAAAAAAACGAGGAAGATTATGCAAATGCTCGCCATGACAGTGTTTCACTTAATTAAGGATGGCGTATTCGATTCAACAAATTCTCAATTCCTAAAAGTCTTGAAAATGAAATCATGTTGCATTTTTAAACATCTCTTGATTTTAATGTATTTTTATTAATTAAAATTTGATATACATACAATAATTCTAAGCATGAATAGGTGAATTATTTAATTTGTTAGTTTCTCTTATTCAAAATTATCCTTTTTTATAGTTTATTATTTACGTGCACTGTAATTTTTAAATTACCGTAAATATTAAATATTTTGATTTCGCATTGTAGCTTGATTTTTTCACTTATTCTAGAAAGTAATTTTAGTAAGAACTTATACTTAGACGGATACGTTCTAGACACGTCTAGACGTTCTACATCTGTTCTAGGCAATTTCTCATTTTCTCTTATTCAAATTACAATAACACTTTCGGGATTAAGAAACTCATAAAAAGCTGACGTTGAATGTTTATGTTATATAAGGCCATCATATTGTGTCAAGTTCCTAGTAAGGCTGTTAGAGCATTCTTTGTATGATTCTTCCCTTCTTGTTTTTATCTAATTCTTTACCCTCTTTTTTTTTTTTTTTTTTTTTTCTTTATCTTTACGTCTTTGTGTCTTTTGTTGTCGAGATTTTATAAGTTCTGTGTTTCAACGGTTTCAAAAAGCAAAATCTTTACTTAAAATTGAAAGAATTAGTTTTCCCAGTTTTGCATTTAGGACAGTGTATGCTCCCTTCTCTTTCGATAAATATTATAATAATTTAAATATATAACCTAAGTCTTATGTAAACATGTGAGGTTATAGGCATATAGAGCAAACGATATGTATAATCTAATCTAATTTCTTTATGAAATTACTAAGATTGAATGAAAAGATGAAAATTATAGCTAGTAATAGATGACTAGCATAAGGAAACGATAACTCCACGTAATAATCAACGGTTCACAGTTTTAGCTTTATCGACGAATCTGGGAACAAGATCGGAATTTACAGATAATGGTGGATTTGTAAACACGTCTTCGAAATTATCTCTCCATCAACCTCATGGAAGCCAAGTCAACGTTTTCTTAGTGTCATGGTTGTGTGCCCTGGTCCTTGAGAGCCGTTTCCTCTTCTCCATGCGTACAGATTCGGCATGCAACAGCGACGACCCAGCTACTAAGAAACCACTGATGTTGTTAATCACCACCGCTTTGCCTCAAGAAACAGAGCAGTCTGATTTAAAATAATACGAAATTGTGCTAAATAATATTATGCATATCTACAATTTTCAAGAATGTATACTACGGAAGGGGATTAAAAAACTGGTGGTTAGCAGATTTGCAATAACTCGTATTAAACTGATTTATATTTGAGTTTAAATCCATTACAAAGTTTCTTTCAAAATTTCGATCTAAAAGTTTTACGTAAACTGAAAATGCATATCTGGACTTAAAACTCAAAGAATAAATGTTTTCAGTTTTGCATTCACGAAACAGTACAAGTTTCTTTCTCTTTTATTAAATATTAATAGCCCCTACGTTTATAAGTTAAAATTAAAAATCAGAAGCTAAATGAATATGATATACTTAAACGTGTTTAAAAGGAATTTAAAAATAAAACATTAAGACTATTAAATTTTACAAAGAAGTAAATGTAAACTGAAATGTTAGAATATACTGAAATTAAAAAAAAAAAAAATTGAAACTGAAAACTATGAAAATGCAAATTATTCATATTTCAATGCTTCAAATCTTCTCTCCAAGGGGTTATAATTTCAAATATTAAAATTCAAGCAAATAAGCAGCACTTTTTAACGTATCCTTCCACTTGACATTTTGAGTACCAAAAAATTAGAACAAAAATAAAATTTTAATTTAAAAATCTCTGAAAGCTTCCGGTTTTTATATTACGCTAAATTTTGGTTTTCTTCAGTTACATGCATACAAATTTCGACAGTATTTCATTAAACTAACAACTAAGAACAACTGACAGTAGTTACTGTTATCGATCTTATACAGTTTTCACCCGCCCGCGAGATATTTCTACTCTTTTCCGCTTCTCAAAATTGCTAAAAGGCATATGAGAACCGAATTATGGTTACTTCTGCATGAAACATCGATTAAAATATTAACAACTTTAGACATAATGTGCCGGCAACATTAGAACGCATCATGGAGAGAGGGTTGAGGAAAATTTCTTACGAAGCCTGTCTGATATACCTGGGTGACCTTATCTTCATCGGGAAGAGTTTTGAAGCGCACGTCAATTCTATGATAAGAGTAGCTGTCATTCTTCGTAACTTCTTTCAAAATCTTCAGTTCGATAAGCCTGCTATCTAGAGTAAGGAAAATTGTCGAGGCTGCAATTCTAATAAGAATTAACTCTCTTACGATGAAGGAAAGAATCTGATAATTCCACATCAGTTTGTTTTTCGACACTGCCTTTTCCCCACATATCAGCTCCACCGAGCGGTTGAACACATTGCTGAAGGCCTTTACAGAAAGTCTTTATAACCAGGCTGTTCCTGACTATATCCTAAGCGTTCGATAGGATCTGACTCCCACCTAGCTATCCCACCCCAAAAGATCGCTCCTGGGACCAACACGTTTCAATTTGTATGTGAACGACATTTCACAAAAATCCAGCTCCTTACCAGCACTTTAGGGTAATGATACGGCGATGCAGTTCACGTATGTATGCCATGTGTCAGAGCGAATATTTAAAAACCAAGCCATAACAAACACTTACCTGGGAGGGTCTCTTTTCGCTTCTCCCTGCAATAAATCTCTTGCATTACGCTAATCTGTATCCTCATACAATTAGTATTCATTTCATACGATATGACCGCGCGCTGTTCTCGATTCCTATGGCTCAGTTAGAGAACTATAAACATGCGCATTCATATTTATACAGTGTGTTTATAAAGTCCCGGATCCATTTGAATGTTTAATAACTCATAAAATAATGAAGATATAAACAAAGGTATGGCATTTATTGATGGAATAACTTATATATTTTCCTTTTCAGGTTTGAATACCTTTTCTAAATATCGTCTGCGCGTGTGGTTAATTTCAGAAAATGTCATTTTCCACTCAAATTATCTGTACATTTCTAAATATCGTCTGCTTATTAATTGCATTTTTCTCTCTTTTGTTTTTGGCAACTATTGCAATATTATGTTTACTTTTCATGTGTTTGTTCTAATACTTTTGTATGTGACGTTTTATTCCAGAATTTATGCCAGAATTACGACGTCAATAACCTCTATGAATACCGACATGCCTGCCGGTACCTGGCGAGAAACTGAATATTGACTTGATATTCTCCCTGCGACGAAGGGGGCACACGTGGAAGTTCATTGACAAGGGTCATGAAATTTTTTGAGTGTATCTAACCATTTATGTTATTAATTTTAATCAATCTCTATTATTTTATGAGATATTAAACATCAAAATGGGTCCGGGACTTTATAAACACCCTGTATATATAAAACCTTCTTCAATTTTTATGTGTAATTTTTCTTAGGGGAAATACGATATTCTAAATATGCCTAATTAAATAAAATCTTGAGGATAAGGTACAGATAGGCTACATATAATATTGAGGTGCTAATACACCATTTTGAGGTGCGAAAGAAGTTAAGTGGAAAACAGTACTTACCATACATTATTATTATTATTATTATTATTAATCAAAAGGAGCATGTTTCTGTGCTTAGCACCCCTTAGTCACTTTTACTGTCGATCACTACAGTAATTGGATGCACTACCAGTATCAATTATCACTAGTACTAGTATCCCGCAACTGATCACCATCACCAGCAACCACAACTAAACGTATATCAAACGATCACCCAACAATGTATTTTATGCTCAATCAGTAAATACATTTTGTTGTGTTGCCAGCTGTTTGTATGCATCTATTTGTACTCATTTGCATGTATAAGCCTCACCCCTGAATCCCATATGCTTTTTCTGAAAAAAAAAGGGGTTTACACTCGAGAAAATACAGTAAAAACTAAACAATAACTTTCAGGAATTTTTTTTGATAATTCTGCAAAGTGGTATGTTTATATCACATGAGTAATTCAAATTAAACTCTGCTCTGCTTTGAGATGTCATAAATGTAAGTTTCATCCACGTCTGTTGTCAGAAGTAATTACTTTTAATGATTTTTCATTTGTTGACAGATTATGACAATTCTTCTCTCACTGGTAGAAATGCATATTAAAGCACCAAAAACATTTGATGCTATCATTCCTGTTTACGATACCTCAAAAGTAATTTCACATTAACAATTTAAGGTACCCAAATCTTCAAATACAAGAAAATTATAAACATTCATACCTTATCCAGGAATTTCTACCAGAGAAATAGCATGGATTTAATGATCATAATTCCATTCAAATGATATTAATAAAGAGTGGATAATAATAACAAATACTATTCATTAAATTATAATCCGTGTTATGAATTATATGTGCTATTCAGTTTCATTAAAAGTAAATTCCTTTCAAGGAGAACGCAATTAAAAAGCGGAACAGAACGTCATCAGGAGACAAAACCGTCTAGACTGTTGACTGTTGTTTTAAGGATATTTCACTACATTTTCTCCTTCTTGGACTTCATAAGAGCATTTTCTCAAAAGATGATTTTTTTTATTATTTATACAAAGCTTACACCATTGAATTGACTTTTGTGAATATTCTTAAATAAGTGAAAATATTTTTTTCTTTTTTTTCAAAAGTAATATTTTTACTGTAAAAAAAAGCAGATTCTTGATATTGATTTGATCTTTTAGTAAAATTAATTCATGAAGTTTGTTTGGAAAGAAAATCAGCATTTGTAGCAAATAGCAATGTTAATATTTCAGCTTTTTCAATAAATTTATTCTTAAATACAAAAATTATTTAACAGGAAGAAAATGATAGTAATAATTTATACAAAAATAATAAACAGAAAGTAATAATAATGATTCATTATGTAAAAAAATTGGATCCCTTTTGAATTTTGTTCTGTATAACTTTTCAAATAGAACGTGGAAGAAAATACTTGTTCACAGAAATAGGTTCTGAAAAAAAAAGAAACAAAAATTTACTAGCTTTATTTGGAATGCCTTTGTTATTAAGTTCTTTTTGGGGGTTCAGCCAAAAGTTAACAAGTGTGTTATTTTTGAAGTCTTCAGTTAGAGTTCGATCACACGAAATTATTTTTTTCTTTTTCTTCAAGAGATTTTTGAATTAAATAGTTAAAAATTCTTCGTTTCTTTGCGTACCACGTAGTTTTTCTTGCCTACCACCAGTGGTACGCGTATCACCTGTTGTGAATCGCTGGGGTATAATATATCTGAATATAGAATAATGAATGTAGAATAATGAATGTAGAACAATGAATATAGAATAATGCAGCTTATTTTTATATTTCTTAAAAAGCATAGACGTTGACAGCGTCTCTTATAACGTCAATGGGTGAAACAATGGAAAGCCTTCGAACAGCATGTTTTATGGGTCTGCCTGCATTTTGCTCGTATGACTTGCATTCCATCTTCCTATTTTCGACGAGAAAGCATGCTAAAGGACAGTAATTTTGTACATTGGTTGTAATTAGTTTTAGAAAATCTCCTTTTTCAAAATCGTCTATTAATGGGGCAGATTTTCTAAGTTAAGTAGTGATTGGGATGTATTTCCAAATTTGGCGTACTGTTCTATTTTTGAAATTGCTAATTTATGGCTATGGGAGCATTTTTATTGAATAGTAAGCGATTTTTTCCCTTAAGTCTTTAGAAAAGTCAACCAACCATCGGCACCTACAAGTTTTTACTGGGATCTCGAACAATTTGCTGGGAAGTTGCCATATTTCGCACATTGGGCTATTATTTTGATTTGTTGGTGAGCTGTTTTGCTTAGGATTAGCCACATTATTTATCAACTGAGCAACGGTATCATTTTATTGTGAGTTGGCCTCGTTTAAGATAGAAAACTAATCTACCCAAGTAACAGGAAAGGAAAATAGGAAGTTCCTACGAGATCACAAAGTTGTATTAGAATTCGAAAAATATAATCCCTCTCCGGGTGGGATTGCTGTTTCTATTCATCTTTTTCTCGTTTCACGTGTAATGTTCGCTGGATTTCGAACTAAGCACGGGATGTTGCTTCTTCAGATCATATATTTTTTTAAATTTTCCTTAGCATGGTGAATGGTCAAGGCACTGGTACGGAGATATGCTGGCTGGGGATGGCAAGGTTGAAAAAGCCGTGCCCGAGGAAATATTGTTATTTTCAGATAAATCAGGCATATTATCCGTGTGAATTTCATTTCAAGCTCGGATGTTGACGTACGTCTGCAATAATCAGCGTCAACGACACGAACTTCATTTAATTCTAAACATTGAAGACCTCATTTAATTCTAAACATGTAAGACCTCATTTAATTCTAAACATTGAAGACCGGGTTGGTCTGAAGACTGGTCGGTGTCCATGCTGGTGTTCTCCCGGAATTTATACAGTTGCAAAGACACTATATCAAACTAAGTAGTAAAAGCACTATGGAATTCTGCTTTCTCATTAGTCATCCTGATTGTTCGGTGTAATACGTAGTAAGTGAGCAGCGGAGGGCCTAAAAAATCTATCTTTCCCCAGAATGCTGTACTCTATGATTTCTGCAAAATTTGCTGGGATATTTCTTTAGTTCTCTCATGTAATCTTCCATTCATCCGTGTGGTTAAATCTTTGATTGACTGTGTTTCTAAATCCGAGTGCAGGTTTCTGTATCTTATAAAATACGGGGCATCTGTGATAATTCTAAGAGAATTAATTTTCAATACCTGAAGTTTTTTGTAGTCTTTCTCGCCGGCAGTAGTCCAGGCGGGACACGCATACATAATAATATGTCTAATAGATGTGATGTAGAATTTTCTCTTAAATTTCATAAAAAGCTGATCATTTTTAAGTAGTAGGAAAAGTTTGAACATTATTCCGTTTGTTTCTCCACACACGTTGGTTATGAGAGTGAACCACGTGAACCAGTCGCACCTATTAAAGGTAAGCCCCAGAAAGCTGCCGTTGTCCACTCTGAGAACCAGGGTACCGAACAACTTCACCACTTTTGTGATAAAAGATTCGTTCGTTTCCTGTCACTTTGCGGTACTTTTTATTTGTCAGGTTGAATACTTATTTTCCATTTACAACATCGTTTCTCAATGGCGGGGATCTTTTCCTGTATTTTGAAGAGGGCGTGATTTGGCGATGTGAATTTAACAGCAACAGCCATACCATCGGCGTAACAGGCTTGTAATAGTAATCGTTGTAAAAGTAATCCTTCCAGACTTGGGAATCAGAAAAAATAGTTGCATATCTGGCAAACCTTCGGAAAATAGTTATTGTGCAAACAGTCATTAAGAATGCTCGTGAATTTACAAATAATTTTAAATGGAATGCTTTTAAGCATACAGTTATTTTTTACATATTTACAGTTTACCACGAACGCGAATAGTGACGAATTGTTCTCGATCTCTTGACAGAATTTTCAACTGTAGTGACATAATTAGTAATGTACTTTATAGGTGGATATAGAGAATGTTTAGCATTTAGACCATGAATGAGATTAATTTTAAGTTCTTTGTTTTTGGATAACTGTATTTCTAACAAGCCATGGTGCATTTAATATGGACCCTAGAATCGTGTTTTGTGAAACATTAATTTTTTTGCCTTTCAGTCTTGTTTGCTTTTGCCAAGCTGGGACGGCATAGAAAATAATGGGCCTATTTAGAGTGAGGTACAGAGTTCTTTTGGTACAGGTACTTAATTTTGATTTGCGTCCAATGAAACTGTATGTAGCCATAAAGGTTGAATTTGCACGATTTCTTACTTCACTTTTATGTTCCTTGAAAGAGAGGTTTTGATCAATTATGTTTCTCAAGTATTTATAAGTATTTGCCATTGTGACGACTTGATTATCAATTTAATATCAATATTGACCCTCATTGTGGTTTTGTACCGACGATATAACACAAAAGAGCATTTAGAGGTGTTTAATGTTCCATACTTTGGGCCATATAGAGACAATGTAAACTTGCAGTTGGAGATTACTTAGTGCAATTTGTGGATTCATGACATTACAACAATTACTGTGTCATCTACATACTGCATACTTTAAATCATATCTACATGCTTACATCTACATACATTCATCTACATACTTTTCATACACCTAAATTTAGTTCAAATCCAAGCAAAAGATCTGCGGTCATTCGGGAGGAACCTTTACTATCAAAGAAAAAAACTTCTCGTATCTGCACATCTTTAGTGGGCATAAGAAAAAAATTGATACTTTTCCTTTCATTTTTTTCTTATCCAAACTTGAAAAAGTTTCTGTTTACTCAGGTATATAGTGCGAGAAGTGAGAAAATATTTATAACCTCGATTTCCACTCTCCTCATCACAGTCCTCAGCATTTCTCCAATTGCAAAATACCAAGTCAATAAGGTATTTCATAAGGGAAATAAAGTAACCTTTTAAATCGTCTGTACTATCCCAATAAAGGACTAACCCATCACAAAATGCACTGCTTGAACTTTAAAGGTCGAAAAGAGAAATGAAGCAAGCTATTACTACAATATCATAAGAAGTCCGCAGCTGCTTTTGCACCGAGAGTATTTTTAAAAAGTTTGTGAAATTATCTTAAAGAAATCATAAATCTGAGTGCAAAAATGGTTACTTTATCGAAATATCAAGTTTATTCGTATACTTAAATATCTATTTTAGGTTCAAAGGAAGACATTAAATTTTATTAAAAAATATCAGCTCATACATTAAGATCAAACCCTGCAGACCAAAAGGAAAAAATCTGATGTGTACACCCCATGACTTCCTTGTACGGAATATTAAATTACACGCCATTTTTCTTGCATTTCATTTAAACTTATTGGATTGAATAAAATCTACTTCGCCAAAAGCGCATAAACCACAATAGAATAAATGCATTCTTTAAAATTCACTTTGTTTACCACAGCGACACTCTGGCGCTAGGTTCACTTAACAGTATTATATTTCGTTCATATTATGACTCAGAATGCTCAAAATTAATATCATTTAAAAAATAGAATTATCTAATCGTTGTCACATGTTCCATTCATATACTATAACAAACTAGAATGATTTATAAAAGAAATTAAGCAAACAAAATAAAAAAGAAGCAGTTTTTCACAGACAATTGAGTATTTCTCATTCCATTAATTCAGTCCTCACTTCGCGAGAAGGCAAAAATACATAAAAACTGAAAATATCTTTATTAAAAATTACGAAGTAAATCTTAAATACTCATTTCCTCGAAAAAATTCCAGAAAGGATTAAGCATGATTTAATTGGCAATAATAAATGAAGGCGTTATCTTTGTTGTTGCGAAGCTAAATTTCTCTAGATTGGCAACAAATCCACTAGTCTGCTGTTTCAAATGTAAACAAACAATGGCCGCCATCAAGAGAAGTATTAGGCTTAGAGGCACTTAAACAACTTTAAAATTGTTGATAATTCTAAAAATATTGCATAGAGATTTACTAAAGGCAGAAAAACCTTAACCGGAAGATAAGAACAACATAATTCAATCATTTTGAAAGCAAAAAATGTACAATTTACAAACATATAAGAGTAAAGAAACTGAAATCACTGAGCCGGGTAACAGAGTGGATATATTTATAAATATATTTATATACGTTTGGTGCGGCCGATTGCAACCAAAATACGAGGTGCACATCTACATGTTATAGCAGTTCTATATACAAAATTTCAACGTTCTGAAGCTACTCGTTTTTGAGTTTTGCGAGATACGTACGTACATACGTTCGTACAGACACCACGAAAAATTCTTGTCAGAATTCATTTTAAAGCAGTTTTATAATTTTTTTGAAGGAAAAGACTATTTTATTCTGTCCTTACGTACAGATATCACGCAAAAACATCGTTAAATTGTATTCGATTGCAGTCAAAATTGATATTTTCGTTGAAATATTCTGCTTGAAACTTTTCGCGATTACAATACTTCCTTTTTACTTCGTACAAGGAAGTAAAAAGAGAAAGTAAAATTCTCCTTTACAGCGTAAATACCCAATTCATCTTAGAACAAAACAATATAAGGAATCATGTACTTTGCAGCCAAAAAATGAAAGATTCTCAGTTAACTGAATGCAGCTAACAGGTTCTTACTTATCGTGTTGTGCAAACAAAAGTCCTATCAGTTACATTATGGAGCGAAGGAATACTTCTATGTTTAGCCACCTCTTTCACACTTGTGATTATTCTTTGGGGGTATGAAGATTGATTAAGAAAAGTCAAAAGTCGGATTAAAATCGGAATTAAAGTACAATTTAGAGCAAAAAAAATTAAATTACTTACCTTTCACACACTTATCAGGGTCATCTGAAATTTTAAGCAATCCAATAAATACTTTAGATTCTAGATCTTTATCTTCCACCTCTAGAAATATATTTTATTCCGAAGGAAATGCGGCTGATTACTAAATGGTTGGAATTCGATACAGTTTATTTAGAACCTAAACCAACCGGTACTAAGCGTTTTATTCTACACGAATATTCATTTAATGGCCGAGAGATTTGCTTAATAGCCATTAGCCTTGCGCCACTACATGGGGCGGATCCGTTGCCTCTTTTGAAGGGATGGGCAGTTAGAATCATGCCTTCTTCGGAATTCGAACTCCAGCCCATGGTTACGGCAGTGAGAATCACTAACCGCTCTACCGGTGGAATATTTTTGCCATTAAATTAAATTAAGACCTTCACTCGAGTTCACAGAACGTAGCACAGCATCATATTGTTATGCGATCTATTTTGTATGCTTTATGTATGGAGCAAAAAGACATTATTCAGACCTGTCATATATTTGATTCATTATCTAAGATCTTGCATCGGAGAAATTCCAAAAAAGTTTTCAAGGAAGTTGCTATGCATGTTACGGCGCATGTGGAACTTGTGGAACGCTTGGAGGCATAGTAAAGAGTTATATTTCTTATGTATGCGGTGTATATTTAGTTCTTTTCCGAAATGTAGTAACAAAACAATAGACTCCAGTTATAACCTTATCTACTAAAAAATAAAATGTATGTCATTTTTTTAACTTGTTGCTCACAGTGTAAAAAAAAGACTCACCTCATGTCAAGTCCTAATAATGTGTTTAATTCTTTCTTTGAAATTTAAAAAATTCCATAATAAATGTCGATCGATCCCGGTAGATGACCTGATTATAAATGCGTCTTTGTGAATTTATCTGCGCATAAATTAAATACGGTACTAATTTATTTCCTTTCAGAACTTTAGGGAGTGCTTGATACTTAAGTAGTAATTTTCTTGCTTGACATCTTTGTAAAATGACATTCTGCATCTCTTTATGGTAGTATAACGGAAATTTTAATTCCGCTGGATGTTTCTCTTCAAGATCATGGGGAATTTGAAATATTTGATCATACTCTTTTCTTTGAAAACCATGATTATAAATATAATTTTCTATAACCAGAAAATATCTTATCATTTTTTTAATAATAGCTTCACATAGTTAGGAAATATTTATTCTAAAACGGGTAGGATTATTAATTCGAGAAATTGTAATTATACTGCATCGCTTTAGCCCTTTATTCTAAATGCGAAAATATCTGAAATCCTCTGAAATCATCACTATAATGGAAATGATTTCATTTGAGATATAAAGAGAAAAAAACTCTATTTTATTATTTCCGTCTTTCTTTCTGAATTTGAAGCGGAACCCGTTCTTACATTTAATAAACGGATATTAGATAAAATACACGTTTGGGAATGGGATATAATATCCGTCTGGAAATAGGTATGTGAGAAAATATCCATTCCGAAATAATTTAGGAATAACTTCAATGCGTTCGCGATGGTTTTTTCCATTGTAATAACTGTGAAGGCTTTTTTGAGTAGATGGATTGATGGATTTCCAAACAGACGTGGCCGGGTTCAACATATTTTTATTGTTGAATAAAGAAATTCTGAAGACGCAATATTCGATTCACATATTTTTACGAGAACAATATTCATCCCACAGTTTATAAAAGCTTGACTACTCTAAAGGCAATAGGCGATATACAGCAGCCAGCTACTTAAAATAATAAACACTTTTAGTAAGCCCCTAAATTTATTTCAGTTCTAAACACATCGTTGAAAGACCTTCATCTTTAAAACAGGAAAATGCAACAACAGTCACTAATTATGAATCCTTTGCTACTACTATTTCGAGGTGCTGTGTTAAAACTTCTTTTTGACTGTGCATGGCTTCAATTTCATGTTTGACAATGCCATTTGAAAATGCCTACTATAGTAGCTTTATCTTCTACAAACCGAACAAACTGAGTAAAAGTTTTAAAATTAATTCAACTCGCAAAATTAAATTAACCGAAATTTCAAAATTCACTCTCATTACAAAGGTCCGAAAAGCATTGGGAACACGAATGGCAAACAACAATGCAGTTCAGGTACTAACGAAAAAGTGATCTTAAATACATGTGTAGGAAAAAGAGATAGAGGGCGCTGCGCCGCCCGTATGTTTAGCTAATTAAGAGTTTCGGCAGAGAGGGTTGAGAGGTTGATAAGAGTGATTGAGAGTGGCATAAGCTGGATACTCTGTAATCTGTACAATATAATATTTGTACATAGTCTTCTCTTCATTAAATAGATTTAGTTAAAGGAAAGTGTCTTTGTTTGGCCAATAGAACACATGAACCACCGATAAAAGAAGATGTAAGTAAGTTATTACATACATCAAGTTTTTGGTGCATCGGCCGGGAAGGTGAGTCATTTCATTTATCTGCATGCAATTTATCTTTGATAATGAGTTTTGAAGAAACCGTCGAGAGAAATAGAAAAATTAGAGGTTCGGTTCGTACCAGTGTAACAAAATTAATAAGGAAATTAGATGAGGAATTGCAAAGCGAGAATCCGAACCTAGAAGTGTTGCAGGAATCGCTTTCAGTGTTAATCGAGAGAGAAACTAGCTTGTTAAAATATGATGAAGTTATTAATGCTCAAAGCACTGTTCAGGAATTAGAGACAGAAGTAGAACATTGTTTAGAATACAGCGAATCCATCATTAGATGTAAATCTAAAGTCAATAGATATATTCAAAATGTGGGTAAAACCGGAACAATTTCACAAGTTTCGGAAATCAAAACTAATTATAATACTAAATTGCCTCACATTACCTTAGAAACTTTCAGCGGCGATTTATGTAAATTTACTGAATTTTGGGCTCAGTATAAAGCTGCCATTCACGAAAACAATACGCTTCAAGATGTTGAGAAGTTTAACTATTTAAGATCTTTACTCACCGGTTCAGCTGCAAAAGCTATAAGCGGATTGCCATTAATAGGAGAAAACTATATAAAGGCCATCGAAATCTTAACTGACAGATTTGGGAAAAAAGAAATATTAGTTAGCGCGCATATGAACGTTCTCCTAGCTTTAGAGCCAGTATGCCGTTCAAGTGATGTATCCTGTTTAAGAAAACTACATGATGAAATAATAGTTCAAACAAGAAGTTTAGAGACATTAGATATTAATTTTAATTTTTACGGCAATCTATTACTTCCTATTTTATATAAGTGTATACCGCAAGATTTAGTGTTACAGTTTAGTAGGGAGCAAAAGGTCGACACAGAGTCAACAGTGTCAGATTTATTGTTGTTTCTAAAGAGAGAAGTAAAAGCGCGCGAAAAGTCACTAACTCTGGGTCTTAAACAACAAACACTTTCGATAACCAGTGAAAGAAATACCGAAAACTATCGTAAGAGTGTTGCTCCAATTAAAAAGAAAATAGTATCAGCGACGACGCTTAATACATCAGTCGAAAATTATATGTGCGACTTTTGTCTTAAATCTCACCTCTCAAAAGACTGCGACTTAAGTATTTCAGAGAAACGCAAAGCATTATACGATCAATTTAAGTGCAAGCGCTGTTTAAAAAAGGGTCACAAAAAACCATTTTGTAAGGCAAAATGGGTTAAATGTAATATTTGCAAATCTTTGTCGCATTTAGAGAGCCTGTGTGATGCAGAAGGGCAAGAAAATAAATCCATTAAAAATACTGCGAGCGCAGCAAAAGAGACAAACGTTAGTTCACTATTCCTCGAAACACTGAGCAAGCAAATTCCTAATGACGTGATTTATTATCAGACATTGAGAGGTCAACTGGTAGGAAATAATTCCACATTTAATGTTAGGTTGTTATGCGATTCAGCTTCCGAAAGATCTTATGTTTGTCAATCTATTTCCAGAAAAGCAAGTTTACCGACTATTGGTACAGGAAGATTAAGAATTCATACATTTGCATCTTCAAATCCGCCAGTGCAAGAATTTAAAAGAAAAAGACTTTCTCTAAAAAATAAGACAGGGTTCACTCTAATCATCGAAGCACTCGAAGTAAAAACCATATGTTCCAATGCATTACCCAGGCCATCTGCAGAAATTATAAACAATCTTCGCCAACAAGGATTCCACTTATCTGACAGCTGCGATAGTGAAGTGGCAGAGATACAGATTTTAATTGGGAATGATTACTTGAACTGCATCTTAACGGGGAAAACACATCGGTTAACAGAATATTTAGTACTGCATGAAAGCATATTCGGTTGGACGTTGAGTGGTAGAATGGGGGGAGAGAGTAAGAAGTTAAGTTCAGGGTCAGACTCCACCGGCTTGTTTATACACATCGCCCACCAGCGGCCGAGCGGTAAAATCGCTGAACACTGGTAGTGTTTATACACATCGATTCGGAAGAGGAATTAAAAATATCGGAACAGATTCGTCAGCTTTGGGAGATTGAAAGTCTAGGAATCTCTGAGTGCGCGTCGGAATGGAATTCTGGCGATCAGCGAATAATTAAACAATTTGAAGAGGATTTGAAATATGTATACGGGAGGTATGAGGCTCGCTTGTTGTGGAATAGGAGTCCAGAGCATTTGGAAAATAATTTTGGTTTAGCGAAAAGGCAGTTCGAAAGGGTGCAGCGAGAGTTAAAAGGTAACAGTTTTGTGAGGGAACAGTTTATGGAAATAATTAAATTTCAGACACAAAACAACATTATTCAAGAGTGTGAGGATACGAGAGAGGGGTACTTTATGCCATTCCGAGCAGTGGTCCGTAAAGATAAAAAAAGCACTCCAGTTCGAATGGTATTTAATTGCAGCAGTAGCGAAAGAGGAAAGCTATCGTTAAACGATTGCTTAGAAAAGGGCCCAAACCTAAATCCGAATATTTTGGATATCATTCTTTCCTTTCGAAAATTTAAAATTGGATTCTGCGGTGACATAGAAAAGGCGTTTTTGATGATAGGGATAGCAAGGGAAGATGTGTTATGATGAACAGAGTGTTAGTTGGATGTAATTGTTCACCGTTTTTATTGAGTGCAACGATCAAACATCATTTAAAGACATATGCGGAAACAAACGAAAACTGTGTCGAGATGCTAAATAGCTCACTGTATGCAGACGATTTTTGTTATGGAGGGGAAGTGTAGAATCAGCTTTCAGTCTTTCATCAGAGGCGGTATCTATTTTGAGAGACGCGAGTTTTAATTTGAGAGAGCTAAACACTAATTCTAAAGAGCTGTAGGACTTGTGGGTTCAGGAAGGGTTGTGTGAAGAAAGTAGGTCTGAGAGAGATAGTAAGTTGAAAGTGTTAGGCTTAGTGTGGAACTTAGAAGAGGATGGTTTGAAAGTAGACGTTACATCATTGTTGAGTAGTTTGGAATCGTTGAGAAATAGTAAAAGATCGGTGTTAAGCACAGCAGTTAAGGTGTTTGACCCAGTCGGATTTATTTCTCCATTTGTGATGCGAGTTAAGAGGCTGATGCAGGAAATATGGGAGAGAGGTTTGGAGTGGGATGCAGGGTTGCCAAAGGAGTTACGGTGCAAATGGATAAAGTGGTGCGCTGAAATTGAGGAATTAAACGCGTTGCAAATAGAGAGGTACTACTTTACAGAAGTTCTAAGTAAAGGTCAGTCGGTTGAAATTCATATTTTCAGTGATGCGTCAGTAGTGGCATATAGAGCGGTGGCATATTTTAGATATAAGAATGAGAGAGGAGAGGTATGTACGTCGTTTATAATGTCGAAGAGTAGGATAGCTCCGTTAAAAATGTTGTCCCTCCCTAGGTTGGAATTGATGGGGGCTGTAGTTGCATCTAGGTTAGGAAAATATTTATTGAAAATGTTTCAGGATTTGGTAGGTAGGTTAGTTCTGTGGACGGACTCCGAAATTTGCTTGTGGTGGATAAAGGGGTCAGCGCGTGAGTGGAAGCAGTTCGTGTCGAATAGAGTTGCAGAAATACAAGACTGTACCTCGCCTGATAAGTGGAAATATTGTCCAGGGTCGGAAAACCCAGCAGATAAATTAACTCGTGGTGAAACTGCAAATGCATTGGTGAAAGATAATAAATAACTGGTGGCATGGTCCATCATGGTTGAAAGATTCTGAAGATCAATGGCCTGAGCAGAAGTTTAAAGTAGAAACTGATACTCAAAATTTGGAACGTTTAAGCACTTATGTTCAGGTGACTATTCCAGAAAAAGGAAATGCGTTAGACATTACCAAATTCAGCAGTCTCGAAAAATTGTTGAGAGTTACAGCTTGGGTAAAGCGGTTTGTCGCCAAGCTAAGAAAACGTGCCTGTGAAGAAGGTCCTCTTACTGTATTGGAGATCCAAGAAGCTGAGGAGTACTGGATAAAACAAGTACAGAGAGCGAATTACTTTTCGGATATTCAACAACTAGAGAGGAATAATCTAATAACACCAGATTCTAAGCTTTACAGTTTAGCACCATATCTGGACAATAGAGGTATTTTGCGTGTCAGAGGTCGTTTGGAACAATTAGAATTAATAGATGACGAAAAACATCCCATTATTCTGCCCAAAACGAAGTCCACCGAACTAGTGATATTTAGTGAACACATAAAAGTATTCCATTCAGGAGTCATGGCAACATTGTCCAAAGTCAGGAATAAATTTTGGATACCTAAAGGAAGACAAGTAGTAAAGAAAGTTATTAACGCTTGCCTGGTGTGTACAAAGTTTGCAAGGAAGCCCGCCAAACAGTTAACGGGTCAGTTACCCAGAGATCATGTAGTCCAAAGTAATCCTTTCACAGTTGTAGGCATCGACTTAACGGGAGCAGTTACTATTAGAGAAAAAGCGGGTAACCACAAAAAGGTGTACATAGCCTTATTTACATGCGCCATCACTCGTGCTGTACACATTGAAGTGGTTTCAGATATGTCAGCAAAAAGTTTCATTTTTTCATTACGACGTTTTTTAGCAAGAAGAGGGAGCTGCAAAGTGATTTATTCAGATAATGCCAAGAATTTCCGCAGCACATGGGAAATAATTAAAGGATTTAAAAAAATCAAAGCAGATCCAAGTGTGAGTGATTTCTTGACATCCAAAGAGATAACATGGAAATTCCTACCTGAGCGTTCCCCATGGTGGGGAGGGTTCTGGGAGCGTTTGATGAGAAGCATCAAGGAACCTCTGAAGAAAATCTTAGGGAGAGCATTACTGACTTTCGAAGAGCTTTCTACAATATTAACTGAACTCGAGTGTGTGCTAAATAATAGACCTCTAACATACGAGAGCAACGAGCTGGGTGAACCTCGCCCGCTCACACCTTCACAGTTTTTATTGCCAGGACGTGATACATTTAACTTTCCCGAGCATTTCTTGGAAATTTTTAACAAGGTATCCGACAAAGAGACTTTAACTAGAAGGAAGCTTTACCAATCTAAGCTATTAAAATTAACATGGATCAAGTGGAAAGAGCAATATTTACTCCATCTTAGAAATGCGCATAACTTGGCTAATCCTAAAACTGAGCGGAACCTTAAGACTGGAGACGTTGTGTTGGTAGAAGGACCAAAACAATCCAAACTACTTTGGGACATGGGTGTAATTGAAAACGTGATTATAGGAAGAGATGGACATGTTCGAGCGTGCCTTGTTCGCACGCCCAAAGGACAATTCAGAAGATCGATCCAGATGTTATATCCTTTCGAGATTTAATTTAGATAGAACTTTTGATATTATTGAGTTTTATTATATTATTAATTATTATGTTCATTTGTGGCTTTGATATATACTAGTATAGATTATTCTTTTATATTATTCATTTATATATGTCATACCATTTAGTATTAATCCATTATTAATTAATGTTGATATTGTTATGTAAGTAAGTTTGTGTACTCTTATTAAAGAGTACAGGTGGGGAGTGATGTAGGAAAAAGAGATAGAGGGCGCTGCGCCGCCCGTATGTTTAGCTAATTAAGAGTTTCGGCAGAGAGGGTTGAGAGGTTGATAAGAGTGATTGAGAGTGGCATAAGCTGGATACTGTAATGTGTACTATATAATATTTGTACATAGTCTCCTCTTCATTAAATATATTTAGTTAAGGGAAAGTGTCTTTGTTTGGCCAATAGAACACAAGAACCACCGATAAAAGAAGATGTAAGTAAGTTATTACATAACATGTTAACAACCACCGCTTAGCCTCAAAGAGACAACGCGGTTTCATTTAAAGAAAATAAAGCCTTTTATTTTTCTGAAATTCTGAAATTCTGAATATTCTGAAAATTTTCAGAATTTATACCACGGAAGGGGATGAAAAAACTGGTGATCATCAATTTTGAATTAGTAATTCATATTAGGTACGTGATTGGATTATATTTGAATTTAAATTTATTACTTCTTTGAAGCAAAGCTTGCTTCCAAAAGTTCGATTTCAAATTTTTGAACTAAACTAAAAACGCATATCTCGACTTAAATTTCAAAGAATAAATGTTTTCAGTTTTTGTGTTCACCAAACAGTACAAGCTTCTTTTTTCCTCATTAAGTTAGTCCTTTTTTCTTATAAGTTAAAACTTAAAATCAGAAAATAAAAGAATATGGTATTCCAGAAAAGGTGTTTAAAAGGAATTTGAAAATTAAACATTAGGATTATTAAATTTTAGAAAGAAGTAAAATGTAAATTGGAATTTTAGAATATAGTGAAAGTATTTAAAACATTTGAAATTAAAAACTATGAAAATTCAAATTAATTATTCATACTTTTATGCTTTAAATCGACTCGTCAACTTAAAACATTAAAGTTCAAACAAACAATGAGTATTTCCTAATGTTTTGTTGCACTTGACATTTTGAGCATCAACAAATTAAAACAAAAATAAAGTTTAAATTTAAAAAAGTCTGAAAGATTTCAGATTTTATATTACGCTAAACGTCAGTTTTCTTCATTTACACACACATACAAGTTTCGGGGGGCATTTCGGCTAATGTCCCTTTGGGAAAAACATATTTGCACTCTGAAATTGTTGAGTTAACGTTTCACATAATGTGAAATAGACAATAAAACAATTTCTAAATTCGGGCTTCTGTTCTGGTTTCCTAAAGGTAAGGTACCTAAAAGGTTTCCTACTCTGTTGACAAAACACTTAAAATTTTCTAACCACAGTAATATACTAATATCAATAAGCCCTGTACATTTTGCGTTGTGTTTTCGGATTAACCCTGAAATCAATTTGAGAAAGAGACGGGTGAAAATCATGAGCACACACACAAAAAAAGAAATAAATAAACATTGACTGATCTAGAAAAGTGAGCCTATTTATTAAATTCTTCAAGAATTACTTAATCCATTAATTTGTAGGCAATTAATATTCAATCAGTACTGTTAACATATTGATTATTACACAGTGCAGAATTAACTTAGTAAGCAAATTATATTCAAGCTGAACTGTAAAATATTGCTTTCTACAAATGCATACCCCTACAGAGTAATATTACTTTTATCTTAGACTCAATAATATCAAACTATTATTTCTATTACATTCAGGTAAACATAATCAGATAAAACTTTGGATAAATTAACAATACCCTTCCCGGGGAGAAAAAAAAAGAATAATTAACAAGTTATACTTTCCAAAAAAAACATTTTACACAGAATAATCAATACCAATGTAATTCAGGTTATTGCACATAGTAACTTTCTATTTTCAAAAAGAATGATTTAAGCGGATAATATGTTAATTAAAATCAGGCTATTACATCCTACAAGCAATTTAGTCCCTAAGAGGAGCAAAGAAGCTCAAATAATGACACCTTTACCAATCAATCCTCACCATGAAAGAAATTCACAAATTCAATTAAATGATTTAATAGAGAATATAATTCCTTAACCAATCTAACTAGGTTACATTCACTGTTTCAATTAAATAATTTAAATAAGGATATATTTCCTTAGCCAATCTAATAATTTACTTTATGGACAAACAAAATGATTTCATTAGAATTAGGTTAATTTACTCAACTACAATATTTTAATTCAACTAATTAAGTTATTTCAATCACTATTAACTAGTTTAGTTATTAGAATTTCTATTAGAATTACTATTAGAATTTACTATTAGAATTTTTTTGTTTATTTTTTTTTAACATCAGACCAACAAATAAAAGAAAACAAATAAAAAGACTTATCTGAGGAATCGCAGGCTGCAAGTGAATAGGAGGAGGAGAAATACCCTCATATTTAAAAAATTTATCAATATACCAAGGAGGACGGCTGCCGAGCGTGGTAGAAAAAGAGAAGAGTTCATATGTAGATGAATTTTCAATGGAGTCCACAAGTTTCTAATTGATTTAGGATGCACTAAGGAGGTTCTCAGTTCCTCTGATAGTTGATTTACAATCCAATATTGAAGTTAGTCGTTGTTCCTGTTAAGTGATGCATTGTGTAGTAGCGACCCCGGAGCTAGCAGTAACGGAAATTTCTTGCAGGGCGGAAAATAATTCTTAAAGGCGTGGAAGAAGAGACAGGTGAAGACTCTATTCGTGGAGGAGAGACAAAAATTTTCTTCTTAACGGCACCATTACTAGGCATCACCCTTCGTTGCATTTTTCTATTTTAATTATCTTTTGAGTAACTTACATATTCAAACACAAAAACTGATGAGACTATAATTTAGTCGAGGTCATGCTGCATATAACTAAGTCCCTCGTTCAAAACTCAAGGGCAAGAAGGTTGTAGATCCAAAGGCGGAAAAATGCATTTTCCAAAATAAAATTCAGCTGCCAGCGAGTACAGCGTCCGATGGTAAGTCAAAAGTGCAAAAAGTGACCTTGTCCCTCAAAACACCCCGTTAAAAGGGAGGACGCCGGACTGCCTAGTTGGCATAACCCACTCTTCGCCGAAAGTTAAAATAGTTGCAACAACAGCATACCCTCATGTTATCAAACTCGCCAAATCCATTACTTTGAAACCTCAACGGAAAATCTATGTCGCCAAACCCTCGCCAAATAAACACCACCTGTGACAGGGGGAAATTAGGAATTTCAACAACCCTGCAAGGGTCCCGACGAAAGAACGCTGAAAACTCGCAAAAAGTGACTTTTCAACCGGAAGGAAGGCATTTCATCCCCCTTTAACTAAATCACAAGCAAACGAAGAAAAATCTACTAATTAAAGCTCATAACTGAAATGCAATTAAAGTTAGAAAAACGAAAGTTATGCCAAATTAAAGAGCTAATTTTTCTGCAACTAATGATATTAAATACTAAGAAATCAAATTAATTTTTGACATGAAAAACTGAGTTTATTACGTGGAAAAAAATACTTATCCATTGTTTGCGTGTACAAGATTGAAGACGCAGTTCGCGTAAACTCGGAAAGGCAAAATATATTACACTAGAATTAATAGGCCCAAAAAGAATATAACCAAACTTGTGTAGCTCAAATTTTGAATAACTACAAATTAAAATTTTTATTTTTATGAATCACTTAATTAAATTAAATTCGCTACACAACACTTCCATGTACCCATATTCAGAGGAAAGTCTACGCTTTTCAAAATTTGATGGTTCTAGGTACCGTTGTTTTTTCTGTGTGAGAACATACATAAATTCATGCAGGCCCTTCATTATTTAATTTCTTCAAACATAATCCATGGCAATAATATTTGGTGGCAACAATTTGAAAAGTGAAACGGACATTTATAGTCCATACATTTATACTCTATACATTTATAGTCCTACATATAAGTTTATGTTATCAAAATAAAAATTTCAGATTTCTGGAACATTCCGCAAAAATAGTCGTACCACTTTCCCCAGCATCACAGAGTAGAGTCAGTCGTCACTTTAAACTACAATGGCGGCTTTTTGATCAGGAATTCGATACGCTTCAGGCCACTTGGAGAGGTAATCAATGACAAAGATGATGCATTTGTTGTCATCAGCTATTCGTGGCCAAGCTCCCAGGATGTCAGACACTATGTATTTAAAAGGCGCTACTACAATGTGACGTTGCCGGTTCCCTCGGCTGCGTTTCATTGGTCCTTACCGGCCTGTGCACACATTGCATGATCGGCACGCGTTTTGCTCGTCAGCTCTTTCATTACTCCAGCAGAACCGTTTTCGAAATATGTACAATGTTTTCATTATTCCGAGGTGACCTCCTGTTGTACTGCTAAGCAATTTTTTAAGCAACTCCGGGATCCGGCATCTTGGAAGCATCAGCCGCATCGGTACGCCTTCCCATCATCTAACTCAAATTTCAGGTACAAAACACCATTTCCAATATGGAGTGAGTCCCAGAGAGCGGAATATTGTTTTATTATATATATATATTAGTAGTATGTGGCCAAAAAAAAAACTCTAATTTTGCACATATTTTTTTTTTGGTTCAAAACAAACTGCAAAATGAGAAATAAAACAATAGGTACTCTGAATCATAGATTTTTTAAAGGATTTTAGATAGCAATGTGCTGCCGGATAGGTATTATATTTAAAGATTCTATTAAATCGATTACGAGTTTAATGCCGCCTGCTTCCAGCTGGTCTTTCTTGACTTCTTCGTCCCTCCATTGGTCGGTCACGCGAAGTTAAATTCGTAACTTGACGTACAACCGGATTAAGCAACTCCTTTTTCGCTTCGATCCTCGAAAAACATCGACAGTTTTCTGGGCAGGGTCTTCTAGACAAGGCATCGACCTTTCCATGTGATGATCCCTTCCGATGACGAATGTTTATGTCATACTCTTGGATTCTCCACATCCACATGGCTACTTGGCCACCTGGCTATTAGATTCGGGATTCTTGAAATTTAAGAGCCAGGTCAACGATGCATGATCTGTTCCGGAGCAAGAACTCCTTCCGCAATAAAATGCGAATTTGAAACATTCTTTTTTTTCTTACATGTATTTCACCTTGAAATGTGTTCCTTTAATCGTCTGATTTCACTCAATCGACATGTTTATTGAAAAAATTGTTCTTAGAAAATATAACAATAGACGAAAATCAGATTAAAAAGAAACAGAAGAGAACCAGTCATCACCGCCGCTTGGGTTTTCTAGGCACGCTTAATATATAAGTGCATTACAATAAACTGAAATCAATACATCAATTCGTATAATAAATTTCATTGTAACAAAAATGTAACGTGTAACACTTCTAAGAAGAAAATGCATTAATATTTTATTTTAATAGAAAATTTCTCTGAAATTTGTTCTTGCAGAGTTTTCCTTGAATATGTTCTGGCAGGTGTTGTAATTCCGTCGATTAGATCTGAAACACCACTTTTTACTCAAACACAGTACGACATTCACTTAAAGTCGACAACCACTGAGCGTGTTCAAATGCTATGCGAAGCATCCATCTCATGCACTTTGAATGAGCTATAAAAACATAATCATCTCAGAACGTTTTACAAGTTTCGCAACTTTTCTAATGAAAATTGATATTTGAGTTTCGAGACTGCAGGTAAATTTAATGATTCTATATGCTTTTTCAAAAATATATTATAGTGACTAACCTTTCTCCTAAATTCCCTGCAAAAGAATTATGAACAAATTGATTTTATACTTTATTCCTCCAACTTCGTTGAAGATGTTTAGAAATAATTTAAAGTATTTCATTGTGCAAAGATCAAGAGGATTCATTTTGGAATAAGCTAAAAAATACATTCGCAATGTAGCAATGAAATAGTGTAACTCAGTCTGAATTAAGATTTTATCCTGAACATAAGGCACTCACTTTATATTCTTTCGCGTAGTTGGTTTGCAGTCTGCGGCTCTCTTCTAATTGCAAATCTATCAAAATTGCAAAATTTTTTAAATAGGCACAAATAATGTTCCAAGTTGTTTGCGGCCGTAATATATTTACTGAAAGTAAAATGAAGATTTAATCTGCCTCGGCTGCCAGTTTCCTATTCATTATAGATTAGAATTCTACGCAATTAAAATTATTGCTCTTCAACCTTCGACGTTCAATACCATGAGGATGGCAAAGTCCTTTTTTATTACATATATATGTTGTCATTATATAATAATATATTATATATAGATATATAGAGAGCAAGAGAGAAGGAGAGAGAGGGGGATGATTAGCATGTGCACAAATATCCTTTGTTCGAGCAGCAACACGTATCCATAAATCCTGAGAAAGGAATTTTGAGGTATCATAATAGTAAAATAATAGTAACGTGACACTGATGTAATAGAGATGAACGCGTGTAACGTTAAATAAATTTTTTGCAGACATTTTGAACATTCCAAAAGATAAAATTAACTTTTATTTGGAAGTCGCAGTCATTTCATAAAATACTTTACAAGGACAAAGAAGTATAATTTAATCTTACATTTCAAACATAATTAACGTATAACTCACACATGATTAATATAGCGAATTCACAATTCAAACATAATTAACAACTGATTAACATATTGATCTCACGATCCAAATATAATTTAGTTAAAGCATAATATTGCTCAAAAGCGTTCAACTATGTTTTACATATTGATTTCTTTTAAGAATATATTGTTGCGTGGTATATCTTGTTGTTGTTGTATATATTGTTTCTGATAATACATTGTTGTTGTTGGTTCGTAATAGATTGAATACACATAGGTCCATTTAACAATATTCGATCATAATTTGATAGGATGATCAAATTTATTTTACCAAAAGAAACACTTCAGTATTCTGGAAGTTTCCAAAAAACATAGTTGTACAACTCTTTACAGTATCACGGAGTACAATCAGCAAATACTCATTAAACTACAAATGTTAAACACAAAGTAATGCAAAGTGCATTTAACTTAAAATCGACAGTCACTGACTGAGCATAGCGTTTTCTTTAAAAGTTATGAGAATTATCCATCACATGCACGTTGAATGAGCTATAAAACATAGCCCTGAGATATCTCAGTAGTATGAGTTCACTCTTGCATATCCACCCTTCAAAGAGAAACAGGCTTGGCAACAGAAAAGACTTTTTAGCGACAGCATTAATGCAGTAGCAAGTAAATTTTATGTGCAAGATTAAAAAAATATGTAAGCGAAAATCATAATTATAATTAGCAATAATTTTAAATTTACCTCTCTATTCTAAAATACGTAATAATGTTTTTAGGCTGCGTCATTTGTAAATGAATCCATCTCTTGTGGCTTGTGTAGCGCTTACGAAGTACGTAGCAAATTCGGAACTTGAACTCAAAATTTCAAGAACTGAAACCTTTTGTTTTTCTTTAGCTACTAATATTACAGAGGCAATTCTGTCGTTGAAAAAACGTAGCAAAAGTGCTTAAAATAAAAAATAAAGAGCAATATTTGCGAATATAATGTAACTACATTAACGGTGGTACCAATAAAAATGACTTTCAGTCACTGAAGGTGTAAGGTTGAATTTTTGCTTGTCGCTTTCAGAATTGTTCGCTTCAAGAGCCATTGCATTTTAATTGGCAGGTAATGGATGGCTAATCTAAAATTAAAAAGGTAATAGATTGACAATGTATGCCAGTTTCAAATTTCGGAGTGACTTGCATTTTAGAGTTCAAATCAAGAAGATTTATTTTGATAGAGATTGTCGCATAATGACTTTTCCTGTCTCAGCAACTAAGAGTTCATAAAATCATATTGTAGTGAATTGGCTCTTTTCTTTTTTTATTAATAATATTAACTATGAGACAATTTCATTAATAGTTTAATACGTTCTAGTACGTGCCTTTCAAAATAAATTCACATATAATATGTCAACAATCACCGCTAAAGGAATAAAATTCGTTAACTTAAGATTTTGCCTTCTTTTGGTTTCAAACGCACTGTTTTTACATCCGTGTGAAAAAGTTTTCTCGTAAAGCCAATTTTTTGGCTCGATCTGAAATAGTGGTGGGGAGAATGCGAAAGTGCATTTGGTGGTTCTTTTAGAAAATTTTCGTCATTTCATTCAGTCTAACTAACCGCATGCATATTTCACAAGTGTACATCTGTGTAGCCACCGACGGAGTGGCTTCTAGGATGGACCAATGCGCATCCAGTAATATTTCTGTCATGTCAATTGACCTTTCGCGTGCTGTAAGATTTAAGGAAGATGGTTGAAAATATTCTGCTAAGCAATTTTCTGTACAAAATAATTAAAGCATCGTCGAGTTCTTCTGAAAATTTGCATTGTAATGTTAGATCAAATATATGCAATTAGGAAAATTTCACTACCTGGTTGAAAGAATTTGAAATAAATAAAAATACATAAATCCGAATTTGAAAAAGTATGGCTGGAGTAGCGCGCAAAGCGCGCCGTTTCCAGCTCATGAAGAGAGCCAGTAGGCACATAACAGTAGTAAGTCTGACGTAGTAGGAGTTGAGAGAATGAAGTGAGGCAGAAGGGGGGCGTGCAAGATGCCGCAAGCCTAGGAATTAGGCCAAACAAGAAGACGCGCTGCAGACGGAGCAGTGCAAGGTAAAACAATCATGAGTTTTTATGATAAGATACTGTGAGAGCATACCTACATCACAGAATGAGTTTGTAAGAATACAAACTCTCAAAAGCATACATTTGCAAATATAAAGTTCAGTGACAAAAAGGCAGTTTGTAAAATCAGATATCATATAGAAGTTTCGATGAAATAATGAGAAAAGTATTCATAAGTGCTATATACAATATATACAACTATATACAGGAATATTCTACTTTATGCAGGAAAGTTCAGATCTCTAGCTAGGTGGGCTGCCAGCAGTCGTAACTCTTTATCTTACGGTAACGTGAAGATTGGCCGTATAACAGAGATGTATAAGTGCCGTTTTCTTCTTAAGTCCAGTTTAGAGTGCTCGTTAATAAGTGGGTTAAGACTCTGAATGACTCCTAGTGTTTTTCCCCTGACATGAGTCAGTTGATCCTTCCAGGAAAATTTATCATTAATAATAACGCCAAGGTAATTCGCCTTGCGTACTCTAGGAACTTCTGTGTCAAATAGCTTAAACTTTTCTGTGATTTCAGTGGCAGAGTTCTTTCGGATAATGAGCAGTTTGGATTTATCTGCGTTAATTGAAATACGCCATTTGGTACACCAAAATTCTATTTGCGGAATGACTTGTTGAAGTTTGCTGACAACTTTATAAACACATGTTGGATATTGCAAAAATATCCATGTAAAATTAAGTGGTAAATAAGATGAAGAAAGAAATATGTGAGAAAAGTATTTATACCAATTATATATGTAAATAGAAGTCAGCACCTTTTTTCTTAGTCTATATCAGTGTTTCTTAACCTGTGGTTCATGGACCCCTTGGGGGTCCATGGGTCATATTTTGGGGGTCCGTCGACTGCTCCTAATTTTTAAAATGTTTGCATCAATATTTAAAAAAAAAAACTTTTTTGTCACGGGCAACCTCTGTAAGCCGTCTGTCTGCCATTTCCTAATAATAGAGACTTCCACAATACGAGGAAAAGAACATTCGCAAACCATATAAAATTTGAAATTTTTAGAAGCATAAAGTAGCCTTTGAATTTTACTTCACTTGGAAATAAAGTGACGTTAAAATCAGTTCCGCAAAGTTCTTGCAAATTTTTAAAACAAAATATTTGTTTTACTTTTTCATAAGTTGTAATTAAAGTATTTTTTTCAAGTGTTTTTTTTTGTGTCTTAATGTTTGTTCTTAATGTTTCATTTGATTATTTGATTTTTTTTTGTTGCCCAAAATGTAAAAAAAAGGAAATATGATGAAAATTATGTAAAATATGGATTCTGCTTTATGAAGGAATCGGACGGTGTTGAAAAGCCCCAACACTTTCTGTGTGGAAAAGTTTTGACAAACGCCAGTATGAAACCGGCAAAATTGATAGAGCATCTCAAATCATCCTGAAAATGCATCTAAAGATCTAGAATTTTTTACAAAGAAGAAAGCCCAGTTTTCGAAATCTGGAACATTAACCAAACTTGGATTTGGTATTTCACAAAAACCTTTGGTTGAGGCATCTTTCAGAGTTGCATATCGTATTGCCAAAAGTAAAAAACCGCATACTATTGGAGAGACATTAATTAAGCCATTTGCGCTGGAAATGGTTGAATTAGTTTGTGGACTGGAACAGAGGGAAAACCTTGAGGTTATTCCATTGTCCAAGGATGTGATACATTCAAGAATAGTTAAAATTGCTTGCAATATCTTGAAGCAGATCATCGATGAATTGAAAGCATCGCCATTTCCCTTTAGTATGCAACTGGATGAAACTACAGACATCTCGAATTGTAGTCAACTTCTTGTTTCTGTTCGTTACGTGTCTGCTGATACTATCAAAGAAGAATTCTTATTCTGTGAGCCTCTTTTGCAAACTACAAAGGCAGTTGATGTTTTAGCTATTTTAAATGTTTTCTTCTCCAAACACTACTTCGACTGGAAACAAAAACTTCATTCACTTTGTACGGATGGAGCACCTGCGATGCTTGGCAATAAATCTGCTTTTGCCCATTCGGTAAAAAAAGAGGCTCCTAATGTTATTGTTACACATTGTTTTTTACATAGACATGCACTGGCTACAGAAACTCTTCCAACCAGCTTAAAAGAAGTATTGTCAATAGTTCTTTGTCAAACTGTGAATTTTATTAGAAGTAGAGCTCTTAATCATCGTCTTTTTAAAACACTGTGTTAAGAAATGAACGCAGAACATGAGGTACTTCTGAACGCTGGAATTGTGCTGGCTGTTACGAGGGCAGGTTTACAAACGAATTTTCACGTTGAAGACAGAAGTATCACTTTTTTTAGAAGAAAACGATAACTCACTCTTCGAATATTTCAAGAAAAAAGATTTTATATGTAAATTGGATTACCTGGCAGACATTTTTAACCACATGAACGATATATGCCTTTCAATTCAAGGGCCTGATACAACAATTATGGATGCCACTGAGAAACTACAGGCATTTTTATTGAAAATGTCACTTTGGAAAATTAGAATTCAAAATGGGATATATGCAAACTTTCAAATGTTGGACGAAATGCTTTTTGAAAATGGATCTCGGAAAGATAGTTTGTTATTGAATAACTTGAAAAATGAAATCTGTGAACACCTGGAAGTACTTCAAGTTTCATTTGAAAAATATTTCAATTCGGATGGAATAAATATAAAAGATGAGTTGTGGATTCGTAATCCTTTTCTTTGTGATATTGACTGTATCGATGACATGAACCTTGCCAAAGATGAGCTAATTGATTTGAAAACAAAGTCCTTGTTAAAAATGGATTTCGATTCAAAAACTCTTGGAGAGTTTTGGTCTTTAAGAGAAGCATACCCATTGCTTGTAAAACGAGCTATGGCAGCCATTATTCCGTTTGCTACAGTATATCTTTGGGAAGCGAGATTTTCTACACTTGTCACAATAAAAACAAAACATCGAATAGACTGAATGTCGAACATAATATGCGCGTTGCTTTGTCGAAGACCATCCCTCAATTCAATCTGTTAATCAAGGAAAAGCAGCAACAGCCTTCACATTAAAAATTTTAATTTCTTCAAATTTTTTATACTATTGAAATAAAAATATTAAAATAATTAAATAATAAAACAGAATATATTTTGTAATAAATGATGTTTAAGCAATTTTTTTTTTCACAGAGGGGTCCGTGACATATTTAAAATTTTTAAAGTGGTTCATTGTGCCAAGAAGGTTAAGAAACACTGGTCTATATGAAAAAGATGCCGTATAATAATAGCCAACGCAGAATTTTATTCATAATGAACTTTACTAATTTGCATTCGTATACATTTAGTGTGTTAAATTTCCCATTTAATAACTGTTCGCTCTTAAATGTACTGTCTGCACAAGAAATACTCATCAAACAGAATAAATTTATCTTATTCACAATGAATATATTCAATTTATTCACATATAACTTTTAATGTTAACAAAGGATATAATCAGATCATGCATAGTATGTATTTTGAATCTTACACTTTAAACATCAAAAGAATGCAAACACTGAAATAAGAAAACACTAGAGTCATTATAATACTTCCAGTCCTTCTCAGCTTAATTTAAAAAAAAACCTATATATTTGAATTCTCTTAATCCGCAGGTGTTAGTAAATGCATAATATTCGAGACTAACTGTAGCTTCAGTCATTTCCTCGATGTAAAGAGCGATAATGCGCCGTTAAACTCTACATACTTTATTAATCTGAATTCTGTCTCTAACACATTCTTCCATAGAGAGCTAACCGTGCGGAACTACTTTACCGTATGCGCAATGTAGGTTTGACAACACGCCGCGTTTAGAAAACATTGTATTGGTCACACATAGAATCGTTACCTTACAAAAAGAGTTCCGTAAGCGCTTTGACTTAAAAAACAACGCAAACGTAAATTTCCGACCTCGTTTGCTGTAAACACAACAATGTTAACAGACAACGAAAGTTTTCTGAAATGATAATATGTGACATATAAGCATTTACTGTCCTAGAGGGGGCTATATCCCCTAGGACTATGCGCTTCTAATGGGTTCAGCTATATTTCAGCTATATGCGTTATATTTTACGCGACTAAGCATTTCTAATGGATTCAGTAATTAAAGAAACTAATAAAATTAATAAAAATTTTCGTAGGTCTGGCGAAGCTTCAAGTATTCATGAACCACGTTTTGCCGACACGTTTGCAGGTCTATAGAATTCGTTGCTGATCGAATGATTCCTTTTCAGTAGCAGCATGTATGCTAACAATCTTTTAATTCTTTCAATATAAATTTAGGAAATCCTTCCTAGTGCCTGTGCCCACCGGCGGCCGAGCACTAAATTGGTTCAATACTGCCAGTTCGACTTAGCTTTGATTACTAACGGTCTGGCCCCACTAGCAATTCCGTGATTTTTCCAGTATGTTATACTAGTACGAGCCAGGTTGCCTCAGAAATTTCTCTACGAAGTCATCCTTCCCTTTAGGCTGATAGTCGTCGTGCGCTTTGCCGTAATTAAATAAACCAAACGAAGGCAAACCTTCCAAAGACACACTTTCTACAGGCGTTCTTTATTAATATCCCTGAGAGCATAAATAAAAATTTGATGAAATAATTACAATATTGCTCTTTAAAAACAGCATTTCTTAATCGGATCGCAATCATCAAAAACACTGTTTGATACCTTCAAGAATGGTTTCTCTGAATGCATAATTCCAGTATTTACCTCAACACCCCGAGAGTGAATATCTTTAGAATTAAAATAATAAGGCATGCAAATCGAAAATCCTGCATGAAGGAAGCAATTTTACATATGTTCTTTTTCCTGTTAAACAAGTTAATATAATTAAGTTTTGATTCATTAAACAATAAGATAATTTATTTCTGATGGAAAAGAAGCAAATTTAATAAGCAATAATTTTATTTTATAAATCATAACTATTTCTCGAGTTAATAGCAAATGTAATAATGAAAATACCTGAAGTTTATGTTTTTTTAAGGGCGGCTTAATATACACAGTTTGTTCTTCGTAAATATTATTTAAATGAAATATTTAACGGAGTGTTGCTTAGAAAATTAATAACTTCTTAAAAAATGTTTCTGTTTTGCTTTACTATTTCGTATGATAAATCTGAATATACACTTCCTTCCGTGATTTAAGCTTCCGGTGTAAATGTTTATGCACGCGATCTGCAACTGAATACAGATATGCATTTCTGAAACTCACAAAATAATAAAATTGTGTGATTGATAAGTTATGGGCAATGAACACATGTTCGAATTAGGTTGTATTGTATTGTTCGACATTTATGTGGTATCAATATTTATCAGTTAAGGATGAAATCTTGAGCCAATAGCGAACTGCATGTCACTATATCGTACATATGCACCAAAAAACTAAAGTGACGGAAAATAGTGTGCCACGAACAAAAACTGGTTTGAAGACCGAGTGTCTAACAGTGGCAGAGTGGTAAAGATTGGCCGAATACTGGTAGTTTTAAAAGCTTCTGAGTCCAGGCTAAAGGGCTCTCTTTGAGGCGTTAATTTTTGTGTTTTATGTTTGTTTCATGTACGACATGAGTACGAGCCAGATAGTTTCGGAACGTCCTTCACGAAGGCATCTTTCCTCGAAAGGCTAGCGTACTTACAGAACTTATAATCAACTAAACTAATCAGGAGTAATAGGTGCTTAATGCTGCTAATTTTTACTAGAGAAATGTTGCAAAGAATTCGTAAGTTTTTGCTTTAAACAAAATTTACCAATAATAATACAGCTTTTTCTTTCCTAAGTAAATAAAATGTTTCCGAAAGGAAAGTTATTATTTTTTGTCGTATGGCGCATTACATTCATTGGATAAAGGTTTAGAAAATGCTGGTATTGAAAGTGATGTTGGTAAGTAAATTTGGTGTAATTATTTATGGAAGCTCCTAGCTTTATTTGCAGTGCTGCTCTAGAGAGTTTGAACACTGTTGATGATTCTTAGCATTATTAATCATCATTTCAATAATAATCGGTATTTTCTGATTAAAAGGCCGAAATTTGCCTGCATATTAAATACAGCAAATCCTATAATAAATCTCGATTTATATTTTCGGAAAATAGATAATAATCTCCACTGTTATTTAACTTAATTGATTGATAAATCATTCCTTTATGCGTTATATATATTCCAGAATAAAATGTAAATCGGTATTTTATCTGGCCTAACTTCATTTTTCGTTAAAGGTTCCAACTCTCAAATTGCTTATTTTTTGTGTATTGAAAAACTGTGTTAGTTTAAGCATACTTTTTAAGGAAAACGTCTAGAATTTTTTTTTTTTTTTTTTGTTAAAATTTCCTCTAATTTTAAATTAAGTATTGTCGTCACTTACGTTCTACATCAAAGTTCTGAAACATAACGCGAATATATTTGTAAGCTAAAAGCTTTCTAAAGTCCATCTAGCTAAAAAGCAAAAACTAACTAATCCATATTCTATGACCACCGCTTTGCTTCGAAAAGTCAAAGCAGTTTCATTAAGGAACAAAAGTGGCATTACTAATGAAGTCTAAGTTAGGAAACATAGTTTTAAATCTTTTACTTCACAAGAGGGTACGAAAAAACTGGTGGACAGGACTTTCTTGGATATTTTTCATTATAATTTTTTTTACTTCACATCAAAACTCATGTTTACTTAAAATTACATTACTTAAAAATATATTTCTCCAGTTTTTCATCTACCAAATCTTTCTTACAGCTTATACATACACAAAAGTTAAAATATAAAGCATTTTATTGAGGAAGCCTCCATGAATATACTTCACAGTCAGTAGAAGCTGCTGAGTTGTACAGTACGTTCTTATTCGGATTCCAAACATTTAATCAATATTAATATTTTGGTTCCGGAGTTCAAGCAATATCCGGAGTTCCACATTCAATTGTTCAAGCAATATAAATGCCTATGCCTTTGATAACCTTGAGTGACTATTTATATTGTATTAACAGTATTACTGATTCGCATAAAGACTCGTAAATAATTATTTGCGGAAATTTCAATGCTAAGAGTCTCCTATGGTGTCCTTATGACCACTCAATAGATCCAAAATGGGATGCTATAATTGAATTCTGCTCGACAAACGATTTCAATGTTCTTAATAGTTCTGATAGCCCGGCTACGTTTACCGGTGCCGGAGGCGAAAGCTGGATAGGCCTTACCATTGTAAGATCTTCTTGTGTCCTGAATTGGTCTGTTTCTATGGGTATATCATGTAGCGATCGTCGCTACATTGAGATTGGACTTTTAAACAACTTACTTAGAGAGAAGAAATTTGAATGTTTTAATATTTGGGATTTGAATTGGCTAAAGTTTCGTGCAGAACTGTATAACTTCATAAATCAAGTTTCCGAAGAAAATTCAGAAAATATTTCTGATTTAAATATTTATATTAAAGATCTTACTAATTCGATAGTGGATATCTGTAAGAAAAATAAGATGAACAAATTTAAACAGAGCAACTCTCTGGGTAAACAGGTGCATAGTTGTTCCCAGAAACTGTGTTTTAAGAAGTCAAGCTCGACTTTATCGAAGAAAATTTCAGAGATGTTACAATCGTATTGAGAAAAATTTGTTAAATATTCAATATAAGAAGAAATTAGTTGAATATAAACGAGAAATCAACATTAGAAAAAAATGTGCTTGGGAGCAACTATGTGACACTTTGAATACTCATCACCCTTTTGGCATTCCTTATTATACTGCTGTTAATAAATATAAACCAGCTTTACAATTTGCCTCTTTGAAATATCAAGATGAGTCTTATACAAAGAATATAGACGAAACACTAAATTACCTCCTACAATATCATTTTCTTTGTGATACTACTTATGGTGATCTATCATGTTTTTATCAAGTTAGATTAGATTGTCGGATACCTCCAAAGACCGTAAATGACTATGAGTTTTGTTTAGATGAAGCGGAATTTACTCTTAAAAAGTTAAATAAAGGTAAAGCTCCTGGTAAAGATGGCCTGACAATGGAATATTATTTTAGAAATCTTTGAATGTAATAAAACGTTCTTTGCAGCTATTTTGAATGAATGTCTTTGGAGGGGAATTTTTACTGAATGTTGGAAAGAGGCTGATTTGGTTTTGTTCAACAAAGAAAGAAAGGATAACGAAGATCCTTCCTCTTTTTACCCCATTTGCTTACTGCCTTCCTGGGGCAAGGCGCTGGATAAACTCATGACACAATAGTTACAATATTATTTATTACCAAATAATATTTTAAATAAAAATCAGTTTGGTTTTATGCCGGGTAAATGTACTAACCAAGCTATAGATAACTTAATTTTTGACATCCTTCGAAATAGAAGGAATTGTAAACATACCGCAATTGTATCCTTAGATGTAAAGAGCGCTTTTAACATTATTTGGTACCCTATTTTATTAAAGGAATTAAAAAATATGAAATGTCCTAGAAATATCTTCTTATTAATTTGTGATTTTCTGAATGAAAGAAAAGTTTCCTTATATGATGGTATCACAGAAATTACCAAAGGGTTGTCCCCAAGGCTCAATATCGGTCCACTTTTCTGGAATATTATTGCTAATATAGCTTTAAACATAACCTTACGCCAAAATGTTAGTATACAAGCTTATGCTGATGATTTTGTTTTATTGGCCACGGGAACTGGTCTTCATACTATTGATAAAGCTTTAAGTTTCGCCACTCAAGAATTGGAGAAGTGGTCTTTCCATGTTAAACTCAAATTTGATCCAAAGACGAGCTTTCTTTTGGGTAGTGCCAAAACTAATACTAGATTAATACATCCTAGGTGCAAACTGTATGGGCAACCAATTAGAGTACCTAAAATCAAATATTTGGGGCATTACGATCGATGTAGAGCTCACTTTTATACTTCGCCTAGATCAAATAAAGATCGAATGTACTTCGAATATTCTTAATAGTAAAATGAATCTCCAAGGTAAAGTTCTTAAGAGTTTATATAAACGAGCTATTGAGAGAAAGATCTTGTATGCATGTGGCGCATGGTGAACTGGAACAGTCCGAATGCGTAACAAAATTTTTCAAAGAATCGCCTTATTGGGTATTACTAACTGTTTTAGAACTGTTTCTACAGTAGCTCTTCGGATTTTGGCTGGATGTCCTCCGATCGATATTTTAGTGGAAAAAGAATATGCTATCTTTAAATTAAAAGCTGGCAATAAAACTGCCGATTATTTCAGTGAGATCTTCTCTACTAGAGATTTTGACTTTGAGAAAGGTTTAGACATTCATCCAGCTTTATTGAAACGGTTTTATTAGCATAAAGGCCCTCTCCCAATATGACCGGCTACACGGTTTTTACAGATGGATCTAAATTAAATGGTCATGTGGGGGCAGACTTTTGAGTGTTCTCAGATGAGAAACTAAGCTTACAAAGGAAATATAGACTTTTCTGGCAATGTCTATCAGGCAGAGTTAGTGGGCTTGCGAGACGCCTTATATTGGCTTATTTCTAATTCTGCGATAGATTCTGTAAAAATCTATAGGGACTGCAAAAGCGCAATAGTTTCAGTTACGGATGTTTGTCCAAGTAACGATCTAATTAAACAGAAAAAAAATATGCTCATTTTTCTTAGCGCTTTCAGAGATATTAAACTCGTTTGGACGGAAAGTCAATTTGGTACCATTGGTAACGAGTTAGCAGATAGATTGGCAAGGCTGCTACTGAAAATCAAATTATTGATTTTGAAGTAAATATTTACTTTGACAGTTTGAAATCCTTGTTGAAAAGAAAAAGTTTGACTCTATGGCAAGCAAAGTGGAACGACCCAGATTCTAAAGAAAGATTCACAAATAATTTAATCTCAACCGTAAGTGAGACAAGATGCCTAAGTGACAAGTATCTAAACCAATCTTTAACTAATCATGGACACTTTCCCTTTTATTATAATAAGTTTTCGATTAAAAATTGTGCCTGTCCATGTGTCCATGTGATCGACATTACTCATGATGAGTAACGTCGATCTTGAGCACCTGTATTTTAGATGCTCTTCTATGAAAATTATTGTTCTAAGATTTATTCCAGATATTGCTAAATTTAATACTCTAAAGGATCCAAGTAAAAATACAGTGACTAAATTGAAATTGTCAAATTTCATAAAATATGTATCTTTAAATGAAATGAACTTATATATTGATTGTGTTTAAAATGTCCCTCTCTGTTTTAAGAAAAACTGGGATGTTAACGATATTCTGTTATTTTATTTATTTATTTATTTATTTATTTATTTATTTATTTTTTTTTTTTGTATATTGTAAGTAACATATTTTTATGCATGTAAGTAACATGTGTTATATTTTACAAAGTATGTAATAATGGGCTTTTGTTGGTCTAGCTGGTAAATCTCACCAACTCTTAGACTTTAAGTTCATATCTTAGTTGTTTATTCTATTTAAAGTTATTTCAAGTAGTATGGTGGTAGTTCTACTGCTTAATGGGCCTGGTTTAGGCCTTGTTTTAGATCACGATGTTTCTTTAATTAAATAGCCCACTAAGCACAAAAAGAACTCAACTTATTCGCACTGGGTAGCGTGGAAATAAAGTCTGCCATTCACTAGAGATCGTGTCAGGAATAATGGATTTCGATTGCTTGATTGAAAACATGACATCAAAAGTCGTCTGATAGACCAGGCGAAAGGGGTTTTCAAAATTCAGTGCATTTCGGACGACCTTATTTTAAAAGACATTAAAAGAATACTAAGAAGTCCGGTGGTGCAGTGGCTAGCGGATCCCGCAGCAGCAGCACAGGTCCAGGGTTCGATCCCCGGAATGGGCAAGGTCGACATAGCTTTTCATCCCTTGATTTCCATCCTTTGGGTCGATAAAATGAGTACCAAGTTCGCTTGGGACTAAACACTGGAAACGACAAGCTGAAAACTTGTTCAGGGTGTTTGACCACTTGTTGAGGCTTTTGCACTCCGGGGCCCACGGCCAAGAAAGCAGATTTTGGGGCACTGCAGGCATTGGCCCACTAGGGCTGTTACCCCACCGAGTTTAGAGTAGTTTAAAAGAATATCTGTTTGCACTATTTCATTGCTACATTACGACTGATTCTTTTTGGTTCAATCCAAAAGAAATGCACTCGATCTTTACGCAATGAAATACTTAAAATTATTTCTAAGCATCTTCACAGAAGTTGCAGAAATAAAATATAAAAACAATTTTTCTTTTGCAGAAAATTTAGAAAAAAAAGGCTAGTCACGATGCTGATGTTTGGAAAAGCATATAGAACCATAAAAATGACCTGCGGTCTCGAAACTCAAATCTCAATTTACATTAGAAGATTTATGAAACCGATTGTATTTCATAGCTCATTCAACATGCATGAGAAGATGCTACGCACAGAATTTAAAGGAACTTCTGTCTCAATGGTTGCAGATTTTAAGTGAACGTTGCACTGTGTTACTGTAAGAAAGTGGTGTCTCAGATCTAATCGAGGGAACAATAGTTCCGTCAGAACCTGTCAGAGCAAATTTAAGGAAAACTGTTGCCAATATCTTCAAGAACAAATTTTAGAGAAAGATTCTATTATAAAAAAGTATTAATGCATTTTCTTCTGAGAAGTGCTACACTTACACAGCCCCAGTTACACTTTTGCTATAATAAAATTTGTTATTGGAATTCATGTACTGATGTTCGCTTGCCAATGCCAATGATTAAAAATTGCGGAGTGCCTATCGTTCAAAACCATGTACCTCCTCATCAGAATTACATAAAAGCGAGCAGAAATAGGAAAATTGCATAAGTAGTAAACGTGATGCTCAGTAGACGGAGCCACATGGCTCGAGAAAGTTTAGGGATAGCGAGAGTTTATAAAATTTAAGAATACATAACTTTGTTGTAAGTTTTTAGATTATTAATAATTTTTTTTTTTTTGAAATTTTGATTTTTTTGTAATTTTTTTGGTATTTTATAATTTCTTATATAAACACGATACAATACAAAAGCATAAAGCGGACAGGAAAGATTTTACGATTAATAGGCTCATTGGCATGTGGCCGACAGTGGGTGTAGCGCACTTATAAATTAAAAGTGCCTAGAAAAATCCAAGCGACGGGGCTGATCGATTCTTTTTTTTTTTTTTTTTTTTAATTCCAATTTTTTTTGTATCGTTATATTTTTTAATAACAAATGTTTTAATAGAAATGTCGATTCATTGAAATTGGAAGATTAAAGGAGCACATCTCAAAGTGAAATGCAGGTAAGAAAAATAAAAACGAAAGTTTCAAATTTTGCATTTTATTGTGGAAGAATTTGTACAAACCGTGTCGTTCAAGAGAAGAGATTTAAAATGGTAAAAAATACTAATATTCACCAATAATGCCAGCTTTGTAACAGTGTACTCATAAAAACGATAGCGAATACGTATCCTTTTGTTAAAATAACTCTCTTAAACCTGAAATTAAAGATTTTCTTAACAATAATTTCATTAAAATAGAAATTCTACTCTTACTTCAACGATGGTGTCCTATTTATTTTTTTAAGATGTCCTGCTACTTGCTTTCGAAGAAAGTATACATATTTCTATAGCCAGCACTATCAGTACTTGGTGCCTAAAGAATTCCACGCATTCATTATGTTCTGTCCTCACAACCGTGGCGCTCTGCGAAATTATTATTTTAGTATTCGCCACTGCTCGAGCCATCCAACTACAGGTTAAAGCCATCACTGTTGTATGCCTGTCCTTACAACTTAAAATAACCGTAACATTTCATTACCCACATGCAAGCTTGTACCTCGGTCCTACTCAAGCATTCTGTTACTTGAAAGTATCAAAGTGCTCATTGTAGCATCGAAGTCATAACAGACAGAATAAAACTTGTAAACTTGCAAGCTGGTCATCGGCATTCGGGGAAATTTGGAATGTTAATACCTTTCATTACCGTTGGAATCAAACTTACAGATTCATTAGGCTCCAAAAATACATCTACCTGCAATTCACTCGTAGGGGCTCTTATTACTCGTAGGGCAATTACTCGTAGGGGCTCTTATATTTACTCGTAGGGGCCGGTGACGTGTGATCCACTCCTTTACTTCTACCTCTAACTCTGGCCACTTTGCAGTTGGTCCACGCAAGGTGTGCTTGCTTTCATCCAACTTTTGGAGCTGATCCTCCTGTTTCCTCCACTCTCTTATCATTTTCTCAGTTGGAGGTGGCCCAAAGTGTCTCTCCGCTGCTCTGTTTCCATGCTCCTTAGCAAATTTTATTACTTCCAGCTTGAAAGCAACTTTATATGCCAGTCTCTTCTGCTTCGACATCTTGATGGGGTGGTATGAAATATGATATATTTCATTCAGATATACCATACTACATATATCACAGCTCACAGCTATCCGCGCCTCCGCTTGCTCCCGCACTGCGATTGGCTGAGCGAAGAGACGCGTGCCTTCACCCGCTCCCGCGCTGGCTTACGAGACTAAAAAGTGCACAAAGCCAGCGCGGGAGCGAGCGAAGGCACGCGCCTCTTCGCTCAGCCAATCGCAGCGCGAGGCAGAGACCGTCCAAATACAGTGCGAGGCAGAGCGGGGCTTCCTGGTCTCAGACGGCGCCAAGAGGTGGAAGGGAACGGAGTGGCCGAGTATTCCTGCGGTAAGGTATGTATGCAGAGGTGGAGGGGCAGCGGAGGGCCATGGTGGGCTTTTGTATTTGCCGTATAAGACCGTGGCCTTCGAGATTGTTATCTCGAAGGCCACGATAAGACGCAGTCACTTTTTCCCCCCTGACTTTGGGGAGAAAAAGTGCGTCTTATACGGCGAAAAATACAGTTCATAAAACTGGTTTCTAATTTACATGAGTATTTTAAATGTTACGCGCTTTTCTTTCCACAGTACTTTTATTTTCGGGTTCTAAGCATTATTTAACTATGGAATCAAAAACAAATTTTGTAAGTGAATCAGTCAGATGCAAAAAAATTGAAATAGCACATGCAGTCTGTATCACCTTATACACACGTGACATAAATTTTCACGAAAACGAAAAGGACAGATATAGGAGAATTTTTTAAGAAAAGTGTAGAAACAAGTTAAAAATATATTGGAACAAGTATGTTTTTCGTACTGAAAGCAAAATGAATTTGAACCATATCTTCATATTTGAATCATAGTTATGGGTTAACAGAAACTATTCTATGAACTATTATTCATTTAATTTCCAAACTGATAAAATCGTTAAGTTATTAAATTTAAAAGCAATCATTAATGTATAAATCGTAACGCACGAAAACAAGACTATTCTTTAAACAAGGTGCACCGCGAAAATATAAGTGTAAATTATTTAAATTTAAACATGTTTTATATTAAAAGAATATTTTATATTTTAAAATTATTGTAATTCATTTATTAACCGATCCCTCAACGCAAATTCAGTATCAGGCCAGTAGCCCAAATTTTGCAATTCAACATCGCAGTCAGTTTTTTTGTCGTACGACAGACAGTGTATCTTTTCATGTTTTATACTAAAATAAAATATGAAAATATGAGTCCATATTTTTCTAATCTAGCCGAAGGCGCAGAGCAAAGTATAGAAAGTTAAGTCTTATTTTTTACAAAATTAATTTTTTTATCCAAATGTGCGAAAATATGAAATTTGTTATAACTTAAAACATTTTAGTAATAGGAAGTACATGTTTGCGATTGATGGTTGCTAAACTAAAGGCAGTCCGTTCCACCTTTGCAGCGATGCATAAAGGTACGCCGCGATTTTGCTCTTGAGTCATTGGCGTACATTTAAAATCGAACTTATAGGTACAAGCTTTGATTAGTATACAATTTAACAGCAAGTATAAATCATTGCCAAATTGCTACAATTTAACAGCGAGTATAAATCATTGCCAAATTGCTGACCACCAGTTTTCCGTGTCTTTAACGGTATAAAAATTTGAAAATTTGCCCTGATAACGGTTGTTATTTATTACGCCTCTCCTCACTGCGTTTTTTTTTTTTTTTCCTTTAAATCAAAGTAGGTTCAAAAATTGCGGATTTTTTATTGCATATTTCAAATTTACATATATTTTAGAGTTAAAATGTACACATATTTTTTGTAAAAGAGTTCTTTTTTTTTTTTTTTTTTTTTTTTTTCAATATAGCAGTAGATCATAGAAAAAGGCTGTCAGAATACTGAAATTGAAGAATAATGGTATAAAAGGAAAATTTTGAAAATTAATATTGGTTAAATTATGATTTATTTTATAAAATACAAAGGTAAAACATATATACTAATAAAAATATTTGCATAATGTAATATTTTGCATACTTTACACTACTGTCGAACGTTTTCAATAGAAACTGAATTTTCAGATTCATCACCATCTGCAGAGGAATCCGAGAAATTCTCATCGGTTTCACTATAACTATCTTCAATATACTTGAAATCAGAGTCAGAACTACTATCAGAGTCGGAAAATATCGTCAGGAATATAGGTTATATCACTCGCGAAACGCTTCCTGCCAGACATCTTTGAAGGCCCGTCCACACGAGGACGCGCGCGACGTAGTTGACGCAACTTTTTTGACGCCGACGTAAAACTGAGTACGCTCCTGTTTAGCTTTTGCGCCCGCGACGCGCGCGTATAGCCAGTAGCAGACCGAGTTCTTATCACGTGACATAATCAGAAAACCTTCTTGCTTACCCGTTTCAATATGGCGTCAGAACCACACAGAGATGAGTTTTTGCTTAGGAATATCATAACTGTATACAGCAATAAAATTATCAGCATTGTTCACGCCATCTTCAGATTTCTCAAACCGTATATATTGGTATAAATTTTAAATTCTTATTAAAGGGGAAAACTGTATATTTATAAAGCAATGATCCGACCAATATATCCATATGCTTCACCTATTTATAACACCGTAAGTAATAGGAACCTAAATAAATTACAGTTTCTACGAAATCAAAGTTTCTGCCTTACAAAATTCTCCTTAATTATTATAAATATTGTCTATATCATGTGTAATAAAAAGCTATATAAATATCCCAATATTAAATACACCAAAAACTAACTTCAGCAATATAACAACTTCTAAAATAAAGCAGTTGACTGTGAAAGAGTATTCAATAAATTAAAATTACGAAATTTTGGAGGAAAGTTACATCTTGTGTCATACAGCAATCATTTATTGAAATTTAATTAAATTACCTTTGAAGTGACTTCTACTTGTTAGATTATTTTTTACAAACAGTGATGTCACAGGTAGCTGAGTGGCCAGGGCGATGCTATGCAAATGGAAAGGTGGCGAGTTCGAACCTCACCCGTAGACAGTATGTGATTCAGTTAGCTTATCTCATTTTGAAACGTGTTTCTTATATTTAATCATGAATCATTATATTCTTATTTTACCTATTATTATTGTCTTCATTTCTTATTTTATTCATTATTATTAATGTTTCTAATTTAGTTTAAAAATGTGCTTTGCAAATAGAAATCCTTATGCAATAATATATCTGCATCTCTTTATCGTATATCATATATCATCTATAAATTCTCTCTTTATTTTTACTTTATCGCATATTTTATCATGCACATAATTTCTCATAAACTGTACAAAGTTTGAACCTCATTCTAAATTCAAAAATAAATAAAAATAAAAACAAAAGACCAAGGGGGGCGGGTTTAAAAAATATGAAGTTGGTCTTATTATATGGTGGATGGTGTATATAAAGAGAATCAAGTAATTTAATTTTCTTTATATTCAGTATTCCAAACCAATTTTATAAATTCTAGTTTTCATACGGTATAGAATCTGCAAGTCTGTCAAACTGGTCGATATTCGTTTTGAAGTAATTAAAAAACAAGTAATATACAAAAAAAAAAAAAAAAAAAAAAAAAAGTCAATTCCTACTTAGGTCCACAAAGAAAAATTTAAAAAATATAAATAAATAAATAAATAAATATACAAACAGAATTTTTTAAAATTAAAAGTTTTAAAATTTTTAATATGTGAAAAAGCTGTATTAACATCAAGTGTCATTCACTATAAGTTTAAAAAATTGCATTTGAACTTGAGTGGATGAATAAAAAGCATTTTATGTACTGAAAATTTGAACAAGATATAGGGAGAGTGTGAGCTAATAGTAGGAATTTAATAATTCCGGATATTCATTTCGCAAAGGAGGCAGTGAAAAAATCTATTTGAACAGGTCGCTCTAAATAAATCTTTCGGACTCATTCTGGCCATTTTTAGCCGTTTTGCCTCTGCTCAATAGTGCACTTAATAGTAAAGTTTCAGTTATAAAAAAAATCATCTGATTCGGACAACTTGCCGCAAACATACAAAAGCACAGCGAAGTAATAAGATACAGCTCTGTTGACGCTATAGTACAGCGTCACGTGATTTTTGCGCAAAATAATTCTATTGGTTAAACGCACTCTTCGCAAGCGTACTCGTTCCGAGCAGGCACGGAACGTACCCCCCCCCCCCACCGCAGCCAGAGATTCCGGCTATTCATCTCAAGAGCAGCAAAAACTGGAAGACACAAGTGTCTTTCATGAGAGAAATTGCCCCAAATTTACGGAGCATCCTGACTGGACCATGTCTCAAATTTTTTGTACAAACAGAGCTGGAGTTCAGGGAGGTCACCCGCTGGATGAAACAATCCGGCATCCAGTTCAAAACATTCGACCTAAAGCAGGATCGGCCAGTCAAAATTGTCATCAGAGGCCTCCCTGTTCAAACAGACGTCGGGGACATCAAAGAGGAAGTTGAGGCGATGGGATTTAAAGTGCATCGCATCGTTCAGCTTACTCAGCCTGGCTCCAGACATCCTATGCCACTTGTATATTTACAAGTTAACCCACACCCCCTTCCTCGATCATCTGTTCGCCGTCACTGACATGTGGGGCACAGAGATCAGCATTGAGCGTTACCGCGGCCGCAAGGGCCCTACTCAATGCTTTCGGTGCCAGGGCTTTTTCCATTCTTCGGAACTCTGCACCCTTCCAATCCGTTGTGTCAGATGCTCTGGACCCCATTGGGCACGTGAATGTACCAAAGAATTAGACGTACCTACCACATGCTGCAACTGCGGTGGAGATCATCCTGCTTCGTATAAATCTTGTCCGCGTTACCCAGGTAATAAACGGGCTCGTTGTAAAAATTCCACGCTTAAGAATAGGGCAGCTGCACAGACAGCCCCCCCGCAGGGTTCTTCTAAGCCCTCAGCAACCGCTGAGACAAGACATCCCGTGCCTGCTCCCCCAAGCAACGTCAGTTCACCATCTTATGCACAGATGGTGAAGAACACCACCGAGCACGGATTCATATTCACGAATCCAAGACTGCCGGTTGCAGAAGCCCCTGCAGCCCCAGCAGTATCAGCCACAGCAGAGTGTAGCAATGATTCCGACGATGTCTTTTCATCTACACTAAAATGCTTAATCGAAATCTCCCGCAACCCAGCGGTAGATAAGCATATTCTGCTTCTTGCTTTTCAAAAAAGCAATGCCTAAACTCAGGCAAGCAGATGCTTTAATGAGGGCATTTTATTTGCATGAAAGCTATGTTTAGCTTTGAACTTAATTTCGGCATTTTTAGACCCATGTCTTCTGTTTTTCAGTGATGAATCTCTATTAACGGCCTAAAATTCAATTATATGAATAACAGTTCAAACACCATCAGAGAACTGACCATTGGCACATGGAACGCCAATGGATTAACATCAAATATTCACGAAGTTCGTGATTTTGTAGTAGAACATGATATTGACGTGCTATTAGTCCAAGAGACTCACCTTACCCCAGGGAATACTCCCAAAATCGGGAATTATGACATTTACTGTACTGACAGGGTGTCACAGAGCAGAAATCCCAGTGGTGGCACTTGTATCTATGTGAAGCGTTCCTTAAATCATCACATGATACCGTTCCCTGATTTAAATATTTTGGAAGCGACTATCATCAAAATTTTTCTTCAAAATTCCTCCCCGCTGACAATAGCCTCAGCCTATTTACCTCCACAATCAACAGCACGTGGAAGGCCAACTTTTCCTGTCAGTGATTTTGATAAACTTTTGAATGTTTCAAATCACCTGATTATTGCTGGTGATCTAAATTCACGCTATACCGCATGGTTTTGTTCAAATAGGAACAGGTATGGTATTAGTCTAAATTCATGGTGCCAGAGTAACCATGTTCAGATCATAGATCCTACCCTCCCGACTTACTACCCTGCAAGATTGTCCACCGCAGTTCTTGATCTGGCTGCCTTTTATAATATATTTTTTCGGCATGAAATTAAAGTGATTCAGGACTTAGATTCCGATCACTACCCTGTTTTGATTACCTTAGATATTCAAAATCGATACTCAAAATTAGAGGAGCAAGTCTCAACAAATTGGGACGACTTTAGATTTATTTTGGAAAAAACTGCACTCCCTCCCATCAAAATTTCCAGCAATTCGGACTTTGACAGGCATATTAAAAGTTTGGAGTCTTTACTTAAAGAAGCGAGAGCTGCGGCTTCAAAACCAGTTAAACACCCAGGTGCTAGGATCCCACCTGAGACTAAATTCAAAATTAAGCAGCGGAACTACTTGCGAAGAATTTGGCAAAGGTCACGAGATCTAAATATCCGTGCCCAGTTTCGCAAGATACAGAACGAGATAAGGACCGAAACTTGCTTATTAAAACAAGCGGAGTGGAAAACATACATTGAGTCCCTAACGACTGAAGAAAAATCGATTTGGAGCGCAGCCGCCCGATTACGCATCCATAAAACACTCATTCCGCCCCTTCAAACGGCCGATGGCGCAAAGATGGCCTATACTGACTCAGAACAGGGTGATGTCATAGCTGACAGCCTTGCAACTCAATTCACACCAAATCACGACTCCTCCTGTAAACGCCCGGTTACACAGGGGCGCATACAAGCACGGGTTAAAGTTTTTTTTAACACAACCCATCTCAACGGAATTCCGACCAACGGACCCTACTGAAGTTATGGTTTTCATTGACAAATTGAAACCTTACAAGGCACCTGGCATAGATTCTATTTCGAATCGCATGATCAAAAACTCCCCCTCCCAATGTTTATCGTTTGGATCACGGTACTTATAAATTTAATGCTCAGGAGAAGCTATTTCCCCGACTGTTGGAAAATTGCAGCAGTCGTCCCCATTCCAAAACCGGGACAAAATTTAAACTTACTCGTCAATTACAGACCCATAAGTTTGTTATCCTCTCTCTCAAAGATCTATGAATTTGTCTTACTTAATCGCCTGAATGAATTCTGTCGGGATCAAATTTTTTATTAATCCCGAAACAATTCGGCTTCCGACCTAAATACTCCACAGTACACCAGTTACTCCGTGTAGTGGAATTCATTCATGAAGGCTTTCGCAAGCGAGAGCAAACTGGTATTGTCTATTCTCGTACTTGACCGGACGCAGTTTCCGAGTGCGAATTAACCACGAATTCTTCTCTCCCCGCCCAATCTATGCCGGCCTAGCTCAAGGTAGCCTCCTTGGACCTTCAATCTTTAACCTTTATGTAAATGATATTCCTAAGGCCCCAAATATCGATCTTGCATTATACGCAGACGATACAGCCATCATTTCACAACATTCCAACACCCTCGAGGTAATCTCCCAATTGCAGAGTTATCTTTCGGCCTTAGAACTCTGCCTCGGTCTGTATAAAATCAAAATTAATGTCGCAAAATGTGCCGCCACTATGTTCATCCGAAGAAATATCCCAAGTTTACCTAATTTAATGCTCTTCGGTGAACCCATTCCCTGGGTTTCTTCTTATAAATATCTAGGTGTTTTACTAGATTCAAAATTAACTTTCGCAGCCTTACATTTGCAAAATCATATCGGGTGCAACAGCTGTCAAAACCACCTTACGCTCCTTTTTCGCTACAAATAGCGACCTGTCACTTGATAACAAAATCCTGCTCTACAAATCTATGATAAGGCCTGTTCTTACATATGCGTGTCTCATCTGGGGCCCATCTGCACTGTCTAACAGAAAACATGTTCAAATTTTTCAATCCAAAATGCTTCGGCAAATATTAAAAAGCTCCGTGGTTCGTACGGAACGAAGAGACTCATAATGACCTCAAAATTATGCCCATTAATCGCTATATACAGCGACTTTCAGAAAAATTTTTCAAAAATATTCAACATGTTGCTAATCCTGTGCTTCATATGCTACCCGTATATGATGCTGCTGTTGCTTCTTCCCGGAAAAGACCCCGAGCGGTTCTTAACCAGGAATATTCAGCTCTCCCATTTAAACGGGTTAGGTATGAGCACAATGACGGCCATGTGAATAACTACCTCTCGTTCTTAATCCCCCCCCCCGCCTCTAAAGTTCTTTAATGCACACAGCATTAATCCGAGGAACCCACTTTAACGTTTCTCTAATAAGAAACATCACAGTCTAAAAGGACTGAATTAAATTATTTTAACTTTTGAAATGCCTTAAACTGAAAAAGATTTTTAAATACAGCTCTTTTCTTCCTTTAAAAAGGAACTTTAAAGAACTTTAAAAACTTTAAAAAGGAACTTTAAAAACTCAGGCGTTTAACATCGTCATTTCGGCATTTAAATACCGCATTGAATAGCGGTCAAAAACGAAACTTCTCCCTCCCAGCTGATCACTGGCAGAACTACTTTTTCGACCTGTAACCAGGTTCACCCCTCCCTCCCATCCCAGAAGAAAGCGCATCGGAAATGATTGCTCTCCCCTGCGTATTCTTCGCCTCTGACGTATGCAAAACACGATTATCAACGTTCAAGGAAACTTCACCTTTTATTTATCTAGTCAAAATTTTTTAATGACTGCCCCTATCTAAATTATTCTGGCCCTTTTTCGGCCCAAAATTAAGACCTTCTGAGTTTTTTGCCTTTTTTTGTCTCAGTGTGAAGGCACTTATTCCAAGTCATTCGGCTTCTCAAAATTTTTACCCTATTAGACAATCCCCTCTTTTTGATGATGTAAATTCCTTTGAAGATGTGGAGGTAAAGGCATAATTGCCTATGAACTCCGTAAATTGCACTTCCTTGATCCTTGATCCGTACTCGTTTGGAGGCTTTTACGCTGGTAACATAAAAGCGCGTTCGTCAGCTACGCTTCGAGCGTACTCGTGTTGACGGGCCTTAACGAAGATTCACTCTCAAATGCGAATTCCACGAGAAATAATTCATGTTTTGTCTTTAATTTTACACTGGGAGCTCCACAAGCAGTCTTGGGTTACATAAAAGACAAATGTATTTCTATGGTCCAAAGGTATTTTGTCCTTCAGACAAAAATAAATAATTAAGACACCTTCCTTAAAATTAGAAGAGGACATGAATAATACTTCACTAAAATATGCTTTCACTGGACAGTAGTAACTAATGAGCTAGAATCCATTTACCATTACCTGATATTCATTTGGAAAGCAAGCACAAGAGGAAAATCTCTTGTCCATTGTATGATTGCACTTTAATTCTGTTTAACTCCCCGGGATGCATATTTCACAAGTGCACTTCTGTGTAGCCACCGAGGGACTGGCTTCTAGGATGGATCAATGAGCATCCAGTAATATTTCTGTCATGTCACATGACCTTTCGCACGCTTTAAGATTTAAGCAAGATAGCTGAAAATACAGGGTTATCCAAATTAAACTTCCCCAACTCAGAGGCCTGTGCAGAGTGTTGTATGGGTCATAATGTGATGAAATTTTAAAAACAGACACTTCAGATGATGCGCTCGAGATTTATTAAACAAAAAGCAATTAGTACAAGAAGTTGCCGATAGGTGGCGCTGCAGATCAACAAGACATTCTACAGATGTTTTATATGTGTGCCGTGGTTCTCCACAACTCTTTCCATTCGCAAAGCAGTGTGTTCCACAGCGGAACGCAGTAAGTCCACATTAATTCCATGAACATGTCGAATAATTTCGTCTTTCAGATGTGCCAAGGTTGCTGGGTGTTCTCGGTCGATCCCGATCCTTTAAGAATCCCCATAACCAAAAGTCGCATGGCGTGAGATCAGGCGAGCGGGGAGGCCAAGCTGTAGCTAAACAGCGGCTGATCACACGTGCATCGTACAGTTGCCCGTAACACCTGTTGAACGCCACGAAAAATATGGGGAGGTGCACCATCCTGCATAAATATCGTGTCCTGGAGGCGGCCACGTTGTTGCAGTTCAGGGATCACAAGCGTTGTCAACATTTCCTTTTACCGTTTTCCTGTGACAGAGCAGGTTTTGAACCCTGTTGGAGTCACCTCTTCAAAAAACTAAGGCCCAATGACGAATGTTGCAGTGAAACCGCACCATACAGTAACTTTTGGAGGGTTCAAGGGCACTTGATGGATTGCGCGCGGGTTTTCACTTGCCCAAATGCGGCAGTTGTGCGTATTCACTTGACCATTTAGCTGAAAATGGGCCTCATTCGTCCAAAGGATGTTCCACGGCAAAGCAGCTTTGACTTCCATTCTGGCAAGGAACTGCAACGCAAATGTTTCCCGAACTACAGGATCCCCGTCGGACAGCTGATGACAACTATGGATTTTATAAGGAAAATAACCGAGGATTCGACGCATCACACGCCAGACGGTCGTATAGGGCATATCAACAGCACGAGAAACAGTTGGCACACTGACAACACCATGTGGCAATTGGCTGGTGGGGTCCACGACCGCCAAAGCAACGTCTTCTACGCGTGCAGATTCCCCAACCTGTCGTCCTTTACCTGGTAAAATTCCCAGCTGTCCCGTTCTTTCAATCTCCTTCATCATGTCTCGTAGAGCGCGTGGTGTTATTGGTCCTCGGCGTAAGATCTTGAGCTGAGGGAATGCTCTTATCACAGCATAGGAGTTCTCGTCATTCTAGTAGAAAAGTTTCACTAACAAAGCTTTGTCTTCAGCGAGCTGGAAACAACTGCCTGTGCAAGGCCTGTCTTCCACTTTTGTAGGGCTCGTCTTTTGGATACGTTGCGCAGAAGCTTTATTTCTGCAAATCACGTTGCTGCAATATGCACATTACTAGTGTTACAGCGCCACCTATCGGCAACTTCTTGCACTAATTTTTTTGTGTAATAAATCTCAAGCGCATGATCTGAAGTGTCTGTTTTTAAAATTTCATCACATTATGACCCATACAACGCTCTGCACAGGCTTCTGAGTTGGGGAAGTTTAATTTGGATAACCCTGTATTTTGCCACGCAATTTTCTGTACAAAATAATTAAAGAATCTTCTGTTTCTTCTGAAAATTTTCATTGCGAAGTTAAATCAAATATAAGCAATTGTGATGATTTCACTACCTGTTTGAAAGAATTTCAAATAAATATAAACGCATGTTGGATACTCCGCAAAAATATTCATGCGAAATATTACTTAATAAGTGATAAATAAGACAAAAGAAATATGTGATACACATCTGAGCCCAAATGCTATCTTTAAATAAAACTATGCGTATGAGAAAAATATTTATACCATTTATATATGTAAATAGAAATCAGCACTTTTTAGTGCAGTCTATATGAAAAAGATGTTCTATAATAATAGCCAATGCAGAATTTTATTCAAAGTAAACTTCACTAATTTGCATTCATAATTCACTAATTTGCAATTAGTGTGTTGAATTTCACCTTTAATAACTGCTCACTCTTAAATATACTGTCTACACTAAAAATAATTATCAAACAGAATGAATTTATTTATTCACAACGAATATATTCAATTTATTCACATATAACTTTTAATGATAAAAATGGATATAATCAGATCATACACAATATGTATTCTGAATCTTACACTTTAAAAATCAAACGAATTCAAGCACTGAAATAAGAAAACACTAGATTCATTGTAACACTTCCAGTCCTTCTCAGTTCAATAATAATAATAATAATAATAATAATAATAATAATAAAACTATACACATGAATTCTCTTAATACACGTTTGTTAGTAAATGCATAACATTTGAGGCTAATTGTGGCTTGAGTCATTTTTCTCGATGTAAAGAGCAATAATATGCCGTGAACCTCAATCCAAATATCAACGCGTGATAAAAATCGCGAAAGTGAAATTTCAGCCATTAATTCAACTCATAAAACGAAAGCACCACGAGATTTTCTTCTTTTATGCCATACATTTATAACTGCTAAACAAATGCAAATTAAAACGTAAACAATATACTCTCACATGCAGGAAGATTTAGCGTCACAAGAGCTCATTGGTCCATTTTCGAAACCCCTCCCTCAGTGGCTCCGCTGATGTACACTTGTGATATATGCCCACGGGATGTCATTTTTGCCTCTTCATTGAAAGTAGATTTTTCCGATTTACTATGAGACCACGATTAATTGAAAAGATTTTAATTACCTCTTAATAACAACGTGATACAATTACTTTTGGCGATTTTTGCTAGCGACAATGGCTGCAATACCTCTTTAAAGGTTTTCCGGCATGAAGCACAGCATTTTTCAAAATTCCCTTTAAAATACTCATTCATTTCTTTATTTGGGTTAATCTCCATCATAAAATCAGATGATTCCTCTGCTTTTTAAAAAATTCATTTAAATTCTTATAAGTTAATTCTCACAAGTTCTCATAAGCATTTTATCTTCTTTTGCATTACCGTCTTTTCATTGTGATCTGTTGATTATTTAGTAGTTCTTGATTCGTCCTTTCTCTGCCTTCGTTTCTCAATTAGTTTTTTGACTTCTCCTTCTACCATATCTGAAAATCCTTCGTCACCAATTGTTTTGTGCGCTAATCCTTTGGAGTCATTTTGAATGAATAGAAATCATTTACAATTGTTGATAACTTTTGACGAGAGTTAATGCATGCACGAACTCTGTGTTGTTGAATCGGAGCTCACCTCGCATCTTCAGTATTTTTACATTTTAGTATATTTCAAAACAAAAATATATAACGATTTCTTTCTGAGCAAAAAATTCAATTGTGTTATAAAATATTTTATTATTTACTGAAATCCAATTACTGGTCTTATAAAATGCGCAATCAATCTCTACACCCTGCAAATACACAACAGTATCCTTATAAGAACAAATTTTGTGAATACTTTTTAATGGGAGCAGGCCTTTTTTTTTTTTTTTTGGATGCAAAAATAGTAATTTTTATCTATGAAGTTCTATATCTTAGTTCCAAATATGTGATTAATAAAAAAGGAAATTATGAAAAATTATGTGCATTTTAAATACAAATCACGTTTTCCGAAATTTAGGATAAATGAAAAAGATAAAGATCGCGAATAACGAATACAGAAAAATGTTCTTTGTGGAAACGGCAATATCAGCATGATAATTCGAAGATTTGATATAGAAAATCTTACTAGTAAATTGCTGTAAATTCGGTAGCTAGTTTTTGTGCATTTAAAAATCAAAATCAAAATACTTAATATTGTGAAAATTGGATTTCGTTTGAAGAATATAGTTTTTGTTTTAATTTAAAGAATTTAGCGTGGAATACGGAATATAGGAATATAATTTAGTTAATTTAGTACGTGTTTTATCACAGATTATTAACTTTCAAACACGGTGAATTTGTAAAGTGATATAATTTTAAACCCTTATAATTAAATTTTATTTAAAATCGTACAGTGCCTGTCTTTCTATGCGGTCAAGCTATTTTATCTATCCTACAGGAAACAGGGAAGTTAGACGTAGACGTGTTGATTGAAAATATTGAAAACTGTATGCATGATAAATTTTCAGAGAATTCATTGAGCGAAGAAATCGTTCCTGCATTTTAAGCAGCTTCAAATATAAATTCAAATTATTCATTCAATTTATTCAATCGTTTGGTAAATTTAGATAATTCAGTTTGGGTCGTTAACTCGCTGTGTTGCATGTTAACAAACAACGGACAGTATAGTAGATTTATAGTAGAAACGTCTCGTTCAGTAACATTATAAACCTAACATTTCAACACAGTTTAAATGTAACTTAAATTTTCTTCAAATAGGAAGCTATAGAGGACTGTAACTGGTTTCTAGAAAGAGACGCAGCCAATATTAGGGTATAGAAAGGCGTATCCAAGCTTAAGACAAGTAAAGAACGTCTTAATTTGTGCAGCTCTTCTAGATTTGAGCCTTAAATTTCTTTAAATTAATTTCTAATTTAACGAAATTTTAGTAGAAAAAATCTCTCATTTCAGGTTTAACAGAGTAGTTTTAAGAAACGACGTTTATTTACTATCGATTTTATCAGTATGAGGAATGATCGTACAGTTACAATGCTGGTTATATTAGTTTTGGTTGACTATTAGTATTTTTTTGCGATTTTTAAACCTGTCCTCTTACAGTTAGAGGACACGGTTTGTACTAATTCCCACGCAATAAAGTTTAAAAGTTTGAAACTTTAATTTTCGTTTCTTCTTTAATTTCTGTATCTATGTAATGTAGTCTTCTAGATATGTCTACGTATGTCTTCTAGATATCAATGTATATCTTCTATGTATGTCTTCTAGATATCTTCTAGATATGTATCTATGTATGAGATATGTATCTATTATAATCTCCCGATTTTATTCAATCGACATCTTTATTGAAAAATTTATTTTTAGAAAATATAACGATAAGATAATATCAGATTAAAAAGAGACAGACGAGAATGAGTCTTTACTGCAGCCTGGATTTTATAGGTGCCTTTAATTCATAAGTGCATTACAACAAACGGTAATCAATACATCAATTCCAATAACAAATTTTATTGTAAGAAATGTGTAACGGGTGCCGTGAAATCGTAACACTTCTAAGATGAAATGCATTAATACTTTTCTTAAAATAGAATCTTTCTCTCGAATTTGTTCTTGCAAATATTGGCAACATTTTCCTTTAAATTAGCTCCGACAAGTGTTATAGTTCCTTCGATTAGATCTAAAACACCACTTTGTTACAGTAACCCCCATAGCACAAAACATCCTCAGGATGTCCTATTTAAGTCGTAATATCCCGGGACATACTTAGGATGTCCTAAGGATGTTGATTCTCAGATGTCCTGAGGAGATCGTAACTTAACATCCTGAGGATGTTTTATTTAAGTCTCTATGTCCCGGGACATGACAGGATGTCCTGAAGATGTTGATTCTCAGATGTCCTGAAGACTTCACCAATTTCACATCCTGAGGACATTCATTCTGCATTGTCCGGAGGACTTCCGTTGTCAAACATTTTGAGGATATTTGTTCAATTTACCAGTTTTAATTTTTTTGACATTGCACATCTGAAACTTGCACATTATTTAATTTTCACATGTATTTTACTAAGTTGTTTCTAAATGCTGTACATTAAAAATATTGATATGATTGATGATTTATTCTTGTTATTTTGTTATTAATTTTAACTGCTATTTTTTCTGACGTTTTTAAAAATTTATTTAATCATGGAAAAGATTTTTTTCAATGGATTAGCATTTTCTAGAATATTTGCAAAATTCTAAATAACATAAATTTTTTTATAAAAAATGTATAAATTACATGTATAATTACTTACAGATTACTAAATCTACTATAAGTATATATAATATATATTTTAATTCTGAAACGATTTTTTTTTTAAATTTGGGTATAGAGACATTAGGTATTTTTTTGGAAGCAGGAAAGATGAAAAATTAGCAACTGCCTTCGCCGGGAATCGAACGACGAACCTCTGGAATACCGGCCCAGTGTGCAGAACCACTACACCACGAATACACGCTAGAAAACCGGGAGAAATACCTTATATTACTAGCCTTTTTAAAGGGCGACTTATTTTAAGGGTACCCAATCACTAAATCCTAGGTGTGGATATACCTCATCCAACACCTTTTTAGTTCGGGCGCCACTGTAGAGACATTACGATTTTTTTGGGAAGCCGTAGAGATGAAAAATTAGCAACCGCCTTCGCCGGGAATTGAACGACGGACCTCTGAAATACCGGCGTGCAGAACCATTACACCCCGAAGGCATGCTAGGAAAGAGGGAGAAATACCTCATAAAGAAAAATTTTTCCCCTAATTACAGGACAGAAAATGTCTTTCAATCTCGCTATCTGTTATTGATATTGAATTACAGTCGTGCGGTAATTTCGCAGTAAAAATAATTCTCTGATGACTATCCAAGATTCTAGAAACTTTTGTCTTATATAGAGATGGTCGTCTTATAGAAATAATGCTTAATATCAATATTTATTTATAATCTCAGAACTATTGGTCACGTTCAGGAGTGGTCGTTTGAGAGGCGATATCCTATACATTTATTTTCTAATACTCTCAGATTCCAAAATATGTTTATATTCTCATAAATATATTGGACAGAAGGTGGTCGTCACATACATGCAAAATTTTACATTTCATTTAAAATTAATTCAGCATTACTTAACTATTTCCCTATTAATTAATTAATGAGATAAAGAAAAAAATATGACATAGTACTGTTTATTACGGAATAATGTAGGAAGTTCTGCAGAACTATATTCTTTCGCGTCATTGCACATTGTATCCGGCAAACTACTAGTTCCTTGTATTCTTCCGCAAATCCGTAAACGTCCGTCTGATTTGAAACGAAATCCAAGATGGCTGCGCCATGAGGTCTATGGATATTTTTTGTTGCATGAAAGGTAAGTTCATCTGCAATACTTGTATGTTTACTTGTTTGCTTTTTGATTTATGTTATTTTGACAGTTAAATGTGTTAGCTATCACAGTTTTATGAATTGTTACCGTTCTGTCGTGAATTACGTGTACATCTCAATGGCTGTCTTCAAATATCTGATTTGTCCTGCTATCCAAATGTTTATGACTGAATTCTTTTTAGTTCAGTTTATGCATTCAGTTTCAAAATATTATGTGTGATCAGATTATTATTTTATTGCAGCAATAAATTTATATTAAATAGTTTGAACGATTGTATAAAAATAAGAGTTTGTATTGTTTTGTTCAAAATATGTATGGTTGAAACATTATCTTAATCTAGTTTATAATTCAATTTTAAAACATGGAGAATTGGAAGTTTTAAGTTTTTTTCGGGGGTACTGTTCTGTTATCGGGACCGTATTCGGAAATTTATGAACCTGGGTTTGTAAGTATGTGCATATGTATACACACACACATACATTTACAAATATACAAGCATACATAAATACATTTCTGCACCCGGTCCTGATAACAGAACAGTACCTTTTTTTAATCTTTTTTGAATATTTTATAAAGGGATTAAGCATTTTTCAAACTGCACATCATTTTAAGATTCGACTTGCAGGAAGACAAAATATGGTCATTCAATCAAATGCTTATGATTGCTTTTAACATTTTCTCATAAATATTGTTTGCATTTTTATTGTATTTTAGATACTTTAGTTGTGTAAAGTGAACATGAGAATATTAGGAAAGCTGAAGAATATGAATAGCTACCATAATACATGTATTTTTTCATCCAGCCCATTGTTTTAGAAACCAATGCACCATTATTATATGCTGGCTTATTTTGTAGTTATATGCAGTTTAATTTTATGTCTATGTTACTGTAGTATTGTCATTATAATAAAAGTATTGATAATTTTTGTTGAATATTGCAAGTTGTCTAACATTCAGAATTATTTCTACCGAATTTTACTGATAGGTTTGTTTGAGGTGACATAATCTGTCTGTTAAATAAAATAAACTAGTGTTTAAATTATATGCATTTTTCTTAATGTTTTATTGAAGGTGAGATGGAAATATAAATGCTATCCAGAAAAGGGAATTCTTTTTGCCTGAAATAACAAACTGTACTAAATTATTAACGTTTATATTATTTTAGAAATGCCAATAATAAAGTTTCTCCTCCTTCTTTTATTTTGAAATAATTTATCATAAAATAATATCTGCATAAGTGTAATTAATGTAAAGTGTCATTCAGTAATATAATTTATTTTTACTGATATTTTTATATTTCTTATCTGGGTTTTCTTTTGGTATTAGAAAGAGGAAGAGAAAAAGACTAATGTTTTAATTAAGAAAATAATTAAAATATTAGTTTTTTAAATAACACAATTACAGTAATGTTTTTGAAGCAATCAGTACTGTGTGATCGCCAGTGATTGAATATTGTTAATATGCATTGTTCATAAGGAAATTTGCTTCTCTTTGTGTTATAGTTTTTATTTTAACACAAGCTGAAATTTGAATTATTTCCTGAATCATTAATCAGGCCAATATTCTGCTACATAGCATACAAATTTTCATGCAAAATTATTTCTTTGAGTATATTATAAAGCTCATTTAATTTTATTATTTGTAAAAATTTTAGACAAATGTAGCATGTATCAGTTAAAGATTTATCAAAGCTTACTTGTTACTCGTGGTAACAAAGAAGTGTGAAAGATATTGTTACATTAGCGAACATGACAATCATTGATGCTTAGTTTAGTAATTTAATAATATACTGAGAAAGGCTGGGAACTTTCAGAAATGGACATTTTGGAAATGATGGGCTTCATAAGAAATTTACATGGTTTTATTATTATTTTTTTTTAGTTAAGAATGGATTTTGGATGTTCATGAGAAAGAATTCTGTTTAATTATATGTGAAAGAATTGTTATAAGTTTGTCATTTAAAAAAAGATTTAATAGTATGCAATTATCTTTTTATTATACATATATTACTATATATTTCTAATGCACTATGTAAATGTCAGTGCTAAACAATTGAGATACTATTGTCATTGTTTATTGTCAGGGCAATTTTTTCGGTTGATCTTTAGATTATGGTAACTTGGCGATTTTGGGCGAAAATTTGGCGACCAACTCTCCTACAGCAACCCTCTATTTTTTTTTCCCGCCGCCATTTTGTCTTCACGAAGTGAAGACATGTTTCTTTTCTTTTTATCTACTGAACACTTCTTCCAACAATCTACTAGCCGAATTACACTTATGCTAGAAATTTTATCTAACAAAACTGCTTAATCATGACAAATATTCACTGCAAAATTGGGAAAAAGTGCACAATACCATACTCCTTATGCGTTTTTCAAAATAACACATACACATAAACCATGTACACGTCGACTTATTTTTACTTAAAAGGAATCCCAGAATTACACAAAAATGGCATTGCGCACACTCTTCACTATATCCATGTACACTGCTTTTTTCTCATAAATTAGAAAAATTTCACGAAAATACATGACAATTTTCTGAATCTTTAAACCCGGTAAAAAGAACATATATGAAATTACCTGATCGCGAAAAAATATATACCCTTTCCAAATATGAACATTTCCACATATAAAATAAATAAAATATCCAAAAACTTTTACCTCTAAATCATCTATTATATTATAAACGTCACCAACGAATTCATACCGCAAGCATTACAAATACTTAGTGCCAAATATTTAAATTATTTCCATGCACGTTTACTTCAACTAAAACGTATACCAAATTCCTACAAACATAAAATTCACAAAATAACTATCATTTAATTAAAATATAATTAAATTCAAAAACACTACTTAAAATATAAATAAGCACATACATTAAATTAATAAAAATTAGCTTACAATCCTAATTACTTTAAACTAAATCATTGCTAATAACAATTTTCCCAATAATACCAAATTACTTTACTTCCACCTTACATTTAGAACAATGCATAAAAATAATATCCTCAAATAATTAAAAATACTAACTTACTTAAACTTCTTCAGAATCTTGCTTACATGGTGGATACACTTTTATTATGGATTCAATAAAATTATTGAACGATTTTTTCTGCGAATTTTTCCTCCACACTTCCTCCGCTAAATAAAAAGCAAAATTCTCTTTATCACAATGCCTCGGATTGGCGCTTTTTATAGCACTCCACGTACCCTCTATTGTATTGGTATGTGCACCTGTTTCCGGATCTTTAAAATAATATTTGTGGTTCACAGCAAGATGTTTAAAACCTTCATCTTCCAAACATTCATACGATTTCCAGCAATCTGAAATAATTATAGTACCCAGTAGAATATATTCTTTTATAAAACTTAATAAACAATCTTTACTTCTATCTCACACAACCTTAAAAAAACATTTATTACTACCCCTTTCAATCTCACCAAACACCCATTTTCCTTCCACTCTCCTACCTCTCTGATACTTCCGCTTCCTAAAGTTACTCTCATCAATTTCCACAATAACATTCATACCACCAAGCATACCCATATCATTTTCGCAAAATTCCACGCACACTTCCCTACAAAAAGAATTCCAATCAGCTGCAGTCCTACTGCTAATTGCTAAATCCGAAATCCAATAGTCAACTGGCAATCTATTCACCCAATAATAAAAAATCAATAAAATCTCACCCATACACAAACGACTTTCAGCAAACCACGTACCCTTCCTTACACTCCGTTTCACAAAATGTCCATTTTCACCAGATTTCTTGCACCGCCATTCAAACTTATCAGTAATATCCTTCCTTTCAGAAAATCTCATTTCATTCCCACATTTTGGACATTCATACTTATCCGCAATTAAACCTACACTCATGCACCATTCAACCAATTCTTTTGAATTATCACACAAACGCATTAAAAATCTAGAATTCACTTTAGACAGCGCCATACAATCCCAAAGTTATTCAACCCTACTTCACACAACACACAATGAAGCTTAATACAAAATAATATACAACTACAGATATTTTTCCAAATTCCCCCCCCCCCCTTTTCCGATTAAAGAACCGTAATTCGTCCATTAATATCACATGACATATCCCATGATCTCTCATTTCCCTCACACAAAATAATGCGTAATCGGAACTGAGTACTGTTCACATTATTACCAAAGTCCCAGGTAGTAACCTATATCGCCTCCAAAATGTCGCCAAACTACCAGTTACCATATTCTAAAGATCAGCCCCAAGGGGGTTATCTTACGTATACATGTAAACGTCCGAAAACGAATCAACCTATTTGTGTCAGATGCGTAAAAAATCACTAGGCCTCATTTAAATTTTGTAAATTGTATGTAATTGTAAAACTTCGTCAGTTTCGAAATGATGAAAGGAAAGCTCATTAGCTACCCAAGAATTTTAAAAACGCTGTTTCCACACAGAATGTTTCTACTGCTGTGTCTAAAGCTTCAAATGATTCTTCTGCACCCTCAGAAATATAATTTAAAAAAATTCAAGATGTTTTCAATAGATTGATTACATTTCTTAATCAATTCAAGAAAATGAAGACTGCAGCTGAAAAGTTTAAGCTTGCACTTTGTCTTGTTGAACTTTTAGATGACATTGAAGTTTAATTTACATCTGCATTTGAGAGATGACTGCCCTAGTTCCTTCTAACATCAATAGATGGCATCGTATTACGGTAACTTTTCTTGATGTTCTGCTTTGCTCCGCCCTGCGAGGTTTGTAGCTCCTCCTGCTCCAACCTACTCCGAATTCTCTTCAGAGATCCTCCAAAGCCATCTTGATGGAAGAAGGCCGAAGCTAACGTTTGGTGACGTCACAGCTAAGGGCAATCAGGCAAACTGATCTCGAGTCAGGGCGCTTTCTTTTTCCTAGTAGTATATGAGCAACAAATATATTCTTCTCTTCCTGTAAGCAGTATTTAAAAACAAATACCTTAAGACTGGATTACTAATCTTTTACACTTAGACGACGGGACTGCATCTTAGGGGTGTTTCTCAAATAATATTAATTTTTGCTTGCTAATCAATAGCATTCTTTGCAATACTATATCTTTTGTTACATAATATTATATGCAGTTTAATAGCTTTAAAGACTGCAAACTCAAATAGTTTTAAACTAATTAAAATGAATATTATATCAAATTTTAACCACGGTGTGACTAGCATTCAAAACTAAATATTTTCTGTTATTTCCAAGCAATACAAGAAATTATGTTTTTGTTGTCTCATATAAAAAATCGTACTCAGAAATTCGAGAGCTGCAAATAATAATATTTCACGTTAAGTCACAAGGATTGACATTCAAGAGAGAGTTATGCATTTCTTAGATATAAGATTTATCAATATTTATATTTAATTGTTAATAGCATAATTTTAAGATAAACATATATTACTTTTAAATTAATCTGGGGACATAGCGATATAAATGCATTCCATTTCTTCATTATTTGATTTACACATAGATTTTGATATATTGATTCTTTTTGCATTTGTTATGCATAGACACATATAAAAAGATGTTCAATCTAAAAATTTGCAGCAATTAAAAATACTCATTTTCATAACCAAACATCTGTTTCATAAATTTAAATACCCACCGAAATGTCTTCAACAAGATACCCCAAATTACTAATATTAAATTAATGTATTAATAAGGACTGATTTTTCAATTTCTGGGATTTTATTTGGTTTTTAAAACAATCATTGTCATAAATTTGAATAATTGGTTTATTGAACTAAGGGAAACCTTACAGTGCTACAACAGTCTTTTCATCAAAATGTTTAACTGCAGTAGAAACATTTTGCATTTCTAAAGAGGCTGAATATAATACTTTTTTTTTAAAGTGCTTAAGCTATTTGTATAGAATGGTGCTGCTCTATGATATATATTTTTTTTTCAAGTGGAATAGACTTGCATAATACAGCTTATTGTCTGTATCATTAAAATATGGTTTGATTGGTTTCAGTTTGGTTCAACCTATTATCCCTTATACATTTCAGTAAATAAACTAAATCAAAGAGTAAACAAATATTTTTTTCTCAAATAAAATTCATTTTCAATAGCAGACACCATATGACCAATGCTTAGCATTTATAATTAACATAGTTGTTGTCGGAAATTATGGAAACAACCTCGAAGCCACAGTCATGAAAAAAATTTAACACCTGTAATGTCTGCATTTTTTGGAAATGAAATAGTACAACAGAAATTTTTTGGATTGTTATAACATTTAACATGAGTGCTACGGCATATATAATAAATATGATTAGAAATGAATAAAAATGGGTAGAGGGAAACTGTCATAAAAGTGTTTGTTTTGTAACACGAACTAACTTTCAAGAAGTACTCGTACATGTCAAACAGGATTAATTAAAGAAAAACATCAAACAAACAAGCAAATAAAAGATAAGTGAAATAGAAAAGTGAAATAGCAAATAAATTTTACTTTCAATACATCTTGCTAAAAGTTAAATTTACTATAGTTAAGAAATAGTTAATGCGACATAACTTCTAGCTTAATCGTACGCTCTGTTTACGCTCATAGTGTCTGAAGATGGCCTTAGTACTATTGCCTTCGCACGTGACGTCACATCAAGGGAGAACCCCTTTGGATTCGGCCTTCTCCCATCAAGATGGCCTTGGATCCTCCCACGTCTGGAACTTATTATGTCATGTGACCTTCGGGCTTTCCTTCAAGAACCGGCAAAGTTGCGTAGTGCAATGGTTCGGTATATATTTTAAGTGTCCATGTCGCCCGCGTTCCTCGGTCCAGCGCTGTATCTTTTCTAAATCTCAGTGCTTCCGCACACTGGTTTGGACAATTATTCTCTTTTAGCATGTTATGCCGATTTCAATTAAATCTATCAAAGCAAATCACGCTATCGACCAAATACAAATTATTGGGTACTTTTCCATTTTGCCGGCGCAAGTGATAAATTCGCCAAAAATAGTACAACCGATGCCAAACCGAACATCCTCGCTGGTAACCTTATACGCCTCATTTTCAAAACAAGTCTCAGCCATTTCTTACCAGAATAATGCTGTAGAAGTAACGAGAAATTTTGTACCCGTATGTATTCGTTACTCGGTGAACCAGTACTCGTTACTATCGTATCGTTACTCGTTACTTTCGGTAAAATCGATCGGTATCCGTATCCCGAGCCTATTTTATCGGTATCTATAGGGATCGGTATACGGCCCTATGTGATAGGGAGTTTTGCGTCGTATTTTGGGGTAGAAATAATTCACCTCCTTTTGTGGTGTCACAAAAGTCAGAAGTCAGAAGCGCCTACGGAAGGCCGTCAGGAAAATAGGAAAAAATAAAATAAAGAAAGAAATAAAATAAATAGACGTGTTCAGAAGGTGTTGTATCTGAATATAATAACATTTTTGTTATATAGTATCCATTTTTTTAATTTCACACATTTCTAAAGCAACAGAACCACGGTATCACTATTTTGCAAACACACCAAAAACATGTATAATTAACATTAATGTTACATTCTTTATTCAAAGTAATGGGTCCTCTTTAAATGCAACCATTCATGATTTTTAGAGGATTTTACATGTCGTGGTCTTAAAAAGGTGATGTTCCCTACCAATGTTTGTTTATGTTCTCAAAAATACAGATTTCTTAGAAAGTGACCTCTTTAGAGATGTCGTAATTACAAAAGAAGTTCGAGTCCCGTAGTCGGAGATTGACCGGAAAATTTAATTTCAAAATTTGCAGTGTTTGATGCCATTTGTAACTTGCCTTCGGGTATCGCTTAATTAAGTTAGAATTATTCGAGGAAATAAGTTTAAATGAAGTGCAGCAAAAATAAGCATAATTTAAAAAGTTATGTAGCCTGCTGGCGACTCGGTCACTTCCCTAGAAGCATGAAACTAGCCGAAATTGCACTCTTCCACAAGCAGGGCAAAGATCCGTCAGACCCGGCATCTTATAGGCCCATAAGCTTACTGCCTTCAATCAGTAAGATTTTAGAAAAAGTAATTTTGCAACGCCTTAATTTCCACATGTGCAGGAACAAGTCTATAAACGAAAAACAATATGGCTTCTGCGCAAAAAAGTCCACAGATAATGCCTTAAAAGAACTGCTAGATAACATAGAGCAGAACAAAGATAACAATATGGACACACTGGTTATTTCGTTGGACATCAAAGGGGCATTCGACTCGTTGTGGTGGCCAGACGTAGTCGAATGCCTAGACATCATCAAATGCCCAAAGGAAATCCTGAATCTTATACGCAGCTACTTGCAGGATCGTTGGATACAGATTACAACGGACAATGATGTACTCAAAGTCAAGTTGGAAAGAGGCTGTCCCCAGGGTTCCTGCTTGGGACCTACACTTTGGAGTCTTGTAGCGAACACAGCCTTTGCGCTTTATGACCAACAGCAAGGAGTGGGTATCCAGGCGTACGCAGACGACTTTTTATTGGTCATTTCTGGTAGCACGGACATTAGGTTAAAGGCACAAAACGCAATCAATACTTTTGCAAGCTGGGCAAATCAGCACAAATTAAATATCTCAGCAGATAAAACTAAACAACTGTTTATATGTAAGCATGGAACGCGAAATAGGATTCCCAACATTAAGCTAAATGGAGTCTCTATAAAAAAGGTCACTGACCTTAAATATCTAGGTATTATATTTAACAATAGGCTTTCCTGGGTACCGTATATTAAAGAGCTTAAGCAGAAAATATATCAAATTAGTAATTCCATGGTTAGAACATCAGGACCTCATTGGGGCACACCAATCACTATGCTCAAAAGCTGGTACAGAACAATCTCAGAAAAGATAATATTATATGGGGCTGCCATATGGAGAAGGAAGCTTACTGCCCATATGAGAAGACAGCTTCTCACCATACAAAGAATGCAACTTTTGATCATATGCAAAGGTTATAGAACATCCCCAACTGCGGCACTGCAAGTGCTGGAGGGTATCCCTCCACTGGACCTTCTTGTGGAGAGAGAATCACTATTAGTAAGGACATTGCGCCTAGAAAATAACGTCTCTCTGTGGCAAAAGACATTCTACCATACAGACTATGAGAAGCGCAAGCCGATCATGCTTGGACACCCTGCAGATACTGATTTATCGCACACAATATACATGCAATACACGCCGCCAAATGAGAAGGCATTTGCCATTTATACAGATGGCTCAAAGACGGAAAAAGGCACAGGCTGCGCCTACTGTGTACTCCAAGAAGGAGAAATGGTTAAAACTTGGGAAAGACGACTGGCAGACAAAAATACCGTCTTTCAGGCAGAGCTTCTTGCATTAAAAGCAGCCATCAATTTGAAAAATATCAATTAGGATTAAAGGTCAGCATATATAGCGACTCTGCCTCAAGTTTGGAGTCCATCCGAGGGCACAAGACAAGGAGTCCTTTAGTGCAAAATATTCAGAAAATTCTTCTAAGTATCCCACCAGATGACAGACCTATCCTGATCTGGGTTCCAGCTCATGTGGGTATTACTGGCAATGAAGCGGCGGACCTGTTTGCGAAATCTGCTGCCAATGACTCCAGTAGATTGGAAAACGCAGTAAGTGTTCCGCAGTCCTATTTAAAAAAAACCACGCTCAATAGCCTTTTTCAAGAATGGCAGAAAAGATGGGAAAGAGAAAGCACAGGGAGGAGAACCTACAAGTTCTTTCCAAAAGTCACGTGCTCAGTTAATACATACAGCGGAGCACAAACTCAATTCTACACTGGCCATGGTCCCTTCCCACATTACCTTAAGAGATTCGGCATACAAGCATCAGATTTGAGTGAATGTGGTGCGGTGGGTGATGCAGATCACTTCCTCTTCAACTGCCCACAAACCGATAAACTGCATTTAAAAATGCCAAGCAGTGAATACTGGCCGCAATGGGCAGAGAATACCCGCGGCAACAAGCAGACGAAAACTAAAATAGAGGAGGTAATCAGGCTTTGCTCAGCAAGATACTAAGAAATTCTCCCCCCTCTCTTGAGAATTGTATCTTCGCAGCATAATTTTAATAGCAATTCAAAATACTACAACTGAATATCAACACTAGGAAAATAGCTCACCCCGTAGGATAATAACAGGACTGTAAGAGCAAAACTATTGTAATGTAAGCATATTACTATCCAGTTTATATGTACTTGATAAAAATAATATTGTAAAGCAGTTTAAATGATTTTGAAAATCCAGTCAATGTGTAAATGAATTACAAGTTTAATTTTGATTATCTCAGTAAAAGTATTGTAAATATGAATTCATATAATGTCTAAATGTACACATAGCTGTCATGATTTTATGTATCTATCATATGTAACTTGTACAAGACAATGATTGTAATCAACATATCTATGCTTATACACAGGCCTTGTATGCCCATGTAATATTTATATGTATATTTTTACATGGAGGAAATTTTCCCTTCTGCCAGGATGACTACTAACACTGTAAGACTTTTACAACAAAGTCAGGTCAGTGGTTATCTCAGGCGGCGCTCAGCGACCTCTACCCAATGGTGTATCGGTGACTTGCGCGTTTTCCTGCTGTGTCGCCTTTCGCCCATAGCCGTTCAACGTTTCTTCCATATGCAAAGCGTGAATTTTTCTTGGAGGACTTTTGAAGCTTATCAGGAGATATGACAAATGTCTCAACGTAATCGTACGAGAATAATAAAGTAAAGGTATGTCATATCTTTAATGTCTCATTCAATTTTTTGACCACAGTCGACATGGAAACTTATTTTTCAACTTACCTACGTATATAAATATTTAATGACTACATGTATATGTAATAAAAAAATGCAATATTGATGGTGTTGTGGAAGGTTAAATCCGTAACGAAAAGCAAGAATTTATTTGAGTAAAATGCTAATCTGTAAAGAATAGGAAACTGGCATTTGAGGCAAATTAAATCTTCATTTTATTTTCAGTCAACATGTCACGGTCACAAACAACTTGACAAATTATTTGTGCCTATTTAAAAATTTTTACATTTTTTGATAGATTTGTAATAAGAAAATAGCAGCAGACAGCAAACCAGCTATGCGGAAAAGTAGAAAGTGTGTGTCTTATGTTGATGATGAAATCTAAATTCAGATTGAGTTGCACTACTTCACTGCTACATTGTGAATTATTCTTTTTTTCGCTCAATCCAAAATGAATCCACTTGGTCTTTATACAATGAAATAATTTAAATTATTTCTAAACATCTTCAACAAAGTTGTAGAAGTAAAGTCAATTTTTATATAATTGTTTTGCAGTGAATTTAGAAAACATTTTAGAACACATCATACATTATACATAGAAAAAATACATTATACAGAGTTTTGGAAAAGCATGTAAAATCATTAAATGTACCTGCAGTCTCGAAAATCAAATCTATATTTACATTAGAAGAGCTACAAAACCGGTAAAGCATTATGAGACGAATATGTTTTATACTAGTTCATTCAACACGCATGAGATGTATGCTTCGCATAGCATTTAAAGAAATCTCTATGCTCAGTAACTGTCGATTTTAAGTAAACATTGTGTACTGTGTTACAGTAGGAAAGTGATGTTTCGAATCTAATGGACGGAACAATAGCACTTGTCAGAAGAAATTTAAGGGAAACTGTTTCCGCTATTTGCAAGAACAAATATAAGAGAAATTTTCTATTATGAGAAAAATATTAATAAATTTTCTTCTTAGATGTGTTACACTTTTATCGCTCCCGTTACAATTTTGTAACAAGGAAATTTATTATTGGAATTGATCTATTGATTTCCGTTTGTTGTAATTATGCTTATAAATTAAACGTGAATAGAAAATCCAAGCGGCAGTGATGACTGATTCTCGTCTGTCTCTTTTCTAATCCTATTTTATCGTTATATTTTCTAATAACAAATTTTTCAATAAAGATGTCGACTGAGAGAAATCAGGAGCACATCTCAAAATGAAGTGCATGTAAGAAAAATAAAAACGAAATCTTCAAATTTTGCATTTTATTGTGCAAGAATTTGCGCAAAGCGTGTCGTCTAAGAAGAATAGGTTTTAAAATGGCAAAAAAATACTAATATTCACCAATAACAATAATAAGGCTCAATCCTAGAACACGCTTCACAATTCGAGACGTTCTGTACTTTTCTTATACTTGGACACGGTTTATTTATAACGTAATATTGGCTTCTTCGCTTTCTAGAAACCAGTTACAGTCCACCATAGCTGCATATTTGAAGAAAATTTAAATTATACTTAAACTGAGTTGAAATGTTAGCTTTATAATGTTATTGCGCGAGACTTTTTAACTATAAATTTACTTTATAGTCTGTTGGTTGCTGTAGTTAACATTTACCAGAACGAGTTAACGTTCAAAACTGAATTATTGAAATTTACCTAACAATTCAAAGAAGCTGAAATACCTGCTCAAAATGCAAAAAAAAGTTCTTTGGCTCAAAATGTTTTTTGATAAATTATCATGAATAAATTTTTCAATATTTTCAATCAGTACATTTAATGTCACAGATTCCTGCAGTACAGATGAAAACAGCATCATCGCCTAGAAAGACAGGCTGTAGCACTGTACGTTTTGAAATAAATTTTATTTATAAATGGTTTAAAATTATTTCACTTTATAAATTCATTCAATATTCATTGTTCGAAAGTTAATAATCTGTGATTAAACACGTACTAAATTAATTGGTAAAGTATATGCTTCTACTTGGTACAAATTTATTTTATTGTGTAATTTCGCAGGCTTTAGTATTATATTAAATAAAGGTTCTTGAAATAAAATCTATGCTCATCAAAACAAATCGTTTTGATTATATGAAGCATTTTATTGAGACATTTTTTAACGTAAAAAAATTAGCTACTCTGTCTTCAGCAATTTTCTATACGAAATCTTCAGAACAGCATTTTGATATTGGCAAATCAGCAAAGCGCACTCTTTCTCTATTCCTGACTCGTGATCTTTATTTTTAACACAGAGGGTCGTTAGCTCAGAAGGGCTATTATTCTCAAAACGGGATCTTGCTACGAATCACTGTAAATGGCGGTATCAGTTTGCAAATTGTTGCCATCGAATATTATCGCCCTGTATTATATTTAAAGAAACTAAATAAAGAAGAATCTGCGTAAATGTATCTATGTTTCTCGCTTTATGAAAAACAAAGATACCTAGAGCCATCAAATTTGGTATAACGTAGGCCTCCACCCGAAAATGGGGCTCAAAAAACCCAAATCGTGAATTCCAAATTTATTTTATTATCTGTTTCATATTTTTTAAACTTATAAACGAATTTTTCTTTATGAAACTCAACGATTTCAAAGCGAGCAGTAGCAAAACACTGTGCGGAATAAAATATTATTATTGCCAGCGCGAGAAATTCTATCCGGAATAGCAAAGATAGGCTGTTTTAAATATTTTTAGACCAAATGGTCTCGAAAATTCTATGTATGTGTATAAATCTGAAAGCTTTCAGATTTTTTGATTTTATCTTTTTTAATATGTTTAATTTGTATTTAAAATACCCATAATTATGTACTATAACTTCGTGTTTTCTTCTAATTAATTATTAATTCTTTATTTATTAATAACGTATTTGAAACTAGGGATAAAAGTGATAGATTAAAGTTAGTACTTTTATGTTCCAAAATAATTCAGCCCCATTAAAACATATTTACAAATTTTATTCCTTAAGGTTACTGCTGTGTATTCGCACGGTTTTAGAGATTTGTTGCGTAACTTATAAGACAAGTAAATGGTTTTCAGAAAAATATGAAGTATTTTCTAACACAGTTGAAATTTTTACTCGGACTCGTTTTTGTGTCTTGTAACATATTGTAATACTTAATGTAAAAATATTGACTAGGTTTTGTTCTAAGACTAAGAAACCCAGAACATAATATGTCGTCAATAGTAACGTTTCATGCTGAAAATGCAAAAATAAGAGAGTACTGTAAATCTGAAAAGGAACTGATGGCTAATAGCTGTAATCGCACCCATAGCTCAAGGAGATGGACGAAGAAGATATAAAAGGATGAGCCACCGCGCTGATTCGCGCTTATCTCAGAAATATTTAAGATCGCAGAATACCAGGAGTTTGACCTAAGTTTGATAATAGACGATTCCCGACTGGCTGCATGTTTGGTTTTCGTGGTTTTTCCCATTTATAATGTAAATGCGAGTCCGTTTTCCTTAAAATATTCTCCAGAAAGTTATCCCTTTTGTTACGCATATAATACGTTTATGCTTTGTCATATCTAAATAATCTAAACTACCTACAGTAATAGTGATGCCTCTACGTAGCAGATTACATTTGAGTACTTTAGAATATTTGTATAACCTAAATTATGTATTTAGAATACACTGAACTTTTCCAGCGAATTTGAGGAAAGCGATATCACATGCACGCGTTATTTGTATCCATTTAATTTGAGCATCTCTATAACTTCATTCATTTGCCAGTGAACTTTGATACATCAACACTGGATGCTTGCGGGTATTAGCTATCGCCAGATATTATCGACAATTTTAAAAGATTTCAATCGATTGTAAATGACGCCAAATGAATAGCGCACAAAACAACTGGTTGCGAAGGAATTTCAGATATGAAAGAACAAGACGTCAAAAGACTAATCGAGAAATGACGACAAAGAAAGGACGAAGGAAGAACTATAGATGTTAAACAACAGGACGACTAAAAACGAAATGATAATGAAGAAGGTAAAGTGCTTTTAACTTTTGAAAAGCTAAACAAATTGTTCAAAAAGTAACAGAAACAATCTGATTGCAAAGGAGATTAACCCAAATAAAGAAACGAAGAAACACTTTAAGGACGCGTTGAAAAACTCTGCGCTTCTTACCGCAAAACATTTTGGCAGCTACGCCAGCCTTTGCCCCAGACAAAAATCACCAGCTTCATAAAGAAATTTATCACGTTCTTATAAGGCAGTAAACATTCTATATATTAAGCCGAGTTATACTTAACACAATCTTCTACAAAAACGTAATCCCGCGAAATATTGTTTTCGTTTACGCGCAATATACGATTTACTGATCCTTGCACTCATGAAACTTTACTGGACACGCGTTAAATGTGAATGCTACGAAGAAATTCAATCTTCTAAACTTAAATCATAACGCAGACGTCACTTCCCGAACGCGTTTCACTTCGAAGTTATTTAGAAACGTATATTACATAAACCACTTTTCTAATAAAAACTTATGACAACAACACATTTACTCTCCTACCGGTATCCGTGCAAGTAATACACGGACTTTCTCTGAAAGGGAGGTAACCTTAATTACCTTATATAATAACAGTCGAAAGAGATGTGTTTCTAATGCGTGCCTTTCACTATATGTTTCTACTGACTTTTAGGTTTCAGATTTCTTCAATAAGTGAAAAATGAAACTTTTAAAATTGCTAAAATCGTTTTTAAGTTTGGCGAAGCGTCGTATTATGATAAAGCGCATGTTTATTTCCATTTCGGATAAAGACCATCGAATAGATTTTTTTTTTAAATGCCTTTCAGGATTAATTTAGGTTAGTTTATTCGGATTATGATAAAGATCATGAGGCTGTGTATCTAAGATTAGGATGATTTCGTAGACAGTGTTTTAACAGGAGCCCATATTCACGTTCATAAGTCTCATATTCACGTTAGACATGGGGAAAATCTCGAATATCCCAATATTCGAGAATTATATATCGTTTAGTGTGAACCTGAAGCGAAGGAGTAGTGTTTAGTTCTCTTACCACTCGGCTTTGAAGGTTTAGTAATAAATCTTAAAGCTAAATTTTTTGTAATTTAAATTTAATAAATGTCGCAGTTCGTACCAGAAACCTTCCTGAAAACATACCGGAGTTTCATATGTGAAAACTGGCATCCTAAAAATAGATTTTATTCATATTGTTGTTAATATAATTAACAAACCATTACTCTGGCAAAATTTAGTAATAAATCCGGTTGCAAATACAAAGTCCACTGTATAAAACGTATAATCTAATCATAAAGATAAAATTCTAGAATGTCTTATATAAATTCCAGTTTATTACTTATTTTTTTACTTTTTTCAAGTATTAAATTTCCAACTCGAGCGGTGTGGTCATCAGTGGAAGTTGATTTCGACTTGCCGCCTAAGAAATAGCCATTTTTGATTTGACAGGGACAAAATCTCTAAGACAGGGAAAAGAGATTACGAGAATCTCGGATTTATTAATCCTTCAACTATACCTCTCGGAAGTGGGAGTGAATTTGTAAGAAAAAATACGACAGCAAGTTACTAATCTTAATTTTGACATATCCGCTGTATTTTTTATTTTAATGTGGGTAGTTCCCTACCTTGTCGTAAAAATATCAAGTATCTGGAAGTTATCAACCTAAACTGTTATTTCAAATCTGTTATTCAAAACTGTTTAAACTCTTATAGTTTTGCATTCAGAATGTCCGTTTTGCATAACCGACAACCAGTGCTTCCAAATGAAATTTGCATTTATAGGCTACGTTTCAATACATACGATGGAACAAAATGAGAAGAAAGTTCCAAATTTGGCTAATGAAATAAAAATCACTGTTATTCTTGAAGTATAGATTTTATCGAAATATTTGCGATGGAGAGTTAACTTAGTAATTGTATTTATTTTGTTGTTAAAAATAAGAAAAAAGAGAATTTCTAAGAATCTACTTAAGATTGGAGATGGTTCAGATTCATTGTGATCCGTGTAAGAAGCAGTTCACGTCACTATTCTTGAGATAAAAATAAGCCATACTATTAAAGTCGAGGTATCGGACACGCCTTTGATCATCAGCCTTTATTTCTTTTCTTTTATTTGTCATTCATTAAGTAGCTGTTCAACGTGTTACACGACGTATGTTTGCTCTATCAATTTGATAATTTTCTCAACTGCTTTAGTGTTACCTTCGGGTTTCAATTAATGCTTTTTTGTAGGACACCCTAATTCTCGAGACGATGATGATTTCAGCGATTACGCTGATTCTGAGAGATCTACCATGTCACAGCCAGTCTTTCTGGAACGTCCGGCAATCCCAAAGAAAAGGCCTTCAAAAGCGATGTCTGACGCAGAAACGAGTAGTGTTCCAGCCTCGTAGAAGAATAAACAGGATGCAAATTCCCATGAATTCGTGAAACTCATTAAAGGACGTGGTATTGAAAATGTTATTAGAGTTCTTGCGAAATAACCTAGGATCAGAAGCAGTGAAAATGATGAACAGGCGAAAAAACTTCGCACAGAAGAACAAGAAGTCTAGCTACTGATGGAGGAAAAGGAAAGGAATGGCTTATTCGCAAAAGCCCTGCGAAAGTTCCTGTTATTTCAGAGCCAATGGAAGTAACACGAGAAACCCATTCCTTTCCAGACTATGCACCAGAAAACTGAAGCGAAGAAAAAGATGAAGAAGGAGCAGTTCCAAAGGAAACATTTCCCCCCCCCACCAGCAACATTCAACCAATTGGTTAAAAATTTATGAATGTTATCGCCAAATTTTCATAGAAGAGAATGAAGCTTAAATGAAGTCAAAATCTATTTTTGTTTGCACGAAAACTTCCACCCGCCTTTGAACTTCTTACATGATTAATATTACGAAATGATGACATTATGACGAAATTATTACAAGATCGAAACATTCTCTTTCACTCATATCAATTGCAGAGCGAAAAGCCATTTCGTGGGGTTCTAAAAAAAATCTACCTGACTCTGTGACGGAAGTGGCAATTTTTCAGGACCTGGAGAAACCTAAATTTCCTATCCTAAAAGTAAAGCAGTTCGTTAAAACTCGAACAAACAACTTTGAGAAACTTCCTATTTATTTGCTGCAGTTAAGAAAAACGCAACAGGAAAAGCTATACATAATTTAAATAATATGTTTAGCGTAAATGTCAGTCGAAAAATTCTCGCCGAAGAAGCTGTCGATTCAGTGAAACAGGTTCCAGGATTGTAGAAAATGCCAACACTTCTGTTATAATCCAGAACGCTGTTGCAAATACGGAATATTTCATCGAAGCAAACATTGCCCAATGAATCCAGAAGAAAAACTTACGCGTATTTTCTGTCAAGAAGAGCACGTAAGCAGCTATCCAGGGTGTAGAGTTTATAAGCTTAAATTCGAAAAGAAGCTAACACCTAAGCCTGCTCGTAAAGAAGAACTAACAGAAAGTTCTTTACAGCGACAAAGTAAAGAAAACACTCAAGCTCACTCGCGAAGGACATAATGAAGCCGCGAAGGACATATCATGGTCGAAAGGCGATAAAATCATTACTTTCCTAAGCAATATCATTTCCCACATAGGAAAAATTTAAGAAGCAGAAAGTACGATGAAAAACTGAAGGCAGGCTTTCATGATGCTTATGCGAATCCCGAAAGAGAGGAGTAATTTTCCACCACCCTGGCGAAGCAGAACTTAGCTCAATAATACGGAGCACAGCAAAAACCAGGCGATACAAAAATTGACAATTCCAGACAATTATACGAAAAATATACAATTTTATTTCATGTGTCGAAGCTTCGATCGTCCGCCCATCCTCTGCTTCACGTTTTTCTTTTTATCTGTTTGACAGAGTTTAATGGTTTAATTTTCTCATTTTTCAACAAAATTATTTCCTTCCAAAAAGTCATTTTGTTGATTCGTGGGTTTGCCTTCATGTCGAAGATGATCTTAGAAATCCAACAAATTTATATCATCGCAATGAGCATTTCATATAAGCCTATTATTGTTTGTTTAAATGAGTACGCCGAAGCACACGAAGTTTATTTGCATGCGGGAATGCCTGTATGGAAGACTTTCTAGGGAGCTAGAATGTATTTACATTACACATAAGGACAACTAAAAAAGTATTTATGAAATGAGCCCAAGATTCTAACCTGTGTCGAACTAGTACTGTTGAGAGCGATTCAAAGCTGTAAAGGTAGAAAAGCTTTACAACTTGAAACTGCCACATAACCTTCAAAGTATTTTCCACGACCAATTTGCCTGAAATCCTGGTCTTTCGGTATAGTCTTGGTTAATCACATGAATTTGTTAGGAAGCTTAAAACCAATATTTTAAAAATTTAAGGCTTATCTTCGGAAAATAATTTTTAAGTTCTTTATTTTTGAAGCTCAAGTAGTGCTCAGCGGATTGTTTGGGTGCCAACGGAACCCTCCTGGCTAAGCGCGTGATCAGCACTTTATTGTATTTTATATAACAGGTCTGAAACTTGTTCCCCACAAAATGACTGTTGCGTCCCTGCGGGTGCGTAATAGATTGAATGCACAAGTCCGATAAAAAGTAATAATTTTTTCCTTATCACAAGAAATATAACAAAAAGCTGGAATTTTCCCCAAAGATATTCGAACAACATCACATTATCACGCAATATAATCAGTAACTATATTTTAAACTATTAAAGCGTTAAATAGAATGCAATCCAAAGTGCACGGAAACCTAATCCCATCAAAAAGAATAACAACAACTCAGCTGAGATGTCTCTCCCCGGCGGGGGGGTGGGGGGTTAAAGCTTTTTAATCGTAGGCTAGAAAGTTCTGGTAATTTCTGTTTTCTCGAGATTTCTGAAAAGCAAGAGAGTTGAATTACGGGTACAGCTAGCATAGTAGTCAATTTTATTTATTAAATTTAAATATAAATTACGAGATATCCATTTGTTAAATGTTAAACGCGCGTGTTCCTGTGTTATTACTTTTCTGACGTAGTTTACTCTTAAAATACGTGTCGTGCTGCCTTGCACGGGGATATAACACAATTTTAATCATAATTCTATTAAAATAGCTATCTAAATAAAAATTCCGTAACAAAAGTATCTAAACAGTGATCTAAAAACAGAGCTCTAGATATTACGCATGGATAGTTAGTCGCAATGGAATTACAGAATAGGTTGAAAGAAGACAATTATAAAAAAAAAAAAAAAAATCTGATGTGTACACCTCATGACTTCCTTGTACGGAATATTAAATTTCTTCATTTTATTTAAACTTATTAGATAGAATTAAACCTAATTCGCCGACAGCGCATAAACCACAATAGAACAAATTCATTCTTTAGAATTCACTTTGTTTACCATAGTGACACTCTGGCGCTAGGTTTACTTAACAGTATTATATTTCATTCATATTATAACTCAGAATTCACAAAATGTATATCATTTAAAGAATTATCTAATCGTTGCCACATGTTCTATTCAAATACTATAATAAAGCTAGAACGATGTATAAAAGAAATTAAGCAAAAAAAAAAAAAAAAAAAAAAAAAAAAAAAAACAGAAACAGTTTTTCACAGACGACTGAGTATTTCTCATTTAATTAATTCAGTTTTGACTTCGCGAGAAGGCAAAAATACATAAAAACTCAAAATATCTATATTAAAAATTACGAAGTAAATCTCAAACGCTTATTTCCTCGAAAAAATTCCAGAAAGAATTAAGCTTGATTTAATTGGCAATAATAAATGAATGCGTTATCTTTGTTGTTGCGAAGATAAGTTTCTCTAGATTGGCAACAAATCCACTAGTCTCCTGTTTCAAATGTAAACATCAATGGCCGCCATTAAAAACAGGCTTAGCGGCAATTAAACAACTCTAAAATTCCCGATAATTCTAAAAATATTGCACACAGATTTACTAAAGGCATAAAATCCTTAACCGGAAGATAAAAACAACATAATTCAATCATTTTTAAAGCAAAAAATGTACAATTTACAAACATATAAGAGTAAAGAAACTGAGATTACTGAGCCGGGTAATAGAGTGGGTATATATATAAATATATTTATATACGTTTGGTGCGGCCGATTGCAACCAAAATACGAGGTGCACATCTACATGTTATAGCAGTCCTATATACTAAATTTCAACGTTCTGAGGCTACTCGTTTTTGAGTTATGCGAGATACGTACGTACGTACGTACATACGTTCGTACAGACGCCACGAAAAATTCTCTTCAGAATTAATTTTAAAGCAGTTTTATAATTTTTTTGAAGGAAAAGAGTATTTTATTCTGTCCTTACGTACAGATATGACACAAAAACATCGTTAAATTGCAGTCGATAGGGGTCAAAATGGATATTTGCGTTGAAATATGCTGCCTGAAACTTTTCGCGATTACAATACTTCATTTTTACTTCGTACAAGGAAGTAAAAAAGAAAAAATTGCGGCTGAGAGTTTCATCAGAAAGAGTATCCAGGAAGGAGAAGAAGTAGGAAGAGCTAAAGTCTTCAGAGTTTATCAATTATGAAATCATTTCTAAGCATTATATTTTAATGTGCAATGAGTGCATGATGTAGAAGCATGTAAAAAAGTGTTCCATGATAGCAGTTTTGCGAAACAAGTGCACGTGATGGTGACTAAAGTGTCTTATTTTATTTGCCATGAGCATAGTTGGTCAATAAGCATTTCTAACATATGAAGAAAACAAAACCTTTCGTATATAATGGAGGAAAGTTCACATACTCTCTGTCTGTCCCAAATTAGTTACCGCATTTGAATACATTTGTACTGATTATTGATACTGAAGATTTTATGATTTTGATTGAACATTTTTCAGAAATTTCAAGGTTCTACGTTATCAATTAACAACCTATACTTACCAAGCACTCCCTCTTTAAATCAGTTATAAAATCCAGGATTCTCACACCCTTAAGGCACGCCTCATTTTGTAAGGACTCTACCGTCAGTAATCGAATAAAACTATGTTCTAGCTAATGAATTGTGAATTCAGTGATCTGTATCGTGTATACGAGGCACTTACGTTAGAAAGTCTCCAAGGAGGCACAGAGTCCTCGAGGCTTTATCTTAATCACATAAACATGATCTTTCGGACATCCTGGCCGTAAAGTCCTTACAACATGGGGCGTGGCTTTTAAGAGCACGAGAACACTGTGAATTTTCTTCGAAAAAATTGTCCCAAAATAAGTGCTACATTTGTGGAATGTTAAAAAGAGAATGAAAACCTAGTTACAGTGTTATATTCATTGTAGAACATTTTACATTTTTTACTGCTGTCGATCTACTAACTGAATCGAAAGTTATTTATGACTCCACCTACTTGAAATGAAACAACTAATTCGATACGAAATTTTCAACCTCAGTGTAGCAACTAATTTGGGACAGAGGAAGTATAACATATACTAGCATCAGGATGTTCTAAATATTGATTACGGATATTTCATAAAGCAAATACGTGTTGCAACTGTAACACTAAAGAACAGCACAAAGAAGATTTACAGTACGTTTCAAAGCCACCACTTCGCTTAAAAGCGGCAAAGTAGTTTTATTAAAGAACTAGCGAAAATAAATTCGAGCTTATAGAAGACGTTCTTGAAAATCTTTATACCACAATTTTGCAAGATGAAACTGGTGGACAATTCGACATAATAGTATAATAAGGGATCGTTTGTTCTAAGATACAGTCGGCTTTAATTTGATGCCTGTTTCACAAAATAGTGAATCTGTAAATTTCTGACTTAAATTATATGTACCCGCATGGTACGGATAGTTAATCTGCTGTGATAAATCGTTCTGCACTTTGTTTATGAACTTTTGGGAAGCACTCACTCAACGTTTATAGATGTCCCTTTTCCTTTTGTAATATGAAGCAAAGTGTTAATAGCGTTAAATGTAATGTATTACTGTTATTTATGTATGCTTTTATTAGTTATGTAATATTCAGATCATGATTCCCACTCCTAGGTTGTTCCAACTAAATGTGAGTTTATTAATTGACAAATGGATTGGCAAGTATTTTTCACAAAAATTTATTTTAAAATTTTTTAATCAAAATGTATTTTTATTTGTTACACATGCAATAAAACTCTATACATTTAATAATAGTTTAGAATTCTATGTTGTTAATATACAGGGTGATTATAATTAAAGTTTAAGTTTTAAAACGCTATAAAAAAAGAACCACTCATGGAAATGACGTCAAATTTGAAAGGAATGTTATTGAAGAAGGCGGAAAGCGTATGGCAGAAGAAAAAATTTAGTTTCAAAAGTTAGCAACAGATGGCACTGCAAGCGGAAGAAGACGTAAATTAAAATTTTAGTTAAATTTCAGTGTTATAAAGCCGCCAGGTACCAGGCTGTTCCTCATTTCGCGTCTCAGACGTTCGCCATGGGTGTTTCACAGCAGGATCGCGTCTGCTGGTAAAGCTGTATTACAAGAATGATGATTGTGCAAGAGTAGCTCTGCAAAAATTCAGGACACTGAAGGGTATAAAAGAAGGCGTTGGTCCAATGAGTGTCGTAGGTCTAAAGAAAATGATGCAAAAATTCGAAACGACAGGTTCGTTTGATGTGCAATCTGGTAGAGGGAGAAAACGAGTGCATTCGACGGTAGTTGAAGAAGTGGCCACAGCATTACAAGAGGGGTCGGCCGGTGGTGTGCAACCGTGCAGTGCACGAGAAATTGCCTGAACATTGGACAGGCCTACGAGCGCGGTGCTGAAAATTGTACGAAACATCCTGCAATGCTATCCGTACAAAATTGGCCATGTGCAGGAGTTGCTTCCGTCTGACTTGACAGCTAGGGAGACTTTTGCGTTAGAATTCCTGGCTCGCATGGAAGTGGATAATGAATGGCCGTGGAAAATTGTGTGGACAGATGAAGCCCATTTCCATCTGATAGGATACGTGAATACCCAGAATTGTCGAATATGGGCAACAGAAAATCCACTGGCAACGCACCCCGTACCACTTCATCCTGAAAAGGTCACGGTATGGTGTGGCTTTACGGCATCATTCATCCTACAACCATGTTTTTTCGAGCAGACGGGTGCTTCCGGTCCTGTTATCGCAACCGTCACTGGTCAGAGGTATGCATCGATTTTGCGCAACCACGTGATTCCAGCTCTGCAACAGCGTAGACGTGTGGATGAAATCATTTTATGCAAGATGGCGCTCCTCCGCACATTGCACATCCCGTGAAGCAGCTGCTGAGGCGCCATTTCGGAAATGCTCGAATTATCAGCCGTCATTTAACTACAGCCTGGCCGTCCCGATCGCCTGATCTTACTCCGTGTGATTTCTGGCTGAGGGGATATCTGAAGGATGTTGTGTTCCGTGCTCCAACTGCAAATTTAGCGGAATTAAAGGCACGCATTTCGCAACACATTCTGAACATCACCCCGGAGACACTGCGATCCGTTGTGGAACATGCTGTTTGTCGCTTTCAACTTGTTGCACACAACGGTGGACACCATATTGAACATGTTTTGCGCCAGTCTCGCGACAGTTCCGAACTGCTTTGATGAATGGTTCTTATGCGGTATGTCGCCGCAAAACTCTTGAAACCGATTTGTCCCTTTCGATGTGATATGTACAGTCATGCAAATAAAATTATTCAACAATTCTAATTTGTCAATGCGTTTTAATGTGTAACTTCCACCTTAACCCGTTGTTTTACGAATCATTTCTCGTTTCTCGTCGTGATTCTCCCGCTTACAGCGCCATCTGTTGCTAACTTTTGAAACTAAATTTTTTCTTCTGCCATACGCTTTCCGCCTTCTTCAATAACATTCCTTTCAAATTTCACATCATTTCCATCAGTGGTTCTTTTTTTATAGCGTTTTGAAACTTAAACTTTAATTATAATCACCCTGTATACTAGAACGCCCGGGGGTCATACAAAATGACCGCAGTTCTAGATATTATAAATTGTAATTAAAATGATTTGTGCAAAGGTATCTGCTAATTTAAACTGAATTACCCAGGCAGGCGGCGAGGACACCCCTTTGCTTATTGCCTTACGGGGTTCCCCCTTCTACTTGCTTAATTGCTTAAAGTAGAGTGCAATGAAGGAAACCACTGGTGGTACATTTCTTAAGAGCCCACCGCAAGCTCAATCAAGAAAGGTGATTTAAATAATGAAATGGTAATTCACATGTCAAAGATCTCTTTGTAACAACATTTCTTGTGCAGATCTTTCCATCATTTTTAAGCTCGCCTTGCACAGGACCATCCATTATTTTTAATTTTACGTGCGTTCTTTCACGAACTCTTGAACAGGCAACATAAAGTTGACCGTGTTCAAATGCAGGCTCAGGTAAAAATATGCCAACGCGCTTAAACGTTTGGCCCTGAGACTTATGGATGGTCATAGCAAAGGCAAGATTTACAGGAAATTGTCTACGTCTCAATTGAAACGGCAACGCTGTGCCGTGGCAACTTCATCCCATTGGCTAGCACAGTTACGCAAGCAACCAATAAACTATCGGCGACAAACAGACACTTAAGCCGCATATATATATGGGGTGAAGTAACATCATCTTTTCCGAAACGGCTGGCTCCTAGACTTAGCGAAGCACACCGTTGGATTCCGCAGGTCCGTGGCACGTCATTTTGACCATTCGCGTCTTCTTAGGACTTTAATTAGCCGAGATATTAATTAAAAATTAATTTTCCCCTGCGTTTTCCTACAGTGTCCACTTTCTTTCTTGGGTTTTCCCTATTAGAGGGATTTGGCTACGTGCTAAATTCTTTTTTCTCGAATATCTACGGAACGGTGTCGAATTGGAATTCGAGACGCGTATCTTCGGATTCCAAAAAGTTCTCCGAATACATCGGTACCATTCTCATCTTCGTACGACTTTAATCAGCCGAGATATTAATTAAAAACTGCAAAAAACGTTAATTTCCGCGCTAATTTTTCGAAGTGGTGACAATAAACTATCGGCGACACCCACTTTAGCCGCTTATATATATATAAAGATTATAACAATTCTTGACATAACACCATATTTTTCATCCTCTTGTTCTACAAATATAAAAGATTCTCCAATTTTTGGACATTTAGATCCTATAGTTTCATTAATGTTAGTTACCAACATGTTATAATACCCCGAAGCCTATTGAGCAGACGGAAAGCGTTACTTACTGCATAGTCTTCCGTAATCTTTCGTCGAATTATTGCATTAATTGGTGTGATTTTTGGAATTTTGCATATGTTACATTCAGTGATATAATGAATTTATGCCATTGACTATTTATATTCTATGTTAATGGTTTAGGATGGCTGTAGCCATCTCAGAATACGGAGAATTCCTTTTTGTGTATAGGTAATAATTATGTGACGAATATATTATGTTTAGCTTAATAATATTGCATCGTATATTTTAATATTAATAATAATGAAATTATGTAATATAATTATCTGTATATTACATATAATTAATGTTTTCATAATCATTACTTTACAAACATGTTAATTGCGTATATCAATTTTTCTTACATCTATATCTATTGATATAAGAAAAGAAAAGAATAGAAAAGGCTGTATGCGCATTATTTATATTATTCAAAAAAGGAAATTGCAAACAAGAATGAAAAAAAAACGGCAAACAAGTTTGTGTTCTTTAGTTTTTAGTTAGGCAATTAAAATTAACCGTACTCTTTTTTTACACGGTAAATACGTTTCTAAGAAAATCATGAAAACAAAAATCGGGTAACAAAAATATGCGGCATATGGTAAATTTGAACACATATACTCGAAAGTTATAAAATCGTGCAAGACGAAAAGATTTTTCCAAAGAACCGTTCAAAAAAGTAATAATCAAAGCCAAAAACAAAAAAAGTTCATTTTTATTACAGAAAGATTTCAGGTGTATACTGTAAAGTGAAAATTCCCTCCAGAAGTACATGTAAAAATTTAAATTGAAATTAAGAATAAAAATTAATAGAATAGCTTGCATTTGCTGTTGATTGATCCATATCCCGGTTTCATCAGTGATTTAATTTACGCAGATTCGATAGACAAAAAAAAAAAAAAAAAAAAAAAAAAAAAAAAAAAAATAGTGCCAGAAGTTTGAATTTATAAACGTTACCTTTCACTATCGTCACCTGCTCCACAGCTATTTCGTAAATGTGCAGACTGCATGGATGCCCCTCTTCGGTTTGGCGAACCCACTCCTTTAGCGAAACTTTCTTTCTTAACTTTATAAATTCTTTGATTTAGTAGACCCAGTCGCTAACACGTGTGGGCATAAATCGACCGATTTCTGAGCCCTTATATCGAAGTTTGTAGTAGTTTGTGTTTGGCGTAGATTTTTAACTAGATCCCTAGTGATTTCGTACTCTGCTGCATGTTAGGTTAGGTTTTGTAATGAATGACCCACTAAAATCAAGTCCAAATTTAAGAATTGCTCTTCCAACACTAAATATACTAAAAGGCAAGTCTCCTATGATGGTATGGTATGGTTGCGACTTCAGGTTTAAGCAACTCAAACATTTAGCTGGAATTGGTCGGACTGAATCCCTTCCAGAGGGTATACAATACTTTTGACGGATACAACACAAAATAAGTAGATGGCCACTATGTAAATGCATTTTGTGATAATATTGTATCAATAGCGTAGTGATACAATTGCCGGCACAGAAAGTATAAAAAGTTCTATCAGAAATCCGAATTTACATTTGGGAAAAGTGAATAATAATAATAATAATAATATCTAGTGCTATTTAGTAGGGCTGTTTGATAAATCATTCCATTCAACATTTAGCCTTAAATAAATTCCTGAATGAATCGTAACTCACTTTTATATACAACGTAGTTCATTTTTTGAAAACAAAATATCTTGATCACAATTCTTTACTTTGTTACAATTTCCGGAAATTCTAAATTAACTGAATTTTGTTCACTGACATTACACATCATCAAAGTTCCGAAATACATCGCATACATATTTAGCAGCCAAGACCAATCTAAAGAATACTTAGCTACAGAAAAAACATACAATGACCTAATCTTCTTCTAAACCATCGCTCTACCTTTAGAAGCACCGCAGTTTTATTGAAAAAACATCATAACATGAATCTAATATTGCTTGTATTACTCCAACTCCAACTTGCTTTATTTGCCGCGATTAACCTGCGAAATTGCAGGCTGTGTTCCGGCTATCGAACTTTGGTGCTTCTAGGAGCGCTGCAAGTAATGAAATGCCGAACGTAGTTCTCGTGGAGATAGGACAGCAGATGCATGGGATGTGACCAATGTCACGTGATAAGCGATAAGACAGCTGGTTGGCGATGAGGTATCCAGGCATCGTAGCGCTTGCTTGTATTAGCAGTTGTTTCCAATTATTTATACCCTAAAACAGAATGAAAAAACTGGTGGTGAAAAATTTGGCAATGATTTATGTTATCTATTATACTGCTCTCTATTTCATTTTAAACTCCGTTTTTCTTTTCGAATCCAAGCTTCTATTGAAAAATTTGATTTTAGAATTTTCATCCAAGGTGAAAATGCTTACATATGCATATATATATACATAATCCAAAGAATAAATCTGCCTACTTTTGCATTCACCAAACCGTGTATGTTTCCATCTCTTTCGTTAAATATTAGTAATCAAAATACATATCCTGCTATTCATATATTGATATATATATATTAAAGTTAGAGTAATATTTCAAAAATAATTAAATGGATTTTAAAAATAAAACTTAACAAGCTATTAATTTTTAAAAACCAGGTAAATTTTATATTGAAATAATAAAATGCATTAGAATTTTTTATAAATATTTTTTTACTAAAATGCTAAATAATTGTTTCTATTTTAATGCAAATAATTATTTATATTAATTTTAAATTGACTCATCGAGGGGTAATAATTTAAAACATTAACATTCGCACAAATATGTTCTTCTGACCTCGCGTTTCGTTCCACTTGACTATTTGATCGCCAACGAATTCAAAAATATAAATCCTAAAATAAAAATATAATAATAGTAATAATAATATTAATATATACATGTATAAATAGAGAGACATAGATAAATAGAGATAAATAAACTTTTCAAATAGATAGATACGCATACGGAAATCCAGGCGTTATAGAATAAATGTAGTAAAGGTAGTTACAAGGACAATTACCATGCACACAGATACATAATATTTTAAATTTTAAAATTAAAAGTCCCAATATCCAGTACAGAGAGAGATTGAGATAGACAGATAGAGAGATGACTAACTAAACAGATAGATAACGATACGAAAATGCAGGCGTTTAATCTACAACATATGTAAACGTAAGTGCAAATACAACTACCACGCACATGACTGCAGAATATTTAAATGTTAAGATTAAAAGTCTGAATATCCAATACTCAGCTTAAAGGCTATTTTCTCAAGCAACCGGAAAATTTTAGAAATTTAAAAAATCTTCCTCCTTCGGAAAACTAAGCAAATAAAAGACTTGGAAATCTTTGTAAGAGAGAGTATCTATCCCACGTAAAACTAGGTGTAGTAAAAACGTCGCAAAATGGTCGCACACATTGGATGAGCTCCTTGTGGCATGGCCCTTTTTCTGTAATGATAAAGTCATTCCTAAACTAAAGAAGATTTTTTTAATCTACCAGAACAAGCACTTTATTCGGAAACACGAAATACAACATTCTGTACATACAACTCGTTGTGACGGGATGGGTCCCGTCCTGGCATCAAAGGCATTCTGTACATAGAAAAATTAAATTTAATTTACGGTTTTTCACATTATGCATGCTTGATATTTACCTTTGAGATAATTTCTCTATGAAAGACAGTGGCTGTCATCTACTCAGTAAAATAATCTGTGAACATAACAGTGATTTTGAATGTATGAAAACTGATTCCCTTAAATGAAGCCTAGGAAAAGCGCTTTTTGTCTCTGTGGAATTTAAATACTTGATTTGTTAAGTTTTTCGTTTGGATGTAGTAGTTATGTAATAAAAGTTTAAATAGTTTTATCTCCTGACTTGTGATGACATGAAATACATTTAAATAGAAATAAAAGAACTTTTATAATGCTTTATTGCGGAGTGGTAATTAACACTTGTTTGGAAGGAACCGCTTTGAAACGCAAAGGAAACAACATTAATTTGTAAGCAATTCATTACAAGCAAAATATTTAAAACATTAGTTTAACCTTTCAGAGTGTTTTTTATGTAACTCATCTTGTAACATTTAATTTAAGCAGAAATTGTCTCCCTATATTATTGGCACTGTTAATCAATCTTTTAATGAAGATAAAGTTGCCGATGACTTCAAAAGCAAAGCTAATAATTTATTTGAATGGAGACAACCAAATGAGCATGACAAAGCTAACACATTGGCCATTGTTGGTAATCCTGGTATAAAGACTGAATTTTCGGAAACTCATCTTGCTGTTCATTTTTTTTAATTTTCAGATGAATTGTTTAAAACTTTTACCAGAGAAACTAAACGATATGCTTCTCAATCTTGTTGTGTTGCGAACAAATATAAGCGGAAAAAGAAAGCATTTTGCTTTGAAAATATTCCTGGCTAATAGTTTTGATCACTAAAAGAAATATAAAAGACATATTTCCTACAATGTAAATGTCAACATCTGCATGCCCTTATGATTTTGAAAGTACGAAAGATTAATCTTTTAAAAATAAATTAGAAAATTTATTATGTAGAACATATGTATATCCATTTCATTTAAAATCAAGGAAAAATCGAAGTTCTAACGATGGTTTTGAGCGAAATCAATCTATGAAAGAAAATTTACGTAGAATTCTTTGTAAACATTTAAAACTATTCTGAAAATATTTTTGATAAATTCATATTTTCTAAAATTTTAAATCATAGATGAAAATTCTCTTCAGCAAATATTAAAAAGAAGCCTCAAAGTGCTCTCTCTCTACGGACACCAATGCAAATATTTAAGAAATTACATTATCAGACTTCATTTCACACTGAAGGTATAAAATGAATTGAATATATGGGTATTTGGAGAATTTTTTCCCTCTTAATGTAAGCAATATCCGATTTCATAAAGAAAATTCTCTCTACAGATATACCTTCTTTGCCCCGATAGTCCAAAGTAATATTTGTTAAATTTAAATGATCAAACACCTAATATATGTCTGATTTTCTTTTTTTATTACAATAACAAAATTAAGAGAAAAGAAACAGATTTAAAGCTTTATTATAGTTTTATGTTTATTTCAAAATCTAACAATAATGAATCATATTCTAATCATCTAATAGTAATGAATATTATTATGAATTACTTATCATTATTTCATTAAATTAATCATTATCGATCAGTAACCGAGGGCGTTTGAGGCGGACCAAAGTTAAAAAAAAAATAAGCAAAAGAATAGTTTGAAAGAGGCGAAGCCTCTAAACAAAGCGAAATGGATTTTGAACAGTAAAAATCGCAACACCTTTCTTCAGGAAAAACAATGAAGGTTTTTGTCCAAATACATTTTTGGCTCAATTTTAAATTTAATATTAATAATAAATTTAAATTTAATATTTCTATTCCATTTAAAGATTAAATTTGTCTCTTCAGAACGGAGGAAAAACTTATCTTGCAAACTATCACAAGGAAGCAAAATTGAAGAAAATCAGCATGAAAATTTGAAGTAAACGCAAGTATTAAACAAATGTTTAGGATTCGAAAGATTTTTATTGCCTTTTATTATTGGCGTAATTTAATCGTAAAAAATTTGATTCGCATAATTTAATCTTAAGAACTTAATTTAACGGAACATAATCTAAAATACTTAAAAGTTGGGTCGACTGGTTTTAAGTTCTGCAATGCCGCGAAGACGTCGGATTCACAAACCTCAGTTACTGATCCGTAACTCGAAAAGTGACACGCGATGAGATAATTCATGAGGTTGTGCTCACTAATAAGCCATTCGCGTTTACCTTTTCAAATAAAAAACCTGATGTGTACACCACATGACTTCCTTGTACGGAATATTAAATTATAAGCACTTTTTCTTGCATTTCATTTAAACTTATTGGATTGAATTAAATCTACATCGGCGACAGCGCATAAACCACAATAGAATAAATGCATTCTTTAAAATTCACTCTAGTATTTGTTTACCATAGCGACACTCTGGCGTTAGATTCACTTAACAGTATTATATTTCGTTCATATTGTTACTCATAATGCACAAAATTTATATCATTTAAAGAATAAAATTATCTAATCGTTCACACATGTTTCCTTCAAATACTATAATAAAGCTAGAATGATGTCTAAAAGAAATTAGGCAAACAAAACAAAAAAGAAACAGTTTTTCACAGACGATTGAATATATCTCATTCAATTAATTCAGGTCTCACTTCGCGAGAAAGGAAAAATACATAAAAACTCTAAATAACTGTATTAAAAATTACGAAGTAAATCTTAAACACTTATTTCCTCGAAAAAATTCCAGAAATGATGAAGCATGATTTAATTGGCAATAATAAATGAAGGCGTTATCTTTGTTGTTTCGAAGCTAAGTTTCTCTAGATTGGTTACAAATCCACTAGTCTGCTGTTTCAAATGTAAGCAATCAATGGCCGCCATAAAAAAGTCTTAACGGCACTTAAACAACTTTAAAATTGTTGATAATTCTAAAAATATTGCATACAGATTTACTAAAGGCATAAAAACCTTAACCGGAAGATAAAAACAATGGTTTTACCGAACCATCATCCTCAGCTGAAAAATCGCAAATGAACGAGATAATGTATAATGTTTAGAAAAGATAAGAAAGCCTGGACAGGAGATAAGCCACTGGTGCCATCTGTTGATGAAACCAAAACTAAAACATAATTTCTTTAAAGGCCGAAGGAAAAGTTGAATTGGAATTAGGGTTGTTAACTAGAACAGAAAGACTTTTTTGAATGTGAAATGCCTCTAGAAAATCCAGTTTCCCAATGGAGGATGTTTTTTGAATAATTTTGGCAGCAGAAAAATTGAAAGTGTGATTTTCGGACCAACAATGTTGGCAAAAGAAGACTTCTGTGTCTCCTTTTTTCTAACATATGCCTTATGTTCCTTAAGGCGAAATTTTAAGGCTCTCTTTGTTTGGCCAATGTAAATTCAGCCACACTGGCAAGGAATCCTGTAAATATCCCAGGAATTCATATCCGGAATGGGGTGCCTGAGTATGGAACTCGGAATTTTATTGATGGGAGAATAAACGACCCGAAAGTTAAATTTCTGCAAAATACGTCCAACTTTATAGCTAATTGATGGAAAGAATGGAATGACAACATAATTTTTATAATCTCCTAAAACAAAAGTGTGCCTTTTGGTGTGTTAAAATGAGAATTTTTTACCTGCTTCATCAATAATGTTGGGTGAAAAGCCGCTGTCGATAGCTATTGCTTTTAAATAATTTAGTTCTTCATCAAGGGATAGTTTGGAGGAGCAAACTTGAAGAGCACGCAAAACATAGGAATAAAATGAAGCTAACTTTTGTTTAGTGCCATGACATGATTTTAAGTGTAGTGGAAGGCAAACCGATGCAGGTTTACGATAAACCGTAGTACTAAATTTGGATGTGTTACATGTGACCAGAATATCGAGAAACGAAAGAGAATTGCAAGTCTCAAGTTCAAAAGTGAACTGACTAGCAGGATCAATGGAATTCATTGTTGAAAGAACTTTATTTAGATCATTTTTATTACCTTCAAGCAGGGTAAAATTATCTTCTACGTAGCGGAACCATACCGGGTGGTTTAAAGTATCAAACAATTATGATTCATAGTAATGCATGTAGATATCAGTCAGGATGGGACTGAGGGGGCTTCCCATGGCTAATCCCTCAGTTTTTTGTAATATTTATTTTGGAAAACAAAATGCGTTTGTTTCCCTAAGAGACTAACTAAGAGAGCCTTAAAATTTCGCGTTAAGGAACATGAGGCATATGTTAGAAAAAAGGAAACGCAGAAGTCTTCTGTTGCCCAACATAGTTGGTCCGAAAATCACACTTTCAATTTTTCTGCTGCTAAAATTATTCAAAAACACCTCTTCCATTGGGAAACTGGATTTTCTAGAGGCATTTCACATTAAAAAAAAATCTTTCTGTTCTAGTTAACGACCCTAATTCCAATCCAACTTTGCCTTCGGCTTTTAAAGAAATTATGATTTAGTTTTGGATTCATCAACAGATGGCACCAGTGGCTTATCTCCTGTCCAGGCTTTCTTATCTTATCTGATCATTATATCTTATCTCGTTCATTTGTGCTTTTGCAGCTGAGGGTGATGGTTCGGTAAAACCATCGAAACTAGTTCTCTGAAAATTTGAAAATATAATGCTAATTTTTGTTGTTTGACTTCTGAATTAATATTTAAATTATCGTTAGAATTACGGACATATAATAATACATAATCTATCCTCATCGCAGTTGGACGTCGACTGCCTGTAAGTCGTTCTTGTCGCCACTAGATGGCGTTCGATCAAATAATTCGGTTACAGCTAAATAGTTCTGTTACATAACTAGATATTTAAATTATTATTATTATATTACATGTGTATCTAGATTTCATTACTTGTGGATTTTTTTATAATTTGACATTGTAAAGCATGAATATTTTCGTGATTTAAAAAACTTCTGGAATGGGAAGTTTATGATTATGACGAACGATTGTGTAAATAAAGGTCGGGTAAAGGATATTTAAGCGGGGAAAGTGGGTAATTATTTACCTATTTATCTGTCTATCTCTCTATATATCTACACTGTTGGTGCTGTCGATTGCAATAAAAAAGAAATGTGCACATCTAGAAGTTATAGCAGTCCCATATGCACAATTTCAACATTCTGTGGCTAATAATTTTTGAGTTAAGCGAAACGTATAGACATGTGTATATATCTCGCATACATACATAGGTACGGACGTACGTATGCTATGAAAAAAACACTTTTCGTAATAAAAATCCGTTTTGGAAAGAAAAAGAGTCATTTATTCTGTTCGTGAGATTTTCGTCGAGTCTCTACATCACCGAAATAGGTATATTAATTGACTAACTATAATTGATATTCTCTAAAGCTGTAACCGTAATTCGGCCCTCATATTCCTTTCAGTAAATATCTCTTTCCAACACCTATACTGCCCTTGTTCTATCAATTGAATCTGTCTTTGTGAAATTCATGAAATATTACGTTTGTTTATTTCGCATTATCATACGCTTGTTAAAATGGCACAGGGTCGTTTTAGCTCGAAAGGGTGTTAGCCCAGAAGAGCTATCAGTCTCGAAACGGCATTTCGCGTTCTATCGCTATAAACGTCTATATCACTTTTCAAACTGTTGCCACCAGATATTGCCGCCATGTGTTATATTTAAAGAGAATAAATAATGGAAATACTTCATGAATGTATGTACCTATGTATGTTTTTCGCAGTGTGAAAAAGAAATTTACTCAGAGACATCAAATTCTGAATAACGATGTTCTCCACTCGAATATGGGCAGCTGGAAACCCGAGTTTGGAATTTGGAATTTGCTTTGTTTTCTATTTCACATTTGGTAAACTTTAACGAATTTTTCATTAATAAACTCAACGATTTCAAAACGAGCAATGACAAATCTGTTCGAAAAAAAAATTACCTCCACAGCGCGAGACTGCTTATTGGAAATTCTAAAGGTATGCTGTTTTTAAATATGTTTAGTCTAAAGGGGTGTTACCCAAATGCTCTCAAAACGTGTGCGTGTGTGTAAAAGAAAAAAAAAAGCCTCTTTGGGCGTGATATAAAATCTGAAAGTTTTTAGAGTCTTTTTATTATTATTATTATTTCGAGGCTGTCTAATTTTTAGTTTAAGGCGACTGATAACTTCTCTTTGAAAGAAATCGATACATAATATTTCTATAACTACTGCTCGTTGAATAAAATTTCAAATTTTCCGAGTTTTCGTTTCAGTGAGCGATGTGTTGTAATTCTTGAAGGTGAGCTTACATTCAGGCTGCATATTATGTATACTCGTGAAAAAGCTCATAAAGCTTTCTAAGTCTATTTATGCCTTAATGGGGAGGCATTCCAAATTACAACTAAGTACTAAGAGAATTCTCTGTATTCAAGCAATAAGACCGATTTTACCGTACGCAGCACCAGCATGGGCCGCTACAGCCAGATTTTGCAAAGATTGCAAAATAACTTTCTTAGAACTGTTACAGACTCGCCATGGTTTGTAAGATACACTGCAATACATCGTGGAATGAAAATCAAACCATTAGAAAGCGAGATCTTTCGACACCAAATACGATAATCACGAAAATGGATCTGTGCTTAGCACAGAAGATTATGACTTTACAATCATTCAACGTTGCAAAGTACCAAGAACGTCATACCATAACCAGTTATGGTGATAGATGCACACAGTGAATTTTCTACTTTTCACTATTTACTCTTATTTATCTTTACTTAATTACTGCTGGCAAAGTGATAAGTACTTTGTGCCCTCGGGGGCAGGACTTTGATTTGTATTTATGTGTAAAAAATTTCAACTATTGATCAGTGCAATTTTGCTCCGCTCACTTCTGTTTTATGTCTCAACTACTATGTCCACGATATTCTGTTAGCTTCAAGACACGGAAGAAGGAGGACGCTACAGCCGTAGTACCAAATTTATGCCAAAGTTTTTATGCTACAGATACGATGTGAAAGTTATGCTTCAGATATGTTAAATCGCTATTTTGCCCATGTTATTCCAGTGATACTGCCACATTGGATGTCATTCAGCACTTCAAGTGCACAGGTTTGTTCCAATATTTGGATTTATTTTTCACTTTTAGGATACCTACTAAGGACAGATATAGATAGGTAAAGACGTCAGAGTCGTATACCTATTAAATAAGGGAAGACCTATGACTTATGAGAGATTTGTGGTTGTACGAGGTTGGCGACCGTCTCCGTATCACGCACGATTTTCTGCTCTGCTGACCTTTATCCGTTATAAGTGCTATTTTTGCTTTATATTTTATTTTCGGCATATATATATATTTATTTTCGGCAGCTAACAAAAGACTACGAGATAGATATGTAGCGACAATGAAAAGGATGGCTCTGACTATTTGACTACCTCGGCTTCAAGAACAAACTTCAGGACTTCATTGCGATTTTGATAATCGCTTCATGAAACTACAGATGCTAAACCATGACGAAAATTCTCCTAATCCTCCATCCGAAAATACTAATAAACTCGAAAAAAAAAAAAACCTACGAAAAGTTTAACACGTATACTTATTTTTTACTTTACTTATTTTCAAATCTTACTGCCGGACAAACACAAAATAATCATAATTTTAACCCAAACGCAGACTTGCCCTTAGGAGTTCGGGTTAAGGAAGCAGAATTCAAATTAACGGAAACAGCACCCCTGTGTTATAGATGTCAGGAATACGGCAATTCTCAGTATTCATGCTTCAATCAAGAAAGGTAGTGTACATGTGGGCTTAGCAGCCTGAGCTGCTCGTCTTTTTCAGGAAAGAGCATTAAAAATAATCTTGTGTACTCTACTGGTCCTTCGCAAAAACGGCTAGTATATTGTCTCAAACTATTTGAAGAGCGGGAAACCTGCATGCGCATATAATTAAGGTAACTCCGACCGCTCCGTTGAATTTAGCGAGTGAAATTAGTTTTTCTTCCTATGATATCTTCGGCACAGAATTGGTTGCTAGAATGATGTTTTATTTCATATTTGACTACTTATTGTTTGCATACTAACATCTATGCTATATATTACTCGTAGCTTAATCAAGATATGCATCCTTAGGGAATTTCTTCGATAATGGTGAAAAATTAATTTCGCATTCTTTGCAGACATTTTCTGTACAACACTTTTTAAAATAAATAGTTAAAAGGATTTTGTGAATTTTCGCCCCTCGTATCCCAATTTTTCGAATACAAATTGTTCTCAATTTATTTTAATATTATGTTTATATTGAATTTTCAAATATTTTAAATTTATTGCAGATTAAACTTTTAGATTTAATTAATTCTTTATGGCGTATCATATTTATTAGTAGTTAGTTATTTGACACCGTTTAGGATGCAGAAGGGACGGATAAAATACCTTGTATGCTCCCCCTTTTAAAGGGCGACTGGGGAATAAGAGACCAAATCACCAAATCTTGGTGGTGAAGAATAATCATAGATCCCCTTTCTTTCAATTCGGGCACCAATGTAGAGACATTAGTTTACTTGTGCTCGAGATACAGGAAAAATGAGCAGTGCCCTTTCCGGGATTCGAACTTTGGTCCTCTCGAATACTCACCGAGTGTTCTATGTTACACCACAAAGGCATACATAAAGGAAGGGGAAAAATACCTTATAAATTTTAGGAGGAAAATATTGTTTTAGAATGAATATCGCACAATAACGTTTCCCTTAAACTGTTTTTCTGAAAAATGCTTTTGTAATATTCATTCTAAAGCAATATTTCTACCCATAAATTTGAAATATTTTTATCACAAGAAAGATGACTTTAGATGAAAGATAACGAATTTAAATATTATAGAAAACACAGATTTAAACGTTATACAAAATAATGTTTTTGTTAAACCGTAATGAAATTTTAACTATGGTTTAATTGGAGTCGGATGTGCACCGCATATTATCCATAAGAGCATCGGGTGATGTTTTGCGAGTTGATACAGGAATGATTATTTCTTAAATATACTTACACTTTAAATCTTATAGTGGTAGAGTAAAAAAACTGAACAATTTCTGCAGCTTCGTAGAAATCGATTTTTCAATGATGATAGAATACTCAAAAACAAGATGGTTAGCATTACTTCCCGCCATTGACAGTGTACTCCAAAAGTTTTTACCACTGAAGGTTTTACCACCTAATTTCAATCTCAAGAAAAGGGTCCCATGATTATTTTAAAATTCTTTGAAAATCCATAGGCAGAAACATGGCTAGACTACATTTTATTAACACTCAGAGTTTAATATTTCATGAAGTTACTACAACAAATGAAAATCAAACTGCGTCTGTATTTGATTTAATTGCTTTAACGGATGCTCTGAAAGCTTCACTATTGAGCAAGATAAAGGATATTAGTCCAATAAATGTTAAAAAATTCCAGAAAAACTTGAAGAGAATTGAGACGTGTCAAAATACAAAATTATTGTCTCATTTTATCAGATTGCACTTACTTGGAGAAATGGATAAAAAAGTATTTCAGGAGATAAAAATATACAGATCAATCATATTAAGTGAGATCCCTTCTTGCTGTCAAGTTGAAACAGCCTTCTTGTTTATTAAACTCATATATATATATATATATTATATATATATTATATATGTGTATATATATATATTATTTATATATTTATATATATATGTATATATATATACATATGTATGTATGTATGTATATTATAAATATATATATATAGTATATTTTATATATATATATATATAGTATGTATATATATATATATATATATATAGTAATTTATTTCCTAAACCGTATTGATTAATTGATTATATTATCTCCTAAGTTTAATTAAAGTAGAATTATTTTAAAAGTGTGCATCCATACTGGTAAGTTATATTTTGAAAGATGTTTTGAAGTAATTTGAAAGCAAAATGTTAATAATGTTTTAACGGGGACTGGAGTTAAATCATCACGAAGAATAATATTACAATTGCAAAAGTAAAAATTAAAACATGTAATTATTGTCATTGATCGGAAATTAGTTGACTTTTCAAGGGGAACAAACCAACTCCCGTTCAATGATCAATAATTGATAGAAATACGTAAATATGAAAGTGTTTCGTCTTTACTCGAGTTATAAATTAAAGCCAAACCGGCAATTCTAGTCAGGCCAAATATTTCCGCGAATAGTTGTTACTCAAAGAACTGATTCTCATGAAGCATTTTAGTCAATTCAATTTGGAGTAAAAATCAATTACTGTAGAGAAATCTTGTAAAACTCGAGTAATCGTCCCCGACACTATCATCTTTATGTATTTGAGTACTATATTATTTGTAGAAATTAAACATTGGAAATTGTCATTATGAAATCGAAATCAAAGTAAAGTTGAAATAAACACAGAAGATTATAAAAAAGATAAATAATGCAAACTTTGCAAAAACAAATCAAAGAGAACATAAAAATAATATAAAAATAATATAAAAATTAAAATAGAAAATAATATAAATAAGATCAGTGAATGTACATGAAGATATAAAGGCCAGAAAGGTATTAAGTAACTTACATTCTTTCTAGTGGGGGAGTTGGCAGTGTGTTCTCTTCGTGTCTGACTCAGAAGTGTAGGGTGTCCGAAAATTCTTAGCGGCAGTAGGGGCTTTGAATTATATCAGTCGGCAAGACTTGGGTGAAGAAATTTATGGTAGTGGGTGGGACTTGGAATTCTTGAGGGATGTATTTTGTGGAGTTCTTATCTGAGAGAGACCGTCTGTTAAGATTTTTTTAAAAATACTAGTGAATGGAAATTAATTAATTTCTGGCTAATTGTCGTGTCGCAATGATTAAGAATTTAAGAAAGGAAAAAGGCATTTTCGCTATCCAAGAGCTAGTAGACAGTCTAAAGGCAGGAAATAGGCCCATTTTTTTAGTAACAGTATATGTCTGAAGACAATTAGCTTTTTACAATATATACAATTGAGTAATTACACTATATACAATTGAGTAATTACACTATATACAAATCTTTCAACTGACAGTCATCCAACTTATACCGCCTTCTCATGTTTAGGAATAAATTATCATATCCCTATCAGTTAAATGATTTAGAGTGAGTATTTAACGCCTGCTCTTTTAAGGCAATGGTTGATAAATTGAAAGGGAATTAGATTATTTTTGAGAATTTTGATAAGGATCAAAATTTCGCGTTGTAAGTCTATTATATCTGTGCATATAGTTTTAATTCGTTGTATTTGAATAATTATAGTATTGTTAATTACTTTTTTGGATATGTTGGAGTTCCAATTTATTAATTTCTTAGTATTGAAATTGAAGTTTCTTGTTTTGTCAAAAAGTAAAATTTTTTTGTAGTTAATGATTTGAAGATCTAGAAAGTCTATGCTATTTTGTGAATTATTAGTTTTATTAAGTTTAAGACAATTCGGATAAATGTCGGAGTTTTCAATTTTACCAAAATTATTAATTGTAATAAGGTCATCAATAAATCTGTAGGTGTGTTTGTAGTAATTTAACTCTTGTGGTTGTAGATTTTTTTGGAAGTTAAATTCTTTGACAAATAAAAAGATATTACAGATCGAGGTGCTGGAATGTAAGCCCATTGGCAATCCTCTGACTTGTTTAAAAAGTTGATTTTGAAACTTGATGTAGTTATGAAAAAGTGTGCATTTTAGGTAGGTTTTCCATTTGTCAAGAGTCATGATATTGAGTATATTAGGGAAAAGTTTTGGTAGATCAAGTAGACTGGTATAGATTTCTTCTAGAGGAAGTGAGGTATATAAGTTTTCAAAATCATAGCAGTTAATGTTTTGGATGTTAATGGTATGAATGGTATTAATGACAGGAGTGTTATTATGAATGATCCAGCAATAGTTATGATTAGTGTTACAATCATTGAAAATAAATTTACAGATTTTATTAAATTGAATTGAAAAATAATAGTCTATATTTTTCTTGTAATTATTAGTTCCATTAGCTATAAATCTAAATTTTAATGGTGTTTTATGGAATTTGGGAATCGCATAAAGATTAGTAAATCTGTTGTAGTTTGCATTGAAAGTAATATTGAGTTTCTTATGAAAAGTTTTAATCCTGTTTATTATAGATGTTTCTGTAAGGTTGGCTGATTGATAAGTAGTTGCGTTGAGAAGTTCTTTATGAATAATCTCAGTGTAGAATTGTTTTCATATAATGCTAAAGTTATTAGTTGCTTTATCTATTTTTGTAATAGTAAAAAGCTGTTTTAATTTACTAATATCAGATATAATATACTGTTTTAATTTACTAATTCAGTGTACTTTTAAATTTGAGGTGACTGATTTCTGTGGATATGCGTTGAAGAATTTTAGCTTTCCATTTTAAGAAGGTATCTATGGGAAAATTCAGTTGATAGCTTGCTTTAACTATAAATTCGTTGATGTTGTTTTCGAAAGTCTTGTAACAGTAATTTGTAGTCATGTTTCTGACTGGTCTAAATTTTGTACCATAACTCATTAGTGTTTTTAGTTGATGGTTTCGTATGATATTCAGGTTGCCAGTAATTATGTGCTGGTGATGAGAATCTACGTAATTGCTGTAAATTGGTGTCTTACAATGTCATTCTGCAGTTTCATCTATTTCATGGTGGTTAGTAAGCAAGTTGTTTAAGGTCCTTTGATATTTAAATGCAATCATTGGTATAGTGTCAACTGCGGGGAAGTAATCTTTACAATCTCTGATGATTCTTGAGAAATGAATATTGTCAAACTGCGGATGCAGAAAATTGACTTTAAAATAAATTTTGCGTTGAGTGAGACTATTAGAGAGTCTGAAAAGACTAAAATCAAGAATCATGTCTTTAATGATTTGTATGTCGTCGTAGCTTTCTTGAATGAATTTTTTTAGTTTGATAAGGAATTTATTAGTACAGGAGTGTAACCAGTTGAGAAGTTTCTTGGGAAAGTTGTCTGAGTCAAAAAAACATTTCAATTGTTTTTTCAATGCAAGTGTATCCAAAGTGGATAAAAATCTCGCATTATTTTTTATTTTGCTTCCTCTTTTTCCTCTCTGCGTTTTGATGCTGTAGAGTTTAAATTGGCTGAAAATAGACTTCTTAGAAGTATCTCTATGACTATGTATATAAGTGTTAAGTCCATATGGATAAAGTGAACGTTGTTTTAGTATATAGAGAGATTCCTGAAAAATTCGTGTTTTGTGATTGGGTATTATATCTAGTATCTGAAGTTGAATAGAGTTGAAGTCATGGTGTTTAAAGTGTTCTAATTCTGCTGTATTAAGTTGTGATGGTGTACTTATTTTAATGTTATTTTTTTTGTGCGTTGAATTTTTTGATTTGAGCTCTATGGTTATTGATTCGAAAGTTAAGATTGTTTTTAGTCTGTCCTATATATTTAATATGTCAAGTACCGCATGTAATCATGTAAATACAGTTAAATGTTTTTCATAGAAATTGTTTTTTGGGTTTACCTGTAGCAGGCATGGCGTTAAATTTTCAAGTTTGTCATCTAGTGGAATGACATTTAGTGATTTCAATATGAGTTAAACTAGCAAGATATAAAAGTAAGGAGGCTGCTAACCTTCAATACAGTAAAGTTTTTGTATAAGAACTTTAAAACTTAAAAAGGTTGGAGATAATATATAAAGTGGGTACATTAGGTAAGAGATAAATAGCGCTAATAGCTGCTATTTAGCATATCAAATGTTGTATGAACTTAAATCCATTTAGTGCGAATACAAGTTATTATTACTTGCGCAATTGCTGCAAAGTTAGTTAATAATAATTTATTTCCTAAACCGTATTGATTAATTGATTATATTATCTCCTAAGTTTAATTAAAGTAGAATTATTTTAAAAGTGTGCATCCATACTGGTAAGTTATATTTTGAAAGATGTTTTGAAGTAATTTGAAAGCAAAATGTTAATAATGTTTTAACGGGGACTGGAGTTAAATCATCACGAAGAATAATATTACAATTGCAAAAGTAAAAATTAAAACATGTAATTATTGTCATTGATCGGAAATTAGTTGACTTTTCAAGGGGAACAAACCAACTCCCGTTCAATGATCAATAATTGATAGAAATACGTAAATATGAAAGTGTTTCGTCTTTACTCGAGTTATAAAATAAAGCCAAACCGGCAATTCTAGTCAGGCCAAATATTTCCGCGAATAGTTGTTACTCAAAGAACTGATTCTCATGAAGCATTTTAGTCAATTCAATTTGGAGTAAAAATCAATTACTGTAGAGAAATCTTGTAAAACTCGAGTAATCGTCCCCGACACTATCATCTTTATGTATTTGAGTACTATATTATTTGTAGAAATTAAACATTGGAAATTGTCATTATGAAATCGAAATCAAAGTAAAGTTGAAATAAACACAGAAGATTATAAAAAAGATAAATAATGCAAACTTTGCAAAAACAAATCAAAGAGAACATAAAAATAATATAAAAATTAAAATAGAAAATAATATAAATAAGATCAGTGAATGTACATGAAGATATAAAGGCCAGAAAGGTATTAAGTAACTTACATTCTTTCTAGTGGGGGAGTTGGCAGTGTGTTCTCTTCGTGTCTGACTCAGAAGTGTAGGGTGTCCGAAAATTCTTAGCGGCAGTAGGGGCTTTGAATTATATCAGTCGGCAAGACTTGGGTGAAGAAATTTATGGTAGTGGGTGTTACTTGGAATTTTTGAGGGATGTATTTTGTGGAGTTCTTATCTGAGAGAGACCGTCTGTTAAGATTTTTTTAAAAATACTAGTGAATGGAAATTAATTAATTTCTGGCTAATTGTCGTGTCGCAATGATTAAGAATTTAAGAAAGGAAAAAGGCATTTTCGCTATCCAAGAGCTAGTAGACAGTCTAAAGGCAGGAAATAGGCCCATTTTTTTAGTAACAGTATATGTCTGAAGACAATTAGCTTTTTACAATATATACAATTGAGTAATTACACTATATACAAATCTTTCAACTGACAGTCATCCAACTTATACCGCCTTCTCAGGTTTAGGAATAAATTATCATATCCCTATCAGTTAAATGATTTAGAGTGAGTATTTAACGCCTGCTCTTTTAAGGCAATGGTTGATAAATTGAAATATATATATATATAGTTATACCAAATCTGTTATCCGCCTCGGTGAGCTCAGTTTTTTATTCTTATGTTCTGGTAAATTTTGGATCTTTTTAAGTGATTGAATTATGTTGTTTTCATGCTCCGGTTAAGACTTTGATGCCTTTAGCTAAGCTGCATGCAATAATTTTAAAAACGTAATTTCAGCAATTTTCCCAAGGGAAAATTTTCACCTACTTAAAAATGTAATTATGTCGTCTACCAATTCATTAAACAGAAATGGAAATCCTTTGAATTATCATCAGTTTGTTTCATTTTTCTCGCTAAATTGCACTACAATTTCGGTGATGCCATGTGTTTGGATTTGCAATGAAATGAATGGTCATACAACTGCTGAAAAAATTGTATTAACAAAGGAAGCAATTTGCAGATCTGGCGCTTCCAGCTAAACGTAGGGCCGAAAACGATTGCACTTACTTGTAAGGATCAATTACATTTATTCAATTACAGTTATGCAGAGAAGGAACCAGAATGTTTTGGCGAATTTTTGCGATATCTCGCAAATTTGTGGCAATCATTAGCCGCCAGAACTAGGTGTCAGTGCTGTTAGAAGCTCTGAATTACAAGCAAATACAAATTATATTATCAACTAAAATCATTCCTAAAATAAAATAGGCAATATGTAGCAGGCTCAAGCCTATGAAATTGTAGCAATCGCAGTCGATTATTCAGAAAGATTTAGAGATAAAAGGTTTAAAATTTTTTACGGTTAGAATTCAGACTATTGGAATGCCTAAGAAAGCACGAAGATAGTTTTGAATGTGGCATCTTATTCAGCTTTCGAGAACAGAACTGTCATACAGAACATCAAATACAAAATTATACCGTCGTTTAAACATACGTTTGCATCATTTTGCTAAAGAAATATCAAATATTCTTATGCTATGCGCATACAAATACGTATTTGTGACCGGAAAATGTGACTAAATCTCGAAACGTGTTTAAACACTAAGACGTTTTAATGTATAAAAAACACAATCCATACAAATGTTCATTCAAATGTGATTTTCTTTTAATGAAGGAAACTAACATCTACTGTAAACAATTCACAAAACTAACGCTTTAATTTAAAATAAAATTCGGATACATTCGGATACAAAGAATTTCAGGTCTGAAACTGAAAACTTCTTCTATATTCCGGTTTTAAATACGACATAATCAGAAAAATATCAAATTATGAAGAGAGTTTTTTTATATTTTGAAAAATATTTTTAACACATTCATGGAATACAGGTATACGTAAAGCAAAAACTGCCTTGAATAACATAAATTGCAAAACCCACAAGCGGGCTGAAAATATATCGTAATGAGGTTTTTATAATTTGGATATTTAATGCGTGGGGCTATAATAGAATTCTTTCGTAATCCCCTCTTGGACGAATTAATGCAGTTTTTAAAATTTTTTTAATGCAATAACTGATCATCTAAGATACGAACATATAGTCTGAGATAGGAATTCATAATTTGGAATCCGAGTGTTAAAAAAATGATAATACGAGATTACATGAATCAAATAAGGATGAACTATTAACGAATTTTAACAATATGAATTTTTAAAAATGAAAACATTTAACTGGCAAAAAAAAAAAAAATGGGTTAAAAGATCTATCTTTGGGTGTTATATAAAGAAATCACTAGAACTCTCAAATGATAGAACCCATTCTTTGCTACTGCAAAAAATCAAATATCTAAATCTTTAAATTTGCTTTGCTTTTGAATTCATTTTTATTTTACATAAATTTATATAAATAGATAAATAAAAAAATATTAAAGGTGTAGTTTACCATTTGAATAAAACTAGAAAGAGAAATACGTATAACAAGTCTTATAAGCAGCTGTTGATCGAAAATGTACTGCAATTTAGTTTTTTAAATTCATTAGTTTGACGTAACTTGCAATCGTATTCACGAGCAAAACTGCCTATTCTTCCTTATTTTGATATGTTAGTATACAAAAAGCCGTCTGAAGCTTATTGGTAAGCCGATGCAACAGGAGATTTTCTTCGAAGAAGTTTTCTAACCAGTAAAAGCAAAAAGAGAGTTGTAGACATGAAAGTTATTGTGACGAACTTTCAACATTTAAGAAATTTAACGCTACCACACATAGTAGCGTTTTACCAGAATAACTGGGGAATATAATGTTCGTTAACACTATACGGAATAAAGCGTTTTTAATTCCAGCGCACGAGACTGTTTATCAGATAAAATGTCTAAATATATCCCGTTTTGAAATATTTTGTGACTGAGCTGTTAAATCGAATTTTATGTTATGTAAGCTTCAGAATGTGATATTCAATAAATAAAGCAAACACACAAAATGTTAATAATAAAATAACCAAAAAAAATTGTAAAGCCATCTTTGTAAGAAAACTGAATATCGATGTGATGAAGTGAGAAAAGACTGAAAAAAAGTAGAAAAATGCATGCCAGCATTTAACGCTGCATCAGAATTTGTAAACGTATAACACAATTCTGCTTTTATTATTTTTTTTTTTAATTTTGCAGTTAAATTGCATATGGCGTAAGCGCAAAGAAAATAATGCTTAATAATATAGCTAAAAGGACCCCGAAAATATGGGATAGTAAGGAGTGACAGTAACAATAGATTGGTAGAGTGCGAGCTCAGCGAAAGCGTAAAAAAGCTTTAAGAAACCCTTTTGAGTTAACGTTAAAACATAAAACCTTTCACGTATATTTTAATTAAATAATTAATTTTTTACGAGATAGGTCGTCATAACGAGCGTCACGTGTCATAAATTGTTATAAAAATGATTTTATGTTGTTGGTCTGACTTTGCAAAGTATCGGAGTGTTCTGTCAACTAATCCTACACTCTACGCCCAAACTAAAAAGACTCACAACCTGAAATTCATATTAACTTTGTAAATTTTAATCTGAGGTAATAGCTCATAGCATGAGGTAACATTACAAACTGATTTTGAAACCTGATTTAATTTTACACGAGTATTTTTTAATGGCCGGGAGCTTTATTTAATAGCCTTTAGTCTTGACCCACTACAAGGGACGGAACCGTTGTCTCCTTTGAAGGGACGGCCTGTTACAATCATGCCTTCTCCGGGATTCGAACTCGGGTGCTTCTTTACGGCAGTCAGAATGCCTAAGCACTATACCGGCGGAATATGTTTCTCTTTAAATTAAATTAAGATCTTGAATTAAATTAAGATCTTTTTAAGTTAAGAAATTAAATTAAGATCTTGAATTAAATTAAGATCTTTTTAAGTTAAGATAATGTAGCACAAAAGCATCTGATTACACAATCTGTTTCGAATGTTTTATGTATTAAGTAATTGAATATTTTTTTAATCTATTATATATTTGGATATTTGATACATTTTCTATCATCCTGCTTCGGAGAAATTCCAAAAAAACGTTTTCAAGGAAGCTGCTATGCATATTATGGAGCATGTGGGAAATTATGGAAGTTCTTATACACGCTTGCAGGCATGGAAACGAGTTATATATATATATATATATATTGTATGCTAGATGTATATTCAGTTCTTTTCTAAAGTGCAGTAACAAAACAAGGGCTCCTGTTATTGCCTTATCAATTAAAAAATAAAATGTCTGTCGTTTATTAAACTTGTTGCTCACAGTGTGAAAAAATTTTCAACTAATGTTAAGTACTATTTATATAATTTTATTCAAATAAAACATATTTAATTCATTCGGAAAGGTTTTGTTCTACAGCTGCCCCAGTCATGGCCTGCTGAACACCGAAGCTCAGGGCTTCATTTGTCTATTACCTTTACAAGGCTATTTCAACTGGAAAAGCTTCATTTTTGGGTCTTTCACATGTGTCAGGACCCCAAGGAGATCCTTTCAGCAATTTGGAAAGAGTGGGAGTGGTGCATCTCCCGCTGCGTGGCAGAATAACCGATCAAAGTACAAGGCTACAAAAATTCTTAATAAACGTCAATCCATCCTGATAGTTGACAAGATTATAAATAGATCTTTGTGAATTTAGCGGCACATGACTTAGACACGACACTGTCTACTCGAATGCTGTTTGCGCAGCCTCTGCTACACAAACGCTGCCTTCGAGTCCTCTGAAGTAACGAAATGTGTCACTTCAAAACAATTAAGTAGTTTTTTTCTTTCTTTTTTTTAATTCTCGACTTGTAGCTAAGAACAAATTTTTAGGTTTAAGCATAAATATAAAGTCTTATACGCATTGATTAAACTTTTGCTATATGTACCTGCCTTCGATACCCGAGCGGATATTTATTTTAATCTCCAAATACAAAATTATCTTTTTCTTTGTAATTGAATGATTCTCGATTTTGATTGATGTATTTCGTGCAAAAAGAACACTTCTAAAACCTTTATTCTTTTGAAATATTTATTTAAACAATAAAGATCTTGAAAATTCAAAAATTATTAAGTAATTAAAAAAGCTTCAAAATTTGCTTTTAAGTAGTAATCCTAAATAGATACTAATTTATTTTCTTTAGTACTTTAGTAATTTTATAGTAGTACTTTAACGTTTAGTAATTTATATTTAAGTAGTAATTGTCTTGCTTAGCACCTCTGTGATATGATCACAGTCTACATCTCTTTGTGAACTGAAATTTTAATTCCGCTGAATATTTCTCTTTAAATGTGTGGCATGGCATCGTTCATTATAATCGGATGACGCGACAAGCTGTGAGAATAAACCTTTTGCTTTTCCGATGATAGAAGTCAGACGATTCCGCCATTAGAACTGTGATGCGACTGAAAGATGTTTGCATGTAAAAGACGGTGGATTTTCTTCATCTGTAAATATCATCTATTTCCTTCTACACATGTAATCATTTTGTAGTTTGTAGCAACTATTCATGTTTCATTAAATTATAGAGGTTTCCATAAATCGGACTAGTTTATTAGCCCCTAGACAACCACCTAAGAAGTAAGTTTACAGACATCATATTCCTAGACACTAAGTACCGATCCTACAAATGCATTAGAAATTTTGAAATATTTAATCATAAATATCAAAATCTTTTCAGAGGAAACCGCGATAAAAATTAAATTTTCTATAACCAGACATTAGCTTACCATTTTTGCGTTAATGATAGCTTCACAAAATTAGGCAGTATTTCTTCCGAACGGCGTAAGATTATTAATCCGAAAAATGGTAATTATATTGCATCGCAATTCAGCCTTTTATTCTAAATACGAAAATATGTGAGCTCGCTGAAATTCTCTGAAATTCTCACTTTTGTTTTGTATTAGCTGAGAAATACTTGGCGACAGAGGAAAATCTTGTCTAATAGCGCATGCGCCACCAGAATCTGCGCTGAATTATAGTCTGTGAGAAATTTGATTTTTGTTGCACATTCGGAGTTGCGATTCCTTTGTTACGCTGTAAGAAAGAAACCTAGCGCCAGAATGTCGTTATGGAAAATAAATGTATTGAAAGTTAGATTTCATTATTTCTATGACATGTGCGGTATTATTTTATCGTGGTTTGTAGCTGTCGACGAGAAATAGAATAATTGAATTCAATTATAATGGAAATTATTTCATTTCAAACATAAAAAAATGTTTATAATATAATTTCAATGCTTCTTTCTGAATTCGAAGCGGCACCCGTTCTTGAATTTAATAAACGGATATTTGATAAAATACCCGTTTGGGAATAGGTATGTGAGAAAATATCCGTTTCGAAATAATTTGGGAATAGCTGGAATGCTTTGGTGATGGTTCTTTCCATTCAACTGTGAAGGCTTTATTGCGTAGAAGATATGATGGACTTCTAAACAGACGTGGCCGAGGTCAACATAATTTTATTGTTGGATAAAGAAATTCTGAAGACGCAATATTTGATTCAGACATCTTAATGGGTGCAATATTCATCCCACAGTTTATAAAAGATTGACTACTTTTAAGACAATAGGCGATATACAGCAGCAAGCTACTTAAAATAATAACCACTTTTAATAAGGTCCTAAATTTATTTCAGTGCTAAAAACATAGTTGAAAGACCTTCATTATTTAAAATAGGAAAATGCACAACCTAATTATGAAACCTTTACTATTACTATTCGGGGGTTCTGTATTATAACTCCAATTCCATGTTTGACAATGTCATTTGAAAATGCCCACTCTAGTTGCTTTATCCTCTACAAACCGATCAAACTGAGTAAATATTTTACATTAACTTCAGTCGCATTACAAGTCTAACTTGCGAAACACATCGGGAACACAACGGCAAACAGTGATCGTATATTATGTTAATAACCACCGCTTTGCCTCAAAGAAACAGCGCAGTTTTATTTAAGAAATGACTGCGGAGCCATTGAAATGTCTTAGATTCTATTAATTTTCAATAATTTATACCACAGGAAGGAATGGAACAACTAGTGGTCAGCCATATCTCTTGGTATTAGATTGGGATATATTTGAATTGAAAGTCATTACTTCTCGGAAACAAAGCTTGTTTCAGAAATTCGATTTAAAATTTTTCAGCTTACCTGAAAATGCTCTCGACTTAAAACTCAAAGAATAATTTTTTTCAGTTTTGCATTCACCAAAATCTTTCACTAAATATTAATAGTTTTTACGTCTTATAAGCTACAATTTAAAATCAGAAAAAAATAAAAGATAAATGAATACAGTATCCTAGAAAACGTGTTTAAAAGGAATTTAAAAATTAAACATTAGGACTAGTAATCTTTAGAAAGAAGTAAAATGTAAATTGAAAGTTTAGAAAATAATGAAATTTTTTAAAACATTTTAAATTAAAACTATGAAAATTCAAATTAATTATTCATACTTTATTGCTTCAAATCGACTCGTCAAGAGATAATAATTTAAAACATTGAAGTTTAGTGGAGTTCCTAACATTTTGTTCCACTTGATATTTTGAGCACCAACAATTTATAACAAAAGTAAAAAAAAAGTTTAAAAAAATCTGAAAGTTTTTCAGATTTTATACTACGCTAAATGTACGTTTTTCTCTTTACGCACACATACAGCTTTCGAGAGTATTTCGGCTAATATCCCTTTGGGCAAAAAATATTTACAAACAGCATATTTTTAGAAATTCCGATAGACAGTCTCTCGAGCTGAAGATAGCGGAATCACACAATGTTAACTTTGTAACTTGACGTACAACCGGATTAAGCAGCTCGTATTTCGCTTAGATCCTAGAATAATACCTGCAGTTTTCTTGTCAGGGTTTTTTTAGACAAAGCGACGGTGATTCAATGGGATGATCCATTCCGGTGAAGGATATTTATGCCATAGTCTTGGACTCTCCACATGCACACGGCTACTTGCCACCTGGATATTAGCTTCGAGATTCTTGAAATTTAAGAACCAGGTCAACGATGCAAGATCTGTTCCGGAGCAGGAATTTTCAGCCGCAGAGATAATGATGGAAATATTCTACGGCTTTAATTATGGCGAGCATATCGTTCCCTTTAACGCGGCAATTCCTCTCCGGCTTAGACCAGCATTTATTCCAGTATTGTACGACATTTTCTTGACGGTTTATTTCTTGGGAAAAATAGCTCCGATTCTTTCTTTCCTCGCATCTGTGTGAAGAATGATTTGTCGTGATGATGATGCGTCAGAATTGACACAGATAATGCTTTCTTTAGTTTGTGAAATGCTTCCTCACTTTCATTTTTCAGAAAAAATTTTGCTTGCTTTCTGTTAGATTCTGAAAGCTCCTTGCGATAAAGGTAAACTTCTATAGAAATCTCCTATATTACATGCATAGCCCCAAGAAACTTCTTTGTTAATGGACATTTTCCAGCCATCTCCAATCTTTAACTGTTGACACTTTTTCTGGATTTATACTCCTATCTATGGCAGAGAGGGCATGTCAAACGTACGTCATTGTCTGTCTGAGTAGCGTACATTTAGCGGAACGTAACTTTAGATCTTTTGTCGGTCATTTGGATGTATAATTACTTGCCAATACCCACTCTTTAAGCCAAATAAATGTGACCAAAGTAATTAAAATGCAACGCTAATTTGCACTTAATGGAAAAAAAAAAAATTGCCATCACTATCTTATCTGCAGCTGCGGACCTACGGCATACATGTGATTCGAAATTCTAATCTTCTGCTTGATAATGTGTTTACCAATTCGTTTCGCCTCCCGAATTTCAAAGATCGAAGTGCTCGCGAAACGCAGCCTGCGGTGAAATTTTCAGACTTTGATGTTCCCCAGGCAACACCATACTAATTCTTGCTAAAAAGGGACAAAGCCCTCGAGGTAAAATTGCCCTCGAAGTATTTAGAATGTGTTAAATTACCTCGTAATTAATGCGGGGAATTTGGTTATTTCAGCTTTAAGCATTTGTCTTGTCACAACCAAACAATTAAAAAGACAACTTTTCTATAATACAAATGGCTAAAATTTTTAGTTGTTTACATTGTTTCAGATTTCTAGAAAATTATTTCCCTTAATCTTGCGGTCTTAGTCCACATTATTAAATAGAACTTTGAAAGGAGTTATAAATCAGTTATAAATTAAATGTGTAGTACAATGCAAATCTCGAGATACAAAACTTGACTCTAACGTACTAAAACAGTAATAAATTGCTTTAAATTCAATATTGAATTATGGAATATTCTCTTCTTATAGCTATGATGCTACAGCATGGTAAAAAGTGAAAAATTTCCAGTTCCTCGCATAATGTGGGAAGAGAGACGTTCGGTCTGACCCATTTTAAATATTTCATTGCCTAAATGCTGATGATATTCAGCATGCACAAACATTTTACCATGAGGAATGGGTACAAAGATATAAGAAGTAATTCCTCGCAACTCGTTTCGCTTTGAATACCTGGCTGTTAAGAGTAACTAAAGACTTATCTCTTGTACCGTGATCAGTGAACAACTGAAGATTAAAAGTACTTGATAAGGATTTTATTACATGACAGTGTGAACAATAATTATTTTTCTCAGTTTAACATTTATAGGAATGCGCCGTAATATTATTTCGTCTTAACCGATATTCCGTCTTAAGCGTTTTCGAGTTGAACGTACTGCCCTGTACCTATCTGTTAACTGTTAAAGGCGCATGTTCCTACATTTTTACTTTTCCGGCGTAGCTTTGTCTCGTGTTCCACTGCACGAGGATATAAAATAATTTAAATTATAATTCTACTAAAATTAGCTAACTAAACACAAAATCTATAACAAAGGTATCTAAACAGTGATCTAAAGCATAGCTCTCAATTTTAGGCATGGATAGTTAGAAGCAATGGAATAAAAAGATCCCTTAAAAGATGACAATTATAAAAAAAAAATGCGGCTTTCTCTACTTGTAAAATATAGAATGAGAATAAATTAATGCACTATTGTGCAGACGGGGAAAATTGTTCAGACAATATCAGCGATAGAGAATTTCATCAGAAAGAGTATCCATGAAAGAGAAGAGGTAAGAACTAAAATCTTCAGAGTTTATCAATTTTGAAATCATTTCTAAGCATTATATTTTATTTGTGCAATGTGCGATGTTGCAGAAAAATGTAAAAAAGCATTCCATGATAGCGGTTTTGCGAAACGAGTGCAGGTGAAGGCGACTAAAGAGTCTCATTTTATGTACCATGAGCATAGTCCGTCAATAAACATTTCTAGCATATGAAGAAACAAAACCTTTCGAGTAGAATAGAGGAAAATACACATGCTCCCTCTGTCCCAAATTAGTTCCTACATTTGGTGTGGTGTGGTGTATTTAATTATGGCAAAGCACACTAGGGCTATGTGCCTAAGGGGAGGGATGCCTTTCGTGGAGGACTTTCTAAGGGAAACTGGCTCGTATACACGTTACACATGGGGAAAACCACGAAAACACCCATGCAGCCAGCTCGTTCGCGGGATTCGAACCTCGGACCGAACTACCAGTGTTCAGCGTCTTTACCGCTCGGCCGCTGGTGGGCTCGTTCCTACATTTGAATACGTTTGTCCTGATTATTAATACCGAAGATTTTATGATTTCGTTTGAACATTTTTCAGAAATTTCAGAGTGCTACGTTATCAATCAACAATATTTACTTCCCAAGCAGTCCCTCTTTAAATAAGTACCAAATTAGTTTATAAAATCCAGGGTGTCTTAAACCCTTAAGGCACGCCTCATTTTGTGAAGACTTTTCCATCAGTAATCACGTAAAACTATCCTCTAGCTAATGAATTGTGAATTCAATGATCTCTCCCGTGTATACGAGCCACTTCCCTTAGAACGTTCTTCAAGAAGGCATGCGTTCCCTTAGGCAGATAACCTTCGAGGCTTTATCTTAATCACATAAACATGATCTTTCGGATATCCTGGCAGTAAAGTCCTTACAAAATGGGGCATGGCTTTTAAGAACGCACGAACCCTGTTAATTTGCTTCGAAAAAAATGTCCCACAATAAGTGCTACATCTGTGGAAAGTAAAAACTGAGAATGAAAATCTAGTTACAGTGTTATATTCATTGTAGTACACAGTATAATTTTACTACTGTCGATCTACGAATTGAATCGAAAGCTATTTATGACTCCACCTACTTGAAATGTAGCAAAATTTGACACAAAATTTCACTTTAAATGTCGCAACTAATGAGACGGAGGAAGAATAACATATACCAGAATTATACGTTCTAAATATTGATGGCACATATTTCAAAACTCTAAAACTTAATGTTGCAGGTGTACACTAAAAGCAGTGAAAAGTGATCTACAAAATATTTCAAAGCCACCACTTTTGCCTGAAAGTAGCAAAGTAGTTTTTTTTTAAAAGGCGTGCTTTTCATTAGGACGAGTAGCTCAATAAATGCTTATTGAAAATCTCTATATCACAATCTTGCATGAAGAAAGTGGTAGACAAAGATTCGACAATTTGTTTTTCATAATACACATTAATATTGGATAGTTTCAAGATGCAGTGGGCCCACCAGCGGTCGAGCGGTAAAGTCGCTGAACACTGGTAGTTCGGTCCGAGGTTCGAATCCCGCGAACGGGCTGGCTGCATGGGCGTTTTCGTGGTTTTCCCCATGTGTAACGTGTATACGAGCAAGTTTCCCTTAGAAAGTCCTCCACGAAGGCATCCCTCCCCATAGGCAGATAGCCATCGTGTGCTTTGCCATAATTAAATACACACACACACACACAAGATGCAGTGGCCTTTAATTTGATGCCTATTACCCAAAATAGAGAACCCAAGCGGAAGTGCATATTTTGATTTCGAATAAAACTATAAATTTCCCAGTTGTTGCAGTGTGTAACCTAAATTCTCATCCTTTAGAAGTTTGTTATAAACTATCATAGACGTATTTTAAAGTTATCAGAGCTAAATACTTTATTTCGTAAATGGTAATCATCGAATATTATGCATTACTTGTATAAGGGGATGTAATGTAAAGGAATTAGTTATGAAAGTATGAAGATGCAGCGCGGCATTTGTAAGACTTATTAATTATCAGATTGATACATTGAATTTTAATATCTTTTATTATTCTTTAAATTTCTGACATAAATTATACGTACTCGCATGATCCGGATAGTTAATTATGATGTCATAAACCGTTACACAGTTTCTTAATGAACTTTTGTGAAGCACTCACTTGACATTTTAGGATGACCCTTTGCCTTTTGTGTTATGACGCAAAGTATTAATAACATTAAATGTAATTTCTTATTTAGTTCTCTAAGTTTATGTAGTGTTTAGATCAAATTTCCCACTCCTGCGTTCTTCCACCTAGATGTGAGTTGATAATTTGACAAATGGATTAGCAGGAATGTTTTCACAAAAATGCATAATTATTGTGTTTTACAGGTAATTTTTTAATCAAATCTTATTTTAATTTGTTGCACCTACAATAAAAATCAATACATATAATAATAGTTTAGAATTCTATGTTCCTAATTTATATGTTAATAATTCTTGCCATAATACGATATTTTCCATCCTCTTTTTAATCCTCATCTCCACATTTTGGAGCTTACATCCTATAGTTTTATTCATATTAGTAACTAACATGTTATATGCGGAACTAACATATTATACTATTGGGCAGACTGAAAGCAGTATTTACCGCACAGTCTTTAGCAGTCTATCGTGGAATCATTGCATTAATTGAAGTGATTTTTGGAAATATCCTATACTACCTTGACTGACATAATAAATTTAAGCCATTGACTATTTCTATGTTAATGGTTTAGGATGGCTTAGCAAGTTCAGAGTATAGGGCGGGAGCACCCGATACTGTTGATAAGGTTATATCGTCTGCCTAAATTAGAGCACCTTTATGTGTATAAATAATAATTATGTGACGAATATATTATGCTTAGCCAAATAATATTTCATCATCTGTTTTAATATTAATAGCAATAAAATTATGTTATATAATCATCTATATATCATATATAATTAATGTATTTATAATCATTACCTTACAAACATATTAAATATATATCGCTTTTTATGCTTCTCAAATCAGCCGTTTTAAACGCTATTGAAACAATTTCGAGAGGCATAATAAAGGGAATAACATTATAAAATAAAATAATATAAGTGAATGTACTTCTTGTATTTTAATTTCATTTCTGACTTATACATTCACATGCATATAGAGGAATATTAAAATAATTTTGAAATTCTTCCTGTTTGTTTTTATATTAATTCAACAACAAAATCCACATTTTGCTTTCATCAAATTATGTAGGAAAAGATACTGAATTGAACATAAAAGGCTGTATACGAGCTATTTATGTTAATCAAAAAATAAAACTGAAAACAAAAATGGAAGAAGACTTCAAACAGAATTCTGTTCTTTCATTTTTTGTTCGGCAATTAAAATACACCCAACGCTTTTTTTACACGGTAGATACGTTCCTAAGAAAACCGTGCAAAACAAATCGTGTAAAAAATATATGAGTCACATAGTAAATTTGGAAATATATTCCACAACTTTAAAAATCGTGCAAGATGAAAAAAATATTTTCCCCAAAAACCGTGCAAAAAAGTAATAATGAAAGCCATATTATATATTTATAAATAAAAGCAAATCAGTTTTATTACAAAAAAAAATTAAATTAGTGTACAGTGAAAATTCGGTTCATAAATACTTATAAAAATTTAAATTGAAATTAGGAATAAAAATTAACCGAACTGCTTGCACTTGCTGTTGATTGATCCATATCGTAGTTTGATCAGTAAATTAATTTACGTTGATTGAATGGCAAAAACAATAGTGTCGGAAGTTCGAACTGGATAAACTTTACCTTACTTGCGTCACCTTCACCTTCGACTTTCGTCACGAACAGTATTCAGCTATATTTACCGCTCGGCCGCTGGTGGAAGCTAGATTATATACAAGAGGTAAATTTCCGTTATGATACAATGTGTGGTTAAAATTATTAATCAACATCCTTTAAACTTTATTTTTTGGTACCGCAGTAGCTTTATTTCACGGTTGTCAAGCGTGACCAATGGTCACGCCGCTTTCATCTCCTAGTTAATCCTACGGACCCATCCTGATCATTCAACTCACTGCATCGCTCGTAGTAGCAAAATATGTGACGGCAGCCGGAACAAAGGAAGCAAATTTGCAAGCTACTCATGGCTTAACATCATACCTGGAACTGATACTGGATGGTTTATGTAATACTTATTTCTACATAGCTTTTAAGTGAAACGCGATCGGGAAGTTTCCGTTACGTTATGATTTTACGTATTTGCAGGTGTATAAGACGCACTTTTTTTCTTTAGAAATAGGTCTGAAAAACGGGGTGCGTCTTATACTCAAGTTTTTGATTACATTCATTTCTGGAAATTTCCACTATTCGTAGTTAAGCGATCCTTTTTCTTGTTTCATTGCGGAGTGTGGGAATATTACAGTTACGTACAGTTCAGTGAATGCGCATGCGCTGTCATCGACGATGACAGCTGGGTTCGTTTAAACTTTCCAATTTTTGTGAACGACTTAGTGTGTGAAATTTCTAGTGTTCAATTTTCTTAAAATTTGTTGGCAAATTATGGCTCAAAATCAAAGTCGGTATTGCTATTTCCTGGAGAATATTTTAAGGAAAACGGACTCGTATTTAGTACATTACAAATGAGGAAAACCTTAACAAACAAACATGCATCCAGTCTGCTATCTATTATCGAACTTAAGTCGAACTCCTAGTATTATGTGATCTTAAATGTCTCTGAGATAAGTGGGATTCAGCGCGGTGGCCCATTCTTTTATGTCTTCTTGGCCCATCTCTTTGAGCTTTGTGTGAGGTTGCTGCTATTAGCCATCAATTCCTTTTCAGATTTACAGCACTCTCGTGTTTTGAACTTTAAACATCAAACGTGGCGACTTTCCAACATATTATGTTCTGGAAGTCTTAGCACGAAACCTATGCAATATTTTTATATTAAGTATTGTAATATGTTACAAAATAAAAAAAAAACGCATTTTGTTCGAGTAAAAAATTCAGTGACATTAGAAAATATTTCATTAGAAAATTTCATTTTTTACTGAAATCCATTTATTGGACTTATAAGTTGCGCAGCAAATCTCTAAAACCATGCGAATACGCAGCAGTATCCTTAAGGAATAAGATTTGTGAATATGTTTAGGGCTCGATTATTTTGTAATGCAAAAATACTGACTTTTATCAATAAAGTTTATGCTTCATTTCAAATAAGTGACTAATAAATGAAGAATTAATTTAAACACTATGATATAGTGCATAAATATGGGAAATTTAAATACAAAATGAGAAAATTAAGAAAAAGTAGACAAAAAAATAAAAACAAAATATCTGAAAGGTTTCAGATTTATACACTTACACACAAGTTTCGAGAGGATTTGGGCTAAAAATATATCAAAACAGCCTATCTTTGCAAATGCGGGTAAACTCCGTCGCGCGCTGGAGATAAAAATATTTTATTCCTCGAGTGTGTTTCTACGGCCCGCTTTGAAATCGTTCAGTTTCTTAATCGAAAATTTGTTTAGAAGTTTAGAAAATATGAAATAGATAATGAAATAAATTTGGAATTCAAGATTCGGCGTTTCAGGCGCCCATATTCGAATGGGGGACTACGTCATACGAAATTTGATAGCTCTAGGTATCTTTGTTTTTTATATTGCGAGAAACATACATACATTTATGCAGATTCTTCATTATTTAATTTCTTGAAATGTAATACAAGGTCATGTCATTTGATGGGAACCGTTTGAAAACTGATTACAATGAACTCTTTACATTGATTTGGCGCAAAATCCCGTTTCCACACTAATAGCCCTTCTGGCTAAAAATAAATATCGCGAGTCAGGAATGGAGAAACGGTACGTTTCGCTGGTTTGGCAACATCAAAATGATATTCTGAAGATTTGACATAGAAATTCGTAGCAGTAAATTGAAGACAAAGTAGCTAAGTTTTTTACATTTAAGAAATCTAAATAAAGTATTTCATATACTCGAAATGGATTTGTTCTGATGAGCATAGTTTTTCTTTTTATTTTAAGAATCTTTATTTAATATAATGCAAACAAACAAATTTATTTTGTTCTGGAATACGGAATAGAAGAATGTACTTTATCAATTATTTTAGTGCCTGTTTTTGTCGCAGATTATTAACTTCCAAACAAGGAATATTGAATGAATTTCTAAAGTATTTATAAATAAATTTTACATAAAATCTTTCAGTGCTATACCCTATCTTTCTATGCGGCGAAACTCATTTCATCCCTACTGGAGGAACCATTGATATTAGACATAGTGCTTGAAAATATTGAAAAATTTATTCATGATACGTTATCAAAAAATATTTTGAAGCAAAGAATTCTTTTATGCATTTTGAGTAGCTAAAAGTATAAAGTTGGATTATTCATTGAATTCTTTTAATCGTTTCGTAAATTTTAATAATGTAAATTTATAGGAACAACATCTCGCGCAGTAACATTATAAAGCTAATATTTCAACACGGTTAAAACATAATTTAAATTTTCTTCTAGTATAAAACTATGGTCGTCTTTAACTGGTTTCTAGAAATAGACGAAGCCAATATTTCGTTATAAAAAGGCGTGTCCTAGTATAAGACATGTAAAGAACGTCTTGTCAGGATTCAGCCTTAAAATTTTGTAATTCAATTTCTATTTTAACGGAATGTTAGTCAAGAAAGCCTTTTGTAGGTTTAAAAAAGTTATTTTAACAAAACGGTACATATTTACCATCGCTTTTATGAGCATACTGTTACAAAGCTGGTATTATTAGTGTTGGTGAATATTAGTATTTTTTTCCATTTTATAACCGGTTTTCTTAGAATTAGATGACATGTTTGTACAAACTCTTCCGCAGTAGAATACAAAATTAGAAACTTGCGTTTTTATTTTCCTTACACACATTTCACTTTGAGATGTGCTCCTTTAATCTCCTGATTTCACTCAATAGACATCTTTATTGAAAAATTTGTTATTAAAAATTATAACGATACGAGAAAATCAGATTAAAAAGAGACAGACGAGAATCAGTCATGACTGCACCTTGGGTCTTCTAGGCACGTTTCATTTAAAAGTGAATTACAAGAAACGAAAAAGAATACAGCAATTCCAATAATTAATTTCATTGTTACAAAAATGTAACGGGTCCGGTAAAAGTGTCACACTTCTATGCAGAAAATGCACTAATAATTTTCTTATAATATAAATTTTTTCTCATATTTTTTCTTGCCGATTTTGGAAACAATTTCCCTTAAATTTGTTCTTAGTTGTGTTATAGTTTCGTCGATTAGATCTGAAACAGCCCTTTTTTATTGAAACACAATACAACATTCACTTAAAAAATCTACAGTTGCTGAGCATAGAGGTTCTTTTAAATAGGTTTGCATGTTGAATGGGTTACAAAACACAATCGTCTCATAATGTTTTACCGGTTTCGTAACTCTTCTAATGAAAATTGAGATTTGAGTTTCGAGACTGCAAGTTAATTTGATGATTCTATATGCTTTTGCAAATATATTTTCAAAACATGTTTTGAAAATATCAAAAATATATTTGCTTTTATCAAATATCTGTATAATGACTAACCTTTATTCTAAATTCCCTGCAAAAGAATTATCAATAAATTGCATTTATACTTATGCAACTTCGTTGAAGATGTTTAGAAATAATTTAAAGTATTGTATCGTGTAAATAAAAAGTGGACTGAGCTAAAAACAATCATTCGCAATGTAGCAGTGAAATAGCGCAGCTCAGTCTAAATTAAGATTTCATTCGGAACATTTCGCTTTCGGCATTTCCGCGTAGCTGGTTTGCTGTCTGCTGCTCTCTTCTTATTTCAAATCTATCAAAAATCCAAACATATTTAAATAGGCACAAATGTGTCAGGCTGTCTGTGGCAGCAAAATGTTTGTTGAAAATAAAATGAAGATTTAATTTGCCTCGGCTGGCAGTTTCCTATACATTACAGATAAGCATTTCACACAATTAAAGGTCTTGTTCTTCTTTAAGGATTCAACTTTCTACATTCAATACCAACAGTATGGCAAATTTCGTTTTTGTTACATATATATGTTGTCATTATATATTTACATATTATATATACATATGTAGAGAGAGAGAGGGAATGATTAGCATGTATACAAATATTCCCTGTTCGAGCAGCAGCACATATCCGTAAATCCTGAAAAATTAATTTCGAGGTATCATAATAGTAAAATAAAAATGGCGTGACACTGATGTAATAGAGATGAACGCGTGTAAACTTAAATAAATTGTTTGGAAACATTTTGAACATTGCAAATGATAAAATTAAATTTTATTTCGAAGTTGGAATTCTTTCATAAAATATTTTACAAGAAGTATTATTTAATCTCACATTTCAAACATAATTAACACATAACACACACATGATTAATATATTGAACTCACAATTCAAACATAACTAACATATAACACACAGCTGATGAACATATTAATATCACGATCCAAGTATAATTTATTTAAAGCATAATATTGCTCAAAAGCCTTCAGCTGTGTTTTACATATTGTTTTATTCTGATAATATGTTGTTGTATGGATACGGGTTCGTAATAGATGGAATACACTCATGTCCGATGATAGGTTGATAAAATTTATTTTACCAGAAGAAACACTTCCAACTTCTGGAAGTTTGCAAAAAAAGCAATTGTACAACTCTTCACAGTATCACAGAGTACAATCAGTAGTTTATCTTCAAACTAAGATAAGCGCAGTTAAGAGCGAATCTAACCGGGAGCTATCTCAATATTCTGAATTCACTCTTACATATCCCCCCTTCAAAGAGGAATAGGCTTCGCTACATAAAGACAATTTAGCAAAAGTATCAGAGCAGTAGCTAGGAAATTTTTATGTGTAAGAATACAAAATCTGCAAATAAAAATTATGAGATAAAAATTATGTAAATGAAAAATATAATTACTAATAATCCTGAATTCCCCCCTCTCTATTCTAAAAATCGTAATAAATTTTCTAGCCTGTGTAATTTGTTGGTGAATCCGTCTCGTATTGCTTGCGTAACACTGACGTCGTAACCGATTCATAACTTGAACTCAAAATTTCAAGAACTGAAACCTTTTGTTTCTCTTAGTACCGATATTAGAGAGGTTTTTTGTCGTCGGGAACATGAGCAGTACAACGTTGCAAAAGTGCTCAAAGTAAAAAATAAAAATCAATATTTGCAAATATAATGTAACCATATTAAGGGTGTGCCAATAAAAAACTTTCAGACACTGGAGGTGTAAGCCTTTTATTTTTGCTTGCCGCCTTTCAGAATTGCTCGCTACAAGAGTCACTGCGTTTTTAATTGGTAGGTAATTGATGGCTAATCCAATACGAAAAGGTAAATGATTGCGAATGGTGGTTATATGCAAGTTTCAAGTTATTTTAGGGTTCAAATTAAGCAGATTTATTTTGAAAGAGAATATCGCATAATGACTCTTCCTGTCTAAGCAACTAAGAGTGAATAAAACCATATTGTATTGAATTAGCTATTTTCTTTTTCTATAATTATAACTGAGAAACAATCTCTACATTCTATTACATCTTTCAAAATAAGTATACATATAATATATAAGAACATTCACCGCTGCAGGAATAAAATTAGTATACTTATCACTTTTCATCTCAAAGTCATAACATCGTTTCCTTTCTTGTAGTACGGTATTCCAGAAAAGCCAATTTTTTGGCTCGTTTAGAAATAGTGGTGTAAAGAACGCGAAACTTATTTTTTTGGTTGTTCTTCCAGAAACGTTTTGTAGTCATCTGTACTGTCTACCTATGCTTACATTCTGTCAAACTACTTTAAGTCCTCGTAGAGTCGACGACGTTTGACAACCGGAAAAATTCTTGCAAAACGGACGATAATACCGGCGATCAGGGGAAGATAGAAAGAGAAACCTGTTTTGACTAATTCTTGTACTTTCATCTCGAGAAACGCTATCACAAATTAGTGGTTGCGTCGATTTATCAAGTTAAAGTATGTGCTCAGAATGCAGTGCACCGTTCTTCCATGCATTTCAAAGCGTGTGCCACCTAAATGTATAAACCTAACATTATAAATATTTAAAAATGTAATGTACCTAACGTTAAAAATAGTTTCCTTGTAATGAATTAGTTGCAAAACATTGTTGTGTTAAGTGGTGTATTTTCTTCCGGACATGTGTTACTACCGTATGAATCATTACGAAAGCTCTATAGTACCTATTTAATGTTATTTGATGTCACCGCAAGAGAGGCGATGCTACTCTTTGAGACTTTTATTCCGTAACTATTGCATCCAATCGAAAAACTTAACAAATCTAATATTTACACCCCCTCCCCACAAAAAGCTGTTTTTCTAAGATTTATTTGAATTTCTCAGATCCTCAAAATGGCTGGTATACCTTTTACTGGGCAAATGACGGCCACGCGCTCACATAGAGGAGTTATCCGAAAAATAAGCATGTGAAAACGTGAAATGTGAAAAACCGTGAATTAAATTAATTTTTATTTATTTACAGAATCTTTTATTTTCGTGTTCCAGAAAAAGTACCTATTTTGGTAGATTAGAAAGGATTTATTGTTTAGTTCAGGAACGAAGTTATCATTACAGAAAATGGGGGACGTTACGACTATCTCATTCAAAGTGTGCGACCAGTTTTGCGACGTTTTTACTACGCTTAGTTTTACCTGGGATACAGACTTTTCAAAGGCTTTTGTCGCTTACTTGTTTAGTTTTCCAAAAACAGAAGAGGTTTTAAATTCTAAAACTTTCCAGGTGCTTGAGGCTATTAGCCTTTTAGCTGAGTATATTTGGACTTTTAATCTTAAAATTTAAACATTCTGCCTCCATGTGCATGGTAGTTGTACTTGCACTTACTTTTACATTTGTTTTAGATTAACGTCTGCATTTTCTTTTGTGTATCTATCAGTTTATTTATTCATTTCTCTATCTCAGCTCTCTCTATGTGTGTATATTATTATTATACTGTTATTATTATTATTATTATTATTATATAGTTATTATTATTTAAGTATTATATTTTATCTTTATATTTATTTTTGAATTTTTTGGCGCTCAAAAAGTAAAGTGGAACGAACGTGCTGTCCGAAGAACATATTTGTACAAATTTTAATGTTTTAAATTAATGAGTCAGTTTAAAACAATACAAATAATTATTTTCATTAAAATGTAAATAATTATTTCTCATTTTATTTAAAAATATTTATAAAAATGTCGATGTATTCTAACATTTAAATTTACATTTTACTTGTCCTAAAATTTAATATTTTGTCATGTTTTACTTTTAAAATCCATTTAATTTTTTAGGATACTATATTCTTTTTATACATTTTCTCTAACATTAAATTATATATAGGTACATAAATAGCAGGACATGTATTTAAACTACTAATATTTAATAAAAGAAAAGCAAGCTTACACGATTTGGTGAATGGAAAACTGGAAAAAATTATTCTTTGAGTTTTAGTCAAGATATGCATTTTCACATTGGAAGGAAATTCTAAAATCGTATTTTTCGACACAAGCTTGAACCGCGAAGAGAAAATGGAATTTAAAATGAAATAGAGCATAGTCTAATAAATAACGTAAAGCATTTTCAAATTGCTCACCGCCAGTTTTTTTCATTCCTTTCTGTTGTATAAATATTGGAAAACAACAGCTGAACTGAAATTATAAACTTATTACAGTGAATTTTAAATAAAACTGCGTTGCTTCTTTGGGGCAAAGCGGTGGTTTAGAAAACACTAGATTTTATTGTATGCTTTGTAGCTAGCTTGTCTTTAGAATGGTGTTGGCTGCTAAATGCGTTCGCGATATATTTCGGAACTTTGATTCTTAACGTCGGTGAACAGAATTCAGTTAATTTGAAATTGTAATAAAATTCAAAAGTCCTAATCTAGACACTTTTCTTTTCAAAAAATGAAACAAAAACTGAATTACGATTCATTCAGGAATTTATTTAGAGTTAAATGCTAAGTGGAATGATTTAACAAACAGCCCAATTAAATACCAGTAGATATTACCATTCATTTCTCCAAAATATAAATTAAGATTTCTGATTAAACTTCCATATTTACTTTGCCGGTGTATTTTGGTATTTTATTTACCAACTTTCAATTATTACTGAAATAATGATTGATAATGCCAAGAATCTTCAATACGATTCAAATTAATTCTTTAGACTAGATTGTCTAGAATCGCTGCTCTGAACTAAAATTATCATTAAATCCAGACTCAGGAATAAAATTTACACAAAATTTAGCTCTCGACAGCACTTTCATTGTTACATGTTCTCCAAATCTTTATCCAATGGAGGTAATGTCCCATATGGTAAATAAAAATACCCCCCTTACCGAAAACTTCTCATTTGCTGAAGAAAGACTCAGCTTTATTAAATCAAAATGTCAATTAGAAAATTTAAAGAATTGTACTAAAAACGGGTGTATATAAAAAATGAGTTAACCAATGTAATTCAGTTTACTTTACAGTGTCTAATTGATATAGATAATGCAACATTTTTGGAAAATGAGTTAAAAATAAGCATGACTAAAACACACAGAATCATTGGAAAGAAAGCTTCTATATTTTCCGGATGCCGAAATAGAAATAAACAAATGTCCGAAGTAACACAAATTTACTACACTTAAATTCTAATTTTGATCCTTAATGTTATATAAACATGTAATATTTAATATAGTGTTGGATCTGTAATGTTATATGAATTTCTTCAGGTTTTGAATAGTTAATTATTTTTTACCTACCATATATTATTAAGAGCAATATAATAACAGTTTTCTTCAAGTATTTAAATATGTAATTATGATTTAATATCTGCGTTTAGGACACAATATATCTTTTATAAATGCTTGTGATATGGGCAGGTGCATAATTGAAATAGGTCTTTCATTTGGAGCACATAAGACTTCAATATTTGAAATAGAAATTTTAGCTCTTGTTCAATATAGAGAAGTAATTAGCGTTATATCACGGTGCCAAACAATTTCTATCAGCATAACATTATACGATCAAAATTGTTGTTAATTCAGATTATAGTCCAAGTGATATTGTTCGTTAACTTGATGCACCAAATCAGCACAGCTCCAATTATTATTGCACGGATAAACGTTTCAAGGCAAATAAACAGGAACTGCGATCATAGAGCACATTTCTAATCATAGTGTGCAATTTGCAAAGTATAAAACCAGTAACAGAGGCGGAAAAAAAAATTTTGTTGCTCCCGTTGTAATTCCGTAAAGAAGCAACTAAAGATGCCATTACGACGATATCGAACACCTTAAAGACAACTAAACGATTTCAAACGTGGTCGCATTATACGGTTGCGTGAAGCTGGGTGGTTATACCGAGCAATAAGCTGCCACCTGCAGCATACAGGCACTGCTGTACAAAAATTTTGGCAGCCATGGTTGCTACAAGGAAACTGCCGACGAAATGGAGCCAAGGAAGCAGAAATGAGAGGCAAGATCGGATGATTGCTCGTCAGGCCCGAACCACCTCAACGGTATCATTGTTGACTATTCAACGCACATTACAGCCACGTCTATACCTCCCGTGGTACCATCCACCATCTCACGGCGCTTGTCTCAGACGGGGTTACGCTCACAGAGGCCTTTAAGACGTTTGCCGTTGACCCCACAACATCGGCGGAGTCTCCTGGAGTGGTGTCGCAGCCGATCTTCATGGCTGCCATCAGACTGGCATCGTATAGTGTTCAGAGATGAATCCTGCTTCACTCTTGAAGCAGATGACCACCGTGCTCGTGTCTGGAAAGGACAGGGCCAGCTGTCTAAATCACGCTTTGTTTTACAAAGGCATACATCCATAACCCTTGGTGTGATGGTGTGGGGCGCTACTTATTATGACAGAAGGTCATCTTTAGTCATCCTGCGTACATCTTTAACAGCTCAACGATATGTTGATACCATCTTCCGGCCGGTTGCATTATCCTTCCTGGCACGTCATCCTGAAGCCTTTTTCCAACAAGATAATGCCAGGTTACATATCACTCGCATATATCCGGACTGTATCCGTGCGGATGATACTCTTTTTGGCCAGCAAGGTCACTAGACCTTTCACCAATTAAGCATTTTTGAGACATGGTAGGCCGCCAGATTGGGGCACGACAAATTATGACAAATCTGGAGCGACAACTGAAGAATGCTTGGCAGAATGTTTCGCAGGATAACATTAGGAACCTCTACCACGTCTTGCCTCGACAAATTCAAGCATGCATTGCCACTAGGAGCGGTTCGACCAACTAATTTAAAAACTCAATGGGTGATTCTGAGCCGTGAACAGGTATTATGACCTTGATTTTTAGTCATTTTATTATCTGTGCATAAGCTATACACATATTCAATTTCATCAAAAAGAGCCACTTCCTTCATGGTGCTTCGAATTTTTTGCAAAAGAGTGTAGTATATATGTATAATTTGTCTTACAAATAAAATTATTTTAATTATATAGCTAATGTGGTAGAGGTAGTATGTAAATCACTATATATGTGTGTATATAACTCAAAATAACTAATTTTTACTTTAATTTTTAATAGTGATGTATAATTTTTTAATAAGTCCATTTGTATAAAACAAAGAGTCTGCCTGTCTGTGTGTGCGTGTGTGTGTGTGTCTTTAGCTCGTGCTCCGCGTAGGCTAATAGAGAATTAAGCTGCCACCTACGAAATTGGGTACATAGGGTGCATCTAGACAAGAGCTAGAGCATTTCGAAGCAATTTCGTAAAATTCTAATAAGATTTTGTTTCATTTTATGTTTTTTGATGAAATCGCTTCAAATCGATAATTCTCTCTCACTATATCAGCAACAATGGCACGCAGTCATATTTGTTGATGTAGCACTTTTGCGTACACGTTTTACGTTGATGTAGTACTTTTGCTGATATTAACACTGTTGCTACTTGGAAAAATGAGGGCGAAAATTCTGTGCTATTTTTTAATTTAATATTTTTTTGGATACTGGGCGTTTGTTGATAGAAGGCAACGGGATGTTGGTTAACTTATTTATTAGGATAATTAATATTTGTATTAAGGGATATTCCTTATTTCATTGTAAATGTTTTATATGTAATACATTTTTATTGAAATTTGTGGGTTTTTTGACTTTGCTTATTGTTGTTTGCTTTTTTTTTTTTTTTTTTTTTTGATAAACTGTTCTGCAGAGTAAAATTCTGTGCACTTTTTAAATTTAATATTTGGTGCTCCCTTTAGGAATTTTTCGGTACATTTAAAAGCCAGACGAAGGCTGGCCGCGTAGCGGCTATTAAAGGATAAATCAAAATCCACTATTAATTTTAAATATTAAATATTAAATATTAAATATTAAATTTATAGCCTTTCTAAATTATTCTGATGAAGCCGTCTTATATTTTAGTGAAGCATAAATAAAATTCTCTTTTTTAATTTTCTTATGAAAGTCCATGCAATTTTCATCGAAATTTATTTGGATGATTTGCATAACCTTGAAAGTACCCACTTTAAACTGTGTCTTATTACTAGTCCATAAACTGTTCATAATTCTAAATACTCGCTCAGTTGCAGAATTAGTGCCAGGAAAACAAAAGAAACACTGACGAATTTAAAACATTTGACTCAGGAATCTGGTTCTCATTAATGTATGAAGTTAGTTACCCCTGAATAGAGCATATCTTACTTACTGTCCACTCCAATATCTTTTTATCCGTTATATTCCGTGAGGTAACATATTCCTCATATATATCAATTTCCATCAATTTATGATGTGGTAGCATTTTATTAATAAACAAGAACATGACTCCAAAGAGCATTTCATTTAATATGATCCAGCTGTAGGTTTCCATCTCCTGAAACACGTTTTCTTGTCCATAGCGTCTGATAAAATGAAACAATAATTTCGTATTGTGACACGTCTCCATTTTCTTCAAGTTTTTCTAGAGATTTTTAACATTTATTGGAATAAAGTTATCCTTTATCTTGCTCAAAGCTTGGAATCTGCGTTCTTAAGAAAAGAGATTACTAAATTTTCCTTGCAAATTTCCCGACATTAGTAGTCGAGAGCATTCTAAAGAGAAGCTAGCTACAAAGCAAAACATGATCTAATATTTTATATCATCGCTTTACCTCAAAGAGTCAACGCTGTTGCATTTAAAAAACCATCTTTAAAACAAAGATTTAGCTTCTGAAATTTTCCATTCCATTTTCCGCTGTTATACTGAACCTAGCCTGCGTGGATTGCAGGCTTTTTGCCAGGTATCGTCCAATATGGGTTCCTGGAAGTACAAAAAACAGAACAAAGGTGTCGCAGAGACAAGATGTGAAAATAAGGGAAAGTGTGGCACTATGCCACTAAAGAGTGTAATATCGTGAGGTGGTGTAAAATACAAATCAGATACAAATATGCATAAAAGTTGAAATGGTGAAAGTCAAAAATAAAATATAGTTATTCAGATAGAAGTTCCATAATTGAATCTTGGTTAAATATGAGTATTTACAAATATACAATATTAGCGTAGAAAGTCAAAAGTGGAGCCATGTCATGTGATGGCTAGGGCCATTGGCTGGGGCGGAAAACTTGAGAGAAAACTTGTTTTTTAAAAATATTAATCATTCAAATAATGAAAACATATTTTTCTCTGAAGGGCAAGAGTTCCACTTAAAGGATTTCACAAGAATATTTCACTAACAGTTCGTGAAATTGCTGCAAAGTCCAAAATTTATGAGCACTGGGCGTGGCTTAGCACAAAGTTCATCAGTCTCACTAGTGCTCTGTTGACAGAAAATATGCAGTTGTAAATAGTTTATTGAGGAATATATACACATTGAATAGAATAAAAATTAAGTAAAATAATCAGTAAAATATGTACAGATATGTGCAGTCATTTCAGTAGCACTGAGTGATCCAAAGCAGAGATAGAAATTTTCTAAGTCCTAGGTCACATGAGGGGTCACCCTCCCGAACTGTGGCTTCGACGAATGCTGCCTGGTGTAGGGAGATTAGGATGATCTGGTCTGGTCTGTACAGATATAGCCAAAATATCGCGCAAGTGCGCAACTTGTCCGGCTCTTGAAAATAAAGCCCAGTGGGCACATGACTGAAAATTCTTGACAAGTGAGTAAGGTCAAAGGTGGTTTACAGCGGGCGACCGTGAGTCGCAAAGCCATTGAGAGGCAAGCGCAATGAGAAGTGCACGAAACAGGAGCCGTGAGGATACTGTGTGATATGTTTGCGTTGTTGCATCAAATAAGACAGAGAAACAAATCCGACAAATAATTTCAAGACATATAAAATACAAGACATGATAACTATAAATGCAATAATGATAAAATTATATACAATTATGATACATAGGATGCTGAAATATGAAATTAATAAGATACAAAATATTGATATAAATACAAGTGAAAATTCAAAATATATACACAATGTACAGGATCTCTTCACAGTCTGCGTGGTAAATTACGTAGGGAAATTTAAGTCCCGGGCGAGGTGGGCCGCGAGTGGTCGTAACATAGCATCTTCTTCCAGAATAACGTCATTCATGTGATTGCAATCCTGCGCCTTTTTAACCCTTAGCCTGTCGAGTGATTTTCTGCGAATCCCTTTAAAACTGTCGCTAGTTTTGGACCGAACTTCCCGTAAAATGTCGCGAAAATAACCCTAAACCTCTGAAAATTGTCAAGCAGTTCTTTTGTTATTTCTCATCCCTCCCAGAATTTTATTTCAATGATTCTGCTAAGTGAGATTCATTACTAGATATTGTTCGGTAGATGTGAGCTCTCAAGAGAATTGCAAAAGGCTAGACTCTCCGTGATGACCGTCTTAATGCCGCAGGGTGCGAAACTTAAAAGTTTCCTTCCCTTAACCCCTTCGAGCCGGGTAGCGAAAACACGCGCTTATCGCTGAGGCCGGCAGTGTCTTACGCGAGCGTCTCTCCAGGGCCGGGGGCTTTTTTGCTACTAAGCCTAAATCCATGAAATTTCCGAAGTATCAACGCATTGTTTAATAATGCTCTATAGAGTATTTAAACGGCTTATGCTTCATAAATATTTTTATATATATACTTTAATTACCTTATTTCTTGTTTAAATGCATATTTTACACATTTTATTTTAATTACTCACCATTTTATGAATTTTAACATTATACATCTGAAAACTAAATACGTATATTACTTAATATTACTTACGTATATTACTCGTATATTACTTAAAATTCTCTTTTCGTATGAAAAATTTGAAAACAGGGATCTACACACAGTCCTACGTTACATTCCTTGCACTCGTAATAACTCATTTGCCGTTTTGGAGGATTTTTCCGGGAATGTGAACAAACGAAGCATCGTCGTCTCATTTTCTTATCAGTATCTTCTGAACAAAGTTTTGGAAAATGTCTTTCAGTTAATCTTTCAGAATCAATATCAGAATATCAGAATTTCAGAATCAATATCTGAAATATTTTGCATCATTTCTGCTATTTCATGCTCTGTTAAACATTTTCGACGCTTCGACATTGCAACGGTAAACAAAAAATTCACGTCTAACAAGATCTAATTATTTTCTAAAAACTGAACTGCAAACCGAAATACCCAACGCTTTAGAGCAAATAAAACTTCGCTACTTACAGTAAACAACTAACACGTGCGAATAAAGTGCGATTTAAAGAGACGTCATAAATCACGCCATTCGGAAACATTTATTTCCCCGTTTGTTTATATAATCAAAAACACGTGTATGTGAGTCATGCTTCTCTCATTTCGAGTAGAAGGTCTAATTTACATGTATCTGAAACCATATGGACATACAGTGCCATCTTGTGGCAGAAATTATAGTTTGAAAAACGTTCCAAAGTACTGGCACAAATACGTGACAGTCGGTAGAGAATGGAAAAATCCTCTGGCACGCCTGCGTGTCGGCCGGTAGGTAAGTGCGTTCGTTGCTGGCACGTATACGTGACAGTCGGCGCGAAGGGGTTAAACAATCTTATCTCTACATATCTTCTCTACATATAATAAAAGAATTCGAATTCGAATTTTTTTTATTTCATGTTTTGTGACGAAATCGTGTCATTTTGAAACATAATGGGCTATAGGAAAGCGAGATTTTATTTCGTCACTCCATTTTCACATCGTCATGAAACGTAGGCACTTAGCTATTTTACGAACTTAAAATAAATTTCGTGTTTCAATAAATCGATTAAATACGAATTTATTTAACAAAGGGAGCTTAACACTTTTTCAATGGGATTTTTTCTAAAAAAGTTTATTTTTAAAAATGTACAGTTTTCTTTTCTTTGATTTTTGGACACGTTAAACTTTCATCCTTGCGAATGCTTTTACAAAAAGAATTTTGGAAAAATGATAATATTTTGTATTTTTAAAAGATTTTTTAAATGAAGCTTCCGAGTACACTTCTCAGATCTCACATCTTTAAAAATGTGATTTTGGCAACAATTTTCCTGTCTTATTGTTGTTGATAGATTTTTGATGAAATCGCATCATTTTGAATAGTTTCATTCTTTTAGACATATGGGTTTGGGAACAATTTTTCATCGTATTTCTTATGTCACTGTTTTTAAGAGATTGGCATATTTCATTGTCATTTTTATATAAATATAATATATGTTTATTGATTTCTTTTTTTTTTTTTTTTTTTTTTTTCCTAAAGTTGTTCTGTGAAGTAAAATTCTGCGCGGAATTTTATGTTTTTTGAGTGGCTTTCATGTTATTTTTTGCTTATTTCACTGTTTATAAGATATTGAAAAGATTTGCATGATTTTTGTTCTTCTACGGAAAGTTGGTTAATTTTTTAATTAGGATAATTAATATTTGTATTAAGAGATATAGCTTATTTCATTGTAATTTTTCCCTTGAAAACATAAGATAAAATATCATTAATTATACTTTGCTTTTCAGAATTTTTTGTTTTTTGCATTTATTTTATTTATTGCTCATTTCATTGTATTTAAGATATTGAAATGTTTTGACTGATTTTTTTAGGAAAGAAAGTTCTTAACCTCCTTTATAGCATTTGAGTTCTTAGGATTTTGCAAAGGGAATTTGATTAATTTATTTATTAGGATAATTAATATTTGTATTAAGGGATATTGATTATTTCATTGTAATTTTGTTATACGTAATACCTTTTTTTATGAAGTTGTTCTGCAGAGTAAAATCCTACGGAGTTTTTAAATTTAACGTTTGGAGTTCCCTTCAGCCATTTTTCCGGTACATTTAAAAGCCAGACGAAGATTCGCAGCGAAGCTTCTAGTTTTCAAATAAATTGGTTTTAAAATTTACCCGGTTAAATTTTAAATTATTACGCATTTTTAACCTAAGTAACCTAAATCTGTATGTCACTGATTATCACCGGAATTTCAATGCAGACTGATTAAACTGCTATCACTAAAATTATATTCTGACAAATATCTGGTGCAACTTTCGTTCCTTCTGAGATATCACTGAAACATTTCGTATTATTTCCGATTTTCTGTATTTTTGTCATTAATTAAAGATCTTTAAAACCTTCAGCATTTTCCTATATTCTTCAACTGCATGCAACTAATAATTATTTTAAATAATTTCGTTTTTCCTTAATTATTACGTAGTTTTAAGAGAGTAATAAACGAAACATTTGGGTGTTTTTTAAGGGTGATAATATTAATATTAAATTTGCATTTTACTTTTTCATATACATTCAAGATATTCAGAAAGGGAATTATAACTTGAAACCGTTTTCAGTGTATCATAAATTTATTGATTCAAATTAAAAATTCTTGCTTTCCTGTCCAAGAAACACTGGTAAATTTTATCTGAAATAGGAAAGAGGAGACATATTAATAACAAACAAGGCAATTAATTTGGAAGTCAAAGAACAAAAATCAGCGTTATATTTTCAAATTTTCACAGGACTAGTTTCGATGGTTTTACCGAACCATCATCTTCAGCTGCAAAAGCGCAAATGAACGAGATAAGATATAATGAAAATTAGATTGTGAAAATTTGAAAATATAACGCTGATTTTTGTTGTTTGACTTCCAATTTAATGTTTGTTCGGCTTGTTATTGTATCTTAATAAATAAAGGTAACACACAAAATCTTAAAGGAACGGCCCTATGGGTGTAATGCAAGACCTTCCAGATTGTAAGTAAAATGAATTCTTTTTAAAATATTGTCCATAGAAATTCTTGTAACAAGTGCCCATAATCAGCAACAAAAGGTTTTATTAGTCCAAAGGGGCAATTTGCCCAGAAGAACTATTAATTTCGTTTTGGCACTTTTCTGGTGATTCTCTATAAATGTCAGTTCACTTTTCAAATTGTTGAAACCAAATAATAGAGCCCTGCATTATATTTAAAGAAATTAAACAATGAAGAATCTGCATGAATGTATGTATATTTCTTGCACTGTGAAAAATCAAAGGTACCCAGAGCAACGAATTTTGAGTAACGAAACGTTTCCACCTGAATACAGACATACGGAAGGCCAAATTTGGAATTTGGAATTTGTTTTATTACATATTTCATATTTTGCAAAACTTTAATGAATTTTTGATTAACAAATTCAACGATTTCAAAGCGAGTAATGACAACACTGTACGAAAAATAAAATTTTTATCTCCAGCGCACGAGACTGTGTATTGGATAAATTAACCCCGGAGAAATTAGATACTAGACTCACCTGATATTGCACGGCATTTTCTGTCTTTGTCTTCCAGGTATTGATTTAATTATAAATTATAAAATTTCGTTGCTCATCAAATTAAAAATATCTGTCATGTAAATATTTTGTACAAAGAGTTGGAGAACACTTCGGAAGAAACGTGTAATTTTACCAAATGTGTAATATACAGTGCATTTTATACAGTTGTACTTTTTATAAGAGATCTAAATATTGTAGCTTAAATAGTATGTGATTTTTGTTTTCTGTAGGATTTAGCAATGATTTTACAGTTATTTAAACATGCATTTACAAAATGCTGGTGTTAATTGCTGGAGTCGTAAGAATTACGCGTTTACCGTTTTTGTAGGATAATATAAAAAAGACTGTTCGAACTTCTTAAAAATGTATTGAATATTTAAAGAAGAGAAGATACCATTCCAAATAATCCTTCCAAACGAAAATTCGCATTTTCAAAAGATGAAAAAAATGAGACAAATATGCATTCTTCTGAAACACGTTTCCAATAGATAATATCCATGAGAGAAGTAGAGAGACACAGTAAGGCTTTTATTGACGATATTTCAATTATCGAATATCGCTCAATGGTTTTCCTGATTCTACTGAAAACAAACAAACAAACAACAACAAAAAAAACTACTTTGCGGTTGTATACCTGTCTCCAAATTCAAGGGCAAATTAAAAATTTATTAAAAAATATCTGGAGGTTCTAAAAATTTAACGATCGCCCAAAAGATTTTGTTATGATTTCTTACTCTCTCTTTGACTTCGCAGTTTACCAGTCTGCTGCTACGCTCACTCCTACGAACCCATTTTTTTTCTTTTTAGCTTTATTATTAAACATAATTTTCTTCACATTTACACCATATGCAATTCAACAGAAAATTACAAAAATTTGAAATTGTACATGTTTGAATTCAAGATGCAGCGTTAAGTATTGGCAGACATTTTTCTGTTCTTTTCAGTCTTTACTTCGTTAATCATATCAATTCGGCTTGACAAAATCACAAAATATTTAAAAAGAGCATATCTTTAGGATTTCCGACAGACAGTCTCGTGAGCTTCAGATAAAAATGTTCTATTCCGCACAGTATTGCCACTACGCGCTTGGAAATCGTTAAGCTTGTTAATCAAAAAATTATTATCAAAGTTTTACACAGTATGAAAATAGATAACAAAACAATTTAAAAATTTCAAGTTTGGGCTTTCAGGTGTCCGTTTTCGGATGGAGGACTAAGTTACTCAAAATTGGATGGCTCTAAGCACAGTTGTTTTTCCACAGTGCGAGAGACTTGCATACATGCATGGAGATTCTTCACTATTTAATTTCTTTAAATATAATACAGAGCGATAATATTTGGTGGCTACAGTTTGAATATTGATCCGACATTTATAATGATTCAACGTAAATTGCCTTTTCGAGTCTGACTATCCCATTCGCGACTAACGTAACTTCTGGGCTAAAAAAATCATTAACGATAGAAACGGAAATAATTCTTCAATTCAGATTTCTCGTACTTTCAGGGGAAAAAAATCGTGATAAAGAAAACTGATCTTATTATAGAAAGTGTGATACTAAAATTTGCATAAGCCGAAATTTCTAATTTTGGAAGAAGGAATCAAGTACGTTTAATACAAAAAGAGATATTAATACATATATATTAAATTTAATTAACTTTGACGCGTTAAAATTGTGAGAGCTAATTTTTTAATATTCACTTATGCAATTTTTACAAAACTTGGCACTTTGGCATAATTTGAGTCGTAGAATCGGACTATGGTAAAAAATTGGCATGTCATTTCAGGAAACGTCCCATTTTATGTTAAAATAGCTGTATTATAACAATGCTATATATATATATATAATACATATCCTCAGTCGCGCTTTCGCTACATGAAAAACGCAAATTGAATTTCGTCAATCGGCCCGCATTAAAGCTAGAGCCGTAAAAGTTAAAAACTTTAAAAATATATGACTTTCTGAACAATAAGTATTAAAACGAGGTGTTAAAGGGTCATTTTAACGTTCATTTAATTTTTTCCTGTAGAATAGCATCACTAAAAGTATTGTAATGTACCACAATCGTGATACCACAATTGTGGTACATGTACCACAATTTGAGAACTGGTGTTTCAGACTATTCGATACGTATCATTTTAAATTTCAATTTCTAAAAATCTATGGAGCATAAAGCTGTGTTATTTTCACAGATTAGACCATAATTGAGAAATACTGATTTCAAAGTTCAATATTACACAAACAAAAATTTAACATTTTTTAGTTTGAAATGATTCTTTCTACATGGTTGGGTAAAGAACACTGTATGTAACCTAACTACAGAAAAGACTTGTAAGAAACGCAAATAAAAGAAGTGGTTACCGAAATAACAGAAGAAATTTAGGTTAGATCAAATATTATCATTAAATATAATTATACGCTAGATGTTCTATAACTGTAACTGCATTTTGGAATTACGAGCTTTATCGCAAAAACATTTGCTTTTTTTCTTATTTGAAAATTAGAATTTCGCGTAAAAGACGTCTACGAGTTCCATTCAAGTAACTGTGCTCACAACTTCTTTAAGTGGATCGCTGGATGAAAGTGTTTCTCTCCCACGATTATATTTTCGCACGCAACATTGCGATTTTCCGGATTATTGACATTCTATAATACGGACTTCGAAGATTCGCAATGAACTTATTTCCCAAATCCACCCCCTAATGATTTTTTCGTTTTACCAGTAACTGAAGCAGTATTTTCCCAGTTCAGGAACTATTTGATTATGTTATTACTATGCGAGTTTCATTAATATAAAAGGAGGTATTCCTTCGTGGAGGACTTTCTAAGGAACACGGCTCGTATTAATGGAAAACGTGAAGAAAAACTAAGAAATACACGACGGATTTCCGAGGTTTGTTTCCAGATCTAACCAGTAATTTTCACTGAATTTACTGTGTATCGGCTGGCCAAGATGTATGATTCTTGCTATAACTGGGATGTATGGTTTGGTTTATGTGATTATGGCATATCCTGAAGGACTATAAGCCTAAGGAAAGAGATGCCATCCGGGAAAACTTTCTAAGAAAACTGGCTCGTTTTACATGGGGAAACCCCGAAAATCCCCATGCAGCCAGCTGATTTGCGAGATTCGATCCTCGAACTGAACCACCAGTGTTCAGCGACTTTACCGGTCGGCCGCTGATGTAGCTCTAAAACGGGGAGGAGATTCAAAGCATCTCCTCGCATGTTTCTCTCTGCTGGTGGCCGACACTTATGGAATCTCTGAGCTAAATGCATTAGAAATGAATGCGTAATTATATAGAAAAGTGGAAAATTAATTTTAGACCGTTGTACTGTTAAACCTAAGGCTTAAATAATGCTACCCATTTATAGCGTATAAAAGGAAATGGAAACTTGACTTTACGTTATTGATTTTTAAAAAAATATAATATACGTAGTAAATACAAAATGGATATAAGATAGACACATTATTCATTTTAAGGCGGTAAAGTCGCTGAAAACTGGTAGTTCGATCCGAGGTTCGAATCCCGCGAACGGGCTGGGTGCATGGGCGTTTTCGTGGTTTTCCCCCATGTGTAACGTGTATACGAGCCAGTTTCCCTTAGAAAGTCCTCCACGAAGGCATCCCTCCCTTTAGGCAGATAGCCCTCGAGGCTTTGCCGTAATTAAATAACCTAACCGAACCATTTTAATTCAACTCATTAAATTTCACTCAGAACTGAAGTACCCATTCGTTAAGTTTAAATTATCAATCAAACAAGCTCTTCCCTTTACTAGGATGTGAAATTCTAGAGTAGCTTTTTCAAAACTCATTAATAATTTGGAGTAAAAAAATTTGACATGAAAGAAATATTATATTTTCACCTTCAAATGGTATTTTGAATAACCTTCAACTCAGTCTGACAATCTAACAAAAGCCGTATAATAATATGCATATAATTTAGTTTCTAAACTATTTAAATATTGCTTGTTTAATTCCAATATGAGTTAGTATAATAAATTTGTTTTACCCGAAGTTGCAGTTATCTTTCATGATAAAGCATAGATTTACTAATTCAGAATTCAAACAACAAAAATCAGCGTAATATTTTCAAATTTTCACAGGACTAGTTTCGATGTTTTTTACCGAACCAGCATCCTCAGCTGCAAATGAGCGAAATAGGATAAAACATCTTCCATTGGAGAACTGGATTTTCTAGAGGCATTTTACATTAAAAAAAAATCTTTCTGTTCTAGTTAACGATCCTAATTCCAATCCATCTTTGCTTTCGGCCTTTAAAGAAATTGTGTTTTAGTTCTGGTTTCATCAACAGATTGCGCCACTAGCTTATTTTCTGTCCAGGCTTTATTATCTTATCTTATCATTTTATCCTATTTCGTTCATTTGCTATTTTTCAGCTGAGGATGGTGGTTCAGTAAAACCATCGAAACTAGTCTTGCGAAAATTTGAAAATATAACGCTGATTTTTGTGGTTTCACTTCTGAATTATTATTTGTTCGGCGTGTTATTATGTCTTAATTACGGCATAGATTTGCCTGGCAGTTTTCACTAAAATGTAAAGTACATAATGTATTGATTATTAACTTCATGAAGTAGCAAGATATAAGCAAAGGGATTTCGCAGTGGTGTCCTTTAAACAGAAAATAGCATAACGTATCGGAAACATACGTAGAACAGAAATCGACAGACACATATATTCCCAAGTAACAGGAAATTATCTGTAACAGATATTCTGTATCAATAATTTTTGCAAAACTGTAGCAATGAAATCAGTAAATTTTGCAAAGCGTGATGATCCGTGAAATATTTTTCATTAAAAATATGAATTGCTATATTTTATTAGTTCCGGAAAATGGTACGGCGATGATTTCAATAAAAATGAATACTTTTGCATGAGACATTCTCTCCACAGTAATGTACACAGAACTGTTAAACAGTCTATAGCAGCCAACAAAACCGTCTTGTTAGCACTAGAGATTGAATTCCGTATCTATTGCATTTGATACGAACCGACCAATACAGCATGTGTCGTGGAGTTTAGCATGACGACACTCTGCATGCATTTTATATTTCTCAATAGGTAGAAAAATAGTCTTAGTGTGCAGAAATCAATGATTTGTATGGTCTCGAAGTATAATTTTTTCAAGTGTCACTTTTGTCTCGGATTCAATTTTCAAATTGTTGTCACCATATGTTATGTTATCGCCGTGTATTACTCTTAAAAAAATTAAATAATGAAGAATCTGTATGTCTGTACGACTGTTTCTTGCAGTGTGGAAAATCGACAGCACCTAGAGCCACCGAACGTTTAATACTACGCGAACATGGGCAACTCGAAGACCGAAATTTGCTTTCGAAATTTCTTTCTATTTATTAAATAATTTTTATGAATTTAGTGAATTTCTTTATTAACAAAATCAACCATTTGAAAGCGAATATTGGAAACACTGTTCGAAATAAAAAAAAAAAAAAAAAAATCTGATGTGTACACCAAATGTCTTCCTTGTACGGAATATTAAATTATATGCATTTTTTCTTGCATTTCATTTACTTTTATTGGATTGAATTAAATCTACTTCGCCGACAGCGCATAAACCACAATAGAATAAATGCATTCTTTAAAATTCACTCTAGTATTTGTTTACCATAGCGACACTCTGGCGCTAGATTCACTTAACAGTATTTTATTTCGTTCATATTATAACTCATAATGCACAAAATTTATATCATTTAAAGAATAGAATTATCTAATCGTTGCCACATGTTCTATTCAAATACTATAATAAAGCTAGAATGATGTATAAAAGAAATTAAGCAAACAAAACAAAAAAGAAACAGCTTTTCACAGACGATTGAGTATTTCTCATTCAATTAATTCAGTTCTTACTTCGCGAGAAGGCAAAAATACATAAAAACTCAAAATATCTATATTAAAAATTACGAAGTAAATCTTAAACACTTATTTCCAGGAAAAAATTCCAGAAAGGATTAAGCATGATTTAATTGGCAATAATAAATGAAGGAGTTATCTTTGTTGTTGCGAAGCTAAGTTTCTCTACATTGGCAACAAATCCACTAGTCTGCTGTTTCAAATGTAAACAATCAATGGCCGACGTAAAAAAAAAAGGCTTAGCAGCACTTGAACAACTTTAAAATTGTTGATAATTCTAAAAATATTGCACACAGATTTACTAAAGGCATAAAAACCTTAACCGGAAGATAAAAACAACATAATTCAATCATTTTTAAAGCAACAAATGTACAATTTACAAACATATACGAGGAAAACTGAGATCACTGATCCGGGTAACAGAGTGGATATATATATAAATATATTAATATAAGTTTGGTGCGGCCGATTGCAACCAAAATACGATGTGCACATCTATATGTCATAGCAGTCCTATATACAAAATTTCAACGCTCTGAGGATACTCGTTTTTGATTTATGCGACATACTTACGTACATACGTTCGTACAGACGCCATGAAGAATTCTCTTCAGAATTAATTTTAAAGCAGTTTTATAATTTTTTGGAGGAAACGAGTCTTTTATTCTGTCCTTACGTACAGATATCACGCAAAAACATCGTTAAATTGCATTCGATAGCGGTCAAAATGGATATTTTCGTTGAAATATGCTGCCTGAAACTTTTCGCGATTACAATACTTTCTTTTTACTTCGTACACAGAAGTAAAAAATCAATGATTTCAAAGCACACAACACTGAATGAAAAAAAAAAAAAAAAAAATTTTATCTCTATCGCACAAGACTCTATCGGAAATTCTAAAGGTTAGCTGTTTTTAAATATTTTTAGCACAATGACCTCGAAACTTTTATGTGTGTATAAATGAAAAAAACGCTCCTTTGTTCCCAATATAAAATCCTTAAACTTTCAGATTATTATTCCTATTGTAATTATTAACTTTATTATTATTATTATTTTGGTATGTGATTTTTGTGTTTGAGTATCCTATGGAATGCTAATACCGAAGAGAGTAATGATTGATGCATCACATGATAGATTCGCTACGTGTAGGGATCGCATATCCGCCCACTCATTTAGTCTATTTCGTATAACATTCATAGATGTATTTATTAATCATCTTTTACTGATGTATGCAAGTTAACTTTTCAATATTTACTGTTCAGAATTTAGATTCATTTATTAAGCATAAATTTAAAATTTTATCTAATTAAGATGCACTTGGAAATGTAAAAGAAACTTAGGATTTTATAATTATGGATGTTGGTTTTTATTTATTAAAAGAAAATTATCCAGCGCGCTGGTACAAAACTATACCTGGTTATTGCATTTTTCGCGACCGAAACAGAAAGTACCTATTCGGAATATCAGGCACCCAATCCGGCACAAGAATGGAAACATTAAATTGCTTACAATCGAGTAGCAAGCGACCTGCGTAAATTCCGGTGTGGTGTGTGGTGTATTTAATTATGGCAAAGCACACTAGGGCTATCTGCCTAAGAGGAGGGATGCCTTTCGTGGAGGACTTTCTAAGGGAAACTGGCTCGTATACACGTTACACATGGGGAAAACCACGAAAACACCCATGCAGCCAGCCCGTTCGCGGGATTCGAACCTCGGACCGAACTACCAGTGTTCAGCGACTTTACCGCTCGGCCGCTGGTGGGCCCGTAAATTCCGGACAAAAGGTTAACGCTTTCTTTCAAGAGGCGGATACTTAATCGAGTGGTTATCTAGTAAACCGTATTCTTACCTGCATTATCTTAAAAAACGTCAGAAAACGTTGACACAAGTAGTGTCATAAATAAAACAGCAACTGATGTAAGAAATTTCCTATGTCTTGCTCTAACAAAATGATTTCGCTCTGTATTTGCTATCGTCGGCCTCTGTCACTTTAAATCCTGATATATCGAAATGTTTCCCGGTTGTTCTACATATGATACTAGATGAATTGCGAGACCAAAGTGTTTGCATTCATGCAAAACTCGTTTCAAGGGCAAAATTGTTTCCTTATGTTATTTCCTTTACTACATCATTTAGTAGAGGTACAGTAAAATTCCGACTCTCCATCATTCGGCAAACCGAAACTTTCCCTCCGAACAAGAAAAAAAGAAACAGCAGAAACAGTTCTAAAAAAATGCCTCGTATTATTTTATTATTTAACAAATAACTATATTTATTATTGAACTGGCAACGCCATATTTGTATCACGTAACCGTTGCTCAGCAGCGTCAGAGATTGTTTAATATTGTTAATTCTGAAAATTTTACCAGCTAGAAGATGTATGAAAAATTTGTAACTAAAAGACTGTATTCAAATTATCTATCTCCGTAAACTAAAAATAAAATTTACGCGTTACTAAGAAGATCATCTGTTATTTTGTTAAATACTGCAAAATACGTTACATCTTGATCGACTTTCATCATTGAAAGGGGTAATTTTGGATATTTCTCAGACTTCCAACCCTATCAATTTTTACCTGTAATTGACAAACGCTTCTTGCATATGGGGATACTTAAAAAAATAAGTGCCACCGAAATTCGCAAAATTCCGGCACTGCTGTACCTGGGAAATGATTTAGTTTTAAAAGCATGGAGTTTAGAATAGATGGAGTAAGCATGACGTCACAAAATTGAAACTGAAGAAATATCAACAGCGTGACGTCACGGCTGATGATGGCCGCCGTATAGCGTACGGATTAAACGAAAGTTGTGATTTTCATTTTACTGAAACTGCTCAGCGAGATAAAATGGTTCAGTGCACTGCTCAGAGATGGAACAGTCATTCCGCTTATGCACCAGCTAATGTTACGTTTCGTAGGCAAATGCCATAAACTGGTTCCTTTACTATATTCTGTATATTCGTTCCGGTGCTACTTTGGTAGACTGTTGCACGGATTTTTGGCGAAATCGTTGGCGCGGTTTTTACAGTCGTCAGTCATATTGAAAAACACTGTTTTTACGTTATTTTACGGATAGAAAAGTATTCGAAACTTTAAAAAATAAATGTCGTTAAAAATAATGGATTAATTTTTTTGTTGAAAACGCTGTTTTTTAAGATGGCAGGCAAATGTAAATGAATGCATTTACTACGAGTATAAAATACTAAAGGTTAAATTATTACTTTCATAAATAGAATAAAAACACCGCTATAAAAACATTGCGCCAATGTTTAATTGGATAAAAATAGTGGTAAATTTAATATTGAATTAAAAACCATCATATCAACGTTTAAAAGAATTAAAATATTACTTAAATTCAAATATTTTAAAATAGGTAAATAAGAACGCTTCGTACACTAGAGCTAAAATGACAGCTATTAGTTTATTGCCGGTAAAAAAGGAGCAACGTCTAATACTTTTTTTTTACCGTTACAGAGGTTATTTCTTCCACCGTGACCATAATACCATATACGGCCGTCCTCAGAATCGGCTCTTCCAACGATCTTCACACCTCTGATCCACATTTCTCGCACTTTATTGAAGAAGCAACTAGTGAGGTTTCCTCCAAAAATTTAAAATAAATTTCCTCTGATCCTTGTAGCAATTTATAAACAAATCTTTGATTAGGAAAGCCAGGTTGGCCAAAATAAGGTCTCAAAGGATTTTTTTTTATTCCTCTACCAATAATTCTTGGTACATTAAAAAATTCAAAGTCGTGGAAGATTTTACTTGCGGAATATTGTGGATTATTGTAACGAGAGCAAATATGTCCGCTACTAAAGACAAACCAATTTCCGGAGGGTGCGAAAGCCCAGAAGCTGCCTTTATAAAACTTTTTTCTTATGATGACGAGGAGTTCATAATGGAAAAAGACTACGCTCTAATTTCTAGCTTCATTGAAGCCATTTTAACCATTAAAGCCAAACGATACTTTTTTGCAAGTGAAATGAACGAAATTCACTTAAGAGATTTGCCATCCTGCGTGGTACAAAGTGTGTCAATATTTCACTTACAGAGAGCGCTATGGACATTGTTCCAACACACCCCTGTTCACAATCAAACCTGAAATATCTGTGTAAGTACTAATAGCAGCTAATTTCTAGGACTGGGTAAACTATTTTGAATCTATGTTCCGTTCACTTTCATAGATTTGTTCGTTAAGTGACCGCAAATGTGTTATGAAGCAGCAACTTAGGATATTAAGGATGCACTGGTAAATATGTGATTTTCTATATTTCGTTCAGACGCATACTGGACTTCTTATGATGATTGTGAATATTTTTGGATTTCTTGATCTCAGAAGGTGACCAATGACTGTACAGGTTTAATTTAGCATTTATTACTGTGTTTTTTACTCTGAAATAAAAGCAAGCACATGCAAGAATTTTGTGTTCGTTTATAACAATTTTGTCATAGACTGAACAGCTTTTATTATTATGTATCATATTTCACGTGTAAATCTAGAATGATTTTTTATTGTACGTAATTTTAAATACTTATATAGGATTATGTACATTGCCATTTTTATTACCCGTAGAGTTGCATTAAATTAATAATGCGAAATTTAAATTCATTTGCATAACTAGGTGAAACGTAAGATTTTAATAATGGAATACATATCTCATATCCGCAGGCGTTACTCATTTAAATCTTTTGTTAGATATTGCGTTCTACGGGGGAGGGGGGAGACAAACCACGTGGTAGTAATCCGAACCATATTTCTAAAGTAAATATTATATTTGTCATATGAAATAATAAAACAGAAAATGTCACAAAAAAGAGAACAAATTAATGTAGAAAACGTGTCAGCAAAATATAAAAGTAAAGAAATAAAAAGTAAAAATTTGAGTGTAATAATTGAATCTATATTAAAATTTCGAAAGTATTACCGCAGGCAATTCTCAGTAACGTAAACAAATTATAAGATGTAAGCGAAATTAAAGAATTAAATCCATCAGTAAAATTAATACCATTATTGCAATGCTTGGAAGAAAAATAAAGATAAGAAATAATTACCGAAGCACGTTTTCTAGGTCAAAGATTTCAAACTCGCGGCCACCGGACGACATTTGGACCCGAAACAATGTTATACGGTCTGCGAACAGCATTTTAATCTTTGCAAAAATCTCAAGATTTTATTTTTTATAGTCCAGGTTTATATTATTTTCAGTTCCACTCAAATAAACGTGAACTCAAAACGACATGAAAAACGCACTAGAAATCTATAAATGGAGCTAATTAATTTACAGTCTGATATAAATATTATTCAAAGATTGGAGGGTACATATTTTATTAAGGTTTATACACGCATGTTAAAAAATAAATAAACTGAGTTACAAAATCTTGCACTAATAATAATCGCATTATTTTTAATACATTTATATCCAAACGGTCCTTTTCCCTACTGAAAATTAAACAAAACTGTAACCCTACAGAATCCGTGTCTTCAGAGAGCATATCATTGGAGTTATTGTAGAACGTACAACTAAGGAATGAAGAGAGAGAATGCTGCAGAATGTTTTTCAAGAATTCCAAGACGTTTCCTCCTGCTCATCGTCTGACATTGGCCAAAACAGTTTGACACAGTGGTAGAAGTGATATAGAATATCATGCACGGAATCAGGAAACATCCAAGATGTGTACCGGTTGCCTAACACTGAAAGACATTAAAACATCTTAAGGGTATGCAAAAAAGCAATGTTATGGATGCCTTCAACGAGTCCTTGGGTCTCTCCCATCATCTTGGTCAAAACGAAAAACATGTTCGAATAGATTTTGCCTTCATTATCGCCAGTCGAACGATGTTACAAAGAAAGAAAGCTACACTTTTTCCCAGATTTGACAATATAATCTCGACACTCTTCTGGAAGCAAATGGTTTTCGATGCATGAAAGAGTTAGTAATGGTAGCGATAATGACCGAGAAAATACGGCATTTACCTACCGGATATAGATTTTGGCAATTCAAGGTGATGCCCGTTTGGGGAGGGATTGTAATATGGCGGCAACATTTATAAGTCTCAATGGGGATCGTCCTGACAGGTCTTACGAAGCCCATCTTTTACACGTAAATGACGTGATTATCGTTGGAAAACGTCTTGAAGAGTATTTAAAATATTATTAAGGTTCACCAGAAATTGAAGGAAGGGAATCTAAAATTAAATCCCCGCCAAATGTAAATTGTTCAGACAGGATGTGACTTGCCGTGGACAGTGATCGTGTCACTTCTATTATGCCACTAAGGGGCCTAGCAACTTCTGAAAAATTAGGGACATATTTTCGGAACCAGGAACAAAATAAAAAAAGAAAACTGAATGACCTTTACGCATGTTTTCTTAGTAATTTTCTGAATGAAAGATAATTTATAAGCGTCTGCTTTTGTACCTTCTCCTGTAAGCTAGTTACCTAAATAATAAGCTGTTTCGCAAACAAAATAGCATTTGCTCCTGCTAGCATTTAGTTCCGCTATAGAAAGTCTTTCAAATACTTTTGTCAAATCTGATAAAAGTTCATAACAGTTTCTGAAAACACTATGACATCGTCGACCTGTGACTTCGGACTTGTGTTAATTTGCATACACATTTTTACAGAGACTTGGAGGTCTATTTGCTGAGTTAACCAACGGTGTGTATTTATGTATGGCAAAGCACACTAGGGCTATCTGCCTAAGGGAAGGGATGCCTTCGTGGAGGACTTTCTAAGGGAAACTGGCTCGTATACACGTTATACATGGGGAAAACCCCGAAACCACCCATGCAGCCAGCCCGTTCGCGGGATTCGAACCTCGGACCGAACTACCAGTGTTCAGCGACTTAACCGCTTGGCTGCTGGTGGGCCTGAGTTAACCAAAGGAAAAAAGAGGCTAATAACCTAAAATTCCACTCCTCCCCTGTTGTTTGACGCAGTTAGTTTTCAACTGAAAAACCTTTCTTCGGAATGTTTTGGATATTCCTCAATACCAAATTAATATTATTGTTATTATTATTATCATCACAATTTTACTTTTATTTTTAATTTGTTGGTGCTCAAAACGTCTAGTGGACAAAATATGAAGTCAGTACTCCTTAGTTTCCGAAACTAAATGTCTAAATTTGTGACCCGCTGAGGAGTCGAGTATTTTAAATATAAATATTTAATTTATATTTTCATAGTTTTCAATTTAAAATATTTCTGA